>NC_057862.1:407885668-408485668 GCF_019393635.1 Dromiciops gliroides
TTGCTTGTCAAAGATACGAGAGTGGTTCACCATTTCCTTCTCCAGTTAATTTTACAGATGAGAAAACTGAGAGAAACAGGGTTAAGTGACTTGTCCAGGGTCACCCTCGCTAGTAAGTGTCTGAGGCCAGATTTGAACTCAGGAAGATGATTCTTCCTAACTCCAGGCCCAGCAATCTATCCACCTAGCTGCCCAGTGTCTGAGACTGGATTTGAACTCAAGTCCAGGTTTCCAATTCACTTTGCCATCTAGCAGTAGGAACATAGAATGTAAAATTTAAAATTACTAGGAAAAAGCAAGTCATTATTACGTGTACCGTTCAATCTCCCAGGTGGTTGTTATAAAGATAAAGTAGATGGATAATGGATGTGAAAGCACTTTGTCACTGTAAAGAATTATGTAAATACGTGCTGTTATCATGATTTCAGTGCATCCAATCACCAGCTATACAAACAACAGTGTGATCAGAGTAGTTGATTCTTAAAGATACCTGGCTGCCCTCCTGCCATGTCCATCCAACACCCCTGAAAGGCTGTGATGGGAGTGCTTCTCAGGGGCATGCTTTGCCTCTGGTCTGCTGCCCCTGCTCAGGAAGGACCCCCTGCCTGGCTCCCTCTTCCTTTGCCTCCTCCCCTCAGCCACTTTCACTGCCTCTGAAATCATACACATTCAGATACTGTGTTTTTAATTGTGTTTAAATAGAGGCTCGTTCCAAGCCGTCAAGCAACAGAAACAAAGGTGTTCGAGGAAGAAATAAAAGAGGTTCTTTCATTTACTTGTCAGGCAGAGAACAACATGAAAGCATTTTACAGGATTGAGTTCTTGGGTTGGGGCTTTTGTTTTCTGGGGTTTTTTGTGTGTCTTTTTTTTTTTTAAGTGCAAATCAGCATCCAAGTCCAAACCCTAGGATTGCACAGAAATTTAATTAGAGTGTTGAATGCTTTACATAAATTTGTTTCTTTCTGTGGTTTTCTTAAGAAGTGTCAGAATCACCCATCTGCCTAGAATATAATTGTAGTGGGTGAGTGGGAAGGAAAGGAGAGTAAGTTCTCTAAACTCATTTCAAAACCAGTGGCCCCAGGGGCAGCTGTTGTCATTGTCCACACAAGGCCTTGAAGAGCCAGAGATGGCCTGTCAGTGGGAGACCAGGGGCAGGAAAACCGGCCCTCTGAACAAGACCCCACCTCCATTAAGCCTTTCATTCCAGTGATTGCTACCACCACCCTAGTCCCACTTCAGGGATTTCTGGGTACGCAGTTGGATTGCAGAAATGAAAAATTACATTTTCTTATTACTTCCTGCCTATAGATACTTAAGGAAAATAGCTATACTGTTATATCTCCCGGTGCCTAGTATAGTGTTCAGAAAATCAATTCTGCAAGCTTTTTTTTTTTTTTTTGGCCGTACTCTGCACAAGGAACTGTACCGATCTCTGGGGATGCAAAGACAACAAAAACAGTCCTTGCTCTCAAGAAGCTTATGTTTGCTCGAGAACACAACATTTATTTGAACACTATCGGGTGTTTAATAAGCGTTTGAATGAAAGAAAAAAATGAGCTTGGAAGGAGCAGGGGAGGGGGAAATTATATTAGAAACTCATAAAAAATTTAAAAAACAGAAACTCATTTCTATAGCACTTCACAAATTACAAAGTGCCTTATATCTATTATCTCATTTAATATTCATGCCAATTCACTTAATAAGATGGGGAAATGGGGCAGCTAGATGGCACAGTGGATAAAGCACCAGCCCTGGATTCAGGAGGACCTGAGTTCAAATCCAGCCTCAGACACTTGACACTTCCTAGCTGTGTGACTCTGGGCAAGTCACTTAACCCTCATTGCCCCACCAAAAAAAATTAAAGATGGGGAAAGGCATATTATTACCATTTAACAAATGAGGAAACAGAACCAGGCAGCTGAAATTATTTACCTAAGGTCCCATAGTTAGCAAGTGGCAAACTCAGGACTTAAATCCATCAGTTGTTAGCATTTATTAAGTACCTACTGTGTATCAGGCACTGGGGATACAAATGTAGTCATTCAGTAAAAAAAAAAATTAATAAATGCCTACTATGTCCCAAGCACCAATTTCTGATTGTGCTACCTTGGACAAGTCATGTTCCATTTCTGTGCCCCAGTTTCCTGTAAAATCAAGTGATTGGACTATATGATCTCTAAAGTCGCTTCTGTCTCTTGTGGGGGAAAATAAGAACCACAATAATTTCAAAACATCTTGATGAACTAACAATGTAGAGCAACCACCACCACCCTGACTACATGGTGACCTAATAGCAGAAAGCCCTCAACCACCACTGAAAAAGAAATAGACTATAACTAACTAGTCAAGGACACAGTAGATCAGACAGTTCCGTCTACTGTTGTAACAACCACTTGCTGTCCTTGGATATGAGACCCTGTACTTTTGCCTAAAAAGATTCCAGAGACCATAATGAAGTCCAGAGGAATGTGGCCAAGGGAGAAATGATGAGAAAATACAGAAATACAGAAGCAAGAGAATTCCTCTTCTCTAGGAACTTATGTAGGGGCTTTATAATTGTAAAAGTATTTGGTCATTTTCCCTTGCATCTTGCCCTTGAACAAGGAATGTTTTCTTATTCTAATAATAAGTCCTTCTAGTTGCATTCCAAATATTTCCCTTTCCTTCCTTGGTGGAGCCCCCTCTTTCCCTACCCTTCCTTCTGTGAAATGCTGTTGTTCTCTCTCCTAAGTTGCCTCAGAATGCTGCTGATTGACTGCGTACTAGAAGAGAGCCTAAAAAGTGATTTTAAAAGACC
Organism: Dromiciops gliroides; assembly: GCF_019393635.1. NCBI lineage: Eukaryota > Metazoa > Chordata > Mammalia > Microbiotheria > Microbiotheriidae > Dromiciops > Dromiciops gliroides. The sequence goes on from NC_057862.1 coordinate 407,888,466, forward strand.
CAATCCATACTCTAAAAAGTTGAAGATGATAATGCACAAGATCATCATTCTAATAAATCTCTTTGCTTTCAGTTTGGTTTTCTAGCTTTGACCCACAGTAATCAGACCACCGATAATGGGTATGCCTCTCCCAAGAGGTCCCGTTCCTCTTCATGAAAATAATTCCCTAATACTCTAAATCTATGTACCTAGTAACCCTTTAGCTGTGTGACCAAGGAAAAATCATGTCATATTTCTGAGCTTCAGTTTCATCATCTGTAAAATGGGAATAACAAAATGTGCATGACCTACGTCATTTTGTAAACCTTATGAAAAGACATAATATGGGAAACTGCATTATGCTAAAAGGTATCATAGAAAATGAAGTAATATCAAAAAATTTTACAAAGTTTACAAGTTTCTCTGATAAAAGCCTTATTTCCTAAATATATACTGAGTATAAAGCTGTCAGATTTATAAAAATAAGAACCATTCCCCAACTGATAAATGATCAAAATATATAGACAGTTGTTCATTCGTGACTGACTCATGACCCCAAGGACCATAGCACACCAATACTGTCCATGGGGTTTTCTTGACAAAGATATGGAGTGGTTTACCATTTCTTTCTCCAGTGGATTAAGGCAAAGAGGTTAAATGACTTGTCCAGGGTCACACCTGATTTGAACTCGGATCTTCCTGACTCTAGGCCCAGGGGCTCTATCTACTGAGCCACCTAACTGTCTCCAAGCTATTATATGGGGAAATGCTCTAAATCACTATTGAGTAGAGAAATGCAAATAAAAACAACTCTCAGGTACCACCTTATACCTATCAGAAATGATGGAGGGGATGACAAAAAATAGGTGCATTAATGAACTGCTGGCAGAGTAGTGAACCAGTTCAACCATTCCAGAGAAGAATCTGGAGCTATCCCCAAAGGACTATAAAACTATGCATACCCTTTGATCCAGCAATACTGCCACTAAATCTATACCCCAAAGATCAAAGGAAAAGGACCTATATTTACAAAAATATTTATACAGCTCATTTTGTGATGGTGAAGAATTAGAAATCAATGGAATGCTCATCAGGTAATTGCTGAACAAGATTGTGATGGAATGAATACTTTGTAGTGTAAGAAACAATGAGGGGGTGGTTTCAGAAAAAAAAGAAAACAAAGCAAGAACTATATGAACTGATGCAAAGTGAAGTGAGAAGACCCTGGAGATCATTGTACACAGCAACAGCAATGCTGTAATGATGATCAACTGTGAAAGACTGGACTACTCTGATCAATACAATGATCCAAGACAATGCCAAAAGACTCATGATGAAAAAAATGCTATTCACCTCCAGAGAGAGAACTTATGTATTCTGAGAGCAAATTGAAGAATACTTTTCTCACTTTATTTTTCTTGCTTTTTTTGGAAATATGGTCAATATGGAAATATGTTTTGCATGATTTCAAATGTAATAACTGATATCGTATTGCTTGCTTTCTCAATGAGTGTGGGAGGATTGTAGGGAAAGAATTTGAAACCCGATTTTAAAAAGAAAAGAATGTTTAAAAATAAATAAGTTTTAAAGTTTAAAAAAAATCAGAGAGATTATTTTTCTTAAGCAAAATTCCTCATAATGGAAGTACTTGATCTCTATTAGGATTTACCCAAGGGTGTATGAGGTATTCAGAGAGGACTAGCACCTCTGGTGTGTGGTCTTGGCAAGCCCTTTTCAAGGCTGCTCATCTACTTTTGGTGTACATCTGTGACCCAATTCTCACCTGTGGCTCCAAGAAACTATGGAATGCATATCAACCACACCACAGTAAAACCATTTTGGCAGGCAGGCTAAACCAGATTGAGGACAACCAACAGACCTCAAACCCATCAGGGAGTTAGGGAAATGTCTATCCCAAATACATGAAGACTTTCCCCAGTGGAATGGGTGGGTGAAAAAATTTTGTTCCAACAGCCATGAAGGCTGTGTAAAGAAAAACTTCCTAACAATAAGAGCTAGCCAAAAGTGGAATGGATTGCTGTAGGAGGTAGAAGGTTCAACAAATTGATGGTTTCAAGAGCATGGGCACTTGGGGGTGCTGTGGTAGAAAGGGTTCCTGTTTAGAGACAAGTTAGATTCTGTGATTCAGTTCTAGTGTTTCAAGGGAAAATTTCATAGGGGCTGGTTAGAAAACATTTGTTCTTTCCTGTTTCGGCTCTCCTCTTCAGAAACAACTAAATTCCTGTAGAAATTAAGGGGAAAGTGCAAACTAACTCTTCATTCTGTTAAAAGGCAAGGATTAGTTGGGGGCAGCTAGGTGGCACAGTGGATAAAGCACCAGCCCTGGATTCAGAAGGACCTGAGTTCAAATTCAGCCTCAGACACTTGACACTTAACTAGCTGTGTGACCCTGGGCAAGTCACTTAACCCCCATTGCCCCACCAAAAAAAAAAAAAAAAAAGGCTAGGATTTGTAAATTAACCATAGCCTCTATTATGGATGTTATGATGGAAGAGCACTGCATTTGAAATCAAAGGACCTGGGTTCAAATCCTGACTCTGCCACTCGCTGCCTGTATAACCTTAAGCAAGTTACTTACCCTTTATTAAATGGCCTTCTAAGGTCATTTCCTACCTGGCTGAACTCCTTTGAATTTCTCCATCTTGACCTTAACTGTTGTTACCTTCCTTCCCCCCAACCCCACCCCTGTTTTCAGCTTTTCTGTGTGTTTTCTTCCCCCATTAAATTGTAAACTCCTTGAGGGCAGGGACTATCTTTTTTGCATTTTTCATACCAAGTGCTTAACACAGCATACTAGGCATTTAATAAATAATTGTTCAATTTTCTGATCTTATAAGCCTATGGAAAAATGACTAATCTTGGAGACAGTGTACAAGTTCTGCTGCCTATTGACTTGCATGACCTTGGACAAGTCATTTAACTTCTCTGAGTTTTTGGTTTCCTCATCTGTAAAAATAATAATGCTTGTACTACCTCAGTGTTGTTGGGGAGGATGAACTGAGATAATGCATGTGAAGAAGCATTATAACCATAAAATACTACACAAATATGATATTATTTTTGTCCTTTCCTTCCCTTGTGTCCATATTGGGGAAAAAAAGAATCCCTACCTGTCTGTCATTAGGGAACTTAAGAAGGTGACCTCTTGAGGGCCTTGCCATTCTTCCTCAAGAGGACCTGAAGCTCTTTACCTCCTGAGTAATAGGGTCTTTTCCATCATCTTATACAGAAGCTTCTGCACAAATACTAATCATCATCTGAGATAATTTGTTATGAAGCCTACCAACAGTTAGTGTTGGAGGGGTTGTGGGAAGAGAGGCACACTAATACATTGTTGGTGGAGCTGTGAAATAAATGGTCTGGCCATTTGGGAAAGCAATTTAGAATTATGTAAATAAAGTGACTAAAATGTCCATACTCTTTGAACCAGGTTTCAAAGCCCATTACTGGGCTTATACCCCAAAGAAGCCATTGAGAAGAAAAAAAAGTCTCAATTTACTCCAAAATATTTACAGCAATACTTTCTGTTATAGCTAAAAATTGAAAACAAAGTAGATACCCATCAATTAGGAAATATCTAAACAAGTTGTCGCACATGAATGTAATATAATACTACTACACTGTAAGAAATGATGTGTGTGATGAATACAGAAAAGCATACAAAGACCTATACGAACTCATGCAGAGTGAAGTAAGCAGAGCCAAGAAAACAATATACACAGTAACTACAACAATGTCAATGGAAAATACAATAACAAAAAAATCAAAAGTAAGTGTAAGAAATCATAAAGATGGGGACAGCTAGGTGGTGCAGTGGATAAAGCACCAGTCCTGGATTCAGGAGGACCTGAGTTCAAACCCGGCCTTGGACGCTTGACTCTTACTAGCTGTGTGACCTTGGGCAAATTACTTAACTCTCATTGCCCCACATGAAAGAAAGAAGGAGAGAGAGAGAGAGAGAGAGAGAGAGAGAGAGAGAGAGAGAGAGAGAGAGAGAGAGAGAGAGAGAGAAATCATAAAGATGAAGTGGGACTTGAATGAGAAATATGAGAAGATGTTCCCAACCTGCCCCATCATGTAGATGGGAGATCCACAGATGTTATACATTGTACATGTTGTCAGCCTTTCTCGGTATATATTAACTTTTTTCCCCTCTCAAAAAAAAATACTATTTGTTATATGGGATGGCTCTCAGGAAGGGGAGGGGAAAATACATTGGATACTAGGGTAATGTAACAGAAAACATTCTTTTAAAAAATTTGTTATGAAGGTTTCAAAAAAATATCCATCTACCCAGGCAGGAGTTCTGAAATTTGCCCTTTCCTTTCGGTCTTTCTGAGAATATGAGTTGTTGATATTTCTTCAGACCACACAGCACACCTCCTTCTGAGTGTGGGAGAGAGGGTTTGCTGTCAGAAACTTCTCCAGACTGTGTTTACTTGAATTATGGAAAATTTTTTTAACCTCACTGGAAAGTCATTATGACAGAGCAGCAATTTTGCAAAAGATATACATTGTAAGTGATATGCTTTGGAAACACCTCCTATGCAAGGAGGCAGTGTAAATCAAATTGTCATAAAATGGAAATTGCAGCGACAAATTACACATTAGTACCATGGTGCCTGAAATATGTGACGATGGTGATGCTAGATAATGGGCAGGATGAGAAACTGAAAGGTGCGAGTTGAACATAAAAGATAATCGCTTTTTTACTTGGATATACAAAGTCTTCTCTTTCATGGTTCAGTGGGAAAAGCCCAGGCCCTTCAGTCAAGAATCTGGATTCAAATCCCACCACCTCTGTTTCTTACTACCTGTGTGACTTTAGACAGGTAACAACCTCCATAAGCCTCAGTTTCCTCATCTGTAAAATGAAGGGAAGGACTGGGGCTAGATGGCTTCTGACCTATGATCCCATGAGAATTCCTAAATCAGATGTTTTACAGGGGCATCAGACTATCTAGTCATGACCAAGTTTTGCTGGGCAATTACTGTTTTCCCAGGTGTACATCAGAGGAGACAGGAATGGGGAAGGTAACTAAGTTTGAGATTTGTGCAGTGTAGAGGGAAGGAGTTGGGGAGGGGCACGGAAGGGTGTTTGAACAGATTGAATGTTGGAGGTGACATCAGGCCCCTCCCCATGGGCATTTCCTTTCCCCAGGATACAAGACTCAGCCCCAGTGAGGTGGCCCTGTGCTGGGTGCTAGGGGGAAGGTGGGGAGAGACTTATAGTCAGGTTGGCAAGAGGAGATTAGCCCACATGACAAAAGAACTGAGTCTAGGAGATGATACAAAGGGTCATAGGATCAGAGATTTAGAGCAGGAGCTTGCTGGGATCTTAGAGATCATTAAGTCCAACCTCCACCTTTTACCCAATAAATGATCTGGACAGACGTTAAGCAGCAATAGCGGTAGAGAGAGGTGGTGAAGGCTGTTTACTCTTTGTTGTTGTTTAGTCATTTCAATCATGTCCGACTCTTCATGACACTATTTAGGGTTTTCTTGGCAAAGATACTAGAGTGGTTTGACATTTCCTTCTCTAGCTTATTTTACAAATGAGGAAACTAAGGCAAACAGGGTTAAGTGACTTGCCCAGGGTCACACAACTAGTAAGTATCTGAGGCCAGATTTGAACTCAGGAAGAGGAGTCTTGCTGACTCCAGGCTCAGCTCTCTATCCACTGTGCCACTGGCTGCCCCACCCTGTTATTCTTTACTCAGGGACAAAATTTCCCAAGTTTGGGAGTGGGGGGGGGTGGGTGGGATTGCTATTTAACTATTTAATTCGATTCAAGCACCTACTATGTAAAGCACTGTGCTCTGCACTGAGAATACAAAGGCAAAAATAAAACACCCTCCAAGAGTTTACATTTTACTGGGAGGAAACTACACATGCAAAAAGATAGGTAAATAGAAAAAAATTGGGGAAACCACTTAACATTCAGGGGAGACATCCAAGAAGGCTGAATCTTGAAGAGAACTAAGCATTCCAAAAGGCAGAGAGAACAATCCAGGAACTGAGGACTGGCCATGCAGGACGAAGGTAGGGGGTGGAGTGCTGGGTATGATGAATGGCAAATAGGACAGCATGGCCAGAACATACAGTGAATGTAGCTATGTTTATGGGGCCCAGGCCATCAGACCTCTTGAATATTTTATTTCTAATTCTACTACAGTTGCATAAAATTATCCAGACGCCCTGTTTCTGGAGGGCCAGGCCAGCCTCATCTACTCCTCACCGCACCAATCCTTTCCCCACTCGACCCAGAATTTTCACCAGAATTCTGCTCCAGTTTGAAGTGATTTTTGGTCCCAGAATTTCCAGCTCTGAGTAATCCAGTGACCCCATTCGTCACAGTCTTAGACCTTGTCAGACTGGGGCTTATCTCCCATTGGTCTTGGGCTGGGTCTTGCCTTCTCTTTTCTTCTTGCTCCAGGTCACCTTGTAAGAGACATCATTCAGTGAAAATGAAGTGTTAAGGAAAATAATCTTTTGAAGCATTTCTCATTACATTTTAATTACATTTTATAGTTAGGGAGTTAGTCTGGGCTCGAACTTAAGAGCTAATCACTGAGTCAGGCATGGAGCCTCCTGTTCAGGGAAGCCCTCCCAGGACCAGCCAGTCCTACAATCACACAGAAACAAAAGTCTCCAATGCCTTCCATTCACAAAATCTTAACACCAGGGGCACACACTATTATATGGCAGGTTTTGTAGTTGTAAAGCGAAAAATTAGACTGTCGTTCAAGAATGATATTTGGCCTGTGACTAGCACCTCAGATCTTGGGTTCCGGGATGTTTGTGAGGAATCAGATGTTTTCAAGTTTCACAAATGTTATTATTGTCACTTTTAAAAGTGCCTCTTTCACATCTCTGAAGTACCTTTATTTTGGCTGCTCTGCTTGTCTCCTACTCCCACACTCTAGTTCTGTCTTTCCAATTGCATGCATCTCCACTTGAATGTCCTACCATTATCCCAAACCCTACAGGCTAAAGAAAAATTCATCATCTTCTCCACATACATCCCCAAATTGGCTCCTTTTTGTTGTTGCTGCTGTTGTTGTTGTTGTTGTTGTTGTTGTTTTGCAGGGCAATGGGGGTTAAGTGACTTGCCCGGGGTCACACAGCTAGTATGTGTCAAGTGTCTGAGGCCAGATTTGAACTCAGGTCTTCCTGAATCCGGGGCCAGTGCTTTATCCACTGCACCACCTAGCTGCCCCCTTATTGGTTTATTTTCAAATTGCTCCTCAATTAATTGTTTGTGTATGAATTGCTCCCTAATTGGTTTATGTGTGCTTATTTTATCTTCCTGTGTTGCAATCACCTTAACTGCAGGAAGTTGGTCAACTGCTTCTTCTGTATCATATCCTTCCCCCAACTACACACACTTCATGTGTGTATGTATGTGTGTGCCTAAAACGGGAATGACTGGGTGTTCGATAAATTCTTTACTTGATTTGAAAATGCTAAGCCACCAAAAGAAAGATCTACTACTCAAGAGTTTTCAGCACTAAATTCTAAATTTCATCCATGGGATTACAAATGAAGCAGGAACCTTACAATCCAAACCCCCTCATTTTGAAGATGAGGCAACAGAGGCCTAAAGAGGTCAGGTGACCTGCCTAAGGTCATCCCGGTAATAAATTTCAGTGGCAGGTTTTGAAACCAAGTTGTCTGACTCCCAAGATGGAGCTTCTACACTGTACCAAGCTTACTCTTCTCTATCTCTTGAGAAGGCCAAGTGCAAGCCGTTCAAATGCTATTTTCTCCAGAGGAAAAGGAATACTGCAACAACCTGATCATTAATTTAAAATGAATTTGTTTTTTATTGACAAGATATTTGCCCACACAGAAGAATGTATCCCCAATAGATCAGTCTTATTTTGTTACCTTCCACTTTATGAGGGGACTAAAGTTATGTGACTACATTAGCATAATATATTGGCCCCATGAAAAACAGACAGTGTCTCTCTGGAGGTAGTCCTAATAGGGGAACTTTAAAGATAACAATTAACTTCTGTTAACTCCAGCTATGCCAGGACTTCAGTGTTTATCTGGGAATTTTTAAAAAAGGAATTGTTACTTCTCTTGTATGGCATACAAAGGCCAAACACAATCAACTCTACCCGGGGCAGCTAGGTGTTGCAGTGGATAAAGGACTGGCCCTGGATTTAGGAGGACCTGAGTTCAAATCTGGCTTCAGACACTTGATACTTACTAGCTGTGTGACCCTGGGCAAGTCACTTAAACCTCATTACCCTACAAAAACAAAACAATCAACTCTACCCTCTGCCAGCATTCACTGCTATATTTCAGAGCTTGGGGCTTTGCTGAAAGCCAGAGCACTATCTAGTTTTTGTACCTGGGACAATTGGAATGGTCAGAAATAAGGGAAGGGGAAGGAGGAAGATAGATTCATCCAGGGAATGGACAATGGGGAGAGGAAACACACTCCTAGACACCACAAGGTTTCTAATTTGCTGATGTGGACAAATTGAATCCCAGGATTTGGGAGCCTTCTAAGTTTTTGTACCCTAGGACAAAATCTAATGGCCCTGCCCTAGTTACGGATCTAATGAAAATAGTAATGTTTCCTTCTATGGGCCTAAGAAAAGTGCTGCTATCGAATATTTCAGAGTTACCCAGAGTCAAAATAAAGGACAGCATTTCATAGAATTCAAGAGAAGACTGGGGAAAGCCAGACTAAATAAGCCCCACATAACTGTGCTTTGGGGGTGAGAGACCATGTCAACCAAAACAGGGAGAAGATGGAAGACTTATCTGTTTATTTTGATAAATGTAAATGAATTCTATTACTTGTCAAAATGTTATCAAGACCCCAATGAAATGAGCTCCGTTTTTTTTCCCTCTTTTTTTTTTTCTCCAGGGGAAAGCAAGTGGGGGGAGGGGGAGGGAAAGACAGAAATGCTCAAGACAGATTGCTTTGATTTGAAATGAAAACAAACAAGTTAAAAAAAAAAAGGTTTTCATTATTTTGGAGACCTTGGCATTCTTGCAGATACATTCATGAATTAATCATTAAAATCCTGAAACGTGGAATAAATCATGCGGGTTTTCAATGCCAGCACACTATAAAGGGGGCCATGAACGGTTATTAAGATACAGCACTCCAAGCTGGTTTGTGGAATCTTTCTTTTCCTTGGAAGCCAGTGAATGAAAGGTGTGTGACAAGCCAGGCTCTGTGATGCAGAGAAGGGAGGCTGTTTGCAAGCAGGCTCTAATAGTGTGTCACCGAGTATTAGCAGTATTTAATATCTGTTAATAGAATGGCTTATATGTATAGTAAGCAGCAGGATCAAAGTCGTGCCATGCAGCTTTTAAGTTATTAGCACTAATTAGGCAAATCAAAGAAGAGGGGAAGAAAAAGACCAAAGAACATATTAGGAATAAAGCTTAGGAACATCTACCTGCCTAGCTGTGTCAAGATTAAGTTTCCAAACAACCAATTAGTGGAGGAGACCTTTCCAGAGCAGAAAGCCACACAGAGAAGGGGGACGGCTTCATTACAGTGGCTCCCTAATTAAAATGTAAAGGTTGCTGATCATTGCATAATTAAATAACGTGGCACAAGGCGTCAACTGGCTCTGGCCAAGCCGCTAGGCCTCACATCATTAAAGCCTCCGTTGCATAAATGAGTCCAGAGACTGCAGCATTTCCTCATGTCAGAATCCAGAGCAATCCTTGGTCATTACGAAGCTAATAGCCTCCAAAGGGGGCTGTTATATATAAAGTGTTGAGGGTGTTTTTCTCCCCTAGCCTTCCTTCTTCCCTTCTCAAAATGACTCCGATTTTCTTTATATCCCGTTTTCTTACTAATTAGTCTGAAAAAGGAGAGGGGAGGAGGGGAAAAAAGACTAGCAAGGCTAATTAACTCCCAGCCACCGTAATCTAAATATAAAGTTACTGAAGCAAAGATTGTCCCCTGTGAATCCAGCCTTTAAGGTTTTTCTCCCTCTTTTCTCTTCTCCTTTCTATGAGTAAAAACTCTCTCCTCAGGAATTCATTTGTTAGTTAACCCTCGGGTTTTCTCAGAGAGACATAAGCCATTGTGCAGGATTACCCTCTTCTGTTTGGAGGCATTTCTCTGTGAGTGCTGGGTGAAGGGTTTAGCCAAGGTCCAGACAAGGCAAGCAAGGCTTCTCATGGCCAATGAGGGGTGTCCCATCTACAGCAACAGTGATAAGTTTCTTGGCTCCTGTGAAAGGTATTCTAGAACATTGTCTCTTTCATAGGCAATCAGGAATAAGATCCTTTTAAGTTCTATCCTAAAAATGCTATATTCTCTCTCTCTCTCTCTCTCTCTCTCTCTCTCTCTCTCTCTCTCTCTCTCTCCCCCCCTTCCCCTCTCCCTCTCTCTTTCTCCCTTCCTCCCTCCTTTCCCCCTCCCTCTCTCTAGTTCTGTCTTTTACTTCTTCATCTCTCCCTTCTGTCTTTCTCTGCCTGTCTCTCTGTCTGTTTCTGTCTCTATCTGTATCTCTTACCTCTTTTCTCCCCTTCATTCCTCATTCATTCCCTTTCTTTTTCTACTTTTTTTCCTCTCCAATTCATTCTTCTGCTCTGTACCTCAATAAAAGTAAAAAAAAAAAAACCTTTCAGTAAATCTGTTACTCTGGTGTGTAGTTGGGGCTATGGCACCCTTACTAGCCATGTGACCTCAGGCAAGTCACAACCTCCGTTGGCCTCAGTTTCTTCAACTGTAAGATGGGGATCATAACTGCATCTACCTCCCAGGTTTGTTGTGAGGATCAATTGAGATATTATTTGCAAAGCCCCTTAGCACAGTGCCTGACCCACAAGAGGCACTGTATTATTGCTTATTATTATTTTTATACTCCAACCTCCTGCCTTCCCCAGATCTTGTTTGCCTCTAACATCCAACTGAAGCTCTTCCATGAAGCTTTCCTCCAGCGCCTCGTCTCCTGTGGATCTTCCCCATCTCATAGCCTCTCTAATACTCCATCTGTAGCCCATGATCCAGGCCTCACTTAGATCCTGGCTTATATGGCCTTCCAGTCATTGCAGGCACACTAGCCTTGCCTTCAGCCCCAGGGAGCTTGTCAGTTTCCCTAGGCTGAGAGTGATGATTCTGAGGAATATAAAGTACAACAGAAAGATCGTGGGGACCTCAAGTCAGGAGCCATGGCTTCCAACACCTCTGACTCTGGGAAAAATGGCTTGAGGTCTCTGAGCCTCGGTGTCATCATCTGTAAAAATAATATCTACAGGGGCGGCTAGGTGGCGCAGTGGTTAAAGCGCCGGCCCTGGATTCAGGAGGACCTGAGTTCAAATCCGGCCTCAGACACCTGACACTTACTAGCTGTGTGACCCTGGGCAAGTCACTTAACCCCCACTGCCCGACAAAAAAAAAATCTACTGTTCCTACCTCAAGGGAATCCCAAAAACCACTTTATTAATCATGTGGCCTTGGCCAAGATACTTCATTTCTCTGGCTTTTAGTTTCCTGGCCTATAAAATAAAGGGATTGGATTTAATGCCCTCTAAAACATCCCCAGCTCTAATCTGTGGTCCTATTATTAACCAAATAACCAGCAAACATTGAAAAGATAACTACTATTTACCAGGTACTGTGTTAAACGCCGTAGATACAAAGATGGATGAGAAGACAGGAAGGTAATAAGCATTTATTAAATGCCTACTATGTGCCAGGAACTTTTATAAATATTATCTCATTTGATCATCACAACAACCCTGTGAAGCAGGTGTCGTTCTTATCCCCATTTTACAGTTGAGGAAACTAAGGCAGACAGAAGTTAAATGACTTGCCCAGGGTAAGTATCAAGCAAAATTTCCTTTTGGTATTTATTTATGTTTTTTATGCCCTAGCACTTTTTTTTTTCTGGTGGAGCAATGAGGGTCAAGTGACTTGCCCAGGGTCACATAGCTAGTAACTGTCAAATGTCTGAGGCTGGATTTGAACTCAGGTCCTCCTGAATCCAGGGCTAGTTCTTTATCCACTGCAACACCTAGCTGCCCCCTGAAGCAAAATTTGAACTAGGGTCTTCCTTCAGCACTCCCTCCACTGCCCCACCTAACTGCTTCTAATGATGAGGCAGTTCTTAAAGTAGCACCATGTTTGAATATCAGTTCTTCCATTATCATTCTCTTGTATCCCTCCCAGTACTGAGTACAAGACTTGTCAAGGGTCCAGCTGACCCCTGTTTGACCATATGGGCTAGCCTTTGATCAAAGAAACTGATTGCCTCTTAATTACATGATCCTGTGTCACATTACTGTCCTTTGTGAGTTGGATAAACCTAGGCTGGGAACCTGATGTTTTCGATCAGTGTTTGTGCTTTCATCGTCTCACTGACTCCCCCAAAGTGGGTTTTGGTTTCAGGTCTTACCTTTGAATTTCCCTCAGCCTCACTAGCTTGGGTTTCAGGTCTATTTTTAAGCATCTTCTTCATTGCCAGTCTATTAAGCACACATAGACTGTGTAGAGAGTCTGCCTGCCTGGGGAGGGCCTCAGCTCTAAAGAAAAGCAACATACGCTCTTCTTAGAGGCCCCTAGGAGCTGTCCTTTCCTTTAGGTTACAGGAGGATAACTAGTCCCTGTGTGACTGCCATAGGATAGTGGATTACATCTGTGAACGTGCTTGCTGGAGGCAACTCAGGAAGTGATTACAGAGGCAAAAGCCCAACCTGATTGTGCCCTAGCACAGACACAGGTGTGCTAATCTTTCACTCCCCACATAGTGGCAGCACACTCTCTTTTTACACTATTTACCATGTTTCTAGCATACCGAGTGGGCATGAAATCTAGGGTGCTTCTTTCATCTAATTAGATTGTGGCCCGGACAACTGGCCACAGCGTGCTTTAATACTCCCCTTCCTTCAAGATTTAGCATTTAGGTTTAAGTTTTGGGGAGGAAATTCCTTTCATCTTAAAAAGTGAGAAGAAAAGAGATCATGGGGTATCATAATGAATCTTTTATAAGCTTGAAAGACAGATGTAAAGATGCTTTTTTACTCAAAGGGCTTCTCAGATGTGGCTCAGAAAGATGAGTTTGTATCACCAACTTCCCTATAAGCACAAGCTCTGTTCGGACTCTGTTTCTTCCTAAGCTGCACACTTCTTCTAAAGGCAAAGGAACTCACTTAATTCACAGTCCTGTGGCTGGGATGATATATAGACATGTGGTACTTGAAACTTGTAGGGCCCAGTGTTCACATGAAAGTTCTCTCACATGTTTGGATCAACCAATGGCAGTGATAGCAGCAACAACTTTCTCTGTGTTATGAGCCATGAGTGAGGTCCACACCCCTGGCTGACTCTCAGCATCGCACCTTCTGTGTGTGTGCTATATTTGAAGGTGTGTGAGATGATTATGGATTTGAGTCAGATTAAACTCTGAGGATGGGGTCTGGAAGATACCCAGCCCCGCCCCAGTATAGTTAGTTTAAAAGTTTATTGCTTGTCAAATTCTCACTGTCTCCTTTAAGTTTTATTGCCAATTAACAGTATTTTTACTTCTGCTCAGTCTCCCCACTTGTCAGCTACATATTAGTTTTATCTGGAATCCATCATGTGTCAGAACCCCAGTCCCTGTTGAGTGGGTTGAGGAGTTTGCCCACCAATTCAATACTCAGGACCCAAGAAGAAAGGGCAGGCGATCATGGGACTCAACACAGGATGTGGCAATTAAGTTGAGACCAGATGTTGTGACATGTCTCTTTTTCTCAGAGCAGAATCCCCTCGACCCTAGGGTCCCAACAATGAATTATTCTTTATTCTTTATTCTATTTCTTTGATTTTGCAACATAGCTGAAGATCAATTTTAACCCTGTCATCCTTCTAAAATTAACACGACTACAAAACAATGCTGAAACACCTGAGTGACTCTTCCTGTTATTCAAGTTGAATATCTTTAGAGATAGGGGCCGGGAGAGGGGAGTCAGTAGGAACTGTGAGATCTGAAACATCTGACTGTCACTCCCCCATTCCCTCTTCCTTCGGTTTGACCTTGTTCCCCCTCCCCTTTCCCGCCTTGTTCCTGGAACACGTATGCTTGTCTTCATACATTGATCACAAGCTAAACACGCACCCTGGATGAGACAGGATTGGATGTTAGATTGTGAGCTTGCCCTAGTGTGCGTGGGGACTCCCCCGCTGACTAACATTCCTATAAAAGCTCAAGGTATTTATTAGCTATTGCGACTCAGATATTGAGTTTTCCCATTCCTGCAGGAATGCTTGACTTGGTGGTCCCCTCGAGTTATTTGGGTAAACTGAGGCAGTTTGCCCCAAACAAAGGGAAAGGATTTGGGGTAAGCAGTAGCAGAGCCTGCTATGTCTAAGTTATAGCAAGGTTTGAAGAGGTTGCCTGTGGGAGAAGAGGAAGAGGAGGAAGCTGATGTGTTCCTCAATCCTCCAAGCTCTCTAAGTGGTGCATTCAGAGTCTAGGAAAATAAGAAAATGATATGACAGATAGTGGGTACATGATAAAGGTTAGAGTATCCCCATAGCTAGAGGATTCTAAATATAAACCCACAATTACTGAAGAATGACTGTAATAAACTTTTTTTTGGTGTTTTGGAAATGGCTACCTCTGTGTAGTGGATAAAAAACTGACATGTGAGTCAGAAGAACTGATTTCAAGTTATATCTCTAACACTTACTGGTTGTGTGACCCTGGGAAGTCACTAAACATTTAAGAGCCCCAAGTAATTCTCTTATTCTGTAAATTGCAGAGCAGGTGCCAATCTGCATTTGTGGAGGTAATTCCCTCATGGGACTAATGGAAGAGAGAGGGAAAGGAAAAAGGAAAGGGAAAGAGAAAAGGAGAGGAGAGGGAAACAGAAAGGGGAAGGGAAGAAGAACAAGGGAAAGGGGAAAGGGAAGAGAAGGGAAAGGGAAAGGAGAAAGGGAAGGGAAGAAGAAATGAAAGGGGAAGAAAAAGGGATAGGGAAGAGAATGATGGAAGGGGAAGGGAAAGGGGAGAGAAAGGAAAGACAATAGTTCCCCCTTAAAACGGAGGGTTGCAACTAACCCAAAAGAAGTCATTTAGCCTGTTTCCTAGCTTCCTACTAACACTATACATGAGATATCACAGTCAGATGTTTGGTCTTGATATTATTACAAAGAAAGCTTCAGCCAGGAAAGACAGTTTATCTAGAACCAGCTTATCTAGAACCTTAACAAAGAACCTCCCAAACTTCACAAAAGGAGTCAGAAGAGAGTACAGACTCTATACCTGCAGAGTCTGGGTAAAAGGTCAGAAAGATATCAGTGGTAATTGGCTTAATACAATTAGGATAGAGCCAAGGACTAAAGCAGGTATGGAAGAAAGCCAAAAGGTGTTTGAGTTGCGGTTACACAGAATGACAATAAGGTTCAAAAATAAATAGAGTTCTGGTACGTCTCAGTCATGTTCAACTTTTCATGACCCTATTTGGAGTTTTCTTGGCAAAGATACTGGAGTGATTTGCTATCTCCTTCTCCAGTTCTTTTTTTTTTTTTTTTTGCGGGGCAATGGGGGTTAAGTGACTTGCCCAGGGTCACACAGCTAGTAAGTGTTAAGTGTCTGAGACCGGATTTGAACTCAGGTACTCCTGAATCCAGGGCTGGTGCTTTATCCAATGTGCCACCTAGCCACCCCCTCCAGTTCTTTTTACAGAAACTGAGGCAAAGTTACACAGCTAGTAAGCATCTGAGGTCAGATTTTAATTCAGGTCTTCCTGACTTCAGGCCCTGTCCTCTATTCACTGTGCCACCTCACTGCCCTCTGATATGACTATTCTTTTAGCAAATACACTAGAATTTATGCATCCTACTGAGTTGTCCCCTTCAAAACAGCCAACTTGGAAGGCTTAAAACTCATTCCAATAGTTTTGCCACCAGGCAAAATATATTTGGAAATCACTCAAATATAGCTCATCTTTGGGAATTACCTTTCCAGTCTGATGCATTTTTCTAAAAGTTCTCAGTGATGAGAAATTTCCCTCCATTGAAGGTGTATTTGATTTGGAAACAGCCAAAAAGTCATTTGGAGCCACATCTGTTGAATAAGTTGCATAAATAGACTGGGTTATGCCATTTAGGCAGCCAAAATTAGGTGTGATTATAAAGTAGTAAAGTTAACATTCTCATGGGGTGCTTAAAGAGGCTGTAAAGGCCATTACCAGGAGAAGAGTTCCAAAAATGGCTGGGCGCTGGCTACATCATTCTAATGAGTGAGTAACCTCTAAAAATGACTATTTTGAAGGGGACAGCATTGATTTGGATGCATAAATGTTGGCATGTTTGTTCACAAAGGAAAAACCAAATGGATGAGGAACATCAGACTATGACATGCAGTTGGATGGACAATCCACTGAGATGATCCAACTGTATGTGTGTGTGTGTGTGTGTGTGTGTGTGTGTGTGTTTCATGGTGTTTCATGGCTTGTAGCTAAATTGCATCATCCAAATAATACTGTTATTAAAAGATGGGTTTTCATCTCAGTAAGAAGCTTGGGGGATCATGGAAATTATGCAGCACGTCCCCAAATTCAATCTAGTCCTCTCTTTTCTTCTCATTGAATTCTGGACTCAGGGTATTGTCTATCTTTAGTGTCTGTCACACATACAAATACACATACACATACACATATATGTATAACACATATATAATACATATGTACAAAAATATATTTGTGGTATTATACATATGTGTACATATAGACACATGTGTGTATCATGGACAGACACTGAAGATGGATGATAGCCTGGGTCCAGAATTCAACAACAAGAAATGAGAGAACTGGATTGCATTTGGGGAAGTGTTGCATAATTTCCAAGACCCCTAAGCTTCTTATTTATTTATGGCGGGGCAATGAGGGTTAGGTGACTTGCCCAGGGTCACACAGCTAGTGTCAAGTGCCTGAGGCTGGATTTGCACTCAGGCCCTCCTGAATCCAAGGCCAGTACTTTATCCACTGCACCACCAAGCTGCCCCCCCCAAGCTTCTTAATGAGATGAAAGCCCATCTTTTTAATACCAGTATTTGGTATTTTAATACAAGCTACAAGCCATGAAACACTGATAGCTAAAGAATGAAAGAGAAATATGGTAGGTTTAAATGGATTGCAGTATATCACAAACTGTGAATTGAGTGTAAGAAGTGGGGTAAAAGATATCCAGTAGATAGATGGTCAAAGATGGAAATGGGCCAGTTATGTGACAAAAATGAGAGATAACTGATGAACAGCCCAAGTCTTCATTGATACCCATCTAATGTCAAAAGACCTAGAGAAAAGCTTCTAGCCCAATGAATGGGGGTCTCCATGAGATAGTTATAGAAAGGTATGGACAATAATGGTCCACAGTAAGAAGACACGGTTGAGTTGCAACCTACACCACTGGAGGCAATACCCACATCCATGAATTCATGGATCCATTGAAATATGAAATCCCAAAGTAGAAAGGTATTGCATATTGTTTCTGTGGGTTCTTGGCTTGGTTAAGCTTCAGAGGTTATCATAATTCACCCCCTTAACCCCCATCTCACTTCAACAATGTCTCTTTCATTGTTACTTGTCAGCAGCTCTCTTGGTCTCTGAACTGCTTCTTTTATTTCATTTTTTAGCCATTAAGCTTAATGCCCTTGTACTTGATAAAGTCCCTGGGAAAGGTCCCTTGTTACTGCTGAGATGATGGGTGGTATGGGTTAATCTCAGTTCTATCATGAGAGATTCAGATTCATTCACTGTAAGTACTGAGGGTCGTGGCTCAACCTCATGACCTGGCTCAAGCTCTAACCCTTATACGGTAGTGACAAATCTCTTTCCTTTCAGGCTACAAGCTCTTCTTAGACCAACACACATTCTTCCCTCCCAATTCCTCACTCCTTCAAGGGAGCAGGAGTTGGTCATGGGGAGAAATTGTTAAAGGAACATCAGAATTACTCTTATCTTTGCTCCTAAATTCTTATCACTGATCATCTCCTCCCTCTTAGAGTGATCTTAGATAGAAGCAGCAACTTATTAGACACTACAGACCTTCCCAACCCCCATCTGAGCCTGCCTCACAGCCTGAAGCTGGTATATCCAAAGACTGAAAAGAATTAAGATGAGGAAAAAAATGCATACTGGGGAATAGCCCTGTTCGCTGGATTAGCAGTTTGTTGAACAATGGTGCCCAAAGAATTTTGATTAATGGATCGATGTCAGCATAGACAAAGTTATCTAGTGGTATGTCAAACAGCTCTGTCCTTGGCCCTGTCCTATCCAATATTTTTATCAATGACTTGGATGAAGACATAGATGGCAAGCTTATCAAATTTGCAGATGACACAAAGTCGAGTGGAATCCCTAATACAATAGCTGACCCAATCAAACTTCAAATTGATCTCAACCATCTGGAATAATAGAACAAAGCCAGCAAGATTAAGTTCAGCAGGGACAAACGTAAATCCTGCATTTAGGTTCAACAAATCAATGGCACGAGTCCAGAACAGAGGAGACAAGCTTGAAAGCAGTTCATGTGGAAAATACCTGAAGGTTTTGGTTGACCAAAAATATAGGAGCCAGGGGAAGCTAGGTGGTACAGTAGATAAAGCACCAGCCCTGGATTCAGGAGGACCTGAGTTCAAATTCGGCCTCAGACACTTGACACTTACTAGTTGTGTGACCCTGGGCAAGTCACTTAACCCTCATTGCTCCAGAAATATATATGAGCCAGCAGTATGATGAGGCTGCTGAAAAAGCTAAAACAATCTTAGCCTACAATTAGTAGAATTCTGTGTTTGAATCACCATTTCATATCCCACCCAGGATAAGGTTAGTGATTTACTGAAAAATGCATAGAGTCCAAAGCAGGAACCAAGCAAGAATACACCAAGAGGTCAGGCAGGGTTGGCACCAGGATTTTTTCAGGGTATCAAAATCTAAGAAATTGACACAAGTTGGCAATCAGTTGAAAGCGCAGAGATTTGAACTGAGACCTTAGTATCAGATCAGTAGGCAAGATCTAGGAAATGTGAGAAGTATTTGCCTGATTGAACCTGGCTACTCAAAGCTGTAGTCTTTTACACTGGTTGCTTGAATTCTCCACCCGCTACACTACCTAAGCTGGCATGTGGGCCCATGCTATATGCCACATTCACCATACTCTCTCCTGACTTAATCACATCATTAAAGCCATGGACAAAGACACACAGAAGGCAATGGTAGCAATCTAAGTTGCAATGGTGACATGAACCTGGAATATAATTCTTAGTTCTGGGGGACCACATTTTAAGGGAACCATCAACAAATTAGACCATATCCAAAAAGGGTGATCAGGATGATGGAAAAACTGGAAATAATGTCACATGAAGAATAGTTAAGGGACCTTGGAGGGGCAGCTAGGTGGCACAGTGGATAGAACACCGGCCCTGGAGTCAGGAGGACCTGAGTTCAAATCCAGCCTCAGACACTTGACAATTACTGGCTGTGTGACCCTGGGCAAGTCACTTAACCCCATTGCCTCACACACACCAAAAAAGAAGAAAGAAAAAAAGAATAAAAAAGGGGGAGAAAACCTGGGGATACCTACCCTAAAGAAGACAAGGTCTCCAAGGCCATGAACACTGCCTTCAGATATTTAATATCAGTCACATGGCAGTGGGGGTATATTTGTTCCATGTTATAAAATCATATAAACCTAGAATGTTTGAGCAAGAGGAGCTTTAGAGAAAAGTGAATAAGAATGAAAAGACAAAGAATCACGATGAGGACTTAGAGTGAATTTTAAGATATAATAATAATTTAGACATCAAAATTAATTCATTTTAATGTAAATACTTAACTAAACGAGTTCAGTTGGTTTTATTGAGGTTCAATAGTGAGTTATAAATAAAACATTTTTTAATAGAAGGGACCTTGGCAGTTATCCATTTTAAGTCTAAGATCTTCTGAAACTTTACTACCAAGTCATCTAACTCTTGTTTTGTGTTTGTTTATTTTGTGGGGCAATGAGGGTTAAGTGACTTGCCCAGGGTCACACAGCTAGTAAGTGTCAAGTGTCTGAGGCTGGATTTGAACTCAGGTCCTCCTGAATACAGGGCTGGCACTTTATCCACTGTGCCACCTCACTGCCCCCACAAGCCATCTAACTCTTGATGACATCATCTGTTAAGAGGTAACATAAAAACACTCCAATCCCTTTGTGACCTGCCAAAATCTTTTTGCTGCCTATTAATAACCCAAACAGTGATAATCCTCCATCCCTTTCCCTTTCTTCTCTCTCTCATCAAACTTACCTATGTTATATCCCATTGTCAGTCACCAAGGAAGGGTCATCAGGGAACTCTGTCTAGCTGGATGGCAACAGGCAGTTGCAGATTTCATAAGAAAAGCTAATTCCTACTATTGTGGTAATTAATGAAGGGAATCATAGAAAAGCGAGCAGAGAACTGGACAAGGAGTCAGGAGCCCCGATTTCTGGTGCTGACATACCCACCAATTAGTTGTATGACCTTAGATAAGTCATATAAGTTCAGCACTATATGATCAACACTCAGAGCCTACTGTGTGCAAAGGGAGATCAGAGAATATGAAATTTAGATAAGATATGCCATCTGTCTTTTATTTCTTTGTTTAAAAAAAAATTGAGTCAGGCTAGGAGAGCCCTAACATCCTAAGGTTATAATGTATTTATGCCTCTCAGGTAACATAATGCTTTAATCCAATTAAGGGCCTTCTTAAAGGGACTTGTGCCTCACTTTCCCCTCTGTAAAGGAGGGATGATAATAATACATACACTAACTACCTCACAGAATTGCCTTGAGGATCAAATGGGATAACATGTACAATACTTTGTAAGCTGTAAAGTTCTACATAAGGTAAGCTATTATTTTATTAATAATAAATAATAATAGATATTGTTAAACATAATAAATACACATTTGAAGACTGTAAAATATTATTCAAACATGAAGCCTTTCTATTAGTATTAAAAATGTGGAAAAAATCAACAATTTTGTGAATAAGTAATAATGAATCCCTTATGTTTTTAATATCATTGCCTTGTGCTCAAAGATATTTTCTTATTACGTGCTTGCAATAACCCACCAATTTACTAATCCCATGTGCTATGGAATTTATTAGAAAAAAGTGCATTTTAAGGGTGAGAGGCTTTAAGGTTCTAAAGGTGAGAGTGTCAAGCTTCCCTGCAAGGCAAGTAGGACAGAGACTTTTGCCCAGGGAATGCTTTTAGCATCCCTTAAATCATTCCAAAACAAACAGCCACCCCCTCTATTTATGCATAAGGCCAGCCCTGCTCTGTATAAACCCTAGCTAAAGAGTAAGTAATAAATCCACACACAGACCCGTGCGTATACCTACCACATAGACACTAGCAGCCAAGTGTTGTTTTGAAAGAAATTGTTTTCAGACTATGACAGCTGTGACATGGCTCATCATAAGTTATGTTGAGGCAGGTTCATGCAATGGCTAGAGCACTGGTGTCAGAGATGACAGTAGAAACATTCCTGGACACCAAGAGAATTAGATTAAAATGTATTTAATAAAAAAAATAAAACAAAAATAGAATAGATATAAAATGTTAATATATAGGTTTCTAGGCCAATTTGTACCCTATAAGAGTGTTTAGTGACTCCCATTTCTATTTTAGTTCAACAGCACGGGCTGGAGAAGTGGATTTTGGAAGTGAGGAAGATCTGAGCTCAATTCCTACCTCAGACTTACTAGCTATGTGACCCTGGGCAAGTAACTTAATCTCAGTGGTCTCAGGCTCCTCATCTGTAAAACAAGGGAGTTAGATCTGATGACTTCTAAAGTCCCTTCTAGCTCTAAATATATCACCCTACAAGTCTGATGATGGTGGTGGTGATGATGATGGTGAGATGATGAAACAGAAGTCCAATGTGCCATGCAGCAATATAGTAAAGAACTGATCTGCAAGGTGTGGGAACTCTCTCTACCAATGCACTGGCAGTATCTGTAGCTTACAACATCCAACAATTGCTAAGGGCACTGAAATGATAAGCAACTGGAGTTATAGTCACAGAGCTGGCAGGTGTTCAGGGCAGGATCTGCACCCAAGCCTTCCCAACTTTAAAGGACAGCCCTCCATCTTCCATGCCAACATTGCCCCTTGGATGCAGAAATGAGAAGATCCCTTTCATCACCAAATCTATGATCCGAAGATATCAGGAGTGAGTTGTTTAGAAGAATAATACTAAAACTAAAAAGATTTTCTACTCCTGGTACATATTCTTGTGGCTTGAAATCTCACCTATGTGTCTGTGGTAAAAAGTTTTAACAGTCGGTTAGATAATGGAGAGACGCCAGTTTTTTTTAGGACCACCCTTTTGGGGAGGAGACCAACAGCATGAGCTATGCACACCAGTCCGCCTGCGACGCACGCCAGATTGCCTGCTGAGCACTCGACTTCCAGGGTGCGAGCTTAAAAGGCAAGGAGAGAACAGAAGTGGGAACTTTTTCCTGCTCTGCTGGTCTCCTGACTGCGCTGCACAGCCTGATGTTGACGAGAGTTCGACTGGGCCCAGCTCTCGGTTAGCAGCAGCACGCGCTTGACACAGTCTCTCTCTCTCCCCAAAGGTGGCCTTCGGCTTTTGGTGAGTTTTATACGGAATATAGACTAAGCTTAGACTTAAGACAATTTGTATTGTATCTCTACTTTCCTATCCTAATCAACATCACCTTGTGACTACCATACAATAAAAGCTCTAACTAGAAAACCAGAAGCTTCTTCCATTTACTAGTCTGGGAGATAAATTAAGGGAAAGGTTAAAGAGGGGAGATTTATGATCTAATATCCAATTTTAAATCTCACATGTCTGTATATGTATATGTTTAGTCATTTAGAGTTCACCAAGTATTCTCATATCACTTATCTTATTGGAACCTCACAAAATCTCAGCGGCAGAACAGCAATAATGTCCATTTTGGGGGGTGAAGGGGAGGTAGATAAGGAAACCAAGAAACAAATTAAAAGATTTGACCAAGATCCTACAGCTAATAAATAAGCTATTGAATCTTAAGCCCATAGATTTAGCTCTAGAAGTGTCCTTAGAAGTCATTAAGTCCAACCCCCTCATTTTACAGATGACAAAAGTCAGTAGGGTTAGGTGATTTACCCAAGGTCACACAGGTAGCAAATAACAGAGCTAGGGTTTGAGCTTAGCTTCTCAGACTCCAAATTCAGGAAGGGAGTTCATACTGCAGTCTGTAGCAGACTCCTATTGGCTTTTATCATTTTTATCTATGTCCTGGGTGCAGGTATAGGTGGCAGACATCAAATCCACAGATAAAACATAGTTGTGAGAGAGAATTAATATTTTGCCTACAGGTCTGAGGATCCAGAAAGATCTCAGGAGGTCAAAGGTGATGATGTAATTTAATAAAACTCAGTCCTTGAGTTTTTAAAAAGTGCACACATATAGGATAAGGGAGATATAGACAGTCAATAAAGAGTTCTTGTGAAAAGAACCAATGGGTTTTGGTATACAACAGGCTCGATAGAGTCAACAAAATGTGATGTGTCTGCCAAATAACAATGAAAACTTGAATTTATATAGAGCTTTAAATTTTATAAAACACTTTACATGTGTTATCTAATTTAATCATTGCAGCAACCTGTGAAGTGGGTGCCATTATTATCCTAATCTTACAGATGAGGAAATTGAGGCTGAGAGAGGTTAAGTGATTTGCTCAGGGATGGAATTGCTGTCTTCAAATATTTAAAGAGTTGTCAAGTAAAAGAGACATTAGCCCTCTTTTCTTTAGCCCCAGAAGGCAAACTCAGGACCAATGAGAGGAAGTTACAGGGAACTCAATTTGGCTTCCCCTTCCTGACAATTAGAACCATCAAAAATAGAATGCACTGCTTCGGGTTACACTGATAATACACTGGAGATTTTAAAATGGAAGGTGAGTGACATTTTGTTAGTGGCCATCTCTCTATCCAGGACCTATGCTTGTATCAAGTAACTTTTGTTTTGATATAAAGCGAAATAGTTATGGGTTTAAGAATAAGCCAATCAGGGGACAGCTAAGTGGCACAGTGGATAAAGCACTGGCCCTGGATTCAGGAGGACCTGAGTTCAAATCCGGCTTCAAACACTTGACACTTACTAGCTGTGTGACCCTGGGCAAGTCACTTAACCCTCATTGCCCCACCCAAAAAAAAAAAAAAAGAATAAGCCAATCAAACCATCTCCAGGTATATATCCAGTATTCATTCTGTTCAAGACACTACCTAAGAATCATTCAATCAACAAGCATTTATTAAATACTTACAATGTGGCAGTTACTATACTAGGCAGTATGGATACAAAGACATAAATGCCCTCACAGAGCTCACATTCTATCAAGGGAATCAACACATACATATATTAATAGTTACAAAACCTGTACAAAGACACAAAGACATATAAGACTTCATTTCTACCCTCAAGAAGTTCACTGTCTAGTTGGGTACATAAGATACAAACAAGAAAAAAATCATCCAGCATAAAAATTGAGTGCTGGGGGGCAGCTAGGTGGTGCAGTGGATAAAGCACCAGCCCTGGATTCAGGAGGACCTGAGTTCAAATTTGGCCTCAGACACTTGACTTTTACTAGCTGTGTGACACTGGGCAAGTCACTTAACCCTCATTGCCCTGCAAAAAAAAAAAGAAAGAAAGAAAAGAAAGAATTGAGTGCCGGATTTGATGAAATAGAAATTAAGGTCTATAAGGCATTCGGAAGACAGAGAGAGATCAGTGATGGTCTGCCCAACACAACCAAAAGACTGACTCTGAATCACATATTTATTGTATTTTTGAGGCAGTGACTAAATTAAACACAGATATATATAGTCAGGAAATAGTCAATGTCCATTTCTCAAAAGCTGACTGTAACACTTTCCTATTTGGTTTTCCTCCAGGGATGTGGATCCTGGAGCAGCTAGCTCCCAAAGCAAAAAAAGTCCATCAGAAGAATTAAATGAGGAGCAATCAGTATAGATAAAAAATGATCAGCTGCTCCTTGTTTTTATGTCACTTTGATTCAGGAGTTTAAGTTCTAAGAGGTATCATAGTGGGAGGTCTGAGGGAAAGAGGATGGTTGGGAAGAGAGAAGCTACTCTAATTGGGTGATTCACAATATTTGCTAGTAGGATAAAAAACAGAATTGTCAGAGACTAAAGTATTCCCTCCCTCCAAAAAGGGATACAGCCTTTCCAAGCATGTCTAAATAGGGAAGAAGAGAAAATTATTTTTTCCTTACTGCTCATAACCCAAGTACTTTAACACCTACAAGAACATTTCTTGCCTCTGCTTCTTATTGCTTGAATGCCCAAAGGAGCCTCGCCTCTCACCACAGAGTGATGTATAGCTAACACGCAGGACAAGGAGCCAAATACTGGGGTTTTTTAGTCCCCTCCACTAATTGGCTGTGTGACCTTAGACTAGTCACCTAACTCCTTTGAGCCTCATCTATAGAGAAGCAGTTTGGTATAGTGGTTAAAGGACTTGCCTGAAAGACTCAAGCTCAAGGCTTATCACTAACACACACAACTGGGCAAGTCAATTAACTGAGAACTACATCCATGGATCTTTCTAATACTATAAGTTGAAGAGCAGTTGCTAATCTACATAGGTAAAAAATGGTTTCCTTACCAGGTTGGTTTCCTTATCAGGTATTAGGGCAGAATGCAAAAGGACCTTCCTCATCTGATCCAACTTAACTTTTATAATAGATAAGGAAACAGAAACACGGGAAAGTGGAGTCATTTATCCAAAGTCCCATAGCCAGGGTCAGAGGTAAGATTTGAACCCAAATCCTCTTTCCTCCAGAGTCAGTGCTCTTTCCCTTATACCACAGTGAATTTCCCTATAAGGATGAAATTACATGTCTAGGTTCTCTATTTACATCATAGGGTTGTGGAGATCCAGTGGAGACAAGGGACAGAAGGTGCTTTCACTATCTGATCCTGTACATTGCTGTTGTAGCATCTAGGGTGAGGCTTAGCACTTTGGATTCAATGGAGGAAAACTCAGTATTGAAATCCAAGATTTTAGGGGGACTAAAATAGACCTGAGACCTTTGAACACTTAGATGGTTTCCTTTTGCTCTCTGGCTTCTTGGGTAGCAGTGAATCAGGGTTACCAATTGAATGCCATAACTGGAGAAGTTCAGGCTTTCTCATTAAGTGAGGAAGCCAATTAGCAGCGGTCTGAATTAGCGAGAGATCGGAAATCTTTGGAAGCGAGGCAAGGGTTAAAAACCATGTGGTTGCCTAAGATAAGAAACAGGCAAGGAGTCAGGAATGGAGGTAAGGCAGCCACAGGTTAAGGGGCAGAGAAATGTCAGAGGTCAGTCAAACAGACAGGTAAGGTAATGGTTCAAAGCATCAGCCATCAAAACACCATGATAGGGGCAGCTAGGTGGCGCAGTGGATAGAGCACCGGCCCTGGAGTCAGGAGTACCTGAGTTCAAATCTGGCCTCAGACACTTAACACTTACTAGCTGTGTGACCCTGGGCAAGTCACTTAACCCTAATTGCCTCACTTTAAAAAAAAAACAAAACACCATGATAAGTTTCTGCCTCTGTAAAAATGGTGATGATAACTAGCATTTGTATAGCACTTTAAGTTTACAAAGCACTTTACAAATATCATGTCATTTGATCTTCACAGCATCAGAGATGTATGTGCTACTACTATTCCCAAAATGATTTACCCAAGGTCACACAACTAATATCTGAGGCTGGATTTGAACTAAGGTGGCTCAGTGGATAGAGTAAGGTCATATTTGAACTCAAGTCTTCTTGATTCCAGGTCCAGCAGACACTTACTTAGCTGTGTGACCTTGAGTAAGTCACTTAATCCAGTTTGCTTCAGTTTCCTCACCTGTAAAATGAACTAGAGAAGGAAATGGCAAACCCCTCTGATATCTTTAAGAAAACCCCAGGGGGCAGCTAGGTGGCACAGTGGATAAAGCACCAGCCCTGTATTCATGAGAACCTAAGTTCAAATCCAGCCTCAGACACTTGACACTTACTAGCTGTGTGACCCTGGGCAAGTCACTTAACCCTCATTGCCCTGCCCCCTCCCAAAAAAAGAGAGAGAATCAATTTTAAAAAAAGAAAGAAAACCCCAAATGAGGTCATGAAAAATTGTACACAAATGAAAAATGACTGAACAACAACTTCCTGACTCCAGATTGGGTGCTCTCTCCACTACTTCACCTATCTGCCTGAAAAAAAAATAATAATAATTGCACTAATAGAATGCAAGCTCTTTGAAAGCAGAAACTGCCTCACTTACATATTTATGTCTCCAGTGCCTAGTGCCATGCCAGACATAAGGTAAGTGCTTTGATTGATTGGACCACATTCTTTATAGGTTTGTTATGAGAAAAGTTCTTTGTAAACTGAAAAGCACTATATAAATGTGAACCATTATTAAAAGGTACAGTCTGTTTCAGCCAGGGGCCTTTGATATATTCCCTATTAGCATAAGAACTGGTCCCAGGGCTTGTATCTTTTGCTGCCATTAGGTAATTGGTTATATCTAGTTGCCAATAGGCAAAAAAAAAAAAAAAAAAGGCAGTAGGGAGTTGTAGCCTATGTTTGTAGAAGGACCACCAATCATCTTGTATAGATTTACCTATTTAGGATTCAAAGGAGCATTAGTAAGAATCCCTCACAATAGCATATCACTTGATACCTCACAAAATACTTTTATACCTTTTATTCATTGATCCTTATAATCATCTCATGGGGTGGATGTGATGATGCCCATTTGACAGAGGAAGAAACTGAGACTCAGAGACTTGACTGAGGTCCCCTGGCTAGCAAATGGTACAGGCAGGACTAGAACAAGGTTCTTGATTCTAAGTGCTTTTTCTACTAAAATGAAAAGTCTTGGGTTGGAATCCTTGCCACATGACTTGCTATATACATGTGTCTTTGGACAAGTTCTTTCAGCTCTTGGAGCTTCTGCTTTCTCATCAGCAAAATTAGTGGGTTGGACTGGAGGACCTTTAAACTGTTTTCCATGATCATGTGCTTTTGAAGGAAGTTTGTGTACAACTTGCTTCTTGAATGTACCCCTCATCTCCTCAAAAAGATTGTGAGCTCTCTGAGGAAAGGTACTATACCTTTTACTTTTTTTTTCAATTTCTTCCCTATAGTACCTAGGGCTGGGCTGGGAGTATATTAATTTCACAGTAAATATTTGGTTAAAAGATTGCCCTGATGCAAATTAAAACAACTCCTAGGTACTACTTCCTACATTTCAAACTGGCTAAGATAACAGAAAATGACAAATGTTGGAGGGTGTGTGGGAAAATAGGTGCAGTAATGCATTGTTGGTGAAGCTGTGAACTGGTTCTTCAAACATTCTGGAAAGTGATTTGGAACTAGGTCTAAAAACTATTAAACTGGGCATACCCTTTCACAAAGCAATACTACTCCTAGGGCCACACCCCAAAGTGATGAAAGAAAAAAGAAAAAGGACTAATAGGGACAAAGGTATTTCTAGAAGCTTTTTCTTGTGACAACAAATTTGAAACTGAGGAGATTCTCATTAACTGAGGATGGCCAAAAAAGTTATAGTATATGAATGTGATGGATTACTGTTGTTCTACAGGAAATGATGAAGAGGCTAGTTTCAGAAAGACCTGGGAAGATTGGTATGAACTGATAAAAAATGAAGTAAACAGAATCAGAAGAGCATTGTAACACATGCATACATGTATGCATATACATGTGTACATGTGAACACAGACACACATACAGTAAAGATAATAAACTATGAAAAACTTAGTTACATTGATCAACACAATGACCTACCATAATTCTAAAGGACTCATAATGAAAAATGCTCTCCACTTTCAGAAAGAGAACTGATGGTCTCAGTGGGCAGATGTAAGCATATTTTTCACTTTCTTTATTGTTTTCCCCCTAGAACATAGCTAATAAGGAAATTTGTTTTGCATGACATAATATTTGTAATGGGTTTTGTATTTCTTGCCTTCTTGATGGGTAGGGGAGCTTGTGAGGGGTGGGAGAAAATCTGAAACTAAAAAATAAATTAAATTTCAAAAACATAAGAAAAAAAAGATTGATCTGAGTTGGAATTCCAAAAATAAATGACTCATGATACTGATTTAAGCAGTACATTTTGCTCTCTGACTTCTCCTCCAACACCCTATCCAAAGAGAGTCTTGGGGAAAATAATGCCCAAAACAACAATGCTGAATTTTTTTTCAGCTCACAACTAGGGTGTGGAAATTAAATAATTGTATCAGGCTTTTTGTAAATGGATCCCTGGCTCCTGGAGAATTATGTTTTGTCTCCTTAAAATTCCCCCTATCCAGGACCTGTCATGTCTTAAAGGGTTGAATTAATTCTGACCTCCTTCCATGAAAGATATAACCAATATGAAATCCAGCAGATCAGAATCCTAGGGAGAATGGGACAAAGGAGGGATGTTTAATATTTCCCCAAAGGTTTCAAAGGACATCCAAAGTAGTTGTGTACTAACTCCATATGTGATTTAGGCATTATGGGATTGTTGAGAATTTGAGAGGTAATCTCTTTCATTTCCCTGATTCCAAGCACACCAGGTACCCAGGCAGATGAGGATTTATCTAATTTTTATGAACCTTCAGAAGAAGTAATTCCATGGTTTCTTATTGGCGACCAATTTCTGGGTTTGACTTAACATAATCACTACCAGTCCTACCTTATAGCTAACCTAAACAGTCAGTGCTCCAATATGAGCCCAGCAAAAGAATGTACTTTTGTCTCATGTGTGGCTACTCTTGATAGTCAGATGGTAACCTTCTTAGGAGGACACTTTATACAGATTGATGATGCTTATGAGTTTGGGAAAAGAGCTTTCTTTCCCAAGCCTGTTTCATTAAACTAGACCCAGTTGAACTGAAGTACTTTTTCATTGCCCCATTTCATTCAGTAAAGGCATGTGGTGGGGCAAATGGAGAATGTCATTCAATAGAAGAGATAAAGATCCTGTAGAATTTAATTGGCTGCCATGCCCATTTAGAAAACATAAAATATACACAGCTTGCATTGTTTTACATCTGCAAGGAATAAGAGTGATTCCTTCCTATTTAAGTATTTTCAGAAATTAGAGGTAAAATATATTAAAGAATTGAAATGTTCACCTATTTCCTGAAATTAGAAAAGAAGCTAATAGAGGAATAGAAAGCTACCCCATAAAAGCAATACAAGAACTTGGAGAGTGAATAATCTCAGGCAACTATGCTGTATTATTGGAAACAATTATTCACTTTCTATGTTAAAGCTAATTTGACTAAAATGCTTTGCTGGTAGACAGTATAACAGACGCTTCATTAGAATCAAAAGGGCAATGAAGCAAGCATCACACCTACTCCCATGTTATGAACGATCATCATTTGGTTCATCTTTACTTTCTGCCTAATACCTTGAGTTTATTTGCCATTAAGACACTAATGTGCATTCCTAAGAAATTAGGATCATCCCAAGCCTAAGGCTAGGAAATGTTTTTAAAAAAAAAAAAGAATCAAAAATGGTTTTTGCTTTTAAAAATTAACAAATGATGAAAAACCATTTATTAAGCACTAACTTTGTGCCAAGCATAGGTGATATGGAAAATGAAGTTAATAAATAAGTCCCTGATACCTCAGCTTTACATTTATTCAAACATCACTGATATCAAGTGTTTACTTGTCTCGATTTATCCCAAATTGAATGGTAGTTCTAGGCACTTGCAAAATGCCTAGGCACTTCCTCCAAATGATAAATTACATCTTATTGTTCAGAGTCAAAAGTTAAACTTATTATTGCTCACCACAGGCCAACCTTAACCTCAGGATTAATGTCATAAACAAAAAGAAAAGTGCAGTTAGTTCGGGAGGGGTGGAACTGAGGTAATGTCTCTAAAGAATTACTGAAGGGAAATGATGACCCCTACTGTTACAAAATATATACATCCTTGGATAAGCCATGGGGTTTAGGTGGAAAGAAGAAAGCTGGTCGGGAAAACCAGAAACGTATGGATTTTAAGCAAACTCGTGTTCATTACTGTGATGCATCCTGAGAATAAGAGCACAGATTCACCCTCCTAATGAAATTAGAGGAGCAGCTGGACCCTGAGAATGAAATTGCATGGATTCAGGGGGTGGGGGGGAGAGTGGCTTTTATGTTTTGTGAAAGTCCATGAAACTCTGAAATTTCGATGAAACACGACTAGTGAAATGTGTGAAGTTCCCAAATCAGGCCTTTCGTACAGACAGGCTTCTCAAATCCCACAGTCAATAATATTGATTAACCCGTCTGTCAGGAGCTACATTGTGGGGAGGCAGCAGACCACCCATTACTGAACAAAATACACTGCTCCGGATCTCAAAGAGCACAGTTCAATTCTCAGCTTAGCTGCTCAGGTCCGGGATCACAGCTGCAGCTGTAATGAGTTTCTTGATGGGCAGGTATGAGAGAAGGGGTCATTTTTTGAAGTGCCTTTTGGCAGGAGTCTAGTTTTCTGAGGAAAACTCAAACCCCGTTGAGCCAGTCTCTGAATAACTAAGTCTTGTTGAAATAAATGTTGAATCAACAGCTGGGCAAGGTGGACTGAAGCTGGTCATCACCTTTGGCTGCTCAAAGACATCACCAGGCCCCAGTATTCCAAACTTTCAGGTGAGAAGAATCCATGAGACGATTAGAAGCCATTGAAGTCTAATTCTCCTGCCCCTTGAATTTTACAGGTGAGGAAACTGAGGCCTAGGGAAGTCAAATGAGTTACCCAAGTTCACATAGCTAATTAAATATCAGAGATTGGATTTGAATTCAGATCTTTTTACTCTAGACTTCTTATTCTTTACAGGGTTCCATACTGCCTCCTGAGATGACAATCCCTAAGGAAGACCTCTTAGCCAGTGCATGGCAAATCCAGGGTCTAATGCTACTTAAATTTTAAAAGAGTTATAAAATCACACTTGTTCTGGACCTGTTTACAATCTGTCTTTCACTTTTAAGTAAGTGCCAGTAATACCATTCTAGGATTCTGCAACAGTAAGCTTATATAGAGTAAAAAGTTTCAGAAGAGAAAAAATAATAATCTAAGAAGATTTTGAGGAAAAAGTACTTTGAGACAGAAAAGGTGATCCTTTGTCCTGACTTGCCACTTCACCAGGGTGCATACCCTCTTCAATCAGAAGGACAAGGCAACATAAGTCCCACACTCAGGCCTAGCAGTTACATATTCCGTCAAATACCAGAAGGAACACAAAGGAAATGTCTATCTCTTTATGATTCTGAGAAAAAAAAAATGTTTCCTCTGTACCCCAGCTCCACCCATTTGGTGGGCAACATTGCTCATCTCACTAGTCTAGGGGTACAATCAACATGCATTTATCCAGTTAGATGCTTGGCTCGGCCCCCACTCTCTGGGAAAACTTTCCATCATGCTTCATTTTCACAGAATTACGCTAGAATAGCACAATAAAATCAATCATACAAGAATGGCTTGATTTTATTTATTTCTCTCCACATAAACAGAGAAGCAAAAGGAATAAAATCAAATATATTAAAACATCTACTATAGAGGTTGCATGCTTAAATGAATACAGGCCAACCTAAAAATGATTTATTGGCATACCACAAATCCAGGAGTTCCAGGGATATAGTTGAGGGACTTCCCCATCAACTGCTTCTTCCAGAAGCTAGCAAGCATCTCCCATCAGCTTTTCTACTCACATCCTCTGAAAGAGTCATTATGGGCATAGAGGCTTCTAAGAGAAGTAAATGAGAAAAGGGTCCATTCCAGGCAAGGAAGGGCATGAGCATGGAGACAGGAGGTGAAAATGGAGAGAGGACATGATATGATGTAAAGAATAGAGGCTTTAAAACAAGTATCCTTAACCTAGGATCCATAAACTTTTTTAAAATTTTAATTTAATTTTTTGTTCTATTTTAAGTTCCAAACTATCTGCCTCCCTCTCCATCCCACACTAAAGAATGCCACCATTTCACACACATATGAAATATGTTAGATGTGTGTATATGTATGTACACATATGTGTGTTTGTATACATATAAAACTCTGCTTGTGTACCTCCATTCATCATTTCTCTCCCTAGAGGTGGAAAGGATCTTCCTTCATAGGTCCTTTGTAGTTGATTTGAGTATTTATAATGCTCAGAATAACTTAGTCATTCAGAGTTATATTCAAACAATATTGTTGTTACTGTATACAATATTCTTTTAATTCTGCTCATTACATTCTTTATTATTTCATGAAAGTCTTTCCATGTTTTTCTTTTTCTTTTTTTTTTCTTTTTTTGGTGAGGCAATTGGGGTTAAGTGCCTTGCCCAGGGTCACACAGCTAGTAACTGTTAATTGTCTGAGGCCAAATTTGAACTCAGGTCCTCCTGAATCCAGGGCCGGTGCTCTATCAGTGGATAGTGTGCCACCTAGCTGCCCCTTCCATGTTTTTCTAATATCAATCTCCTCATTATTTCTTACACCACAGTAGTATTCTATCACAATTACATACCATGGAGGCACAGTTCCACCAACAATGTATTAGTGTCCCAATTTTTCCACATCCCTCTCAACATATGTCATTTTCCCTTTCTATCATTTGAACCAATCTAATAGGTATAAGATATCTCAAAGTTGTTGTAATTTCCATTTATCTAATCAATAATGACTTGAAGTATTTTATATGACTATATATAGCTTTGATTTCTTCATCCAGAAACCGTCAGTTCATATCCTTTGACCATTTATCAACTGGGGAATCAGTTGACAAAGTTCTCTATATTTGAGATATGAGACCTTTATCTGAGAAACTCTCTTGGGCCCATAAACTTTTCTCTCTCTCTTTGGGACCATAAACTTTTAAAAAATATTTTTGTCTGTTAATATAGTTGGTTTCCTTCATAAGTCCTTTCTACATATTTTATTTTATTCATTTAAAAATATTGTTCTTAGAAGGGTAGTCTATAGGCTTCACCAGACTGTCAAAGGAGTCCATGGCACATACAAATATGGTTAAGAATTCCCAAGTTAGCATACAAAGGTTCACATCCTGGCTTTGACAATTACTTGTTGTGTGACCATAAGCAAGTCTTTAAATCTCTTCAAGAATCATTTTGTTCATATATAAAATAAGGGAAATATTTTAATATATATCATGAAGTTGTTATAAAGGAAATATATAAACATGAGCTATTTTGAAAGTCATAGGAGATGACTCTTGGCTCTTGAAGATCTTGCCAATGGAATGTAATTTCTAGCTATTTCCCCCATGCTAGAAAGGCTTTGATTACAGTCCTGGCAACCGGCCATTTTCTGACCATTTCCTTGCTACATGCAGAGAAGCTCATCACCAGTCAGCCAAATGCTAGGTAATGAACTCTTGAACCCTGGCAGCCCATGAAACAAAGGAAAATACAAAATGGACCTCATTCTAATTCTGTCCCTTACAGCTTCTGCAATGATGGTGGCATAAAGGCAAGTGGAGAATGCTAAGAAGGAAAACACCTAGGCTGTTTTAAAGTTAATTAAATTGATGGTTCCTAATTGTGAAACCTCCATCCAATGACTAACAAATATCAAAATGGAAAGATGGCTCCTAGGTCCTCTTTAAAGAGGCAAATTAAAGAATTGGTGGAATAAGTTTTATCATTCATCCAAGGGTAACAAAAAATATCATTTCATTGGATAGTTGGTGATGTCATGTTGCTAGCAGTGCTCACAATGAGCATCCATAAAAATACCACAATGAATGATGATAATTTTAGCTTATGCATGAATATCTGTTGCAGATGGCAATAGAGAAAATCAACAAAGAACTCAATAAGGCCCTCTAAATTAAATCAACATATTATTTAATACTGTCACTCCCAATGCAAAGTTGAGTATAGAGTAGGAAAGCTCCAAGAAAAATATATTGGGAAATATGGCTCGGGAATACCACCCCCTGAAAAAAAAGCCAAAGCTCATAGAACAGATAGAAGCCTGACATCAATCCATCATGAGTATGTTTTCAAGATGGTGGCAGTTGCCAGACACATGAAGTACCAAATACCATTTAGGATAGTATAGGGAAAGAGAGATGCTGAGAATTAGAGATGCAGGGTTAATATCCCACCTCTGACACTTACTGCCTGTGATGGTCAGCAAGTCATTTAACCTCTCTTGCCCACAGTTCTCTGTTCTGTAAAATAAGGGGGTCAGACTAGATGTCCCTTTCAGCTCTAAATCCATGATTCCATGAAGTTAATTATGCCTTAACATACGGAAAGCAGTAATAGTCTAAAGCAACTGTCTGTGTGCAATTGGACTGATGACTTAGAGCAAATATCAAACTCAATAGCAAATAAAGAATAAAAATGAAAGATATTAGGCTTGAAATGAAAAGAATGCCAACCTAACCTATTTAAATAAGCTATTGATTGCCAAAAATGGGAAATAGATTTTTTTAAAGAGTTATTAACACAGATTATCACCATTTCCAAAGGTCTTACCAGTGTAAATCAATTGCTAAAATAAAGAGAACCAAAAAAAATTCCTAGAATCTATCTTAGACAGCAAACACTTGCTCTCCTTACCAAGTTCCCCAAAGCACCACTGGTTTGCAATATAAACTTAATTATAAAATCTTACAGCAAAAGAAAATAGAAGATTGTGAATAGCATTTTCCCATAAAACAGAGAAAAGTTGAAGGAAAAAATTCATGGGAATATTGATGATAAATCCAATTAGGCCATATCATAACAAGAGCATCTAAGGATGAAATTGGAAGGAGGATGACAGGTTCAAAATAGAAAAGATCTTTTAAAAAATTAATAGAGAGGTAGATTACATACATGTCATAGCTATGAGGTAGAAGCAATTACAAAAGATAAACAATTTTGATTACATAAAATTGAAAGCTTCTGCACAATTGGAATTAACGCATCTAGAATCATCTTCTACCTAACTGAACTCCTGGACCTCATCATTGGCTCTAGTAACTCATCTTCCAGCAAGATTAAATCAACTCTGAAACTCACTTTTCTTCAGTAACCCCTGACCCTGGGACCCTTTCCTCTCTCTGATTGGAGAGGATGTCAGAAAGTTCCTCCCAGTTCCTCAGAAGCCACTTCATCACCTCCCACCCAACTGCAGTACTTTATCATGCCCCCAAATTAGGCATTCTCTCTTTCCACATCCCTGATTTTCAGCTTCTTTTTAGGTACTGTCTTCCCCATTAGATTGTGAGCTCCTTGAGGGCAGACATGTTCTTATGCCTTTTTTTGTATCCCCAGTGCTTAGAATAGTGTCTGCCACATAGTAGGTTCTTAATAAATATTTATTGATTATTGATTGATTAGGGTAAAAAGGAGACCGGTTGAATGGGGGAATCTACCAAATTTCTCAGATAAAAGTTCAATATCTAAGACATATCTATAATAAATATATATGTATATGTAAAGATATATGAGTGTATATATATATATATATATGAGAGATTGGTACAAAAGTCATTCTCTAATAGATAAGTGACAAAGGATATGAATAAACAGTTCATAAATAATTATAAACTATTAACAACCATATGAAAGATGCTCCAAATTACTAATAATAAGAGAAATGCAAATCAAAACAATCCTTAGGTTTTACCTCATTTCTAACAAATTGTCAAAGATGACCAAAAAATGGGAAATGGTCAATGTTGGAGGCATCACAATGCCACTAGTGCATTATTAGTGGAGCTATGAATTAGTACAACCATTTTGGAAAACAATTTGGAGTTATGCAAATAGTGACTTAAATGGCAATGCCCTTTGACCTAGAGCTGCCACTGCTAAACATGTGCCCCAAAAAGGTCATTTTTTTTTAAAGCTACCATAAACAGAAAAAATATTTATAGCAGTACTTTTTGTTGTAGCAAAGAACTGGAAGGAAAAAAAATAGATACCCATCAACTGTAGAATGGCTAGACAAATTGTGGTACAAGAATGTAATAGAATATTATTGTGCTGTAAAAAATGATGAATACAGAGAAACATGGAAATGCTGATATAAAATAATTCAGAGTGAAATAAGCAAATCCAAAAAAGTAGTATGCATAATTACTGCAATGTAAATGGAGAGAACCTCCATCAAATAATAAAAAATTATTTTTGCAAAATTATAAGGAGCAAGCATGGTCCCAAAGAAGAGATATGGGAAAACACCTCCTCTCACTCCTTTGCAGGGATGATAGGTCCAAAGGTATGAAATTTTATACATATTTCAAATGTTGTTGATGTATTAATCAGTTTTGCTGATTTTTTCCTCTTCCTCCTCTTTTCCTTTTAAAAAACTATTTTTTTTTACATGAGATGGCTCTCTGAGAGGTGAAGAGGGATGGATGTATGGGAAAACTTAGACTACATTTAAAAATCAATTAAATTATTTTTAATAGAAAGGATCATTCAAAATTACTATAACAAGCATCTCTCCATAAATGATAGTGGAACTACCACTGTTGAACTCTAACATTACAAATTTTATATGCCACATGAAGAAGCAAAAAATAGCACTAAAGAAAAAGACGAGAAAAGTAGCTAGACCAGAACAAGTTTATACAGAGGAGGGGTCTATGATGGAGGTGACACAAATTTCAAGACAATAGGTCTAATTTTCCAGATACCTGAGAGAGAAGAGGAGACCAAACCAATGGAAAAAATAATGAATGTCATTACAATAGAAAAATGCTGAACAAGGAAACATTTATAACTACCAAGCCAGAGCTTACTTTTTCATCTCTATGAAATCTGAGAATAATCTACAAGTATATTATTAAAGACACCCTTAATAAGTATATGAAAAAGGAATAGACAGTCTTTCACAAATAAAGGAGATCATGTCTTTATAATCACACAATAATCTAAATAGTCCATTAATAAAAATAATATTCCTCCAGAGATTTTATATAGGGGAAAGGGAGAAGGGAATAAGCATTTATTAAAGTTCCTTTTATGTACCAGGCACTGTGATAAGTGCTCACAAATATTATCTAATTTACATGACTTATAGATATAAATCACAAAATAGCAGAGTTTACAATGTCTACGAAAATTTAAAGTTGCAGGCCACACAAAAGTTAGGCACATGATAGACTGAGTGGACTGCAACAAATTATCAATGAAGTAGCCTAAAAGACATCAGAGAAATAGAGAGTAATATCAGGTTAAGGAGGATTTGGGGGAGGAGGGAGTTCTATGCAAAGATTTTTTTTCCTAAGCTTGTTTCTTTACTTCTTATTCTGGAGAGAGATAGATATAAAAATTCATGCACCTAGATAATGTATTATATATGTACGCATGCACACACACACACACACACACACAACCAAATTCATCTACTTTATCTCTTACAATTTCTCCTAAATTACAACTTGTTCAACATTTAGTCTGTCTCTACAGCTTTAAAAGTTATAACAGTCTCATCTTCTTGTGGAAAAAATTGAATGGAGGAGTTGTTTTTTTTTTATTTTAATTTTATATAATCAAAATTATCTATTTTGCATTTTGTTTAATTCTCTATATCTTCTTTGGTCCTAAATTCTTCCTCTGCCCATAAATCTGACAGATAAATTATTCCATACTCTCTTAATTTGCTTATGGTATCATCCTTTATGTGTAAATCATATACCCATTTTGACCTTATTTTAGTATACAGTGTGAGATGTTGGTCTATACCTAGTTTCTGCTATACTGTTTTCTAGTTTTCCCAGTAGTTTTTGTCAAATAATGAGTTTTTGTTCCAAAAGCTTGGATTTTAGGGTTTATCATATACTAGATTACTAGTCATTTACTATAGTGTAATTTCTAGCTATTCTATTCCACTGATCTACCTCTCTATTTCTTAGCCAGTACCAGATTGTTTTGATAATTACTACTTTATAATACAGTTTGAAATCTGGTACTGCTAGGCCACCTTCTTTTGTATTTTTTTTCATTGATTCCCATGATATCCTTGAAGGTTTGCTTTTTCAGGTGAATTTTGTTGTTATTTTTTCTAGGTCTTTAAAATATTTTTTGATAGTTTGATTAGTATAGCGCTAAATAAATAAATTAACTAAAGTAGGATTGTCATTTTTATTAAATTGACTCTGCCTACTCATAAACAATTTATATTTCTTGTGAAAAGTGTTTTGTAGTTCTGGTCATATAGTTGCTGTGTTTGTCTTGGCAGGTAGACTCCCAAGTATTTTATATTGGCCACAGTTATTTTAAATGGAATTTCTCTTTCTATATGTTGTTGCTGGACTTTATAATGTAACCAAGATTACAATGGAAGCAGAAAACTGGGAAAGAATTTTTGAAACAAATATCTCTGATAAAGGCCTCATTTCTCAAATATATAGAAAACTGAGCCAAATTTATAAAAATACAAGTCATTCCCCAATTGATAAATGGTCAAAGGATATGAACAGGCAGTTTTCAGACAAAGAAATAAAAGCTATCTATAATCATATAAAAATGCTCTAGATCACTATTGATTAGAGAAATGCAAATTAAAACAATTCTGAGGTATCACCTCATACCTGTCAAAGTAGCAAATATAACAAAAACAGAAAATATTAGATGTTGGATAGGATGTGGGAAAGCTGGGATGCTAATCCGCTGTTGGTGGAGTTGTGAAAAGATCCAACCACTCTGGAGAGCAATTTGGAACTATGCCCAAAGGGCTATAGAACTGTTCATACCCTTTGATTCAGCAATACATACCACTGCTAGCTTTATATCCCAAAAACATCCCCCAAAAGAGAAAAAGACCTATTTGTACAAAAATATTTATAGTAGCTCTTCTTGTGGTGGCTAATAATTGAAAATCAAAGGAATACCCATCAATTGGGAAATTGCTAAACAAACTGGGGTATATGATGGTAATGGAATATTATTGTGCTATAAGAAATGACAAGCAGGATGACTTCAAAAAGTCCTGGAAAGATATGTATGAACTGATATATAGTGAAGTGAACAGAACCAAGTGAACTCTGTGCACAGAGACAGCAATATTGTTTGATGAAGAATTGTGAATAACTTGACTATGCTCAACAATACAATAATCCAAAACAATCCCAAAGGACTATTGATGAAACATACTATCCACCTCCAAAGAAAGAACCGATATTGATGGAACAGACTGAAGCATGCAATTTTTCATTTTCTTTCATTTTTTTCTTTTAATCAAGTTTTCTTGTACAAAATGACAAATATGGTAACTTTTAACATAATCATACATGTATAACCCATATCTGATTGCTTGCCACCTCAGGGAGGAGGGAGGGGAGGGTGGGAAGGATGGATAAAAATTGGAACCCAAAACTATAAATTAAAATGTTTCTTACATTAAAATGGATAGATAGATAAATAGATGGATAGATAGATAGATGATAGTTGATACATTGTAGGGTATGGTATGAAATTTGGGGTTAATTTCATTTTTTGCCAAACAATTATCCAGTTTTCCCAAAAACTTATGTTGAATAAGTTTCCCTGATGCTTTATGATCCCACATTTTTTAAATACTAAACTATTTTATGCATCTGTTTATCTTTTGGTTTGGTCTAACCAAATCCATTGATCTATCTAGCATCAGATCATTTGAATAATTGCTAGTTTATAGTATAATTTGAAGACTGAGAGTTCAAGTCTAATTGTATTCTCTTTTTCATAGTTTTGCTTGATATCTTTGACCTTTTGTTTTTCACATAAATTTTATTATCATTTTGCCTGATTTAATAAGGTATATAGTTGTTATAGGGATTTGTATAGCTTTAAGTTTATAGAGTTATAGAGCAAATTATCATCATCAATATTATGTGGCTAAACGTAGCCATGCACACTGAATATCTCTCCAATTCTTTAGTTCTTCCTTTATTGCTGTAAAAAAAGAAAAGGTTTTATACTTAACTTTACTTCATAATTCATGGTAGATTGATTCTTAAATATTTAACATTTTAATTATTTTAACTATTTTTCTATCACTTTTTTTTTGATGGGGCAATGAGGGTTAAGTGACTTGCCCAGAGTCACACAGTTAGTAAGTGTTAAGTATCTGAGGCCCAATTTGAACTCAGGTCCTCCTGACTCCAGGGCCAGTGATCTATCCACTGTGCCACCTAGCTGCCCCCTTTTCTATCACTTTTTGTGATGCTTACTAGAAATGCTGATAATTTTTATCACATAAGATAAATTTATTGCATAAGATAAACAGCTACTTTGAAGTTGTTTTTTATTCCAATTAATGTTGTTCACACCATTTTAGAGTTGTAACAGACTTCAGAAGTCATGCAATCCAACCCATACCGAAAAAGTTAAAACCTACCACTTCTTTTTTTTTTCAATTAAACTATTTATTAAGTATCTGTCATAGACAAAGCACTGTACTGGCATTTAGAGATACAAAAATGAATGATACTTCCTACCCTCCAGGAATTTACAGTCTAATGTGGGAAGCCCACTCCTTCTTGAGAGAGCCCACTATACTTTTGGTAGTTCTCATTGTTCATTTTTCCTGGAAACAGGTCTTAAATTTGTTTCTTTGTAACCTCTGCCCTTTGTTCCTGGCCCTACCCTCTAGGAACAAAGAGAACTAACCCAGGCCTTCTCCAAGTCTTAGCCCTTGAAATACAGAGACAGAGAGACAGAGAGAGACAGAGAGAGAGCGGATGGCTCAATATCACCAGTTTTAAAGAAACAGACTTACACTCAAAGGAAGCTACCACCAACCATATGGTAGGAGATGCAGTGGGTTCCTTGTTAGTCAACATAAATATTCTCTAAGATCCCTCAAGGGTACCACCATGTTAGGCAAACTAGACATGCCCACACCAACCCTGGTTACGTATAAAATCAATCAATCAATATTTAATGTCTACTATAAACCAACCAGTATGCCAATTGCCCAAGATTCAAAAAGAAGCAAAAGACAGTCTTTACCCTCAAGGAGCTTCCAATCTAATGGAGGAGACAACATGCAAATTAGGATATACAAAGCAAGCTATATACAGGATAAATAAGAAATAATTTAAGATTGAAGGCACTAGAATTAAGAGAGGTTAGGGAAAACTTCTAGTGACAAAGACAGAGACAGAGACAGAGAACCAAACAACTGTTCTTTCTTCAACCAATCCTCATATGACAGACTTACATTCCTTCACCATTCTGATTGCCCTACATTTTCATTGTCCCTCTTAAACCATGGAACCCAGGACTCAACATAATAATATACCTGTAGTCTTACCAGGTGTAATGATTGGAATGATGCCACCTACTGGAGACTTGCTGTGGGAAAGCTCCACCATGAGGAAATGCCTCAGAGGCATTGTGGCTTTTCCTTGGCGTCAGGAAATGACGTTTACTCATGGGTGCTGTCTATCAAGGCTACCAGCCAATCAACTTGAGGAGCCTCCTATTTTCTGGGAGGAGACAGGAAGGAGGAGAGGGAGCCCGCGCGGAGAGCTCTTGGGCTTTTGGGTTCCTGACTTGGTGGTGGTGGCGGCAGAGGACTTCACAGGAAATTTGAGGAAAGATAGGAATGCCAGGCTGTTGGAATACTGTTCTCAATCTTTTTCTTTCTATTTTCCAATAAACCCTTAAAAACCTAAACTCGTTTTATCAGTGATTTTAGTCAGTTTCCCCCAAAACTGGGGGAACAGATTAGAATCCACATTTAGAATCTTAAATTACACACAGGGCAGAATATAATGAGCCTATCACATCCTCATCCTGAAAGCTATGCTTCGTTTAATTTAGTCCAAGATCACATTAGCTTTTTTGACTACCACATCATACTGCTCACTCACTTTGCATTTATTGTCCACTGAAATATTCAATTTTTTTCAAACAAATCTAACTATGCCCCACTATCCTGTGCTTGTGAAGTTAACTTGCTGAAGCAAAGTATGACTTCACATTTATCCCTGTTGAATTGTATCTAATTAGATTCAGGCCAGTGCTCTAGCTTGTCAAGATCTTTCTGGATCCTCATTCTCTCATCCATTGTGGTAGCTATCCTTCCTAGCTCTGTGTCATCTGCAAATTTGATTTGCATGCCATACATGCCTT
Source organism: Dromiciops gliroides (assembly GCF_019393635.1). Taxonomy (NCBI): domain Eukaryota; kingdom Metazoa; phylum Chordata; class Mammalia; order Microbiotheria; family Microbiotheriidae; genus Dromiciops; species Dromiciops gliroides. The sequence continues at coordinate 407,931,562 of NC_057862.1, forward strand.
TTCCAAGGCATTAATCAAAAATGCTTAAAAGCAGAGAGTAAAACACAGCTCCCTGGTGTATTCAAGCCAAGTTGGCATTGATCCATTAACAACTAAACTTGGAGTCCTTATTAGAAAATCAGGGCATTTGCTCTTTTTCAATTCCATTGCACCTGTTCTGATTTCTGCAGTCTTCTAAATATTACTGACAATGGCTCAGAAATACATTGGATATTTCTTTCAGTACCTAAGAATGTAGTTTTTCTGAGCCTGGTAACTTGAATCCATCAAAGGTAACTACTTACCACTCTTTACTTATATTTAGTATCAACTCCCTACTAGCTATGCTTCTATCATTTCCATTGCAATGATGATTGTTCTTCTTGGCAAAGAAAACAGACAAAATAAAAAGGGAGCAGCTCTGCCTTCTTTCTTTTGTCAGTTATTATTTCATCTACCCTAAGTACCAGTCACCCTTTTGTACTTCCTTTTTTCTCTTGACATAGTTTAAAAACAAAACTTTTTATTGTCATTAGTGTCCCTTCTCATCTTCAGTTCATTCGTAGCTTTAGAACTCCTGATTCTGTTCGTTCAGGATTGTGTCATGCTCATATTCATTCTCTAATAACCACCCTTGCCTCTTTTCAACATCCAAGCTGAGTTCTTTCTGCATCCACATCAGTCTCCTCAGACAACTCTTATTTTCCCCTCCCATTTAGAATTTCATTCTTATAAGGCATCCTGGCTGATGTCCCCCTGTAGAATTGTAGTCAATGGAATCTTGCCTTTTCTTCCTCTAAACCCTCTGAATACTGTTCTCCTCAAATTTAGGGTGCAAATCGGAGTGTCCTGCATTTCTTCTACCCTATAACAGAATCTAGATGGGATTTGCCTCTTGTGTTCCCATCGTAGCTACCCCAGCAACCAGTGAGAATCAGTTCCTATAGAACACAATTTCTTCATGGTTCCTCTACCTCTTGAAGAATGAAATTGTCATTATGTTGGAACACTAATGCACTGTTGGTGGAGCTCTGAACTGATCCAACCATTCTGGAGAGCAATTTGGAACCATGCCCAAAAGGCTTTAAAATTGTGCATATCTGGGGCAACGGTGGCGCAGTGGATAAAGCACTGGCCTTGGATTCAGGAGGACCTGAGTTCAAATCCAGCCTCAGACACTTGACACTTAACTAGCTGTGTGACCCTGGGCAAGTCACTTAACCCTCATTGCCCTGCAAAAAACAAAAACAAAAAAACTGTTCATAGTGCATATCCTTTGACCCAGCAATACCACTACTAGGCCTATATCCCAAAGAGATCATAAAAAAGGGAAAAGGACTCACATGTACAAAAATATTTATAGCTGCTCTTTTTGTGGTAGCAAAGAATTGGAAATTGAGGGGATGCCCATCAATTGGAGAATGGCTAAATAAGTTGTGGTATATGAATGTAATGGAATACTATTGTGCTGTAAGAGGATAAGCAGATAGGTTTCAGAAAAATCTGGAAATACATGAATTGATGCTGAGTGAGATGAGCAGAATCAGGAGAACAATGTACACAGTATCAAAAACATTTTGTGATGAACATCTATGATAGACATAATTCTTCACAGCAATACAATGATCCAAGACGATGCCAAAAGACTTATGGTGGAAAATGCTCTCCACATTCAGAAAAAGAACTATGGAGTCTGAATGCAGACTGAAGCCTACTATTTTCACTTTTGTTATTGCTTTTTTTGTTATTGTTCTTGTGTTTTTTTCCTTTTGTTCTGACTAATGTGGAAATATGTTTAACATGATAGTAATATATAACCTATATCAAATTGCTTGCTTGCCTCAGGACGGGGGAGGGAAGGTAGGGTGGGAGAAAAATTTGGAACTCAGGGCAACTAGGTGCCATAGTGGATAGAGTACTGGCTCTGGAATCAGGAGGACCTGAGTTCAAATCCAGCCTCAGACACTTGACACTTACTAGCTGTGTGACCCTGGGCAAGTCACTTAACCCTCAATGCCCCATCAAAAAAGAAGAAGAAGAAGAAGAAGACCTGAGTTTGAATGTTCCTTAAACACTTACTACCTGTGTGACACTGAGTAAGTCAATTTACCTCTTTCTGTCTCAGTTTCCTTATCTGTGAAGTGGGGATAATAATAGCACATACTTTACAGGATTAAGAATCAAATCAGTTAACATATGTAAAGTCTTAAAGTGCAATAAAATGATAGTCATTGTTGTTGTTGTAGTTTATTATTATTTAACTTAATGGAGATATATATATCTATATCTATCTATACACCCATATATATATATATATATATATATATATATATATATACACATAGTTATTTTCCTCCTCCCCCATCCTTTTTAGTTTAAAACTTCTTGGTTAGATTTTTAATACATACAGCAAAAATATTTTCAACTTCTTAGAAGGATTCCTTCCCTAACCACAATTCTGCTATCCCTTTATTTTAAGCACTGATCTAAAAATCCAATTCTTGTTCTCAGACATTACTTTCTTAGCCAGCAGTTCATTTCCCAAGTCATTTTTTCCCTTTCATATTCAAAATGGCATTCCATTTTGAGGCATCAGTGAGAAAAGGCAGCAATGAGAAAGATAACCTGTAGGCACAGGCTTTCAGTTTCTCCTTTAAAACATCATAATATTAGGTTTAAAAAGAAAAACACCAACTTTTAGGTTCCTTTTGGCAGTTATCTTTTCTGCCCCCTTGTGATTTAGAAGTGAATATTAGCCATCTCTTAATAAAACTTAGGAAGTTCTCTATGTAGATATATATGCAAGAAAGAGTAGACATCTCTATTGTTATCAACAAATACCTACCTTGATACATCTAAAAAGGGAATCATCAACCACCTCTTGCTTCTTTCTCTAACTCTACCTAACTTCTCTCTCATCTGATGGCTACTCTATCATTTCTTGGAAGACAAGAAGTTACAGTCTACTTAAAGCATGGAGCTCCCTCCTTTTTATAAAAGATCCTCAAATTTGTTTTAAGCTCAAAGTACACACGTATTCTTTTCCTTCCTTTCCTCTTTTGTATAATATTCTTAAACCCTCAAAACTCATTAAAATTTTCCCTTTTTATGCTTCACATACTTTATTTTTTGTTTGTTTTAGGAAGATATCACTGTCCTTAACAATCATTAATATTAAGGGGCATTCCTTAAGACCTTTCACCTTTTCTTCTAAGAAAGAGGCATACCTATACTTAGAGCATAGATAGCAGTCATTAGTCTACTAGAAATACAAATATCACATATTCAATGAAAGTGACTACAAAGTTAGCTTAGCTCTCCATGCTAATTGATATTTTTTCAAATGTGGTTTTTATGGTTGTTTTTAAATGATTACAGGTATTTGTACCTCATTAATTCATTCAGTCATCCATTTGACAAGCATTTATTGAGGCCTACTATGTTCCAAGCACTAGGGAAACAGTGGAGAAGGAAACAATCTTCTGGGCTGAAGGTATCGGCATATGCAGGCCCACAACATTTTCACGTGCTATGTGACCCAGATTAAAATGTAACTGTGGGGGGCAGCTAGGTGGCACAGTGGATAAAGCACTGGCCATAGATTCAGAAGGACCTGAGTTCAAATCCAGCCTTAGACACTTGACACTTACTAGCTGTGTGACCCTGGGAAAGTCGCTTAACACTCATTGTCCCATCAAAAAAAAAAGCATTTTTAAAAAAATGTAACCATAAAATATTTAACAAAATAAATAAAATTGAAATAAAACACACATTTTAAAACTGTCAATATGCAGGCTTTGGGGATCGTTACAAACAGTTTGACACAAATGCTCTAAGCATGTTATTAAAACCTTTATAGGTAATCAATAACTTTAGACCACACCCAACTTCCTTTTCTTACTCTTAATAACTACAAAATCACATCCAACTGATGGAGGAGGCTAAAAGGGTTAACAGATAACCTATCAATAGTAACTAAAATAGGTTAACAGATAATCTAAGATCAATAGTACGTAAAAGGGTTAACAGAGAAACTAAGGGTTTGTCCCTATCAACCCTCACCATCAACAGAGACAGTAAACAGGGACCATTAACCATTAATAGCCATTAATATTCCTAGATGATAGGACACCTAGAAACCAGATCTTAAATAAAGAGATATCATAAACACAGAGACCCTCCAGCACTGACAAGTTTAAGCATGTCTTTATGATCATGCACAGAAAGGACCAAATGTGTCCTTAGGTTCACCTTATGACACATAAACCCCAAAAACAAACCTCCAGGGGAAAAGGTACCCGCCTCATGGGTCATCTTAGGACCCCAGAAAGTCCAAATTAGGATAAGACCTCCCATGAACCTCCCACAAGGAGAAGATTAAGATAATGAGGAGATAACCTACTTTTTCTCACTATAAATATAATTATTATTCTTTCCCCTATTGGAGACACCTATCTCCAAGGTGCTTTCCCTGTGGTCAGCAGTCTTTCAATAAAACTTGGGAAACTGAGTCACCGAGTCTTGTAATTCTTTGGGATGCCTCACATTCAATTTGATCAATTAAACCCACATCAACTATTTACCATCCTACATCACAACTTCCTGCTTTCATACAACAAGCTCCTATCTTTTTTAACCAACCTGCCTCATATACCTATCCATTCTACCAATTTTATTTATCTACTAATTTTTTCCACTAGCTTTTTGTTAACTTACCTTCCAAGCTACTTTCTCCTTTACTCCCTCTCTTCAGGTTATTCATTAATCTTCTTTAATGATTTTTTAATGTGGGGGCAGCTAGGTGGTGAAGTGGATAAAGCACCAGCCCTAGATTCAGGAGGACCTGAGTTCAAATCCGGCCTCAGACACTTGACACTTACTAGCTGTGTGACCCTGGGCAAGTCACTTAACCTTCATTGTTTCACCAAAAAAAAAAAATTTAAAAATAATTTTTAATGTAGTATTTTTTAAACATTTGTTTCTTTTAAAATTTTGAACTCTAGATTCTCTCTCCCTAGAAATATAAACAGTTTAACTTTATTCTCTTTCCTGTTTACTTTTTTTTTTCAGGGCAATGAGGGTTAAGTGATTTGCCCAGGGTCACATAGCTAGTAAGTGTCAAGTGTCTGAGGCCAGATTTGAACTCAGGTTCTCCTGAATCCAGAATCAATACTTTATCCACTGTGCCACCTAGCTGCCCCTTCCTGTTTACCTTTTTATACTTCTCTTGAGTCTTACATTTGAAAGTCAAATTTTCTATTCAGTTCTGGTCTTATTAGCAGAAATGTTTGAAAGTCCTCTATTTCAATAAATATCCCATTTTTCCCTTGAAGCATGTCACAGGGAAATAGGTGTGGGGGTTCTTAGGTATTCCTCTGTAAAGAATTACACTCTCCTACAAGTCCTGATTAAAGATAAAAGAACAGTTTTATTCAGTACAAGGGGACCTGGCTGGGAAGAAAGTTTAGAACTTTTACTTCCTCCCAAACAGACTAGGAACAGTTTTATAGAGGGTAAGGTGGGGTGATCAACTGAAAGTGGAAAGTCCCTTATTGGGGGTGGGGTGAGAGAAGTTTGAATGAGGGGTGGGATGGGAAAGGCTTGACTGACAGGTGATGATCCTAACTTCTGGAATTATCTCTGTTGCTTATCTCCCCTAACTTCCTAGGTGTGTCCATCCTTACCCTACACACATATCACTTCCCCCCTTTCTCTAATATCTAAGGGAAAAGGGGGCAAAGGTCCTTCTTCTGTAACTGCTTCAGGCTGAGCATAGTTGTAAAGCTGTCCCTAGATCACTGGGTGCTGAGTAGAAGTCTTTAGTGGCCTGGTCCAGGGGGTGAAGAGCCATATAAGCAGGAGAAGTTGCTGCCTTGAGGTTGAAAGCCTTGAGTCTGCCTGAGACAAACTTTACCAAGAGGTTAAAGAAGCAAGGGCCAAAAAATCAAAAGCACAAGAACTAATATCACTATAGGAATAAAGAGGGTCAACCAATAAAGGAGTCAAGAACCCCAGGAACCTGCATTAGGAGTGAAGAGCTGTTCACAAGTGTCCTTCATCCAATTAGAGGTATCATAGAGATTATGTACTTTGGTTTCAACTTTTCTTGAATTGTTAATATATACACAACAAGATGTAATCTGGACCATACACACCCCACCTTCAGCTGCAAGAAGGTAGTCTAAGCTATTCTGTTGTCTAATACTACATTGGCTTGGGTATCAAGGGATTCTTATAAATCTTGATGGCCAGCTGATTTTTCCTTAAAGAATCTCTCTATAGCCAAGGTAAGTTAATATAGCATCCTGTTTGATATAGCCTATGAAAGGGGTAATGAGAGCTGCTGTCTTCTTAACCCACCAAAGAAAATGATCCCAGAAGTCACATTTAGTTTGAGAGGGATGATTAGCTAGAAGGGTTAATGGATTGTGGAAAACTTTTACTCTGGGAACCAAAAAACCCACTGTGCACTGCCCATAGTGTTTTAAGGGCTGAGACATGAGATTGTCAAGACTTTCTTGGGGTATTCATTAAGAGATAGGCCTGGGGGGGCAGCTAGGTGGTGCAGTGGATAGAGCATTGGCCCTGGATTCAGGAGGACCTGAGTTCAAATCTGACCTCAGACCCTTAACACTTACTAGCTGTGTGACTCTGGGCAAGTCACTTAACCCCAATTGCCCCCCCCAAAAAAAATAAGAGAGATAGGCCTGTTGGGGCAGCTAGGTGGCTCAGTGGATAAAGCACGGACCCTGGATTCAGTAGGACCTGAGTTCAAATCTGGCCTCAAACACTTGACACTTACTAGCTGTGTGACCCTGGGCAAGTCACTTAACCCTCATTGCCCTGCCAAAAAAAAAAAAGAGAGATAGGCCTGTTGACTAGTATGGTAATGTTTTACATAATTGCACATGTATAACCTATATCTGGTTGCTTGCCACCTCAAGGAGCGGGGAGGGGAGGGAGGGAGGGAGGGAATGAGAGAGGGATAGAATTTGGAACTCAAAACTTTAAATAAATAAATAAAGAGATAGGTCTATAACAAAGAGGCAAATTCTGGTGTCCAGAGACAAAAACATACCCCTGAGGGGCACACAGAGAACCCCTAGTGTTGCTGAGCAACATCTCGATCTCCTTGCCCCATTTCAAGGTTGTGTTACATAAGGGTATGACACCAGGCCACATCTGATTGTTCTTAAGGGTCATTTAAGACACTCCCCAATTTTTGTGTGCCTTTTTTTTTTTTTTTACCAAGTTGCTAGTTCTCCTTTCATATTTTTTTTTTTGCATCATTCTCATTTATTTTTCCACCACTGATATCTCTTTCATTAACTTCAAGGAATTCTTGCTGGCCCTAGGCCCAATTAGCATTTTTATTTGAGGCTTCAATTATAGCTGTTTTCACATTATTGTCTTCTGAGTTTATGTTTTGGTCTTCCTTGACACTGTAGTGACTTTTTATGGTCAAGTTATTTTTTTGTTTGTTTTTTTGTTGTTGTTCATTTTCTCAGCCTATTTCTTTGCTTTGAACTTGATATTATAGTTGGGCTCTGCTTACCTGGGGGTGGGGAAGCACTGTGCCAAGCTTCAGGTTTTTTCTTACTGATGTTTTCAGAGCTAGTTCTGGTGTCACCCTGGGAGAAATGTGGTCACTGCTCTCCTGGTCTGCCCCCCAGTCTTTACCCAGGAAAGGCCCTGCTTCTCTATAGCCACAAGTGCTAGTGTCCCTCTTGGCCCTGAAATTGACCATGGCCTCTGCTCCCTTGTGATCAATCACAAGCTCTCCTTTTTACCCTGGAACTATGACCCAGAATTATTTATTAGCAATAGAGCCACCACCAATCAATGCTAGCTACATGCAGTGCCAGCAAAGGGTGCTCTGTAATCTCTTTCTGACCAGTTGTCTGACCCCCTTACCATCTCTAGGCTGAGAGCTCCTGATGCTTAATCTAATTATTCTTAAGATTTTAAAATTCTTATGGGTAGGGACCCTATTTCCTTTTTTGTTATTGTTGTTTCTATTTCCCCCATAACATCTAGCATGCAATAACTAAACAATACATCCTCATCAATTGATTATCTGAAGTAGATGGATTGGAAATCCCCTTCTTTCCATTATGGCAAAATAAAAAAATTTAATTTAAAATTACAATGTCTTTCTTCAGTGTTCAGAGGCTGCCCCAGCATGAATTGGACCTCTCTGCATCAAACCAACAGAGTAGGACACATCCTAAAAGTAGGCAACTGGAGAGTGAAAAAAGAATCCCAGTTCTCTCAAAAAGCACTTCCCCTGACCTCTGAAGACTACAACTTTCTGGAACATGGGCATGCAGACTTGCATTTACTATTTCTGCCTTTCTGAATTTGTCTGTTATGTTTTTAATGCCCTAATACATGGTCAATTTTTTGTACTGTACTATGGAAAAAGGTATATTCCTTTCTATCTCCATTTGGTTTTCTCCAGAGGTCTGTCATATTTAATTTTTCTAAAATTCTATTCACCTGCTTAACTTATTTCTTATTAATTTTGTGGTTAGATTTATCTAGTTCTGAGAGGGGGAGGCTGAGGTCCCCCACTAATAGAGTTTTGCTATTTCTTCCCATAACTCACTTAACTTCTCTAAGAATTTGGATGCTGTACCACATGGTGTATACATGTTTAGTATTGATATTACTTTTAGCAAGATGTAGTTTCCTTCTTTACCTCTTTTAATTAGGTCAATTTTTGCTTTTGCTTTGTCTGAGATAAGGATTGCTACCCCTGCTTTTTTTTACTTCAGCTGAAGCATAATATATTCTGCTCTAGCCTTTTACTTTTACTGTGTGTATCTCTTTGTTTCAAACGTGTTTCTTATAAGCAACATATTGTAGGATTCTGTTTTCTAATCTACTCTGCTATCTGCTCCCATTTTATGGGAGAGTTCATCCCATTCACATTCACAGTTATGATTACTAATTGTGTATTTCCCTGCATCCTATTTTCCCTGTTGTTTATACTTTTCTCTTTCCTTTCCCCCCCAGTGTATTGTTTCTGACCACAACCTCCCTCAATCTACTCTCCCTTCTATCAGCCCCACCTCCCTTTTGTCCTTTCCTCTTTCAATTCCTAGTTTTGCTCTTCCCTTCTATCAGCCCCACCTCCCTTTTGCCTCCTAGTTTTACCTTCCCTTCTATCAACACCCCACCCTTTTCTTTCCCTTTTCCTTTCTTACCTCCATATAAGGTAAGATAAAACAACAGAGTGTGTACATTATTACCTCTTTGAGCCAAATTAGATTAAATTAATTTAAAACAATGCTCACCCCTCCCTTCTTTCCTTCTATTGTAATAGGTCTTCTGTACCTCTTCATGTGATGTAATTAATCCCCTTCTGCTTTCTCTTTCCTTTTCTCCCAGTATAATTCATTTTGTCACCCCTTCTTTTTATTGGGGGGGAGGGGGAGGCAATTGGGGTTAAGTGACTTGCCCAGGGTCACACAGCTAGTTAAGTGTCTAAGGTCAGATTTAAACTCAGGTACTCCTGGATCCAGGGCTGGTGCTCTATCCACTGCACCACCTAGCTGCCCCACTCCTCTTTAAAAATATCATCACATCAGAATTAATTTATACCCACACCCTCTGTCTATGTGTACTCCTATCTGTCCCAATAAATATACAGTTTTCAAGGGTCACGAGTATCTTATTCCCATGTAGAGATGTAAAGATTTAAACTTTACTAAATAACATGTTTTTCCCTGTTTTATCTTTTTATGCTTCCCTTGTGTCTTTTATTTGTAGATTGAATTTTCTGTTCAGTTCTGGGCTTTTCATTAGGAAAGTTTTAAAGTCTCCTATTTCATTGAATTCCCTTTTCTGGGCAGTACATTATTGGTTGTAATTCAAGTTCCTTTGCCCTCCAGAATATCATACTCCAAGCCCTCAGATCCTTTAATGCCAGGTCCTGTGTCATCCTGATTGTTTTTCCTTGATATGTAAATTGTTTCTTTCTGGCTACTTGCAGTATTATCTCCTTTACATGATAATTCTGGAATTTAGCTATGATAGTTCTTGGAGTTTTCCTTTTAGGGTCTCTTTCAGGAGGTGATTAGTAGATTCTTTCGGTTACTTTTTATCTCTGGTTCTAAGACTTTGGGGCAGTTCTCCTTGATAATGTCATGAAATATGCTGTCTAGGCTCTTTTTTTTTATCATGGTCCTCAGGTAGTCCAATTATTTGACCCTCCTGGATCTATTTTCCAGGTCACTTGTTTTCCTGAAGAGATATTTTACATTTTCTTCTACGTTTATATTCTTTTGATTCTGCTTTACTTCTTCCTGTTGTCTCATTGAGTCATTAACTTCCACCTGCCCAATTCTGATTCTTAAGGAATTCTTTTCCCTAGTCAGTTCTTGTACCTCTTTTTCAATATGTCCGATTGTATTTTTAAAGACATTATTTTCTTTCTTGAAGCTATTGACTTTCTCTTGTATAACTCTCATTTCTTTTCCCAATTTTTCTTCTACCTCTCTTATTTGGTTTATAAAATCCTTTCTGCGATCTTCCAAGAGCATTCTTTAGTCTTGAGAACAATTCCTCTTCCCCTTTAAGGCTTCATGTGTAGGCTTTTTGAAATTGTTGTCCTCTGAGTTTATGTTTTTATCTTCCCTATTGCCATAGTAATTGTCTATGGTGAGGGTTTTTTCTATTTCTTATTCATATTTTAACATCTTTTGTGTGTTTTAAAGTTGATTTCAGCTCCTGGGATACAGTGTGCACTTTTCCAAGTTTCTTTTACTGCGGGCCAAGGGCCCAGTCACTGGCTTTCTGCTCTGAGGCCTCAGCTGCTTGCAGCTTGCTCACTCTACTGGAGTAGCCCAGACTAGTTAGACCTATTGGGTAGCAGATACCCCGACTGACAGATTGCCTTCTGTGTTGGGGCTGGAGGCCTCACAACAGGCCTGCTGTGCCACTAGTTTGCTGAGCTAGGACCTTGGGTCCTCAGCTGCTGATCTGTACTGTGGCCAAGAGCTTTTCTCTGGTTTGCCCAGACATCCTTTGCACTGAGCTGTGCTCCCCTTTTACCCAAATAAAACAGATAATCTAGGTTATCTTAAGCCAGAAAATTGTTTCACTCCATCTTTTTGTAGGTTTTGCAGCTCCAGAATCTGTTGAGAGGCTTAATTTAACGTTGTTTCTGAGGGAAATTTGGGAGAGCTCAGTCAGCTTCCTGGCTTTACTCCACCATCTTAGCTCCACCTCTGGAACTCCCTGCTTTATGTTTTGATAAGGTTTAAATATCAGCCTCCCAAAAGATTATAACAGCAATGAAGTTTCTAAAACCTGTTTAAGTCATTCTGTTAATATATACTGGGAGTCATTTATATTGAGCATTTCTTCTATGAATAGGAATAAATTTCCTGTCCTATAACTGATTCATATTGTACATTGAGTTTATTTTTGACTCCCCTTTTGAAGAAGAGAGAGAGTAGGACTCTAGACTCAATGAACTAAGCTATAAGTAAATTTTTCCCTGGAGCACTTACTGGGGGTTTAATTAGAGAAAAGAGTGTGAAAAAAGGAATCTAACTCCTTTCAATACAAACCAGGCTTCCCCAGAACTGAATCTGGTCCAAACCAGAAGTCTGGGTACAAAACAGGGAGTTGGTTCAGTACCAGTTCATCAAGGTTAGACGATATTCTTAACTCTATCATTTGTAACAGAGGAACTGTTGTATAAATGATTCTTGAATATCTTCTCTCTATTCACAACTACATTCTTATTATATTCCTGAAGAGGTAAGATTATTCCTGATTCATTTACATTTTATTTTCAAATTCTATATGATCCTTATTATTGTGGGACTTTGTAGTAGTTTTTCCTTGGTTTATATTTTCAGTTAATACTAAAATTACTCGGTATGCCATAGAATTTTGAGCTTGAATGGAATTTAGAGATGGTCTAGTCCAACCCTCTCATTTTATAGATGGGAAAACTGAGTCCCAGAGGAGGGAATTCCCTTTTCCAAGATATTAAGGGCAATAAGTGACGGAACCAGGATTTGAACCCAGATCTCCTTAAAATTGAGCCCTCTCTCAACTACATAAGGTACCTCTGATCCCATACCTTTTCCCACCACACCCCTATTCAAAACTCAGAAACAAGCCTTCCTTAAGTATCCATGACCCTTTACCCTGCCCCTACCCCTACCCCCCCCACAACAGTAAGAAAGGCTTAGGTGCCTTGTTGCCTTGAAATTATTCTAGTCAGAGCTCTGGACCCTCACTCAATTACAATTAACTATATAAAACATTCATCTATGCCAACCTCTCAGAAACCTCATCAGGACTACCCCTCCATTATGTCTAATGGCCAAACTTGAGATGGAATCCATTTATTCTTGGAAGGGTCTTAGGGTGGGGAAGTGTGGAAGAGAAAGTAATTTTTCCCTTCATGAAAAGCAAGCACATACTGCAAAGACATTCCACTTCTATAAATATGCCTCTCTAAATGTTAAAGGGTTAGAGCAATTTCCAAAGGTCTCTACCTCAAAAGAGCCCTCAGCTGATATTTAATTGAACTGCTTTTGCTTTGAGAAATGCAAGGAAAACCAGCATATAAGATGCGTAAATGCCTTTTTGGTTTATGTCAAAAGAGAGGCTTTTAGTTAAAATAATGGGAAGAAAATTTTCTGTTATTAAACAAAAGAAAATGAACATAAAGACACTAGATTAAAGGATATGTTTTAAAGTAGTGGGGAGGATTATACATACATACATACATATATATATATACATATATATATGTGTATATATATATATATATATATATATATATATATATATATATATATATATATATATATATATATATATATATATAATACTCATCAGTTACTGAAGTTGCTTTTACTTAATAAATATCACCAGGATTCTCTCTCCATTCATTACCATTCAAACTTTTAAATGAGATATAAACATTTCTACAATCTACTTAAAGTTTGTCTTTTCCCAAAATATGCCCTAGAGGGGCAGCTAGGTGGCGCAGTGGATAGAGCACCGGCCCTGGAGTCAGGAGTACCTGAGTTCAAATCCGGCCTCAGACACTTAACACTTACTAGCTGTGTGACCTTAGGCAAGTCACTTGACCCCAATTGCCTCACTAAAAAAAATAAATAAATAAATAAATATGCCCTAGAGCTCCCCCAAGGTAAATTCTTTGAACAAGGGAAAGCAGACTATAGTATAATATAAAATAAGAGAGATCACTAAGTAATGGAATTCTCTAAAAACATATAGGGTTATTTTATCATTTCAAATTTATAAAATCTCAGCACTGAAAAGTATCTCAAAGACCATCTAACATAAGCCATGCTTTTAAAAAATTATTGATATCATTTGTTTTTTATAACACCTTCATTTCCCAATCCACTCCTCCTATATCCCTCTCTCAGAGAGACATCCTCATAATGAGGAATAAAAAAAGAAAGGTAGGGGAAGCTAAGTGGCACAGTGGATAAAGCATGGGCCCTAGGTTCAGGAGGACCTGAGTTCAAATCTATTCTCAGACACTTGACACTTATTAGCTGTGTGACCTTGGGCAAATCACTTAACCTTCATTGCCCTGCCCCCCCCAAAAAAAGAAAATTCAAAATTAACCAATATCAACCAAATCTGACATTATGTGCAGTGTTCCATATCCATAGTCACCCACTTCTGCAAAGAATGAAGAATGGTACATTATCATAGTTCTTTCTAGTCATTATAATTATGTAGCAGTTTAAATTTTTTTATTAATGTTCTTGAATTTCATTTACATTGTTGTAATTATTATGTATATTGTTTTCCCAGTTCTTTTTATTTTACTTAGCATATAAGTTTATATATGTCTTCCCATGCTTTCCATTCTTTTTTTTTTAGGGTATCAAGGTTAAGTAACTTGCCCAGGGTCACACAGCTAGTGAGTGTCTGAGGCCAAATTTGAACTCAGGTCTTCCTGATTCCAGGGCTGGTGCTCTATCCACTTCTCTCTATTCTTCATAGTCACTGTTGTTTACAATGTTGTAATATTACATTCTATTCTCTTATATTCATGTACCATAATTTAGCCACTCACCCATTTGATGGGCATCTACATCTTTTTCATTTCTTGCTACTATAGAGGCAATAGTTGGTGAATATGGGTATTTATTTCTATCTTTGACCTCCTTATGCCTAGTAATGGGTTCTCTACTCCAAAGAGTATGGGCACTATACTTAAAGTCTAATCCCTTCTACAACATTTCCAATAATTCAGTGAAGAAGATAACCAGAAATGGGGAATTTACTACTCTCTAAGGCAATCTACTATGTTTTTGAACAGCTCACATTATTGGGGAGTTTACAGTATATCAAGCTACAATTGTTTCTTTGTCACTTCAATTCAACAGATACTTATTAAACACTACTCTGAGTATTGGAGATATAAAAAAAAAAAATCTGAAACAATCCCAGCCCTAGAGAGGCTTACATTCTTCTAGGGGGTGTAACAATTGGAATGACACCACCTGCTGGAGACTTACTGTAGAAAAGCTCTGCCATGAAAGGAAGGTCTTTGAAGGCAAGACCATGCATCTTTTCTTTGGCGTCAGGAAGTGACATTTGCTGGTGGGAGGAGGAAGGGGGAGCCGGGCACTCTGACTCACTCTCTTCCTGAGGATGCTGGTGCAGAAGGGAGCTAGAAATGCGCTCTCCCTTTAATAGATAGGAATCTAGGCCTTTCTCTCTTTCTTTACCAAATTCTTATTCTCTTTAATAAATGCTTAAAAGTCTAACTCTTGCTAAAGCTTATAATTTATTGGCAACCACTCATTAGATCTTTTAGACAGACTAGCTAGAATTTTAGCTTTAACAGGGGATATAACAAATAAATATATACAAAGTAATACAAATTATTTCAAGAGGAATTCGGTGGTAAAAACTGGGGATAGGAGATCATAAAAGGTCTCAGTAAATTAACAAGTATTTTTAAGCACCTACTATGTGCCAGGCAGTGTGTTGGCTGCTGAGCATATAAAAGAAAAAGATGGAATTAGTCCCTGCCCTCAAGGATCTTATATTCTATTGAAGGAGATGATAAATGCATATGTCTAGATAGGTAGATAGATAGATGATAGACAGACAGACCAATAGATAGATAAATAGATAGACAGAAAGACAGATATGCAGATAGATAAATAGACAGATGACAGACAGATGATAGATAGCTGATAGATTGATTTACACACAAAAATACAAGATAGTTTTCTGGGAGAGGGCTCTAGCAGATGGAGATATCAGAAAAGGTTCCATCATGCTTAACCTGAGTTTTGAAAGAAACAAGGGATTCAAAGAGTTGAAGATGAGGAGAGTGTGCATTCCAGATATGGAGAGAAGATCACTTGTACAAACTGATGATGCCAAGAGAGTGAATGTGATATACAACTAGGAAGAGTTTATAGGGCAATTTGGCTAGAACAGAGAACATGTGAAAGAGAATAATATGAAATAATACTGGAAAAGTATGTGGGAGCCACATTGTAAGAAGATTTTTAAAAATCAGACTAAGGATTTTGTATTTTCTCTTAGAAACAACAGAAATCCACTGAAGGTTTTTTTTGGGGGGGGGCGGGGAATGAGGGGTAAGTGACTTGCCCAAGATCATACAGCTTATAAGGCTCAAGTGTCTGAGGCCAGATATGAAGTCAGATCCTGAATCTAGGGCTGGTACTTTATTCACTGCACCACCTAGCTGCCCCTCCATTGAAGTTTTTGAGCAGAAGTGGTGACGTGGTCAGATGTGTTTTTTAGGAATTTCAATTTAGCAGCAGTATAGAGGACAAATTGAAGAAGGAAGGTAGGGAGAACAATTAGGATGTTATCCAATAGCCCAAGTAGGAGGTGATAGGCCCTGAATAAAAAGTAGAGACTGTGTGAGGTGAAAGGGGGGATGGACATGAGACCTTCTGAAGATAGGATGAATAAGATTTGGCAATTGATTTATGTGTTGGTGTCAAGAAAGAAGTAGGAGTCAAAAATGACCAAGACTACAAATATGGGCAACTAAAAATATAGTGTGGCCACCAACAGAAATGAATAAGCTTAGAAGAAGGATGGTCTTGGGAAAAGAGAGAATGTAATAAATTCAATTTTGGACATGAGTTTGAGATGCTGTGGGGACATGTAGGTGATTCAGTAGGCAGTTGGTGATAAGGAACTAGAGTTCAGAATACAGATTATGGCTGAATTTGGGGTCATCTGCATAGACATGATAATTGAACCAATGGAAGCTGATGAGATCACCACAGAAGACAGTGTAGAGAGAAAAGAGAGCCCAGGACAAAGTGTTAGGGGACACTTACACTTAATAGGCAGGAGGAGTAGGATCCAGGGGGGAAAAAAAAGAACCAGGAGGAATGGTCAAATAGAAAGAGAACCAAAGAGGAACAGTGTCACAGAAGCCAAAGGAAAAGACAATGGTCAGCAGGAGGGATAGTTAACAGTGTCAAAAGCTACAGGAAGGTCAAGAAGGATGAGAAATAAGAAAAGGCCATTGAAATTTGAGAAGGACAAAACTATTGACAACGAAGGGGCTTGTGTCATGTAGGAAACTCCTGCCCTGAGCCTTTAAGGAAGATAAGAATACTAAGAGGATGAAGTGCAGCAGGAACACTCTAAAATATGAAGAGGATGGGGACAGAGTATGGAGTGTCAAGTTTGAGCCACAGCTGATAGGGCTGTTGTCTGGAATGTAAAGAGAGTAAAGGACAGTAACATAAAATAAATCTGGGAAGGGAAATGGAATTCACACTGCGAAGGGCCTCAAATACCAGGCTGGAGCATTTATATTTTATCCTTTAGGCAGTAAGGAACTGATGAAATATTTTCAAGCAAGAGGTCAGACCTCTGTTTCAGAACTGTTCATTTGACAGTTTTGTCCCCTCAGAGAGGGGAGAGACTGGAAGTAAGGAGGCCATTTAGGAGGATGTTATAAGAATTCAACTGAATAGTTATGAAGGTCTGAATTAGGGTGTTGGAGATGGATATGAGAGATATTATGAAAGGAAAAATCAACAAGATTTTACAGTTGCTTGGGTCTGAGGCCTGAGGAAGAAAGGAAAGTCATAGATGACTTTGATATTGCAAACTTGAGTAACCAGAAGGCCAATGACACCCTCTGTAAAAATAGGAAAGTGTGGAGGTGGGTTGGGTTG
Source organism: Dromiciops gliroides (assembly GCF_019393635.1). Classification (NCBI taxonomy): domain Eukaryota; kingdom Metazoa; phylum Chordata; class Mammalia; order Microbiotheria; family Microbiotheriidae; genus Dromiciops; species Dromiciops gliroides. Next base: position 407,948,745 of record NC_057862.1, read on the forward strand.
GAGGTAGAGAACAAGGAATTCTAGTTCCTTTGGAACCAAGAAGAAAAAGTCTAACTGTCCGTTGGACAGATATTCAAATTTTTGAAAATAGCAATTATGTCCCCCCACTATTACCACCAGCTAAGTTCTCTAAGAGAAACATCCCTAGCTCCTTCAATTATTTACTCCTTGTGTATTATGGTGTCTAGTCCCCTCATCATCTTGGATGCCCTCATGGGTATATTTTAGTTTGTCAATAGCCTTCCTAAAACGTGGTACCCAGATTTGAACACAATATGCCAGATTTGGTCTGACAGAGGCAGAGTATCAGCATCCTGGCTGTGGATGCTGGGCTTTCATAAATATAGCCTAAGATCACATTAGCTCTTCTAGCTGTCACATCACATTGTAGAACTGGAGTAAAGGTTCTCATCCTTTCAGCTTATCATAAATCAAGACCCATCAGAAGTTTGAATCCCCCACCTCTACCACTTACTAGCTCTGTGACCTTGGACATTTAATTTTTCTGAGTCTCTGTTTCTTCTTCTCAAAAATAGAATTAATTCTTGCTCTACCTACTTAACATGGTTATTGTGAGAATCAAGTGAGCTCATAAATATAATAGTGCTTTGAAAAACAATACAAATATTAGGGGTTTTTAATAACACAAAGAATTAAGTAGAAGATTGAAATCCTTTCTCATAGTAAAGTATATACAATTTGCTCACTCCAAATTGTAGAAAGAACATTCCTGATCTAAAATAAACCATTTCCTTACATTTGAACACCTCTTCAGAAAACCAATAGTTAATATCTTTCCAGGTTTTGTGAACAGAGAGAGAAACCAACAAAGAATGCTTATTTCATCAACATTCCATCACAGTTGGTGGGCACAGCAGCTTCAATTCCCATATCACCTATTGTGACACCCGTTCATATCATCTTATCCTTGCCTCACTTTGTCACCTAGGCACCTTCAGGCTAAGACAAGACTTAATGGGGTGTGTAGAATTAGAAGGGAGAAGATGTGTGCCATGAGGCTGTTACTACTACCAAGATAATAAGAATTGGTCTCAAGATACTGAACCTCTGCAAGAAACTGCATCCCCACTCTTTAATTGTATTATTTATGTGAGCACAATGTCTTGGTTGAAGTTAAATAAAACATATGCATGAACTAAGCTCACCTAGCTGTGTCTAAATCCTCACAGGATGGTTTATTAACATCAATTTTGTTTTCAGATCTTCATCCTGGCCTAGAAATAAAACTCTAGTTAATGAAATCGGATAAGACCAATGTAAGTTAGTCATTTGGGACTCACGGATATTAAGGTTTAAGACATGAAGATTTCTTTTTGTGTGTGATTACCACAAATCGGAGCATTTTAAAAGGGGCAGTAAGGAAGCAATTGAAAGCTATAAGAGAATAAACTTGGAACAATGAAATCTCAATAAAAGGCATATTGTTTGGGGCCATGCATGTGTTCTTTTATAACAAAAAGCCCTTAATACTATAAATATTAAGAAGACAATTAATAATAATGCAAACTATTAATATTGTAATTATGCTTAAGAAGAAATAATTTATTTGAATGATATAGTTCTCTTAGATTTTGTTCAAAGGGCAGGTGTCCCAAGATTGGAAAGCAAGACAGTTATAAAATATTTAGTAACCTATTTCTTGAGGCTGAATTATAAAATGTGTTTTGATTTTTTAAATGAAAACTTCCAAAGATATTGGAAGATATTCAACTGTATCAATTTGGAAATTTAATTCAACAAACATTTATTAAATAACAACTGGCACTATGCTGGACACTGGAAATATGACAAAAAAGGAAATAGTCTCTATCTTTGGAGCACTTATATCCAGTATAGGCAGCTGAATTCTACCCATACTAGTAGAAGATATAGGAAATCTTGGATCAAAGATTTAGGAGCTGGGGCTTTGAATATTCTTTGCCCCCTGACCCCCTGGTGAGATTTCTATAAATACATACCTCGCCTTTTCACTATCTACTATTAATTTTTTTTTAAGTGAGGCAATTGGGGTTAAGTGACTTGCCCAGGGTCACACAGCTAGTAAGTGTTAAGTGTCTGAGGCTGGATTTGAACTCAGGTACTCCTGACTCCAGGGCCAGTACTCTATCCACTGTGCCATCTAGCTGCCCCTGTCTACTATTAATATTACTGCTGTCTGAAGTTGAATCCAGATACAACCTCCTTATTAAAAAAGGAAGATTAAAGACTTTCATAATGCAAAATTTTATCATTCAGTCAATAAACAATTATTAAACACCTGCTTTGTTCCATCACTGTGATGAGCATTAGAGATACAAGGAAAAGTAACAGCCCTTGTTCCCCAGGAGTTCACCATCTAATAGGAGAGAGTACATGAAAACAACTATTTACAAACAAGATATAGACAATATAAATTGGGATAATCAACAGATAGAAGGCATTTGAATTAAGGGGCATCAGGAAAGACTTCCTGTGGAAGGTGGGATTTATCCAGGACTTGAAGGAAGACAGGAGGCAAAAATGAGGAAAGAGGGTGTTCTAGGCATGGGGGAACAACCAGTGAAAATGCTGGGGATGGGGGGGGGGCAGCTAGGTGGCGCAGTGGATAGAGCACCGACCCTGGAGTCAGGAGTACCTGAGTTCAAATCCGACCTCAGACACTTAACACACATTTACTAGCTGTGTGACCCTGGGCAAGTCACTTAACCCCAATTACCTCACTAAAAAAAATTAAAAAAAAAAAAAAGAAAATGCTGGGAGACAGGGAACAGAGTGTCTAGTTGGAGGAACAACAAGGCCAGGATCACTAGAGCACAGAGCACAAGTGGGCTGTAAGGTGTAAGAAAACTGGAAAGCAGAATATTCCTAATATGGATACCACTTTTACTGATGCAGATCAGCAACTCATTTGTAACCCTAATGGAGGAAGAACAGGGCAAGCTGAGAAATGTGTGTTGTCCTACATTTCCCAGTGTTCTCAGGTTTCCATTTTCCTTGGCCTTTTGAAAAACTTCTGCCTAGATTACAAACTGAAAAGGTAAGGAGAAATTTTGCTGGAGCCTCCCGTCTTTTCCTGCTCTTTAGCTGGGAGCAGAAGATTGGGTATACTATCCGCAATAAGCAGAGCAGGGAGAGGGTGCAAAGTATGAAATGAAATATCTTTGAAGGTGGGACAAGAGTGCTGACAAAACCAAGAATGGTCTAGAGAGAGCTGGAAGAGGTGGAGGTTGTGGTTGAAAATGAGGTAAAACTGATATTTGCTATTGGTACGATGAAGAATTCTAGCCCCTGGCTGTTTTCCTACCCCCTTTTCTCAGAGAGCTTTGCTAAGGAAGCTTCCAAGATAAAATTTGCTCAATCCCTTTTTCTTCCATTTCTCACAGGCCACGTAGGAGGAAAAGTGGGAGGAAAGAAATCAGCCTCAGATAATAACATTATTACTATCTGAAACATTGTTTTGATTGTTTTGAGTTTGCTATTCTATCTGATTGTGTTAATAAAGAAGAAGGACATTTAACAATGAATAGTTAAATTATATGAGTTGGGGAAGAGTGATTGAGGAGAAGGTAAAGTTGGCCCATGTGAGAAAAAGGGTCCTCCAACCAGAGACAGTTGTAGTTGTCACTAAATTAAGTTTGCTTATGTCTATCACTACCCTACCCGTCACATCCTATAACATAATTTAAAGTCATAAGACATTGTCTGGGGGCACAAAATGGTCAAATGATCATATAGCTTATGTAGATCAGAGGAAAGAATTTAACACAAGACTTCCTGACTCCAAGGTCAACTATTCAGCATTATTCCCAGCCGTCTCTTGAGTCTCAAAAACAAACAAACAAACAAACAAACAACAAACAAACAAAAAACAAGGAAATAGAATGGGAAAGGGTAGAGAATTGATAAAAAAATGGGCAATTCTCCAAAATATTTTGCTTCATCCATTGGTTCATTCATTCCACATTTATGGAAGACCTACTGTATGGAAGGGATTGTGAACTTTAAGGTCCTTTCCTATTGTATAATGCTATGACTAAAACTTAATTTTTCACTTTCCCTACCAAGACTTACTCACCTGACTCCCTATTTTTGTCAAAACTACTTTCAGTGACAAAATTTAAAACCTTAGAGTTCTTGAATCTTTCTAAACCACCCCCAACCTACAGTATCTCTCCATCCTCTGCATTCCCCTATGTATTGTTATCACTAGCAATTGCTCAACATTTATCATATACATTATTTTACTTTTCATTAATTATATGTTTTAAGTTCTCAGTTAGATTGTAAGCTCTTTCAGCATAAGAAGGAGGGAAGGAAGGAAGGAAAGAAGGAAGGAAGGAAGGAAGGAAGGAAGGAAGGAAGGAAGGAAGGAAGGAAGGAAGGAAGGAAGGAAGGAAGGAAGGAAGGAAGGAAGGAAAAAAGAAAATAAGCATTTATTAAATGCCTACAATATTCTAGGCACTGTACTAAACAAATAGTTTCTTATTTGGTCCTGACAATAACCCTGGGAGGCAGGTGCTATTATTATCCTCATTTTATGGTCAAGGAAATTGAGGCAGACAAAATTAACTTGCCTGGGTCACCCAGCTAGAAAGTATCTGAGGCTAGATTTGAATTTGTGTCTTCCTGACACCAGTTCCAGTGCTCTATCAGATCATGTCTAATAATAATTTTGTATTTTTTAAGGAAAGAAATTAATGATGGTTACAATAATAAAAAGAATGAAAATGTTCTTTTATATAAGGCTGAATGGATTATGAAGCCCTTTCACAATGATCTGGTCCTAATAACAATGCTATGAGGAAGCTGGGCAAGGATATTATCCCCATCTTATAGATAGGGAATCTGAGGCTCAGTCTTGGACATCATTGCATAATCCCATGGTGGGTGCTTGATAAATTCTTATTGGCTGAATCAGGAATTAGATAGATTCATAGATTACACATTTATAGTGAATTGTTAACAAATTGCTAACAAAACCTCAATGGGAATGTAAATCTACTGGGGGGAAAGGATAATGCATTTCTAATGCATTCTAATTCAGTGTTGCATAGTTGTTACTGAGCCTGCCTCAGGGTCGGAAAAACTTCCGTCTTACATATGTTGACTATGTAAACACAGGCAAGTCACTTAACTACAATGCTCCCAGCCCTCAACTCTTTAAGACTTAGTTATAGAAAGTCGCCCAAACTCTTTTTTTTAAACCCTCAAATATAAAGCATTTATGGATTATCTGTTGTTTCCAATTATGCACTGTAATAGCTCCCTTCCATTTATCATGAATAACTTAGTTAAATATACATTGGGGCAACTAGGTGGCACAGTGGATAAAGCACCAGCCCTAGCTGTGTGACCCTGGGCAAGTCACTTAACTCCAATTGCCTCACCAAAAAAACGTGTGTGTGTGTGTGTGTGTGTGTGTGTGTGTGTGTGTGTGTGTGTGTATCTCCAACGGTAATCCTACAACAGATTTTTTAAAGGTCCACATCTTAGCATATTGTTCAACTCAACCAATTTACTTTAATAAATAATAGCTTATACTTGTATGAAGCTTCCAACTTTTCAAAGCATTTTACCTCCATTATCTCATTTAGAATTCTAGACTCAGTGCTGGAAGTGAACTTGGAGATCATCTAGTCAAACTTCCCACCCCATTCATTAATTCCCTCTAAACAACCACTATATGAGGTATATAAAGCAGGTGTGCTTTCCCCCATCACTTTACAGGTGAAAAAAAAAATGAGAGGTTGAGTGACTTATCTAAAGTCACAAAGCTAATGGCCCAACTGCAATGGAACCCAGTTCTCCCAAATCCAGGATCTTCACAGGACAGCAAACTTCCTTTCCAGTAGGCAAATACACACATTCATTTCCCAGAAACCACCACCCCCATCTTATAGCACATACACTCAGCACATCCCAGTTTCTATCAGTTCAGCCTTGAACACCTTTGAATGACAACATCATCTCTCAAATCCAGTGATGGTAATTACTGCAGAAATAAGCAAGAGCTATCACTTCTCATAAATGATGGGGATGCAAGGGGAGGGAGTAATACATACAAGAGTGTTAACCCGCCACCCATATGACACTGGCAAGGCAATTTTCTTCATTTGGCAGTATTACTGAAGCCCTCGTAAAGTGACACCCATTTCAAACGTGTGTAATGTTGCAGTGCAATCTAAAAATTTGTATGCAACATTGCAACTCTATTTGGAAATGCTTTGCCTAAAAGACTAGACAGCTGTATTACAGTGACAAAGTGAGAATAACTTGTCATTCTGGTAATAATCTAACCATATATAAGTATCTGTCATCATGGAAATTGGCCTCTTCCATTTCAATTTATTTTGTCAACAACCCAAGCAGAGCCAGAATATATTTTACAACACCATTGCACACAGACCAAATAGTGTAGGGAACTTTAAAATAAAACTCATCATCATACTGCTAAATATTTACATTAAAAAAGATTCTCTCTTCTGGAAGACATCCCAGCTCCACTAATCGTCTCTGCCAGTACACCTGCAGCTTTTTGTAACTAATTAAGGAACTCCAGGAAAAAAAATGCATTCAAAAATGCCTCCACAAACAGATGCACATTCCATTAATTAAACAAGCTGGAGCAATCACCAAGTCTGTAATTGGAAAATTTGCTTCTTTCCTCCATTTTAAGGAAATCATAGTTATTTGCAAATGTCTTTTGATAGATTCTCCAAAGAGAAGGGCTGCAAGCAGCAGGCTCTGAATCTCTTTAGTAGGCTGGGAAGGGGCTTGGCAAACGTGTTCTGGGCATGACACAGAACTGCCTAAGCATGTTAATTATCCCTTCAGCTCCATTCCCTCACCCCCAGCCCCCAAGGTTTTGTTCATGAGAAAAAGGACTAGATTTCAGGACCAAAACTTCACCCATCTAACACTGGGGTTCAAATATATTCTATTCCCTACCTTGACATAGTTCTTAATAAATTATGCTCTCAGGAAAGCTAGGTGGTGGAGTGGATAAAGTAGATAAAGCACCGGCCCTGGATTCAGGAGGACCTGAGTTCAAATCTGGTCTCAGACACTTGATACTTACTAGCTGTGTGACCCTGAGCTAGTCACTCATTGCCCCACAAAAAAAAAAAAAAAGAGCTGAAATAAATTATGCGCTCACACAAAATAATGCAAAATGTGTATAGGGTATCATTCAACCCATAGGGTAGCACTGTCAACTGAGTATTCATTTTTGCACACAGCACTATACTAGACAATGATTCGAGAATCATAGAACCGCAGCTCTTCAGGTGAAAAAAAACCTTAAAAGTCATCTGGTCCAACGTCCTTGTTTCTAAAGATGGAAAAAACTGAGACCCTGAGTGGTGAATTGACTTCCAAAGTAAACACAGGTAGTAATCAGCAAAGCTGGCATCTGAACTTGGGTCCTTTGACTTCAGGTTCAGGGGGAAAAGTTTCACACTCTTTCCACTTTACCATGAGATCCAATGAATAAAAAGGAATCTGTAAATTAATATACTAATTACCTTTATAATAGGGATTTGGGGGATCCATACCACATGAAAAAAAGGCCATCCTATAAAATTCAGCTGACATTTGTATAGTAGTCTGTGGTTCCATCTTTACATAGATGATTTCACTTTTTCTGACAGCAGTCCTATGAGACAGGTGGGGAAAATACTTATCCCCATTTTACAGATGATGAAACAGAGGAGACGAGAGTTTAAGTATTTTGCCTAAGGCTATTCTATTACTGACTGGTCCAGCCTTACTGCCTGGTTAGAGGAAAATATGTGTGCTATGGCTTAATGAGAGATAAAGTTGGATAGATTATGTCGGGCCAGATGTTGGAAAACCTTGAATTTCAGCTTGTAGAATTTAGACTTAAGCCATTAAAGGTTTTAAGCAAGGGAGAAACAAAGAGCTGTGGTCTTTTACACAGATTATCCCCCATGCCTGGGGAGACTTCCTCCTCACCTCTTCCTGGCAGAATCACTAGCTTCCTTCAAATTCCAGATCCTGTGCCACCTCCAGTAGGAGACCTTTCCTAACTAATCCAGTTATTAAGGATCTCCCACACACATTCCTTTATATATACTCTGAAAATGTTTTCTATAGAGAAACATTGTGGTATATTTTATGGTCAGCCTCAAAGCCAGGAAGGCCTCAATTCAAGTTTTGACTTTAGCACATACTATCTATGCAACCATCAGCAGGTCCCCTAACCTATGCAACTCTCAGATGACAAATTAGAGAAGATACCAAGTTTAGCAGTAGAGGGAATTTCCTTACTTAAGAATTCAATGATGCAAATGCCTAATTCTTCTACCTGAAGGAATCCTCCTTCATCCCATCACACACACACACACACACACACACACACACACACACACACACACACACACACACACACCCTCCCCAGGGCTTTTCTCTAACTTATTGTTCTCAAATATCTTTTCTCTCCCATCCTTTCCTTCTGCTTTTATGCTCAGCTTTCCCACAAATCACCACTCCCCCTCCACACCACCGCAAAAAAAAGCCTCTTTTGACTTTTCTACCCTATCCAGTCACTGTCCTATCTCTCTCTTCCCTCCTCTTGGAAAAGTTGTCTATATCCATATCAATTTAATTCGGCAATCATTTTTAGACTCCTATTGTATATAAAGCACTGTGCTATTCAAAAAAATGCAAAGAAAAGAAAAAGAAACATCCCTGCCCTCAAGGAGCTTGCAATTTATGATAATTACTGAAAAGTAATTACAAAATAATTTCAGGGGAGAGGGAAAACTAACAACCAGAGAAATCAGGAAAAGTTTCCTGAAGAGGGTGGCCCATGAGTTAAGCTATGAAGGAAGCTAAGGATTCAAGATGGCACTAAGGAAGGTATATATTCCAGGCATATATGACAGCCTGAGCAAAGGCACAGAGAGAACAAAGAGAACCAAGCAAGAAGGCCAGTGTGGTCAGAATGTAGAGTGCATAAAAGGGAATATTTTGAAATATCTGTACAAAACTATAGTAAAATTCACTTGGAGGGACAAAAAGTTCTAGAATTTCAAATGAAATGCATTTTTTGAAAAGTAAGAATGAAAGGAGAATAGCACTCCCAGACCTCAAATTATATCTTGATCAATCAATTAGCCAATAAATATTTATTACCTATTATGTACCAGGCAAAAGATGGGAATACTTAAATGTTGATGGGGCTACAAAAACAAAGGAACACTATTACATTGTTGGTGAAGCTGTGAACTCATCTAACCATTCTGAAAACCAATTTCAAATTATGCTAAGAAAAGGACTAAAATATTAACACCCTTTGACCAAAGATCCCACTACTAGGCATATCTCAAAGAGGTCAAAAACAAGAAGAAAGGTCTTATACATAAGAAATATTTATATCACCACGTTTTTTGTGGTAGCAAACTACTGGAAATAAAGTAGATACTAATCAATTGGGGAATGAATAAACAGATTGTGGATCATAAACATAATAGAATATTATAGCACTGTAAGAAACAATTAATATGATGAATTCAGAGAAACATAATTAGATATATGAACTAATAGAAAATGAAATAAATAGAAAAAGGAAACCAATATATACAATGACTCCAACAACATAAATGGAAAGAACCAAAAAAAAAGGAAAGAAAAGAAACTGAAAATGACAAAGCTTGTCCCCAAGGAAAAGATGAGAAAATGTATCCCCTTCCCTTATTTGCAGAAGTAAATAGTTACGGATAAGGAACATTTTGTATACTGTCAAATTTAGTTTATGTTGTTTTGCATGACTGCTCATGTATAGCTTACATTGAATTGCTTAAGTTCAGTGGGGGCGGGGGGGGAGGTTGGGGAGGGAGGTAGGAAGAAAAATTGGAACACAAAGTTTTTTAAAAATTGATGTTAAAATTTTTATTTTACATGTAATTTGGGAAAATAAAATTCTAAATATAAAAATCAAAATTTGGTTCATGAAAGCAAGATGGAAGACTAAACAGTTTTTTTAGTAACCAACTCAAAAAAGAAAATCCTCCAAAAGAGGAATTATATACTAGAGGTAGAGCCATTACAACTGAATCCACAGTACAAGAAAGCAAGAAGTTGAATAAGGTAACAACTTTGTGAATTAACACTAGAGAATTACAAACCTTTGATGTGGGGGTTGGGACTATTAAAGTTTATTAAAGTTTAAACTGGTCTACTATGGACAGACACATCTTGAGATGTAAGAGAGATTAGCCCATTAGGCATGGCTGCTGCCTGATTGGCCTCTAGTTGAGTGTGAAAAGATAGGAGTGTGAGATAGGGGGTCTGAGAGGAAGGAAAGCTTGTTAACAATAGAATTAGACATAGAGTACATAATCAATCACTCAATTAACAATCATTTATTAAGTGTCTGCTATGTGCCACTCTGGGAATACAACCTGCTAGATAGGTCGTGTGTTACAAAGACAAAAACATGGAACACTCTCTATAATCCCTGAGGGGTAAGATAGGGACTCAGGAGGAGTAAAGTTATAGTAGAAGGGGTTTAGAGAGTAGGGAATGGTGGATTTTCCCCTATTTAGCCAGCACCACTGATACACAGGGATCCTAAGAAAGTTCCAGCCATTTGAGTGAGGCTACCAGACACAAGGGTTCTATGATGATAGAGAGCAGCAGCAATTAGTACAAGGATTCTTAGTCTGGGGTCAGGGAATTTGTTTTTTGGGTTTTTTTTAATGCTTGATAACTGAATTTGAATATAATTGGTTTCCTTTATGATTCTATGTATTTTATTTTATGCCTTCTAAAATGTTATTCTGAGAAGGGATCCATAGCATTCACCATAGTGCCCAAGGGGTCTACAACACACCAAAAAAAAAAAAAAAAAGGTTAAGAACACCTGAATGGTTTTTTTGTTCCCAAAACTCAAGGAAGAAGAGAGATTAGGTCAGGCATCTGGGTCTGCAAATATCTGGTGATTAGATTTCCAGGGGGTCAGACTCAACTCAAATTCAATACCAGCTCTTTCACCTAGTCCCAAAATGGCAAGGGTTGGTGCATAATTAGAAGATTTTCTACATGGAAGCTGCACTTGGCTTCTGGTCAGGCCTGGTGTCAGAGGCCTTCCTTCCTGGATGAGGTCTTGAGGGACACATTAGGAAAATTATTTTGGGAACCATGTGGAGTATAAATTGAAAAGAGACTGTAAGGAGTAGCAACCAATTAGAGGGCTGTATTAATAATCTATGTGAGGTATCTGAGGCTCTGGTCCTAAGCAGGGCACTGGCAACAAGAGGCCTTGTGTCTGGGGACTCAGTGGTTATGGAAGGTAAAAGCATTTTTCATTTTCTAGTCTAGTTTAGAAGCAGAGGCGGATAGTGCCCCGTAATCGGCTGTAGGTTCATGCTAAGTGGCAATGGATGAAGTAGCTCATTGTTGTAGTGACTTGAGATAGAGTAGCAGTAGACTTGGGGGCATCAGCCTCCCACAGTAGAAACCTCCAAACCTCAGGGAGGGGCTGGAGCTAGGCCATCTACTTTCTTTTTTCTTTTTTTTTGTGAGGCAATTGGGGTTAAGTGACTTGCCCAGGGTCACACAGCTAGTAAGTGTCTGAGACCAGATTTAAACTCAGGTCCTCCTGACTCCAGGCCTGGTGCTCTATCCACTGTGCCACCTAGCTGCCCCTAGGCCATCTGCTTTCACCAGCTCTAGCTACACCTGGGTCTTGGTTTTTTACAATGCCTCCATTTCTTCCCTATTCAATATCACTTCCACTTGCCTCAGTGTTGCAGCCAAAGTTGCCAGGGATTTTCATTTTTTATTGGTATTCCCAGCACATCAGGCAGTGTCTGGTGCATAATAACCATTTCATAAATACTTGTTGATTGATTGGACTGGTCTAGCCTTCATTTAAAGACTTATAGTGAGAGAGAATCCACTATTTCCTGAAGCAGGAAATTTTTACCCTCAGATAGTAATTTAATTCTTTAAAAAGTTTTTTTCCCCCTGACATCAAAGTCCAAATCTGCTTTTTTTTTGCAACTTTCACCCATTACTTCTAGTTTTGCCCTCTGAGGACAAGCAGACCAAGTTTAATCCCTCTTCCTCATGACAGCCCGTCAAATACATGAAGACAGCTATCATGTTCCCATTAAATCTTGTCTCTTGAAGTTAAACACCCCCAGTTATTTCAGTCAATCATCCTCTGGCAGGCTGTCAGAGCCCTTCACCTTCATGTTCAGCTACCTCTGGACACTTTCCAGTTGATCAGTGATGCCCTATATAAAATGTGGCACAGAATACTAGACACAAACCCCCAGTTGTGGTACGTCCTGGGCAGACTTCAGTGAGAAGACCATCTCCTAAAAACTGGACACTTTGCCACTCTTAAGATAACCTAAGATTGTATGAGTTTGGTTTTTTGGGGGGTTTTGTCTGTCATCACAATGCTGACTCATATTTAGCTTGCAGTCCACTTAAACCCCAAGATCTTTTTCAGTTCAGCTATAATCTAGTAATGCCCCGCCCCCATCTTGTCTTCCTGGAATTGACTCTTGGAATCCAAGTACAAATTTTCACATTTATCTCTATTAAATTTCATCTTAAGGAAACACCTGTTAGTAACAAGGTGGACTAATAATATGAAAGGCTCCATATACTTTCAAATATGTTTACTGTGTTAATTGATGTCACTTAAATGGTTTTCTTTGTTATAAGGAAAGGTTCAATTCATAAGGCAGGGTGCTAATGATAAATGATATTATGTGACAAAATGACAAATGGTACAATAAAACTAGAAATTTAAATTTTTTATTAGATTTGGCCTAAAGTTTCAGCTTCTTGAAGATTTTTTTAATCATCACTCTGTCATCCAATGTTTTACCTGTCTATCCCAGCTTTGTGTGATCTAAAAATTTCATTGGAATGCTATCTATGCTTTTATTTCAGTTTTTATTTTATTTATGCTTTGATAAAAATGTTAAGAAGCACAGGGTAAAGCATAGATCCCCAGAGCTCTCCACTAGAGACCTCCTAACAAATTGACATTGAACAACAATGACTACTCTGAGTTTGGCCATTTAACCACTTGCAAGCCTACAACTGTTTAGCCTATGTGTTTCCATGTTTTCTACAATAATAGCATAGAAGATCAGCTGCTTTAATAAAATATGAGTAAACCCCATCAATTAATTGCATGCTCTAACCAACCAGGCTTGCAACCTTATTTCTAATCAAACCCCTGTGATATTTTATTAAAACTTATTCCTCATCTATATATTCATTAATAATTAAGTAATACAGTCTAAAAATTTGCCAAGGTCTATAGATTGCAGGCTCCACCCTCTTCCCTTTTTGGAATTGGACTGCATTTGTCTTTCTTAATTCTGTGGCCCTTCTCCCATTAACCATAATCTTCCAAAAATAATGTATTGCAGCTTAACAAATCTCACATTCAATATGCCTAAAGCCAAGCTTATCATCCTTCTCCCTAAACCTATTGTTCCTTCTGACTTCACTATTTTTGCCAATGTATCACCTACGATTCACCTAGTTGTCTATGTTTGTGTTGGGGGTGAGGAGAAGAGTACCTTTGACTTTTATCTCTCCCTCACCCCTCCTACCTAATCAATTACCAAGTTCTGTTAATTCTACCTCTGCAATATCACTCAAATAAAGACTTCCTTACATTGGCAGGATGAGAGGATATGAAGATGGAATGCTGAATGCACTCTTAGATAAGGTTTTGCTAAACTCTAGCCAGAGGATTCTGGGGGTTGGGGGTGGAGTACATCTAGAAATAACTAAAAAACAAAAGGTATCAACAAAACTTTAATTAAGGGTATAAGCTACAGTATATGGGTATAATTTGAGGACAGGATTGTAAAGGTTAAGACAGAACAAAAGAGGACAGGAGAGGAAAAGGGAGATGAGGGAAGATGAGAAGAAAACAATTAAAACCAACACTCCTTTGCCTAACATTCAAAGTCCTTCACTATCTGGTGCTTCCTTCAAATAACCTACACTCTAGATAAACTGACCTATTATGAAAGCCTTCCTCCATGATGCCCTCCTTGGTCCCTGTACTTGACAGAGCACTTTCCTTTGCAGTTCTTTAATGCACCCATCAGGTATGCACTGGGATTATCTGGGTGTTTTGTGTCCTATCCCCCTAAGCTATAAAATTCATTTGGGAAGAGATCATGTGGGAGCCAAGATGATAGAATAGGGAGAGCATTCCAGCCAAACTCTCCTCAACAAAGAATTTTAAAATAATGCATCAAATCAAATTCTGGAATAGCATAGCCAACAAAAGGTTGGAGTAAGACATTTTTCCAGGCCAAAACAATTTAGGAGATTTGAAGGAGAGGTCTGTGAAATTGAGGTGGGGGCTAACCAGGAGTCCAATATGGAAGTGACACTAACCATAAATATTGAAAACAATAGAGAAATCAGAGCCTCAACAGCAGTTTTGGGAGTTCTCATCACCCAGAAACAGAAAGGGTATGGACAACTGATCAGAAAGAGATTACAGAGGACCCTGTGCTGGTACTGGACACAGGACTGGGTACTATTTGGCTACTCCATTGCCCATTAAACAGTTTCAGGTTGCACTTCCAGAATGGTGAGGAGGAGTAGCAATCATGATCTCAGACAAAACAAAGCAAATGTAGATTTAATTAAAAGAAATAAGCAAGGGAATTATATCTTCCTAAATGGTACCATAGACCATAAAACAATATCAATACTAAATATATATGCACCAAATGGTATAGCATTCAAATTCTTTTTTTTAAGTCTTTTAAATATTTTATAGATATTGTATCATTTGAACCTTACAACAAACCTGTGAAGTAGATCTCATAGGTAGTTTCTTTTTTTTAATTTTTTTTCAATTACATATAAAGATATTTTTTGAGTTTGAAATTTTTCTCCCACCCTCTCTTCCCTCCCCGTTCCTGAGGCCAGCAAACAATTTGATATAGGCTATACATTACTATCATGTTAAACATATTTCCACATTAATCAGAACAAAAGGAAAAAATGCAAGAAAGAATAAACAAGAACAAGAACAAAAAAGCAACAACAAAAGTGAAAAAAGTAGCACCCAAATTCTTAAAGCAAAAGTTAAATTAGTTACAGGATGAAATAGACAGTGAAACTGTCCCAGTAGGGGACAGCAACTTACTCCCTCTCAGTACTAGATAAATCTAACCATAAAATAAATAAGAAAGAAGGAGATGAATAGAATTTTAGGAAAGTTAGATATGATAAATCTCTGGAGAAAAATGAATGGGAATAGAAAAAATATATGCCTTTTTCTTGGCTGCATACAACACCTAGACAAAAATTGACCATGTATTAGGGCATAAAAATTTCACACCCAAATGCAGAAGGACAGAAATATTAAATGCATCCTTTTCAAATCATAATGCAATAAAAAATTACATTCAATAAATGGCCATGGGAAGATAAATTAAAAATTAATTAGAAATTAAATAATCTAATCCTAAAGAATTGAGTGGGTCAAAGAACAAATCAAAACAATCAATAATTTGATTGAAGAGAATGACAACATTTGCTGCAGCTACTATTCAAGCTATAGGCAGATGTGCAACCAACATCTCAGAAGTAACTGATACATGCCTCAACAGCTTGGTGTGTTTGCAGGGATGCTGGTAGCTGGGAGTGTTGTGATGGCTTTTGAAGAAGTGTGCCCAGATAGAATAGATTTGATTCACAGAAACTACTGCAAGCTGTGTAATTTGCTAGTTGATTTTGAAAAGTGGGGGCAGGTTGTCATAATCCACATGCTAATCCAATATGCACATACACAGTTTGTGAGTCCTTGGAAAGAGGAAGACAACCCAGAAGAGAATAGTGAAAGAATTTCTATGACTCAGATGAAGAACAAAAAGAAAAGATGGACAAAATTAAGAGAATGACAATAATAAGACAACATACAAAAATTTAAAGGATGCAGTCAAAACAGTATTTAGGGAAAAATTTATATCTCTAAATGCTTACATCAGTAAAAAAGAGAGCAGATCCTCAGGTCAAGGAGAAAATATTGCAAGCTGCCAAAAAGAAAGAATTCAAGTACTGTGGAGCTCCAGTCAAGATAGCACAAGATCTAGAAGTTTCTATATTAAAGGACCAGAGGGCATGGAATATGATATTCCAGAGGGAAAAGGAAATGGGATTACAACTAAGAATCACCTACCCAGCAAAACTCAGCATTATCTTTCAGTAGAAAAAATGGGACTTTAATGAAAAAGAAGACTTTCAGATATTTGTGATGAAAAGACCTGAACTGAATGGCAAATTTGACTTTCAAATACAAGACCCTAGAGAACCATAAAAAATTGGAGCTGGGGGACATACCTCGGGTCATACAGTGGGTGACTGTTTTGTGTCTGAGGCTGGGTTTTGGCTGGGATCCCCCTGGGTCCAGGGGTGATGCTTTATCCACTGTGTCACCTAGCTAGGTGATGACATCTTTAGGGTTAAATTGAGGGGTAAGGAAAATGCACTGGGGGAGGGGGAAGGGCAGAGGTGAAATCCTACATGAAAGAAACAGGAAAAGGCTTATGGAGCGGAGGAAGAGATGGGAGAGGAGCAGGACAGTAAATGAATTTTATACTCATCAGAAAAGGCTCAAAGACCTTAAACTCATCAGAGCTGCCTCAAGGAGGGACTAACACACACACACCCAACTGGGTAGAGTAATCTATTTAATCTGGGCAGTAAATGAGCCTAACACTCATCAGAATTGGATCAAAGACCTCAATCTCATTAGAATTGGCTCAAGGAGGAAATAATGTACACACTCAATTGGGTAGAGTAATCTCTCTAACCCTGCAGGAAAATAGATGGGGAAGGGGATAAAGAGAGAGGTGCAAAAGAAGGAAGGGCAGAGTGGGGGAGGGGACAGACAGAAGCAAATCCCTTTTGAAGAATGATAGGATGAAAGAAGATGGATAATAGAATAAATATCATGAGGAAGGGAATAGGATGGAAGGGAAACAGTTAACAATAGTAATCATGAAAAAGAGAAAAGGGGGGGGCAAATTGTACAAAAAATATTTATAGCAACTCTTGGTGGAGGCTAAGAATTGAGAATCAAGGGAATGTCCATCAATTGAGGAATGATGGAAAAAGCTGTGCTATATGTTTGTAGTGGAATGGTCTTGTGCTACAGGAAATGACACAAACAGGATGATCCCAGAAAAACCTGGAAAGACCAATGAACATTGATGTATAGTGAAATGAGCAGAGCTGGGAGGACATTGTGCACAGTGACAGCAGTATTGTTCAATGAGCAATTGCAATGATCCAAGACAATCTCAAGGAACTAATGAGGAAGCTTACTATGCACCCCCATAGAAAGAACTGATAAAAAGAACACTTGTGAATTGTACATATATAACCTGGTTGCAATCTCGTGGAGGGGGGATGAAAGGGAGGAAGGGAGGGAGAAAAATTTGGAATTCTAAATCTTATGAAAATGAATGTTGAAAACTACCCTTACATGTAACTGGAAAAAATAAAACAAATGTTTGTTGCTAAAAAAAGAAAAAGAAAAAAGAAAAAAAGAGAGAGCACAGATCAATGAATTGGAATGCAATTTTTAAAAAGTAGAAAAAGAACAAATATAAAATCCCCAATTAAATACCAAATTGGAAATCCTGAAAATCAAAGGAGAGGTTATGCACAGTTTTATAGCCTTTTGGGTATAGTTCCAAATTGCTCTACAGAATTGGTTGGACCAGTTCACAACTCCACCAACAGTACATTATGAAGAGGCAGTTTTCAGAAGAAGAAATCAAAGCTATCAATAGTCATATGAAAAAATTATCTAAATCACTATTGATTTGAGAAATTCAAATTAAAACAACTCAGTTATTATCTCACACATATCAGATTGGTTAACATGACAGAAAAGGAGAGAGTGTGAGAAAATAGGTACATAATATACTGTTGGTGGAGTTGTGAACTGGTCCAACCAATTCTGGAGAGCAATTTGGAACTATACCCAAAGGACTATGACACTGTGCTTAACCTTTGATATAGCAGTACCAGTACTAGGTCTGGTTCCCAAAGAAATCAGAAAAAGAGAAAAGGACCTATTTGTACAAAAATATTTGTTGCAGCTCTTTTTGTGGTGGCAAAGAATTGAAAATTGAGGAGATGTCCATAAACTGAGGAATGGCTGAATAAGTTGTGGTATGTGATTGTAATAGAATGTTACTATGCTAGAAGAAATGATAAGCAGGTTGATTTCAGAAAAACCTGGACTCACTTCAACTGATGCAAAGTGAAGTGAGAAGAACTAGCAGAACATTGTACACAGTAACAGCAATATTATAACAATGACCAACTATGAAAAGATTTAGCTACTCTGGTCAATACAATGATCCAAGACAATTCCAAAGGACCTATGATAAGAAATGCTATTCACCTCCAAAGAGAGAATTGATGAACTCTTAAGAGCAGAGTGGAGCATATTGGTTTTTTCTTTCTTTCTTTTTCTTGATTTTTTTTGCAACATGGCAAATATAGAATTATGTTTTGCATGACTTCACATAAATCATTATGGGTACCATATTGCTTGCATGCTGAGTAGGTAAGGGAAGCACTGGAGAGAAAGACAGAGAGAGAATTAAGAACTTAAAATTTTTTTAAATGTTAAAAATTTTTGAAGAGATCATATATTCTCTCAGTTGTATATGTCTTTGAGTGACTAAAAGAGCTTATAGTGCACTAGCATAGCTTTCAAGAATCCAAGGCCACCTCTACACCTGTATGTGTCTTATTTCTGTCCCAAGTTTAGGGAAAATTAGCTGGGGTTTCTAATATATTTGTTACTTATAAATTAGAAGCTTTAGCACCAGTTTGAGCATTAAGCATTTATTAAAGCATACCAAATATTAGTAAAGAGAGAACACTTGGCTCAGAAAGTTAAGAAGCCTATCTAGCCACCATGAGTGTGTCCAAAAGCCTGTCTGAGTGTGTAAGCTTCCTCTGGATCCAGAGAAGAGGTGGCCCTTCCACACTGCTCAAAGCTAATTGGCTAGCATCACCTAAATCCATTGGTTCATTGGACTTGAGGGTAGTCCATGAGCAGAAGATGGCCAAGGTCAGAGTTCAGAGAACACACTTCCTGAGGGCCAGGCTTTCAGATAGGGTGTATTTTCAATCAAGTCAACTTTAAGTGAGTCAATGAGAAAAGTCAATCCAATCAATCTCAATACTAACTTCTCAAGGGGGCAGCTAGGTGGTAGAGTGGATAAAACAGCGGCCCTGGATTCAAGAGGACCTGAGTTCAAATCCAGCCTCAGACACTTGACACCTACTAGCTGTGTGACCCTGGGCAAGTCACTTAACCCTCACTGCCCAACAAAACAAAAATAAACAAGAAAAATACCATCCTCTTGAGCAAGGCCTCTGGGTGTCCCAAAATGCATTATTTTCTCACACACCACAATAAGCTATCAAAGTAGGATTTTGCAGCGGAGGATAGTGCCATGCAGACAATAAATTATTAATAAATGTTTGTTCTAAGAGGAAGGCTTTGAAAGTAACATGTTAAATTCATTATATACTTTAAAAGCATAACAATATGAACATAACAGAGATTCAGCTTCATGAACAGTCCTCTCTGTTCCACTGTGTATAGGAAGGTACTCATTCTAATTGATGTCTATTAAGTTCAGAATTTTTATATTGAGAAAATATAATAAATGTTGAATTTTGAATGAATCAGTGAGTTAACAAGTCAATAATTGTGGTAGCATGTAAGCTAGATTAGAGGTGGTGGAAATAAAGAATGGAGAAAGTGGGCAAGTCACTTAACCCTCATTGCCCTGCAAAAACAAAAACAAAACAAAAACAAAAATAAAAAGAATGGAGAAAGATAAACAGGCTCTAAGGGAATTAAAAGCAAACAAAACCTATAGTTATTCAAATTTTTCAAGCTTCCGTTTTTTTGTGTGCAAAGGGGAGAACCAGAAGACTGGCCAAGAGTCCAGACCTTATTAAGGATACAAAATGTGCTCTGCTAATGC
Source organism: Dromiciops gliroides (assembly GCF_019393635.1). Lineage (NCBI taxonomy): Eukaryota > Metazoa > Chordata > Mammalia > Microbiotheria > Microbiotheriidae > Dromiciops > Dromiciops gliroides. The sequence continues at coordinate 407,968,796 of NC_057862.1, forward strand.
TATCCCCATATCAACTTGAGCAAGTATAGGTATTGTTTCCAATCTGATTAACACATGAAGAAGAGGAACCTTTTTAATTGGCTGCTGAGCCAGAACTGGGAATAAATTCAAGAGTCCCTAAGTGACCAAAGCAGAGTTCTCTTCCTCTTTGCTTCTGGCCACATTCAAGAAAGGAGACTAAATCTTCTGAGAGCTCTCAGTAGCCCTACCAGGAACACTCCCAGGTGGCTCATGAGCACATGGCCTTGCTGTCACTTCCCTCTATTGCATCAATTCTTCCTCCTTTTAGGAGTTGGTGTTTTAGAGATAGCTATGACCTTATTAGCTTTGAAAGGACATAATAGAGCACACCAAAAATCTGGGAGCTGCTGTCTATGATGAGATTTTTGAGGAAATCAAGCACAGGTTAGGTGGTAGCTAAGGCCCTTCAGAACATTCTTTTTTTTTTTTCTTCATTTTTTTATTTAAAGTTTTGAGTTCCAAATTCTATCCCTCTCTCATTCCCTCCCTCCCTCCCCTCCCCCCCCCCCAGGTAGTAAGCAATCAGATATAGGTAATACATGTGCAATTATGTAAAACATGACCATATTAGTCATCCTTCAGAACATTCTGTTTGACCCTGTTAAGCAATAGTAAAGATGTGGACTCATCCTCCATCAGCTATTATTTGGAAGCAAACATGGTTAAGAGACTACTATGTAGAAACTGCTTTAAGTGTGAAAATATACCTGTTTTTCCTATATTTCAATAAATTTTTATTTGTAAAAGCTAACTAATGTTAACTGGTTAAATTAAATGGACATTAATTACTGGTAGTTAAGAGAGAGAAGAACATGTCAGAATAGAGGGTAGAGTCAATAACAGGGAATATTCAACCTTGATTCTTCATCTAGAGGCTCTGCCAGTACCTAGGAAGGAATAAACTTCACTCTGGGAATACAACCTGCTAGTGCACTAGTGGGTTGTGAGAATAAGTACAGACTTTTGCAACAAATAATATAGATATACATGCAAAAGAAAATTGGATTAGTAAATTTTCATTTAATCATACACACACACACACACACACACACACACACACACACACACCAGAGAGGGATACCAAAATTATGAAACTACTCAAATTCTTATTACCTGGTTCTTCTTTGATAGTTGCCTTTTCTGAATGATTGGTCTTCTGGGGAATTCTGTCCCCCACCCTCCATTTATTTCCCTAAGGGTCCTACACTACTGACATTCATTTGGCACTGATTGTAGAGGATTGTGAGACATCTGCACTTTTAATTCCACAAGAGCCTTTCACCCTCCTCCTAACTCCCCAAATACACATGCACACACAGTTATGTGTGTATACATGCAATACTCTTGTACTATTATTCATCCTAATAGTGCATGTTGTAAACCAAAAAAAATTAATATATTGTTTCATGGTTAGGTTAACTTGTGTCCTGATAGGATCTTCCTTTATCTTCTGGAATAACTCTTAAATTGCATGCAGTACCATCCAGTTAGACCCACTAATTTTTGTTTTTGTTTTTGTTTTTGTGGGGCAATGAGGGTTAAGTGACTTGCCCAGGGTCACACAGCTAGTGTCAAGTGTCTGAGGCCGGATTTGAACTCAGGACCTCCTGAATTCAGGGCCGGTGCTTTATCCACTGCACCACCTAGCTGCCCTAGACCCACTAATTTAAAATTGGTATTCATTTTGACATGCTATTTGTGTTTCTTTAATATATATAGTTCTCTAATGACATCTAACAAATAGCATAATATGGGATTTCTGTGGTGATGCCTGGTGTACAGGAGAGAAGATTGAACTTAAAATCAGAAAACCTGGGTCAAGTCCCTCCCTAGCCACATATTAGTGGTGTGACCTTGGACAAGTTATTCCCCTCTCTAGATGGACCTTAGCTTCCCCATCTACAAAATGAGAAAGTTGAATTCAACGATTTCTCAGATTCCTTCTAGCTCTGATGTTGTATGTCCTGTGGTTCCAGTTCTTCATCTGCAGATGATGACAGCCTTGGACAAGTCATGCAATATCTCTGTACCTCTATAAAATAGAAGGGGTATGCTAAATGATTTCTAAAGTCCCTTCAGGCTCTGAATTACATGATCCTACTTGACTGTGTACTAGGAATTGCTGAACATGGTCCCCTCACCAGATGGCAATGACACAGCCTATTGCCCTGTTGCTATTTGCTGCAGTATGGGTTCTTGGCATGCATTTTGTTCCCTAGTCCCCATGAGCTGCATTTCCCAAACTAAATTAGCCATAGAATACTTTGAGGATTGAAATATTTTTATAGAACCAAAAAAGGTTGGTCCTGGGGATCCAGTGTTTTTAATTACACAAGAAATAAAAGGGGAAATCAAGGAACTTGTAAAGCAAAAGAAAGAAAATTAAGCCTATCTTCAAAAGGAAAAATTGTCATGTAGTAAGTATTTAGATGATACAGTGAGAAGAGCACTGGATCAGGAGTCAAGAAAGCCTAAATTCAAATGTGGCCTCAGACAATTACTAGCTGTGTGACCCTTGACAAGTCATTTAACCTCTATCTGCCTCTGTTTCCTCATCTATAAGATGGGGGTAATAATAGCACCTATCTCCAAAAATTGTTAGGATAAATTAGTAAAGCACTTTGCAAATGTTAAAGCATAATATAAATGCTAGCAATTATTATCATGAAGGATAAAACATGGGGTTGGAGAAGCAAGGGTTGATATGAGAATTTTTTAAATTGCAGGTGTGTCCTAAGTGCTGATAAATTATCCATTTTCCTTGTTGATAAGCCAGCTTTCTCAATACCATGTTGTTGGGTTTTAGTAGTCATTCAGTTTCCATACAGAGAAGTCTAACATTCTCTAGAGCTGGGTGAGTTTCCTTAGCAGCTTTCTAAGAATTACTAGTATGTTCTCACCCACTATGTTGAGGCAACATTAATTATAAGTTGAAAAAAACACACCTTGGGGAACCAAAGTGGAAGTGGCAGTCAAGTATAAAATGGAGCACACAGTGGAAAAACAGCAGTTGTTCAGGGAAAAAAAAAAAAACTGTCTTGGGGAGTTAGTAGACCATAAGCTCAATTTGAGTCAGCAGTATGGTGTGACAGCCAAAAATGCTATGTGATTGAAGACTGCACTAAGAGGAATATACCTTCAGCAGATAGGTGGCACAGTGGATAAAGCACCAGCCCTGGATTCAGGAGGACCAGAGTTTAAATCCAGCCTCAGACACTTGACACTTACTTGCTGTGTGACCTTGGGCAAGTCACTTAACCCTCATTACCCCGCCCAAAAAAAAAAAGAAAAGAAAAAGAAAAAAAGGGGAATATAGGAATATACCCACCAGGAATAGGGAGGTGATAGTCACACTGTATTCTGCTCTCATTAGGCCTCACCTGGAGTCCTATATTCAGTTCTGGACATCACAATTTTGAGAGAACATGGTAAGCTAGAATGTATCCAGAAGAGGGCAACCAGAATAGTGAGAGGCCTTGAGTCTATGATGTCTGAGAATCAGTTGAAGCAACTGGGCATGTTGAGTAGGCAGAAGAGAAGACTCAGTGAAGATGTGGCAGCCGTTTTCAAGTATTTCAAGAACCAACATCTGCAAAGAGTCACTAGACTTGTTCTATTTGGCCCTACAGGGCAAAAGTAGGAACAATGGGTGGAAATTATAAAAAAGAAAACTTAGACTTGATGTTAGGAAATAAATAGAGCTATACAAAGGTAGAATGGGCTGCCTAGCCAGGTAGTAACTGAGTTCACCCTCCATGGATGTCCTCAGGTGAATATTGGATGATCACTCATCAGGTACATTATAGTAGAGATTCCTTACATGTGTGAGTTGTACTAAAATCAAGTTTCCTTCCAACTCTCAAATTCTATGATTCTGTGGGTTCTGAGCATGTCTGAATACTGAATCAGCGGTATAGGAACTGGACCCGTATTTCACTGGTAGAAGGAAATCCCAGATTAGGAAATTCCTTCTACTTTCTCTTCAATTTATATTCAATAAGAATTCCCTAAGGCACTGGGAGGTTAAGTGAAGAGTCTAGGGTCATATAGCCACTCTGTGCCAGAGGCCAGAACTCTAACCACTATGTAATTCTGCCTCTCATGGAATTAATGCTGTTTAGATATATGGAATTTTTGTGAAAATTAAAAGATATTAGGGGCAGCTAGGTAGTACAGTGGATAGAGCACTGGCCCTGGAGTCAGGAGGACCTGAGTTCAAATCTGGCCTCAGACACAATGCTTACTAGCTGTATGACCCTGGGCAAGTCACATAACCCCAATTGCCTCACCAAAAAAAGAAAAGATATGCCACCTATTTAATTTCCTGCATTTTGCAGAAAATGCATCTCTAAAATGAGTGTGGGAGAGGGGGATGGCGGGGGCGGGGGGGGGGGGGTTGGTAGTAAACCAACATTCACACTAGGAAAGCAAAAATAGAATCCATATATAATACTTATCTAAATAAGATTTATCAAAGGATAGTTTTTACAGTCAAACTGATGCCTCAGGAGGACTGGAGCCAGAGGATACTCTTTGGATAGTCTTTGGATGAGGGTATGGTCAGCAACAAGAATAGTTTTCCAATATTCCCTTTATTATAGAAGAAAACTCCATCTCTGATATGTGATATTTCAACAGTTTTCCTTATTCCCCAGAGGTTCTAGGATAGTGAATGATGAGGAAGCAAAGTGTTATCTGTTATCTCCACTCCCAGATCTATGTTTGGAGACCTTTGAGCATTGTAATTAGTTAAGAGAATAAAGAAGAAAAAAGGAAAATGGAAGACATATGCCATGACTGTCTTTGTAAATTTAATGGGTTTGTTCTCACACAGATAGAAGCCTGCTCTCATAGATTTGGCAAGACTGAAAAATATCAACCTACATATTTCTCCCAAGGCTTCATATTCCCCATATAGGCAGTCACCAGGGATTCATAGCTCATATGGAGAAGCAAAGAACAGAACTGTCATTAAGTTTGTTCATGGTCTGAATTTTTTTTAATTCTTAATCCTAATGAGCCAGGCTCAAGACTCTAAACTATGCTATAGATAAAGTAAAGAGGTTAATGTTCATTCAGGTTTTTTAATTCAATAGTTTATGTATTGGGATGTCTTCCACATATGCAATCAATCAACAGGCAATTCCTGAGGGCTAGGATAGGTTCTAACACAAATGTCTGATTCATTTCCCTGTTTTTGCCTCTTTTGTTTTATCAAATGTCTTTGCTTTGAAGACATGATCATGTGGTTTCATTTTATAAAAGAATCATGAACAGAAGCTTCTTTACCACTGATGTGAATAGATGATTAGCCCAAATGGACCTGTGTACAGTTGAGAATTGGATACATTGAGGGGACCAGGTGCTACATTCATAAGGGTTCATTTAGAATATATTGTGGATGTGCTAGCATTATAAGGTATTATTTAAGGTTTTCTCTGTGTGATTTACTTTGCTTTAGACGGATATTGGACAATAGAGTTTGCAGTTGTAACCTATTCATGTCAGACTGCATAGTTGATTCAAAAATAATAATTAGACTGTTGTGTCACAGTGTCATTAAAGTTGTAATCATTTACTGAATACCCACCATGGCCATTTGGTTATTGGAAAATTCGAGCACAGTAACAGAAATGAAACCTTATCAACTGTTATCTTATACCTGTTAAGAGTCATGATAAAAATATTGAAATACTTTACACAGTTCTGTGGGTACTTTAGAGTAACATCAGGTACTCTCAAAGGTATACAAGGTTATTAGCTGTATTGTGTATGCTATCTGAAACAATAGTTCATTGTAGCATCCCCAAAGAGATAACAATCTATTTGAGAAACTAATCTCCCTGCTAAAAAGAAAGTTTAAACACTTCCTGGTTAGAGGAGAGACCATGTGACTGTGGACAGTGTGAGTCTTTTGTGGTTGTTGTTGTTGGTTTGGGGCGGGGGTTGGGGGGGGTGTTTTTTTGTGGGGTTTTTTTTGCAGGGCAATGACGATTAAGTGATTTGCCCAGGGTCACACATTTTGTAAGTGTCAAGTGTCTGAGGTCCGATTTGAACTCAGGTCCTCCTGAATCCAGGGCTGGTGCTCTATCCACTGGGCTACCTAGCTGCCCCCAGTGTGAGTCTTTTGTTCATGAAAACTATCATATCCTCAGCTTTTCATAATTTAGGAGTAAGTTCCTCCTAAACAATTAAGAAGTTAATATTAGCCAACAGTGATTCTATAGCAATAATTACTCACCATAATTGCTCACTGAAGTAGCAATGTTACTACATGGTACCCAATATGGGAAGCTGCAATCTTTTTCAGGGGGGCATCCCGATCTACTAAGAAACACTTGGCTAGAATGTGCCACAGTCAGCATGAAATTGATGCAGAGAAACATATGTGATTATTAGAGTGGGGAATCTGCTCTTGACATTGTATATACACTGAAGTTGCAATGCCACCACGTTCTAATCTTCCGCAGATTCCAGAACATCAATTTGTTTTGCTGTGGAAGGGTTGTAGATAGATAGATAAATTAGATAATTAGATAGATAGATAGATAGATAGATAGATAGATAGATAGATAGATAGATAGATAGATAGATAGATAGATAGATAGATAATATATAGATATGAATGTCCTATATACTTCCCAACAGGAGAGAAAAAAGGTCTTGGACTTGGCACTAAGCCTAAGGAAACTACTGCAGAGGTATATGATCAGGAATACAAGGTACAGTGTATAAACTATATTAGGCTGGCAAGTACTCAGGGAAGCTATATATATGATGTCATGTTTTGATATTTACATAAGGTGAGAGAACAACCCCTTAGCCACTCAGAACTGACACAGTTAATCCAGCAGATGAAAGAAGAGTGTAAAGCTAGGGAGAGTATGCTGAGATAACAAAAATTAGACTATCAGGGTTCCAGAAAAATCTCCTGGAATGTAGGCTACAGAGATCCAAGTAGGACTAAACCTTGAAGGCACATCCCAAGTCAGATCTACATTTCACTCACTTGATTCTTTGACAGGGATATATGGCCTCAGCCCTGGAGGTTGAGGCAGACCTTGGGAGCAACAACAACAGAGGATGAGGTATATTTTGCTATAACCACTGAAAAGGTAGTCATAAATATGTAGGGAACACCCATTCAGCATTTTTTTTGCCAGAATCTAGAGGCACATGGACCAACATCAGGTAACAGAGAGAGAGAGAGAGAGAGAGAGAGAGAGAGAGAGAGGAGAGAAACATTGACTAAAGATCCCCCAAAACATCATTCCTGGGTCTTTTCTACCTGGACTTATAAAACTTCCATCAAGGGGCAGCTAGGTGGCGCAGTGGATAGAATACTGGCCCTGGAGTCAGGAGGACCTGAGTTCAAATTTGACCTCAGACACTTAACACTTACTAGCTGTGTGACCCTGGGCAAGTCACTTCACCGCAATTGCCTCACCAAAACAAAACAAAACAAAACCAAAAAAAAAAAAACCAAAACCCTCCAACAAAAACATAATTGAAGATGTGATATACTGTGTTGGACAGTGGATCCGAGGTGACAGTTAGATTCAATACATTTTATGAAGGAAACTATTATGCCTATATAAGGGATAGGTTTCTATGGTTTTTATGCAAGGAGCTACCCATACTTGGGTAACATCAGAGTAAATTTGGAGTTCCCTAGGAAAACCATGGATATCAGTCAATACATAAGTAGTTTCTATGGCCCTGTTATGTTCAGACTCAACACATATATCTCTGGAGTGGCAAAATTGATTGAGACTAACTACAGTATGTTCTAAGTACCATCAGAATGTGACAAATAGAAATCAAGGACTCAATACCTGGACATCTTCTGTGTGGAAGCTTGTAAGAAGATAGAAAGCAATGGTAAAGACAGAGAATCAAACAAACCAGTGAATCCTCCACCTCAAGGGCAGAAACAGAGAAGTTTAACTTTGGCACTTCCCTAGAATCTGAGGAATAAAAGGAGCACCTAAAAAGAAGCCAAGGAATGGGGCAGCTAGGTGGTGCAGTAGATAAAGCACTGGCCCTGGATTCAGGAGGACCTGAGTTCAAATCTGCCCTAAGACACTTGACACTTACTAGCTATGTGACCCTGGGCAAGTCACTTAACCCTCATTACCCCACAAGAAGAAGAAGAAGAAGAAGAAGAAGAAGAAGAAGAAGAAGAAGAAGAAGAAGAAGAGGAAAAGCAGGTATTTTCTCACTGCATAAGTAAAATTTCAAGTTAATTCAAGGTTCAATGCACATAGTCCAAATCAATGACTCCCAACCTTGTTCAGAATGATGTAGGAAACTCAATGTCTCAGAGGCAGAGGAACTCATACTTTCACAGAATCCCATTCATCCCATGGTAATTGTATGGGGGTGGGGGTGGGGGTGGGGGTGGGGGTGGGGGAGAAAAGACTGAGAAGATTATGAATTATTGAACTTTGAACAAGAGAACTAATGGAACTTGATAAACGAGGCCAGGAGTTCTGAATTGGTTCCTAGGTAGCCTTTGATTTTCACAGCTGGATCTGTGCAATGGGTACTATGGGATCCCCATGACAGAAGAAAATAATAAAAATAAGCCTTCAGAAGTCCAGTAGAAATCTGCCATTAAATTTGTGGGTCTCACCACTTTCCAATGGCTCATGGAGAAGGCAACTGGTAAGAACATAGGATCATAGATTTCAGAGCTAGAGGGGGCCTCAAAGGCCGTCTAATCCAAATCTCTCATTTTACAGATGAGGAAATTGAGATGTAGAAAGGTCAATTTACAACAAAGTTCACACTGGTAGGAAATAATAGAAGAAGAATTTGAACTCAGGTCCTCTGACTCCAAATCCAGTGCTCTTTCCATTGTATCACAATAAGTATGAATAAAGGCTACTGAAAGTATTAGATCAACCAGAAGTCATTGGTCTAAAGCTGCCCGTTGTTGACAAATACCAGTTCTGAAAAGGCAATGTCAAATAGTTACCTAATGTCTCAGCTGATAGGACTGACCCCAAAAGTATGAAGTACTCATCACCTGAATGGGTCTGAAGAATTTTCAAGAGCTAAAGACTTTTCTAAGATTTATGGTACTATCACAAATATATGAAGAAATGTGCCTTTATTGCTAAACCTCTCAATAATCTCATAGGATCATATATTGAGAAATGGAAGGGACCTTAAAGTACTCAATGAGTACAACCCCTGATTTTACATAAGAGGAAATTAAGCTCCAGAGAGGTTATAACTCACCTCAGTATCACATAGCTGTTAAGTATCAGGTGGAATTCATATCCAGGTCTTCCTGATTCCAGGTCCAGCACTCTATCCACTAAACCACAATTCCTCTCACTCATAAAAATATGCTTGAAAAAAAATAGAAACAAAAAGAGACAAAAGGGAAGCATTCTGTTCTGAAGTCTCTGACACTATCTGAAAATCACTGGGACAAGAAAATGTGGCCAGATCTTCAAGGACTTGGTCAGTTGTTTCACACATGAACCAGGGTTGACTTTTGCAAATCCAAGTAAATCCTTTATGCGACACACTGTAACAGACTAGAGGACACGGGAGTAATTTTGTACCAGAAGAAAAATGGACACCAGAATCCTATTGCATTTTGTAGCAGAGGATTTGCTGACCATGAAATTCGTTATCCCATTCACAAATTAGAGTACTTGACTTTGATGTGGTTTGTCATTAATAAATTCTGTGACTATATGTATAGAGCTCAGTTGCACATTACAGTGGATAGCAGGACAGTTACATATTTTCAATACACATTAAGTTAGATGTTTCCTGCCAGGAATGGTTAGTAGCATGAGCCAATTCTGAATTGAGTGCAATACTAGCCAGGAAATGATAATATGGATATGAATGCTCTAACCTCCAGGCTCTGCATTTATTAAACCCTGGTAGTAATCATGTTGAAGATGATCTGTGACATGTAGGGAGATGGGTTACTTACATGAAAATACAGCCTGAAAGTCTGGGACTTCCACTGTAGATTAAATCTTCAGTGAATGTAAATTTTGTAACACTGGACCAACCTTCCCTTCTCAATGTATCTCTAGATGACTAGCAGCAGGAGCAACTGCTTGCTAAATGTTTATGAGAATGAAACCTACTAAAAAAAAATAGAGTTATAACCCTCCGAATCGCATGATTCCTTCCTTCAAAGGCACCCTAGGGTTGAGGAAATAGCAGAGCTTGAAGGTATAAAATTGAATTCTATACTAGTCCATAACTGATTCAATATAAAGAGCAAAAAAAAAAAGTCCTTGGTGCTACCCAAGCCATATTGCTTCATGAGTTTGAAAGTATTACATGATGATTTTGGATTCTCTGAGCCAAGAGAGAATTCTGAAGAATTGTACTGACTCAAGATGGCATCTGATGTGTGTAAGACCTGTAAGACCTGTACTCACAATGTCCACATAAAAGTGAAACAGATTCTCATTACTTATTAGGGAAGTATACATACCAGAAATCCTGGAACTTCTGTGTATAGATCTTCTATCTCTGGAAGGAGATAGAAAGAAGATAAGCAATATCCTAATGGTGACAAACTATTTCACTTAGTATGCACAGGCATGCTCAACTAGCAACCAGGAAGTTTCTATAATTGCCAAGGTGTCATTGGAGACGGTTTCCATGCCAACATGCATTCTGATTCACCAATGTTGAGATATTGAGAGTAAGCTACTCAGGGAGATATTAGCTTGGGCAAGAATCAAGAAATTGAGGGGCAGCTCGATGGCGCAGTGGATAGAGCACCGGCCCTGGAGTCAAGGAGGACCTGAGTTCAAATCCGGCCTCGGACACTTAACACTTACTAGCTGTGTGACCTTGGGCAAGTCACTTAACCCCAATTGCCTCACCAAAAAAAAAAAAAGAATCAAGAAATTGAAAACTTCACTTTACCAAATTCAAAGAGACCCACATCCATAGTATTTGAATCTCACACACTATTGAATATACTATAGACCCTGAGACCTTAGTAAAAGATTCAGGGGATTCAGACCATGTCAATTCTAGTGCATGGATATGATGCCACCAAGAGTGACACTATTGGCTTTACCCTGTATCTGCTGATACTTAGACAAGAACCAAGCTTACTTATTTATATATACTTTGGAGCCCCATAAGATAAAGAAATAGAGACATAAGTAGCATCTGCCTGAGCTTAATTGAAGAAAGCCTAACACAGGTAGCTGTGTATGACTTCAGCTCAGAAAAACTGAAAAAGGAATAAGCAAGGATATGATGCTTGAATTCATTGTCATGAACTCCAGCCAGGGCATAGAGTCCTAATAAGAAATCTTGGTTTTCCAGGAAAATATGAGATAGCAGAACAAGATAGTAGACATCCACCCCATACCAAGTTCTTGAAAGACTTCAATCTGCCTGTCTGAAAAATAACTCTGAAGAATGAATAATGTTTTGCAAATATGATACACTGCAACTACCCCATGCCCAAAGGGAGTTACTTGGACACCCTGATGATCAGAACAAGACTAATGGACAATAGGTCAAATATTCTTTGAGAAATGTCTGTCTGGGGGGCAGCTAGGTGGTACAGTGGATAAAGCACCAGTCCTGGATTGAGGAGGACCTGAGTTCAAATCTGGCCTCAGACACTTGATGATTTACTAGCTGTGTGACCCTGGGCAAGTCACTTAACTCTCATTGCCCCAGAGAGAGAGGGGGGGGGGGAGAGAGAGAGAGAAAGAGAAGGTGAAGTGCCTGTCTGCCAGTTGCAGATAGACAAATGGAGCCAAATTATGGCTTACATAGAAAGGATACAGACCATGATTCAGGTGAAGAGGAAATTGCATGCTGATATTCTCTTGAGATTCAGAAATTCTTTCAGTCAAGGTTGCCTCTAGCTTTAAAAGAACCTCTGCTGTAACAAGGGCTGAATCCTTTCCTGCTTCTCATTTCCACTACTATGGAGGACCCAGGAAAGCCTCCAGACCACTTCTCAGAATGTTTTTAACTGAGGATATAGCACTAACTTTGGGGCAAGGTAGATTCAATTTCATTTTTCCCTTCAGGGTTATCTGGTACTCTTAAGGGGATTTGTCTGTTCTGTAGGCTTTCTGCCTAGATTTGGGGCAGCTGGATGGCCCAGTGGATAGAATGGCCTGGAGTCGGGAAGACCTGATTTCAAATCTGGCTTCAGATTACACTAGCTGTGTAATCTTGGGCAAGTCACTTAATCTATGTTTGCCTTAATCCATGAGAGAAGGAAATGACAAACCACTCTGGTATCTTTTCCAAGAAAACCCCATGAAGGGGGCAGCTAGATGGTGCAGTGGATAGAGCACTGGCCCTGGAGTCAGGAGTACCTGAGTTCAAATCCGGCCTCAGACACTTAACACTTACTAGCTGTGTGACCCTGGGCAAGTCACTTAACCCCAATTGCCTCACTTAAAAAAACAAAAAAAAGAAAAAGAAAACCCCATGAAGAGTACAGTCCCTGGAGCTATGAAGAGTCAGATACAACTAAAAAACACCAAAGGCTCCAGTCATTATCAATGATATTCCCCCAAGCGCAGGAAACTGGTCAGTCTCCTGGACCCCAGTTCCATTAGCCACTAATAGTTAAATTAGATTTTACACTGAAATATTTACTTCCAAAGCTATAATTATAAACATACAAACTTACTCCCCCATCATATGGAAGACAAAATCCTCCTTCCTTTCACTACCTTAGTCTTTGGGGAAAGGAAGAGGATTAGGTTCAGAGTTTAGCTCCATTCCAGTAGAACACAATCCTGGCTCCAAGTCAGAACCCTCCCTTGGGCTTGAGTCCCAGCCACCCTGTTTTCTCAGGTCTTCCATGCTATCTGGCTGGCTTGTACCACCCTGCCTACAATCCTAGCCCCAAAGTCACTATAGCTCAAACTCCCTGGTCGCAGTGTAGGTTATCTCTGGCACATGATGCTTAAGCACCTGAAACTGAGCAGGACAAATAAGGCATCCCAGAAACAAATACCTCCAGGCTCATTTTTGAGGGCCAGGTTTTAAAAAGGCAGCAGGGGAAAAAGTCCTTCCCCTCCCACCAATTGAGTTCATAGCATCCTCACTGTGGGTGAACTAAGATTTTCACCATCAGGTTGCAGCAGATAAGAGTCAAAAAGAGTGCCACAGAAAAGGGTGGGGAAGGAGAGGGGGCTCAGTATCACCAATTTTAAAGACACAGAAGGACACTCAAAGGAAGCTACGATCAACCATTTGATAGGGGATGCAGTAGGTTCCATGTTAATCAAAATAAATATTCTCTAAAGATCCCTCAAGGGTACCACCATGTTAGGCAAACTAGACATGCCCACACCAACCCCTGGTTACATATAAAATCAATCAATCAATATTTAGTAAGAACTGTAACGATTGGAATGACACCACCTGCTGGAGACTTACTGTAGAAAAGCTCTGCCATGAAGTGAAGGTCTCTGAGGGCAAGGTCTTTTCTTTGGTGTCAGGAAGTGATGTCTGCTTGTGGGAGGAAGGGAGGAGCCTGACGCTCTGACTGGGGCTCTTTCCTGGGGACTCTGGAGGAGAGGGGAGCTAGAAATGCGCTCTCCCTTTAATAGATAGATGAATGTAGGCCTTTCTCTCTTTACCAAATTCTTATTCTCCTTAATAAATGCTTAAAAGCCTAACTCTTGCTAAAGCTTATAATTTATTGGTGACCACTCATTAGATATTTTAGACAGACTCGCTAGAATTTTAGCCTTTAACAGTACCTACTATATACTAACTAGTATGCCAATTGTCAGAGATTCAAAAAGAAGCAAAAGACAGTCTCTGCCCTCAAGGAACTTACAATCTAATGGAGGAAACAACATGCAAACAAATCCATACCAAGCAAGCTATATGCAGGATAAATAGGAAGTAATTAAGAGGCAAGGCACTAGAATTAAAAGAGGTTAGGGAAGGATTCTAGGAGAGACAGATAGACAAATTTTAGTTGGGGCATAAACGGAATCCAGGAAGTTCAGTAGACATAGTAGAACAGAGAGAGGCTCCAGGCCCAGGGAACAGCCCAAGAAAATGCCAGGAGCTGGGGCAGCTAGGTGGTGCAGTGGATAAAGCACCGGCCCTGGATTCAGAAGGACCTGAGTTCAAATTCGGCCTCAGACACTTGACACATACTAGCTGTGTGACCCTGGGCAAGTCACTTAACCCCAATTGCCTCACAAAAAATAAGGGGGGGGGGGGAATGCTAGGAGCCAAAAAAATGTTCATGGAATGGCCAAAAGGCAAGTGTCACTGGATCAAAAAGTTCCAGTTGGGGAGTAAAGGATAAGAAGATTATAGGGCAGCTAGGTGGCACAGTGGATAGAGCACCGGCCCTGGAGTCAGGAGGACCTGAGTTCAAATCCGGCCTCAGACACTTGACACTTACTAGCTGTGTGACCCTGGGCAAGTCACTTAACCCCAATTGCCTCATCAAAAAAAAAAAAAGATTGTAAAAGTAGGAAGAGACTAGATGATGAAGGGCTTTGAATGCCAAATAGAACATTTTGTATTTGATCCTGTAGGCAATAGGGAACTTTTGGAGTCTGTTGAGTAGGGGGTGAAATGGTTGGAAATGTGCTTCAGGAAAATCACTTTGGTTACTGAATGAAGGATGAGTTAGAGTAGGAAGAGATGAAACAGGCAGACCTCAGCAGGCTATTACAATACTCCAGTCATAAGGTGATAAGGACCTATAGCCTGGTGTGGCGGTGTCAGAAAAGAGAAAATGTATTAAAGGATGTTACAAAGGTAATATTGACAGGTCATGGGAACAAATTGGATATGGGAGCCTAAGGGACTGAAAGGATAATGTTGTGCTTTAGGGTAATAAGGAAGGGGTTAGAAGTAGGGAGGAAAGGCTTAGGGGAAAAGACAAATTAGTTCCATTTTGGACATGTTGAGTTTAAGATGTCTACTGGAATTTAGTTTGAGATGTTTGAAAGGCAGTTGGAATGCAAGATCAGAGGTCAGCAAAGAGGTTGGAGTAGGACAGATTAGCATTGAGAATCATCAGCCTAGAGAAGCTAATTAAATCCATAAGAGCTGATGAGATCACCAAGTGAAGTAGCTTAGAGGAAGAAATCCCAGGATACAATTGTGAGGGACACCTATGTTTAGAGGGCATGATCTGGAGGAGGACCCAATAAAAGACCCAGAAAAGGAGCAGTCAAAGTAAGATGAGAACCAGGAGTGAGTGTTGTTCTGAAAACCAAGAAAGAAGAAAGTATCCAGGAAGAGAGAATGGTCAAAAGTGTCAAAGGCTGCAGAGAAAATAAGGTGGGCAAAGACTGAGAAAAGGCTATTAAATTTGGCAACAAAGAGATCATTTGAAACTTTGGAGAGAGTAGGTTTGGTAGAATGATAAGGTCAGAAGCCAGACTGTAAGGGACTGAGAAGAAAGTGGGAGGAGAGAAAGTAGAGGCACCTATTGTAGATAGTCTTTTCGAGGAGTTTAGCTACAAAGGACAGAAAAGATAGAGGATGATAGCCAGCTTGGAGGGTGAATGGTTTGGTGTTTTGTTTTTTTTCAGGATGGCCACATGTGTAGGCAGTAGAGAATGAGCCAATATAGAGGTAGAGATTGAATATAAGTGAAGAAGTAAGGATGACAGAAGATACAATCTGTTGGTGGAGATAAGATGGAATTGGATCACTTTAACAAATACAAAGGTTAGTCTTGGTATGGAGCAATGCCACCTCATGTGAGACAAGGGTGAAGGAAGAGATAGAGGCAGAAGGCATCTGAGTGATAGGAGGAGGAAGAAGAGAAAAAAGAGAGCTCATGGAAAATGGCCTCAATTTCTTCTATGAAATATGAAGCAAGGTTCTCAACTAAAAGGATAGGAGGAGGAGAGCCATGAGAGGTTTGAGAAGGGATGAAAAGGTTTGGAAGGGCCACTGTGCAGAGTGTGCAGTTGGGGAGAGTGTCATAGTGGTAACACAAAAGAAAATGTCACCATAAGATTATCCATGCCAGAAAAAGTGACTTATTTCCCAGCAGGGTTTGGGAAAGAAGAAGGATCCCTGGATGGAGACAGTAACAGGTCTCTGACATTGGTAGCTAGAAGCAGTTATAACCTAGACCTCTGAAAAATTTTGAGGCAAGACATGAGGGCTGTAGTCACTACAGGGGGAAAAAAGTATGCCTCCCCAGATATTGGCATTCATAGACAAAGCTCCAATCATGCCATGCAAGTTATGACTCCAATCAGGATTACTGCCAAGCAAGTTAAATTTTACAAATATATTTAACCTACATGCATTTGTTTGTCTTGGGAGATGAACAGAGAAGTAAGAATTTCCAACATGGAGGGGCCTTTTGTGATTGTATTACACACAGAAAAAATTTGCTTACATTTCAGTTTAGAGGCCAGTGTATACAAGCAAGGATTTCTAGAAATCCTAAAGGAGGTGGGGGTGGGGTCTATCAACCAATGTGCTTATCTGTAATGAGCTATTCAAAACTTCCAACACTTGGAACCCATTTAAACAGTCACCTTTTGGTCCTTCATCAGTCACTTTAGTACAATAGGGAATCTTACAATTATATTAAATTAAAATTGGTATTTATGTAGCACTAAAGTATTTATCAATACAATTTCCTTATACTCCTCACAACAGCCTTGGGAAGTAGGTGCTGTTATTAGCCCCTTTCTACAGACGGGGTACTTGAGACACAAAGCAGGCAAGTGACTTGCCTAGTCATACAACTACTAAGTATCTGAGACCAGATTTAAACTTGTGAATGCTTTATCCCCGACACCACCGAGGTAGGTGAAAAGTCCTATAGAAGTGCGAACTTTTAATGGTAGGAGTAACAGTCCTAGTAATCTCTTTTACTAGCAAGCCAACATGGGAGTCGAGGTGGGTATAATGCCAGTTCCTTTGGCTGGTTAAAGATTTTGTAACTAAGAAAAACGTCAAAAGTTCTGTGGGTTGACACCCACTACTTTCCAGTTTCATCCTGCAGTTTATTCGGAAGCATACCCTGGGACTGCGGCTTACAACTACATGGGAAAGTACAATGTGACAAAACACACTAGGAGGAAGTTAATTCATTTATCATCCCTAGCAACCGCCCCTCGAATTAGGCAATGAGTCAATCCCTTTAGGTGCGGAGATAGCTGCACGGAACAAGCAAACAGCTCAACTGTTTCTCAGAACATTTGTTATCCCGGATTTGTGATGCAGTTCCACCCCGGAGCTGATTGTAAATGAGCCTCCTCAGGAATCCAGCCTACAATTTTGTTTTACCATTATCAGAGCCTGCCGTGGCTCCGTTTGAACAGGAGGTGGCGCCACTGACATGAGAAGCCGACAAAAAGATCCTACACGTAGAGAGGGGAAGTGACTTGTTACAATATTAAAATAATCATGATTTCATGTTGATAGAGCAGGGAGGTAACAAAGCGTTTTCTTCAAATAGATTGGTAAATTCCAGGGGGGCAGAAGATCCAGACAGCAAGCAAAGAAAGAACATCAGTCAAAAGGGAAATAAAGAAGATGAGTTAAAATCCCAGCTATACAACTTCTTATCTCTGTGACTTTGGTCATGTTAACTTATTTCTCTGGATCTGTTTCCTCCTCAGTAAAGATTCAGAAAATAAGGCCTTAAGAGGCAGAGACTTGCCCAAAGACATACAGTAAATAGAAAATCTAGGATTTAAACCCAGGTCTTTCAACCTTGAGAAGACAGGGGGAATGACAGCTGTTTTTCAAGGAGCTATGGTGAAAGAGCAATCAGACTTCTGCTTGATTCAAGACAGTAGAATTATCAGTAATGCATGAAGTTACAGAAAGATGGATTTAGGCTTAACAGAAGGAAAAACCTCTTAACAATTACAGCTCTTAAAAAATAAAACAGAATCCTTTAGAAAGGTCTAGGTTTTCCCTTCAAACAGATATTGGTCAGTTCTTGCATTATTACTTGTCAGTGATGATGAAGGGGTGCTTCTTGGCCAGCAATGGATTGGCCTGGATGGCTTTTGAGGTCCCTTCTTTTTTTTTTTTTGTGAGGCAATTGGGGTTAAGTGACTTGCCTAGGGTCACACAGCTAGTAAGTGTTAAGTGTCTGAAGCCAGATTTGAACTCAAGTCCTCCTGAATCCAGGGCCGGTGCTCTATCCACTGCACCACCTAGCTGCCGCGAGGTCTCTTCTAATTCTGTGATTCTACAGAATCACAGCCTACCTCCATATCCTGGTTAGGAAATCAGAAACATGTTAGGACTCTTGGACTCCTATTGTAGTCTCTCTCCATGAAGCTCCCCAACTCATGTCTTACTCCACTTAGCTCTTAGAAATCTCTTTTCACACAGGTCTCTTCCTGCAGCCCTGAAGTTAAAATTGCCCTCCTGATCAATTAACCCTCCCTACTTCCTGAATTGGCCTTTATTTGTGATGTAATCTCCCAGTGCTTTAGGTACAGTGTCCCATGGGAAATGGAGTCCTAGTGCTATTTCCCAATGAGTGACCACTTTCCATGCTCTTGTATCATGGGAAATGTAGTACTATAGGATTTGCAGACAATTCCTTTAGATATGCTTTGAGGGGGGCAGCTAGGTGGCACAGTGGATAAAGCACCAGCCCTGGATTCAGGAGGACCTGAGTTCAAATCCAGCCTCAGACACTTGACACTAGCTGTGTGACCCTGGGCAAATCACTTAACCCTCATTGCTCCACAAAAAAACAGAAACAAACAAACACAAAAACAAACAAAAAAAGAAATTAAAGATATGATTTGAAAAGACAACTTTCACTTGAATGAATCAGGTTGTGTGAAATCCCTGCCCTTAGAAGCCTGGGGGGAAAAAAAAGATAGCTTTACCTTTCTCCCCATTTGTCACAAGAGGAAACTAAGTCTCAGAGAAGATTGCAACGTGCCAGAGGTCATTTCTTTTTTTGGCGGGGTGGGGGGGGGGGGGCTGGGCAATGAGGGTTAAATGGATTTGAGCTCAGGTCCTACTGAATCCAAGGCCAGTGCTTTATCCACTGTACCACCTAGCCGCTCCCCGCCCCCCCCACCCCCATTCCAGCATTTCTTAAACAACAGAACTGAAACTAGAATCCAAGTCTTGTGACTACCTAGAAAACCAAAACATTTGAATGAAGGGATTGCCCGTTCCCTGGGGGTGGGGGAACAGTGTAGGCCTAGCAGCTGTCAAATCCTCCCTTCTACATTAAGCTAATTGAGGACTGCACTGTCATCACAATCCCCAGAAGCAGATATCTGGAACTGAGTCATGTGTTCTCTTTCCTGTACCCAGTCACTCCTGAGTTGATCCTTGAGGACTGCTTCAGTTTTTGAAATGCTGTGGAAAATCCAATTTCTTTTGTCTGTGAACTTCCTTTGTCAGAATGATATCCTAGCCATCAGTAGTATGGCAAAAAGAGTGCTAGACTTAGAACCAGGAGACCTGGGTTCAAATCTTGGCCCTGACACTTAGTAGCTATGTGATCCTGGACAAGCCACTTTAATTCTCTAAGTCTCAGTTTCTTCATCTCTAAAATGGGTTTAATAACATTACAACCTCACTTATTTAAGGTAAATATAATGAAAGCATTTTGTAAATCTTTAAAGCCCTATGAAAATCTGAGTCACTATTAGCTAATGTGGTAATCTGACCTAGAATCAGGAAGTCCCGGGTTTGACTACAAATTCTGACCCTTACTATATAAGCTTAGATAAGTCACTGGACCTTTCTGTCTTGATTTTCCTTTCTGTAAAAGGAGAATAATAATATGCACCTCATAGTGTTATTGTGAGAAACAAATGACATCATGTATATAAAAGTACTTGGCAAAACTTACAATACAACATCAATATGAGCTATATGGCATTTCACTTGCCTGGAAGGGAGGAACTTGACCGAATGATCTTTCAGTCTCTTATAGCTCTGTTATTCCCCGTATAGAATATCAAAGCTGGAAGGGACTTTAGAGATGCCCTAGTCCAGCCCTTTCATTTTACAGATGAAGGAACTTTTAAAAATGAATCAAATGGGGGGGCAGCTAGATGGCGCAGTGGATAGAGCACTGGCCTTGGAGTCAGGAGTACCTGAGTTCAAATCCGGCCTCAGACACTTAGCACTTACTAGCTGTGTGACCCTGGGCAAGTCACTTAACCCCAATTGCCTCACTAAAAAAAAAAAAAAAATGAATCAAATGGGGGCAGCTAGGTGACGCAGTGGATAGAGCACTGGCCCTGGAGTCAGGAGGACCTGAGTTCAAATCCGGCCTCAGACACTTAACACTTACTAGCTCTGTGACGCTAGGCAAGTCACTTAACCCCAATTGCCTCACCAAAAAAAAAAAAATTAATCAAATGGGGGGCAGCTAGGTGGTGCAGTAGATAAAGCACTGACCCTGGATCCAGGAGGACCTGAGTTCAAATCCAGACTCAGACACTTGATACTTACTAGCTGTGTGACCCTGGGCAAATCACTTAACCCTCATTGCCCCGCAAAACAAAAAATCAAACAAACAAACAAAAAAATGAATCAAATGAGTATCATCCCAATGATGATACAATGCCATGGGGATAATGGAGAAAATGAAAACTGCACTGGAATTTGAAGATGGATAGAATTTGAAAGAATATCTTTTGAACAATTAATCAGAATAGTTTGAGTACTATGCAGTCAACTTCAAAAATACTTAGGAAGTTATCCACTGTAATCTAGAGCATCTTCTTAACCTCTTCTCCATTCAGGCCAGGCTGACTAGCAAGGTCAAAACAAGATTCAGCCAGGGGGATATTGTGTATTTTTTTATAGTATTTTCATAGGCTTTAGAGCTGTGGTATATAAATTATCTATTCCAATCTTCTCATCATATAGAGGATGGGGCATCTGGGAGGCACAATGGATAGAGCACTGGCCCTGGCTTCAGGAGGACCTGAGTTCAAATCTCATCTCAAACACTTACTAGCTGTCTGACTCTGGGCAAGTTACTTAACCCTAATTGCCTCAAAAAACTTCTCCTGATATATATCTGGCCCCTGAACTGAGATGGCTCTAGAGGAGAGAGTAAGGTTGGTGACCTTGTACAGCCCTCCCTCACTTAAATCCTATTCAATTCAAATCATGGCATCACCTCCCCAAAGTCATGGTCCTCTTTGAGAATGAAGAACAAACAACAACAATAACAATAATCATATAGAGAAGGAAACCAAGACCCTTAGAGGTTGTGACTTTCCCAAGTACACAGCTAGCTAATTAGGTTCCAGGATTTGAATTCAGGTCTTCTGATTCTAAATTAATTGCACCACTTATCTAAAGTCAAATATAGGATGTTTTGAGGGGGCAGAGTCAAGATGGCAGAGGAAAGACTCCTGACACAATTATTCCCCAAACAGCCATAAAACAACCCCTGGAGCAGCAAAACCCACAAAAAGACAGGCTGAGATTATTTTCCAACCAAAGACAGCTTAGAGGGGGTCTTGCTGGGCTGTGAGAAGATTCCAACTCCACAATCGTGCCAACACAGTCCCCAGGCAGGCTGTGCCAGAGAAACTTACCCCTGAGCCTCCACATCAGCTACAGCACCAGCATCTTCCAGAACTGAGCTTGCAGTCAGGTGAGAGGGCTGAACATCTGGATGGGGCAGAGGAAGGGGGTGGAAAATACAGAGGTGTCTGTGGGACCTAAAGAGGAATTTGGCTATCCCACCCCAGTGGGGAACCAGGAAGAAATCTTGAGTGGCAGGAGGCCCAGGTAGGGGAGGGGCACAGGCTCATCAGAGCTAAGAACCACAGCATACAAAGTTCTGCTGGCTAGTTAATTAGAAAGTTGGCTTTAGCTTATCTTCAGACCAGAGAACAGGCCAGGCTAGAGAAAAACCTGCCCTCCCTCAAACCAAAACACCTGGGACCCTCTGAAGCTTGGGACAGTGTAGCTTGGAAGTAGGGCCCCACTGCAAGAGGGAGTTAAAAGTCAAGTAAAAGATGGCAAGATGAGCAAACAAAGAAAGTTGAGAACTACAGAAAGATTTTTTTAGCAAGAAGGAAGATTGAATTGTACTCTCAAAAGAGGATAGCAACATCAGGGCCCCTACATCCAAAGCTTCCAAGAAAAATATGAATTGGTCTCAGGCCATGGAAGCACTCAAAAGGGACTTTGAAGAGAAAGTAGGAGAGATAGAAGGAAGATTTAGAGAGGTAGAGGAAAGAATGGAAAGAGAAATGAGAGCAATGCAGGAGAGCTATGAGAAAAAAGTCAACAGCTTGAAAAGCCAAATGGAAAAGGAGATACGAAAGCTCTCAGAAGAAAATTATTGCCTAAGAATTAAGATTGAACAAATGGAAGCTAGTGACTTTATGAGAAACCAAGACACAGTAAAGCAAATTCAAATGAATAAAAAAAAATAGAGGGCAATATGAAATATTTCCTTGGAAAAACAGCTGACCTGAAAAATAGATACAGGAGAGATAATTTGAAAATCGTTGGACTACCTGAAAACCATGACCAAAATAAGAATTTAGACAGCATCTTCCAAGAAATCGTCAGGGAAAATTGCCCTGATATTCTAGAAGTAGAAGGTAAAAGAGAAATTGAAAGAATCTACTGATCACCTCCTGAAAGAGATCCCAAAAGGAAAACTTCCATGAATATTATAGCCAAACTCCAAAGCTCCCAGGTCGAGGAAAAAATATTGTAAGCTGCTAGAAAAAAGGAATTCAAATACTGTGGAGCTACAATAAGGATAACACAAGATCTAGCAGCATCTACATTAAAGGACAAGAGGGCATGGAATATGATATTCCAGAGGGCAAAGAATCTGGGACTACAGCCAAGAATCACAAACCCAGCAAATATGAGTATAATCTTTCAGGGTATGAGAAAATAATGGGATTTGGCAGATACTCAAAGGCCCACCTGGAGATTAATCTAAACTGATTGAATTGAATGTGATTAACTTTGATGATTAGCTTACTTAAAGTTAATTAGATTGTGACCACACCTGGCTGGCCCTTAAGAAGGTATTGTTCTCAGAAGCTAAGGACTTTGAACTCAACTGGAGACCACCTTCAAGTCCAGTGAACCAATGGATCTGGATGACGCCTACCAATCAACTTGAAGCAGTATGTAAGGACTGTCTCTGCTCTGGACCTATAAAAAGCTTCCATACTCAGTTTGAGGGGACTTTGTCATTGAAGCAAGCTTGTGGCAGAGGGACTTGAGGAAGAACCAGACCAAGCTGGAACTCTAGGCTGGATAGGCCTTTTCTTAATTCCATGTATTCTTTTTTTTCTAATACCTAGTATGCTTTAATAAATGCTTAATGCCCAAAGACTGGCACTAAAGCTTCTCATTTAAGGCTACCATACATTAAATTTTAAATGTCACAAGGGGAAAAAATGGGACTTCAATGAAAAAGAGGACTTTCAGATATTTGTGATGAGAAGACCTGAACTGAATAGAAAATTTGACTTTCAAATGCAAGACCCTGGAGAAGCATAAAAAGTTAAACAGGAAAAAAAATCATGAGGGATATTAAAAGATTAAACTGTTTACATTCCTACATGGAAAGATAATGCTTCTTTTTTTTAATAAAGTATTTTTTTTCCTGTTACATGTAAAGATAGTTCTCAACTTTTGTTTTTACAAGTTTTCCAATTTCAGATTTTTCTCCCTCCCTCCCCTCCCTCCCCCCCTCCCCTAGACAGCAGGTAATCTGATATAGGTTTGATAGATAGATAGATAGATAGATAGATAGATAGATAGATAGATAGATAGATAGATAGATAGATAGACATATACATATATACACATAATAACAAGATAATACTTCTAACTCACAAGAACTTTCTCACTATTAGTGTAGCTGAAAGGAATACACTTAGAGGACACAGGTCTGAACTGAATATGAAGGGATGATATCTGTAAAGCATTTATTTTTTGTTTATCCTTGTTTTTTGTAGGGCAAGCAGGGTGGGGTGGCTTATATCTGGAGATGGATTAGTGCTCAGGGCCTCCTGGGTCCGGGGCTGGTGCTTTATCCACTGTGCCACATAGCTAACCCATGATGACATCTTTAAAATATAGTTAAGGAATAAGAGGAATGCACTGGAAGAAAGGAAAAGGGAAAGAAATGCAATGCCCACGGTGTTTTGTGACTTATACTCCTTTGCAAAGAGCCAGTCAAAGCCCTGACAGAATGACTTTCATTGTCATCATCATTGTTGTCATTCTTTTTGATTCCTTCTTCATATTTGTTCTACTTTTTCTGTTTTGAAGATCTTTCTTCCCTGATGGAACAGAAGGAAATAAAATGGGAACTGAGTAGTTCTATCTTCTTCTCAGTCGCTTATTAACATTTTTTTTTTTGCGGGGCAATGAGGGTTAAGTGACTTGCCCAGGGTCACACAGCCAGTAAGTTTCAAGTGTCTAAGGCCGGACCTGAACTCAGGAACCCCTGAATCCAGGGCTGGTACTTTATCCACTGCACCACCTAGCCGCCCCCCACTTATTAACATTAAACCATCTTCCACTAAAGAGCAAAAAAAAAAAAAAGGACTAAATCATTAAATTAACTATGGTGATATTGTCATTTTTAACATATTGGCACAGTCCAGTCATGAACACTGAAAATCCCTCTAGTTATTTATGTTGTTCTTTATTTTTTTAAGCAGCATTTTGTAACTGACTCTATACAAGTATTGAATATGCATTGATAGACTGACTCCCAAATAGTTTGGGTATTTTGTAGTTGTTTTGAATGAGATTTCTCTTTTCATTATTGCCTCTTGGATTTTGTTGTTATTCCATAGAAATGCTGTTGATTTCTTGTGTTTACAAAACAGTAGTCCGCAACTTTGCTGAAAATAATTTTTCAATTAGTTTCTTTCCTGTGTCCCTAGGATTTTCTATGTAAATCATAACATTAACAAACAGAGATAGTTTTTCTCTTCTTTGCCAGTCTTTACATTTTAATTTTTTTTCCTGTGATTGCTAGTATTTCTAGAACTACATTGAATAATAGCAGTTAGAGTGAACATCTTTGCTTTACTTCTATATTTCCTGGGAATACTTCTAATATGTCCACATCATTTATGATATTTTCTTTTGGTTTTAGATACTTTTAAATTATATTTTTAAATCTTTCCCTTATTATATTTTACAGGATTTTAGCCTAAATGAATATTTTACTTTGTCAAGAGCTTTTTCTGTAACAAGAAAATAATGTTTTTGGCTATGTTTGTTATTGACATGATTATATTGATTGTTTTCCTAATGTTAAATTATTCTTCCATGCCTTGTATAAAAAATATAGGATGTTTTGATTTGTCTTGTATTATTTTGTTTTCATTATCATTCCTCATTATCGACAGCTCTTTCCCCTTTTGTCTTGGCAGATAAAATATTACTTAACATACTGCAGAAAATAACCACCACCCTTATCCTTGACTCTAGATATTACAAGCTGGTGGGACTTATCAGTACAAGACAAGGTTAGACAGATGAAGGAAGTTGTGGTTCAGAAACTGTCAGAGACATGATGCAAAGTAGAGGGAGTTTCTAGGTCGGGGGTTTCTCTTTCTCCTGGTTCTCTTCAATGAGGAAACATTCAGGGTCATATGAAGGGAAATGCTCACCAGTTTTGGGTGTACGGGCAAGCAGTCTTCTATAGAAAAAAAAATCCCTATCCTCTTGATCATCTGGCTTCTTTGCAGTAGGGTCTTTTCTTAGTAAGAGATTGCTTGGTAATTAAGTGACTAAGAGTCATTTGTACATGAAGGAAGGCAGGGGTGCTCTGTAAATACAAAGAATAGTCAGACATCATGGGATGTAAACAGGAAACAGCTATGTAGAAAGCCCTTCCAGTTAAACAACAGGCTCTTTAGTCAAGGTAAGTGAAATAAGCAGACAAGAAATAACTTGCTTTATGTTGACTCCAGTTCTTTGCATGACCAAATAAGCCACTGTGGAATTCATCATCTGACTGTACCCTGTACAATCTTGTCTTATGTCCTGGTAGAGCAAGGCACAAACCAGGACTATGGACATCAAGGGAAAGCCCCAAGTAAAGCAGGAAGTAGATAGCTTTATGAACTCAAGAGCTCTCTTCCTTGTATGATGACTCCAGAGTCCTTCTTTCTGAACTGCTCCAGTTTGAGGAATGATATAAAAAATATTTCCCTTTGAGGTTGAAAAAGACCCTATGAACTTTCTGTGGAAGACTTAGATCTTGGCCAGGTCTTAATCTGGGTAACCTCATTCTAATATCATAGTCTCCCCTATCTGATATTTCCAAATTCCAATTTATTTAGATGCTGTGCTCCCCCTCTGGTTTGGCCTATGCTATTTTAACTTTGAATACAATTTATAGGAGGTCAAAACTTTCTGATTAAACCACTGAATTCACCTTAAACCATACTAGCACATTCAAGCTCGAAGGTGAGTATATTGGTACTCTATTTTGCTCTACCATGTACACTTCATTTTTCTCTCTCCTTTTGTGACTTTTTCTTGTATTACCAAGGTGATGGTCCTGAGTTTGCACACTGGTCCCTCTAATTGGCCACTTCTGATAACATAGGCACAGTGGCTGGGTCTCTTCCAGTTGCTAGTGGTCACATGTGAACAGAGGGTCCTCATTAGTCTCTTGGTGTCCATCGTAGGGGGTGGGGTGGGGTGGGGGAAATGGTAGGGAGACTATACCAAAAGGATTGAACACTGAACCCGGAGAATTCTGGAGAAGCCATCCATTCATTTGGCTTAAAAGGAGAAATAATTTCTGCTAGCACTCTCTCTTCCCCTCTGTAAGTGAGCTAAGAATCAAGTATGCTCTTCCTTGCACTTCCATTCATTGAAGGGGAGAGGGAAATCTCACTCCCTCCCTCTTCCTGCCCAAAACCTGGTAGCAATGGCAACAGACCACCTATGTCAATTGGTACATATGTTGAAATCTCCTCATGTCAGCTTTTACTTCTGCACTCATTTTTTGCTTTGGGGACTTCTGTACTATGCCAGTATGGGTAGCTTTGTGGTGCAGTGGATGAAGTGCTGGACTTTGAGTCAAGAAGAAGTAAATTCAAATCCAGCCTCAAATATCTGTGTGACCCCCAAACAAGTCACTTAACCCGGATTTCATCAATTTCCTTCTCTGTAAAATTAAACTGGGGAAGGAAATGGCAAAGCATGCCAGTAGTTTTACCAAGAAAACCCCAAATGGAGTTGGACATGGTTAAACACAACCATGCCAGTAACATTATCATTGTGAAATGTCATCATTCTGCAAGATCCAATCAGCTTTGGTAACCACACCACATCACTACCACCTGCCCCTCTAATTGGAGGGTGGAAACATAAATTCCTCAATCTCCATTTAAGGAGGGGAGTAATCTTATTTCCTATCCAGTTACACTCATTTTGGACTTCTTTGATTTCACCATATCCCAATACTTGATACCTTCCTTACCCTCTTTCCTCCCCTTTTCAGCTTTTTGTGTGTGTGTAGACCTATATGTACAAAAATATAGCAGCTTTTGTGTGTGTGTGTGGTGGCAAAGAGTTGGAAATTTAAGCAATGCCCATCAGTTGGGAAATGGATGAACAAGTTGTAGTATGTGATTGTGATGGAACATTATTGTGCTATAAGAAATGACAAGGGGGATAGGTTGAGATAAACTTGGAAAGACTTACATGAACTGATGCAAAGTGAAATGAGCAGAACCAGGTAAACATTATATATCTTAACAGCAATATTGGATCATGATCCACTGCGAATGACTTAGCTATTTTCGGTAATTACTAAGTAATTCTTAGTAATGATCCAAGATACTTCCAAAGGAAACATAATGAAAAAATGCTATCCAGAAAGAACTCATGGAGTCTGAAGATGAAAGCATACTATTCTTTTTATTATTTTTGTGGGGGGGGGTTTGTTTTGTTTTCTTTCACAATATGACTAATGTGGAAATGTTTTGCATTACTGCTTAAGTATAACCTATAGCAAACTGCTTATCTTCTCCAAAAGAGGGTAGGGGAAAGGAAGGAGGGAGAGAATTTGGAACTCAAATGCTTAAAAAAATTATATGTAATTGGGAAAAGTATTTTTTTAAATGGTTGTTGATTTGAATTTGCTCCATATTCCATAATGCAAGCCTTTAAGCAATGATTCTTACCCTTAGCTTCCTGTATTTTTCAAAAAAATAATTTAATAATTGTATTTCAATATAACCAAATTCCTTTGTAATGCTATGTATTTTATGCATTTAAAAATATTGTTTTGAGAAGGGGTCCACAGGTTTCTAAGACTGCCAAAGAAAACCATGACGCACAATAAAAAGTAAAGAAGTCCCTGACTTAAAGTAATGTGTAACTACTGAATTGAGAGATGCCTGGATTATCAGCTTTTTGCCCTCACTCAACATGGCAACCTAGGATGGACTCTTGCGGGAAACGCCTCCTCCCTGCCTCCTCCCTGCCTCCTCCCTGCCTCCTCCCTCTCTCCTCCCTCTCTCCTCCCTCCCCTAGGAGGTCTTTCCCTTTGCCCTCCTTTGACAAGCTAGTCTCACGTGACTGGGACCCGCCTCCGCCGCGTCGGGCATGCGGCGCGCCGTGATGATCGCTGCGCACGCGCGGTGGCGCCGCCCCGGCCGGTGGCAGCGGCGGCGAAGGGGGGGGGCGCGGCCCTGCCTTCCCACAGTTGCCGTCCCGTGGCCCACAGAGCGGGATGGTTTAGAGGAGTTTGCGGTCCGCGGGGGCCCGGAGCGGCCGGGGAGGGCTCCGGGGGCCGCTACCACCGGTCGGATCTCTGGATCGGGCCCCGGAGGCCGGGCCGGCCCGGGCCCTGGAGGAGGAGCGGCCATGGCGGGGCGCTCGGGCCAGGCCGTGCTGGACGAGTTCACGGCCCCCGGGGAGAAGACGGCACTGCTGCAGGAGAACCGGGGCCGCATCGAGGGTCTCTTCGGGGTGTCCCTCACGGTGCTGGGCCCGCCCGACGCCCCCGCGCCGCTGCCCGCGCCCGGCCGCATCTGGTTGCAGCTTAGCGGGGCCAAGGAGGCCGTCCGCAGCGCCAAGGTAAGTCATCCCCCCACCCCACCCCCACCCCCGCCCCCGCTCCCGCCCCCGCCCCAACCTATCCGCTCCCATCCCATCCCGACCCAGTGTGCGTGCTTGTGTGCGAGTGTGTGCCCACAGGCCTTTCCTGCTCCTTAGCTCCTCTCGGCGGAGGACCCGGAACCCCAGGACCCCGGACCCTCTTCCCCTCGGACTCGGGCACAAAGTAGGCACTTGCTAAATGGTTGTTCCCACCTGTTGAAATCCTACCCGTCAGTTGCCACCTCCGCTAGGAAATCCCAATTTTCCTCCTCCACCTACCGCGGAAGTCAGAAATGATCCTTTACCCCTGGGACCTGTCATTGTTTTCAAACCTTTTATGCATTTATTTTCACGTAACTTACCAGGTCTTGGGTTGCTGGTTTTTTCTGGGCAACACTTATGGCCTGCCCTCCTTTCCTCCCAGCCTCCGCCCCCGCACACCCCACTTTCAGTCAAACTGTGAATTCTACCTCCTAGTTATCTTTTGACTTTAACACTTGAATTACAACTACCTTAGTGTAATCTTCTTAAAACTCTGTTTATCCCTACGCCACCGACTCCAAAACTTTCAGGGACTTCCCACTGCCACCAAGTAACATAGAAACTCCTGGCTCTAGTATTCCATAGTCCCCTCCCATTTGTCCCTGTCCCAGCCTTATCTCATACAGTTCTAAATGAGAGGCTCATCATTCCATCCAAACTGGACTACCCTTCACCTCCTGTTTTTGTTTTGACTTCTCCTGTCTCCATGCCTCCTTTCCTTACCCCTTCTCTTATGCCTGGAATAGGCTGTCCTCCAGCTGGGACTTTCCCTTATTTTTAAGCTCCCAAGCAGTTTTCAAACAAAATTTCTATATAAAGAGACTGAGCTGGTTGGTATTCAACCTGCCTAGGACTGTCACTCAAAACTTCCACCTTCAGATCAGTCCACTATGGACAACTTCCTAAAACTTAGTTTGCCCCAAACTGCCCAGTTCACTCTAAACCAGTTCCTTCTCAGCTACACAGTTTCTGTGAGTGATACTACTGTTTTTCCAGTCTTGAAATCTTGGGGTTATGTTTGGCTTTCTCTTCTTCATCCCCTATATCGAACTTTCCCCTCCCCTCCCCCTTTGTCTGAGTAAGACTACATGTTAAGTTCAGGTCTGCGTGCTGCATTTTAGGAACAACATTGACAAATAGTACAGTTGGACAAGAGGTAAAAAGCAGGATCAGTTGAAGGAACGAAATATCTAAAGAGGAGATGTGATAGCTGTTTTCAGCGTTTGAAACATGTTGTATGGAATAGCTTTTAGACTTAATTTTGCTTGACTCCAGAGAGCAGAAGTATTTGCAGAGAGGAAAATTTCAAATTGACATAGGAACAATTTCATAACAAAGTTGTTCGGTAATGAAATGACTACCTTGGGAGTCAGCTGGCTCCCCATTATTGGAGATCTTCCTTTAAGTGGAGGCTGGATCACCACTTGTAGTGGTTGTTGTAGAGAAAGGATTCTTGTTCAGGTACTAATTGGAATAGATGACCTTAAATTCCCTTCTATAATTCAGAGATGCCATGAAATATTTCTTGGATTGGCCCCTTTGTTCTCCTGTCCCATGGCTACTACCTTAGGCCCTCACTACTTCATGCCTCATTTACCACAAATGCTTCCAGTTTGTGGAGCTTTGGCCTTCCTAGTTTATCATAAAAATAACTCCCCATGTGTTAATGTTAAATTATTGCTTTTAGCCTAACCCATGGACGAGAGGAACTTTTTTTACTATTCCAGGACCACACAAGAGTGAAAAAACAAGTTGATTAGTTTTAGGGGGTTGTGGATTATTTGTGACAGATATAAAAGTTTTTTTTTTATTTGACTTTAAAATTGAGGACAGGGCACATCTAACTTTATTCTATGAACATTTAAAAATATACTTCAGTTTCATATTATGGCCACTTGGGAGATTGAGAAGAGAGAGGGAAAGAGACAGTTTTAAATGTCCCTATGGTGTAATTCAATTCAAGAAGCATTTATTTCCCGCCTGTTATATTCCTGACATTGCTTTAAGTGCCAGGGTTACAGAGAAGAATTTAATATTTTGCTGGAGACATGGGTAACAATATGTATATACAAATAAATAAATGCAAAATATATCCATAGTAATTGTGGGGGTGAATCAAGAATGGACTCCAGAAGGACACTCTTGAAGGAGCACTTGGGATGAGTCTTGAATAGAACAAGAGATTCCAAGAAGTGTTGGTGAGAAGAAAGCATTCTGAGCACAGGGGACAGCTTGGGCAAAGGCATGGGGGTGGGGGATGAGATGGCATTTTCAGGAAAGAGCAAAGATGCCAGTTTGGCAACATGGAATATGTGAGGGGAAGTAATATGCAAGCAGTTTGGAAAGATATTGGAGACAGATTGTAAAGGACTTTTTTTGGGTGAGGCAGTTGGGGTTAAGTGACTTGCCCAGGGTCACATAGCTAGTAAGTGTCAAGTGTCTGAGGCCTAATTTAAACTCAGGTCCTCCTGACTCCAGGGCCACTGCTCTATCCACTGTGCCACCTAGCCGTCCCTGTAAAGGACTTTCGAAGCCAAAAGAGTTGATATTTCATTGTACAGGCAACAGGGAAATTACTGAAGAAGATTCTTGACCAGGATAGTGACATGGTTAGTACTGTGAGTTTAGGATTACCACTTTAGCAGTCAGGATAAAGGACGAATTGGTGAGGGGAGAGTCTAGGCACAGAGAGACCAATTAGGAGGCGCTAATAATAAACCAGGCAAAAGATGATAAGGGCCTGAACTTGGAAGATGAACATAGGAATGGAGAGAAAGACACAGGTCTAACAGATGTTGTGAAAATAGATTTGATATAATTTGGTAACTGGATGGTAGAGAGACAGTGAAGAATAGAGAATGACTGAGATTTCCAACCTGGGTAAATGGAAAGATGGTGGTGCCTTCAACAGAAAAGGTGAAGGCAGGAGGAGAAGTAGGTCTAGAGCAGGGGTTCTTAACCTTTTCTGGTGTCATGGAGCCCTTTGGTTGTCTGGGGAAGCCCATAGACCCCTTCTCAAAATAATGTTTTTAAATGAATAAAATAAGATACATAAGATTACAAGGGAATTCAATTATACTTTAATACAGTTGTCAAATATATATATGTATGTATATATACATATATTTATATTTATTTATTTATTGAAAACAAGTTAACAGACCTCAATATTAAATGTCAGTGTGGAAAGAAATTTGAAAAATTCTGTTTTAGACTTGCTGAGTTTAAAATGCCCATGGGACATCCAGGTGATGTCTGCAGACAGTGGGAGGTGTGAGACTGATACTCAGGAGAAAGATGAGGGATGGGTATGTCAATTTGGGAGTCATCTGCACAGAGATGGTAACTGAGCCAACGATAACTGATGCGCTCACCAAAAAAGTGAAGAAAATGAAATTAAAACTATTTTGATTCTGTTGTATTGATTTTATATTGTAATTGGATCTGCATTTGCCTGAAATTACCTATGTCCTTGAGTTGAGCTCAGAAATTCAGCTTTCCTTCTGAGTTTGTTTAAAGTTATAATTAAAAGAAAAATTGTTATCTGTTATACCTATAGCCCCCCGGGATACTTCGAGGACACCTATTATCTTTAAGGCCCCACAAGTTAACTTGGTACCATCTTAAAAAGATGACATCTGTCCTTTCCTTCCTTGTAGAATTAGGGGAGTTTTAATCTCTTTCAAGGATACAGGAAGCTGGTAATTTTGATGCCCTAGCAAAGATTACAAGATGCAGATGGACCTCATAAAAAATTTAATATTCCTTAATTGTAATTTTATTTGGTACAAGAGAGAATAGCCATGACAAGTCCTGAAATATACTTGCATGTGGAGATGGGACATGGAGGGTGATCCTGCAAAGGAGATCAGAAGGGAAAGAGGTAAAAGGAGAACAGAATAAAAAAGTAAAAACAAAACAAAACAGTAAAGGGGGTGGCCAGCAGTGTTAGATTTTACTAAGAGAGGTCAGTCAGGAGGAGACCTGAGAAAAGGTTTAGCAATTGAGAGATCCTTAGTAACTTCAAAGAGAGTAATTGAGTGGCAGTCAGAAATTAGATAATAGTGTTTACACATGAGTGGGAACTGAGGAAGTAGAGACAACAAACACAGCTTTTTCTAGGCTGTGAAAGGAGAGATAGGAGAATAACATGAGGAGATGGTAGAGTCTAAAAAAAGTTTTTGTTTTGTTTTTAAATGAGAGCTATTCAAATTTGTTTGTAAGAAGAAGAAAAGGATCCAGAGGATAAATAGAAAAAGACTTAAAAGAACATGCCAATGAGGAGAGATGGGTACAAGTAGAAAAGCTGGCCTTGGTGGAGAGCAAAATTAGAACAAAATGGGGAAAATAGGAAATGGTGTTAAGGTGATTTGAGGTGTAGCATTTGAGAGAGTGAATATGCATAAGAGGACCTCATTTTTTTTTTAAATTTAAGTACAAAGCAAATTCTTCTACTGAAAGTGATGGTGGGGAAGTGAAGTCATGGTATTATTGGCTTAAGGAGAAAAGATGTTTGGAATAGATGCTGCAGAGAGTACTTTAGAGAGTCAGTGAGGGAATAATCAAAAAATCCTCTGTTCTGAAAACTCCTTTTCCCTCTCTACACGTTCTTTTGTTTGTTTGGCAATGAGGGTTAAGTGACTTGCCCAGGGTCACACAGCTAGTAAGTGTATGAGGCTGGATTTGAACTCAGGTCCTACTGAAACTAGGGCTGGTGCTTTATCCACTGCCCCCCTATACAGTTTTTCAATGAACTCTTTGGCTTCCATGAGTTCAATTATCTCTGAGCATTTGACTCCAAATCTATTTATCTTGCCCTAATTTCCCCCCTGAGTTCCACACCCACCCTCTTTTTGTTATCTTCACCTGGATACTTCATCAGCATCTCTAAATTCAGAAATCCTTGTTTTCTTATCTGATCTTGAACAAGTCATTTATCCTCCCTGAACCTCAGTTTCTTCATTTGTAAAATGAGGGGCTTGGATTAGATGGCTTCTGAGAGTCCCAGCAGCTCTTTGTCTGTGATTCTATAAGCCTATTTCCCTCCATACTAACTTATTTCTGTTGAAAGCATCCTTATCCTATCAGTAAGCCAAGTTTCAGCCTTTACATCATCCTGGACTTCTCCCTCACCTATCCTGACCTAGCTAATCAACAAGTGTGTATCAAGTACCTGCTGGGTTTAGTGTACTATATACTACAATCTGAAGATAATGGACAATAATGAAAAAAGTCAAAGAGCTTATGCTCTGTAGGGTGAGAGAGTATAGGAATAGGGACTGGACCTATTGATAGCCAGAATTCCTTGATGAGGAAATTCCTTCTACCAATGGAGGTCAGCACCTTTCCCGTAGCTTACAATGCCTGTGAGTTGTTGAGCAGACAAACTCACATAGAAACAGATCCCTGCAGGTGGTATTATTGACCTAGCAAACCACAAATTAAAATCATGGTGTATTATTATTTATTTTGTTGAACATTTCCCAATGAAATTTTAAGTTGGTTCTGCTGTAGTTGAGAGTTTTGAGGGCAAGGAGTTTGTTACCTCTGGTCTAGAGCCCTGAAAGGTCAAGCTAATTCTCCAGGGTCACAAGGCTAACGTGTCTGGTAGGACTTGAACCTTGGTCTCCAAGGTTCCAAGACCAGCTCTCTAACCATGATAGAATATGCTGATCAACATGTGTTATTTGTGAATGTAAACAAAGTACATTCAAGGCAATTTGGCAAGTGAAGGACCTAGGAACTCGGGAACCAAGAAAGATTTAATGTCAAAAGTGATGCTTAAGTTGATCTTTAAAGGAAACAATGGAGCCTTAGAAGTGGAAGTGAGGGGTGGCTAGGTAGCGCAGTGGATAAAGCACTGGCCCTGGAGTCAGGAGTACCTGAGTTCAAATCTGGCCTCAGACACTTAACACTTACTAGCTGTGTGACCCTGGGCAAGTCACTTAACCCCAATTGCCTCACTAAAAAACAAAAACAAAAAGAAGTGGAGGTGAGAGGGAAGTGCATTTGAGGCATGAAAGATAGGCAGTCACAATGTCACAGACATTGAAGGTTGAGTATCCTGTGAGGAACAGAAGGAACATCATTTTGGCTGGCTTGTAGAGTGCATGAAAATGAATACAAAGTGTGAGACGGGAAAAGGTACATTGGAGCCAGATTTTGAGAGCATCACATGGTAAATAGGAGTTTGTATTTTTTCTTAGAGGTAATAGGGAGCTACAGGAGTTTACTGAGTAGGGAAGTAAAGGGATCAGACTCCTTTGTTATAGCTTTTGGCAACTAGGTTATCTCTCTCTCTTTTTTTTTTAGTGAGGCAATAGGGGTTAAGTGACTTGCCCAGGGTCACGCAGCTAGTAAGTGTTATGTGTCTGAGTCCGAACTCAGGTACTCCTGAATCCAGGGCCGGTGCTCTATCCACTTCGCCATCTAGCTGCCCTTAGGTTATCTCTTAAAGAGGGAGACTGAAGAGAAAAGAAGCCTAGGGCAGAGTCTTGGGGTACTTGCCCATTGTTGGAATGGCTTGCAGTATGGATGAAAATCTAGCAAAGGAGACTAAGAAGGACCAGATGGGGAGGAGAATAAAGAGAATGTCTCAAAAACCTAAAAATTACACTCAGGTTTGCTGTGTAGGTTATTCTTGGCTATAATGCTAGCTCCTTTGCCTTCTGGAATCTCACATTCCAAGCCCTCCACTCCTTTAAATTGGAAGCTGCTAAATCTTGTGTGATTCTGACTATAGCTCAATTATATTTCACTTGTTTCTTTCTGGCTGCTGGCAGTATTTTCTCTTTGACCTGGAAGCTCTGGAATTTGGGTATATATGGGAGTTTTCATTTTGGAATCTCTTTGAGGTGGCGATTAGTGAATTCTTTCAATTTCTGTTTTATTCTTTGGGTCTAAGAGATATCAGTTTTCCTTTGTGATTTCTTGAAATAAGATGTGTAGGCTCTTTTTAAAAAAAATCATGAGTTTCTGGTAGTCCAGTAATTCTTAAATCATCCGCCTTCTATCTGTTTTTCAGGTTATTTGTTTTTCTGATGAGATATTTCACATTTTCTTATATTTTTTATTCTTTTGACTTTGATTGTTTCTTGATGAAAATAATTAGTAATTAGAGTTAATAACTTAATACATTACTGTTTCTTGATGAAAACAATAATTCTAATGGAATTATTAGCTTCCACTTGCCCCAATTTTCATTTTTAAGGAATTAACTTTCTTCAGTGATGTTTTGTGTTTCCTTTGCTATTGGGCCAGTTGTTTTATAAGGTGTTATTTTCTTCAGTATTTGGGGAGGCCTCTTTTACCAAGCTGTTAATTCTCTTTTCTTTTTTTTTTTTTTAATTTTTTTCAGCAGCAAACATTTATTTTCCAGTTACATGTAAGGGTACTTTACAACATTCATTTTCATAAGATTTAGAGTTCCAAATTTTTCTCCCTCCCTTTCCTTCCCCTCCACAAGATTGCAACCAGGTTATATATGTACAATCCACAAGTGTTCTTTTTATTGGTTCTTTCTATAGGGGTGCGTGCATAGTAAGCTTCCTCATTAGTTCCTTGGGATTGTCTTGGATCATTGCATTGCTGAGAGTAGTTAAGTCATTCACAATTGCTCATTGAACAATACCGCTGTCACTATACACAAGGTCCTCCCAGCTCTGCTCACTTCACTGTACATCGATGTTCATTAGTCTTTCCAGGTTTTTCTGGGATCATCCTGTTTGTGTCATTTCCTGTAGCACAAGACCATTCCACTACAATCATATAGCACAGCTTTTTCCATCATTCCTCAATTGATGGACATTCCCTTGATTCTCAATTCTTAGCCTCCAAGAGTTGCTATAAATATTTTTGTACAGTTTCCCCCCCCTTTTCTCTTTTTCATGATAACTATTAACTGCTCCCCTTCCATCCTATTCCTTCCCCATAATATTTATTCTATTATCCATCTTCTTTCATCCTATCACTCTTCAAAAGAGATTTGCTTCTGTCTGTCCCCTCCCCCACTCTGCCCTTCCTTCTTTTGCCCCTCTCTCTTTATCCCCTTCCCCTCCTATTTTCCTGCAGGATTAGAAAGATTACTCCACAGTACTTGAATTCTTTTTGGCAGCTTGCAATGTTTTTGTTTGTTTGGTTGGTTTTTGTAAGGCAGTTGGGGTTAAGTGACTTGCCCAGGGTCACACAGCTAGAAAGTGTCTGAGGCTGGATTTGAACCCAGGTCCTTCTGACTCCAGGGCTGGTGCTCTATCCACTGTGCCATCTAGCTGCCCACAGCTTGCAATATTTTCTCCTTGACCTGAGAGCTTTGAAATTTGGTTATAATATTCCTAGGAGTTTTCCTTTTTGGGATCTCTTTCTGGAGGTGATCGGTGGATTCTTTCAATTTCTATTTTAACTTCTTCTTCTAGAATTTCAGGGCAATTTTCCCTGAGAATATCTTGGAAGATGATGTCTAAGTTCTTTCCTTGATCATGGTTTTCAGGTAGACCAATGATTTTCAAATTATCTCTCCTGGACCTATTTTCCAGGTCAGCAGTTTTTCCCAGAAGATATTTCACATTGCCCTCTATTTTTTTATTCATTTGGATTTGCTTTATTGTGTCTTGGTTTCTCATTAAGTCACTGGCTTCCATTTGTTCGGTCCTCATTCTTAGGCAATTATTTTCATCAGAGAGCTTATGTACCTCCTTTTCCATTTGGCCAATTTGACTTTTCAAGCTGTTGACATTTTTCTCATGTCTTTCCTGCATCTCCCCCATTTCTCTTTCCATTTTTTTCCTCTACTTCTCTAACTTTATCTTCAAAGTCCTTTTTGAGCACCTCTATGGCTTGAGACCAATTCATATTTTTCTTGGAAGCTTTAGATATAGGGGCCCTGATGTTGACATCTTCCTCTGAGGGTGCCCCTTGGTCTTCCTTGTTACTGAAGAAACTTTCTATGGTCCTCACCTTTCTCTGTCTGCTCATCTTGCCTTTCTTTTACTTGACTTTTAGCTCCTTAAAGTGGGGCACTGTTTCCAGGCTGCAGTATCCCAAGCTTAAGAAGTCCCAGGTGGTATGATTTAAGGAGGATCAGGTTCTTCACTTGCCCAGCCTGTTCCCTGGTCCTTAGATGACCCCAGACCAACTTGCTAATCAACCAGCTTTGTGTGTTGTGGTTGTTAGCTTTGATGAGCTTGTGCCCCTCCCCCACCTGGATCACTGCTACTTGAGCCTACCTCCTGGTTCTCAGCAGGAGTGTAAAATCCAAGTTCTGCCTTAGCACCAGCATAGACCCCTGTAGTCTCCCCCCTGCCCAGGGCTCAGCCCACTCACCAGACTGTGAGCTTAGTTCCAGATGACACTGGCGCTTCAGCTGATTCAGAGGCTCTGGGGGTCTCCTTCTCTAGTGGGGGCCTTCCCGGGACTGGATCTGTGTCAGGGTGACTGTGGGGTTGGGCTCGACTCCTGTATTAGCATGGCAGCTCCCTCCTTCTGATCTTCCAAGCCATTCTTGGTTAGAAGGTGATTTCAGCACATTCTTCTGTGAGTTTTGCTGCTCTGGGCATTTTCCTATGGCGTTATTTGGATGTTTTTTGGAGCGATTGTTGTTAATTCTCTTTTCATAATTTTCTTGCTTTACTAATTTCTTTTCCCAGTTTTTCCTCCACCATTCTCTCTTTAACTCTTCTAGGAATTATTGTTGGGCTTCTCTTCGATTAACATTTTTCTTTGAGGTTTTGTTTGTAGCTGTTTTCATATTTTCATCTTCTGAGTTTTCTTGGTTTTCCCTGACACCGTAGTAGCTTTTTATGGTCAAGTACCTTTGTTGTTTGTTCATTTTCCAGCCTGTGTCTTGACTTTGAACTTTATATTAAAGTTGGCCTTTCCTTACCTCAGGCAGTGTCCCAAGCTTTAGGTTTTTTGGTGCTGCTATTTTCAAAGCTAGTTCTGGGGGTCTGCAGGTTTTCAGTGCTTCCAAGGTGTGGTATGCTCCAGGGAAAGGTATGGTAACCTCTCAGTCTTTACTCAGAAAATGTCCCTCTTTCCCTACCACTCCTCTCTGCCTTAGAATTGTGATCAGGGCTCCTGCTTGCTTGTGATTGATACAAGCACTACTTTCCTCCCTGGAACTTGGACCCAGAACTGCATATGGACAATAGATTTGACAAATAGCACCAAGTCCCCTCCATTTAGTGCCAGCAAAGGGTTCCCTATAATCTTTCTGACCAGTTGTCCCTTACCATCTCTGGACTGAGATCTCCTGAAGCTGCCACTGCTGGTGCCACCACCTATAAGGCCACATCTGGTGCTGCCATCACATGCCTTGTACATTCTGGGCTGGCCTTCCCACCACAGTGTCATAAACCTTTCCTGCCAACCTCCTAAGTTTCCTTAGGCTGGAAAAATGCCTCAACCTGACCTTTTGTTGGCTCTATTGCTCTAATGTTGTTGACTCTAGCATTGTTTGGAGGGGAATGTTAGAAGAGTTCAGCTAGGTTGCTGCCACTACTCCACTGTGTTAACTCTACTGAGCTATTATTTTTATTAGAGACAGAGTAAATGGAAAAATGGGAAATGATGTCAAGGGCTTTTGGGAGGTAAGGAAGAGGAAGCTCAAGGCAAATGACACTTTTTTTTTTTGGTGGGGTAATGAAGGTTAAGTGACTTGCCCAGGGTCACTCAGCTAGTAACTGTAAAGTATCTGAGCTCAGATTTGAACTCAGGTTCTCTTGAATCCAGGGCCAGTGCTTTTATCCACTGTGCTACTTAGCAGCTCCCAAATGGCACTTATTTTTCTCTCAGTAAAGTTTGAGGTGACGTCTTCTGAAAAGGTTGGGTAAGAGGTGGCATGGGGGACTTATCAGAAGAAAAGGAATACAAAGGAGAATCAGTTCAGGAGTAATAGAACTGTCTTGTTGAGTGAGGGCTCAAATTAGATCATACAAAAGGAAGTAGTCTAGCCCTCCAGGAGCTTACATTTGTCAGAGGGGGAAACAATAATATATGTAAATACTAATGTGTAATTTAAGATTCTAAATGTGGATTCTAATCTGTTCCCCCAGTTTTTGGGGAAACTGACTAAAATCACTGATAAAACGAGTTTAGGTTTTTAAGGGTTTATTGGAAAATAAAAAGAAAAAGATTGAGAACAGAATTCCAACAGCCTGGCATTCCTATCTTTCCTCAAATTTCCTGTGAAGTCCTCTGCCGCCGCCGCCACCACCATCAAGTCAGGAACCCAAAAGCGTGAGAGCTCTCCGCGCAGGCTCCCCTTCCCTCCTTCTTGTCTCCTCCCAGAAAATAGGAGGCTCCTCAAGTTGATTGGCTGGTAGCCTTGATAGACAGCACCCATGAGTAAACGTCATTTCCTGACGCCAAGGAAAAGCCACAATGCCTCTGAGGCATTTTCCTCATGGTGGAGCTTTCCCACAGCAAGTCTCCAGTAGGTGGCATCATTCCAATCATTACACTAAATAGGTAGAAGGTAATTGGCCATAGTAGTAAGTCAGCTGATCCGGAAAGACCTCATTAGGAGGTAATGCTTAGGTTGATCCTTGCAGTCAGCTAGGGATGCTAGGAAGTAGAAGTGAGAAGGAAGCACATTAGAGGAATGGGAATGAAGAAGTTCATTACAGGCATGGAAGACAGCCTGGGTAAAGATATAGAGCAGGGAGGTGGACTGTCATGTCATGTCCATCATACTGCTTGCATTTGTCCCCCAATCCACTCCAGCTTCCACCTTAGTTTCCATCTCATCAGCTCTCATCTCAAATGTTATGTTTCTGGTGTTGAGTCATTTCTGTCGTGTCCAACCCTTTGTGACCTCATTTGAGCTTTCTTGACAAAGATACTAGAATGGTTTGCCATTTCCTTTTCCAGCTCATTTTATAGAGGAGGAACTGGGGTAAAAAGGGTTAAGTGGCTTGCTCAGGGTCACACAGTTAGTGTCAGGCCAGATTTAAGTTCAGGAAGATGAGGCTTTCCGACTTCAGGCTCTGCACTATCCACTGCATTACCAAACCTCCTTGAAATATTATGATAGCCTCCTAATTGGGCTCCTTGTTTCCTCTTTCTTCCCTATACAATTCATCCTCCATATAGTTACCAAAATAATCTTCCTAAAGTACAACTCTGGCCATGTCTCTCCTTTACTCAGTAAATTGGGGGGGGGGGTGTCTCTATGGCCTCTAGGATAAATTACAGACTTCTTAGCTTGGCATGGATAGCGAGGTGGTGCAGTACATAGGGTACTGGGCCTGAGGTAGGAAGCCTCATCTTCTTGAGTTCAAATGTAGTCTCAGACACTACCTGTGTGACCCTGAGCAAGTCATTTAACCTAATTTGCCTCCATTTCCTCATATAAATGAGCTCAAGAAGGAAATGGCAAACTACTCCAATATCCTTGCCCAACACCAAATAGGGTCATGGAGAGTTGGATGTGACTTTAAAAAATGACTCTAGCTTGGTATATAAAACCCATAATGTGGCACTAGCTTTCCTTCCACATTTCTCATTACTTCCTTTCACTTATCCTATTCTGTTTTTTGCATCTTTGTCTTTGCACAGTCTGTCCTCTCAAGTTAGAAATCTGCTCACACAGAAATACCTCTTAGAATTCTTAGTTTCCTTTAAGGCTTAGGCCATGTAAAGTCGCCATCTGAATGGTTGGTTGCTGTAATGTGGCTAAAATTCTAGCTATACTGTCTAAAAAAATCTAATGAGCGGCCACCAATAAATTAGAAGCTTTAACAAGAGTTTAGACTTTTAAGCATTTATTAAGAAGCATAAGAATTTGGTGAAGAAAGAGGCCTAGATGCCTACATCTATCTATCTCAGGGAGCCAGCATTTCTAGCTCTACTCCTCACGAGGTTCTGATGAAAGCGAGAGAGCCTCGCCCCTTCTTCATCCCACAAGCCTCTTGTCTAAACCAGAAACATCAAACATCACTTCCTGATGCCAAAGGAACTGACCTTCCAAGCCACATGGCTTGCCCTCAGATGGCAGTGTTCTTTCCCTCCTAAAATTATCTTATATTTACTTATTTGCATATAGGATATATCTCCCAGTAGTCTTGAGGAAAGAGATTGATTTTAAAAAAGACAGCTAACATTTATATAGGACCTAGTATGTGCCACATATTGTACTAAGCATTTTACCAATGTTATCTCATTTTATCCTAACCAAAGACTGGATCCCCCCAACTCTGGGAAGTAGGTACTATTATTATCCTTATTTTACAGTTGAGGAAACTGAGGAAGACAGGAATTAAGTGGCTTGCCCAGAGTCACATAGCTAGTAAGGGTCTGAGGCTGGATTTGAATTCAGGTCTTCCTGACTCCAGGCCCAGTGGTCTAACCATTGCATCATCTAGCTGCCTTTGTTCACCTAGCACAGCAAATTAGACATTGTAGGCACTTGATAAATGTCTTTTGAACTGACAGAGATAGAGGATGATGAAGAAAGTTAGAGCAAGTATAGGGGCAAGATTCTGAGGGGCGTATTGGGTAAGTTGCTTAACTTCTCAGAATCTGTTTCCTCATCTGTAAACTGGTTATATAGTACTTGTAGTGCACCTCAGTATTGTGAGGAAATGACTTTGCATCTTCAATGCTATCTGTGAACTACTATTGATAAACTGGCCAAACATTGTTTATCTCTTGGACTCAATGTCTTCAAAATGCAAATTCCTTGATTTAGCCTTGTATTTCATTTTATCCTGCCACTTATCTTCAAGCCTTCAGTTTCCTCCTTTTTTATGTGTTAACTAAATTATTGTGGTGCTGACTGTTTCTAGCTAAATTATTGGGGGGCGAGACTGGGTTTTCTAAAATATTGCTACTTATAAATTAATGGCTATTACACCCATTTAGGCAGTAAGCATTTATTATTAAAATATATTAAGTATTGGGACAGCTGGGTGGCATAGTAGATAAGGCACTGGCCCTGAATTCAGGAGGATCTGAGTTCAGATCCAGCCTCAAACACTTGACGCTTGCTGGCTGTGTGACCCTGGGCAGGTCATCTGCCCCTCATTGACCTGGGGTGGGAGATTTTTATTTATATATTTATATATATATATATATATATAGAGAGAGAGAGAGAGAGAGAGAGAGAGAGAGAGAGAGAGAGAGTGAGTGAGTATTTAACACAGGCGGAAAAACCCCCAGTCCCATATTGTCTCTAAGAGAGCAGTGGCCTCAACCAGAGTTCTGAAGCCCTACCTTACCTTTCCTATCCTAAGAGGAGAGTGCTCACCAACTAACTGGACAGCAGGAGCCTAGAGTGAAAACCCAGAATAGCATTTGCCTTGTTATCTGAGTCTCTTTCCTTTCCATAGAGGCCACTCTTTACACACTGATCAAAGCTAATTGGCTAGCATCATTCAATTCCATTGAGGGTGGTCCATATTAAAATGAGCCCTACTGAGATGACCTCAGGGTCTAATGGGAGACCCATCCCCTGAGAGCAAAGTCAATATCCAGATAGGTGTTGGCTTAATCCCATCAGTTCACTGAACTAGTCAGAGTCTATTCTCCACCTCTGTTGTACTCTGTGCACAGGATTAGAGCTCACTCCTAAAAATAGATCTCTGGAGTAGGAGGGGAGGTGAGGTAGAAAGTCAACCAAAGACTGGATCCCCCCAAGAAATCCATTATTAGTAATTATTTTCTCACATTTAGGACACACTTGGTGTGGGAGATAAGGGTGGGTGTGAGAGTGAGAATTGAGGAGTTATTCACTTACAAGTGGGAATCAGAAGAATACCCAATGGCCTTGCCACAGGAGCATCTATAAAGGCCTTGGACCTGTTTAAACAGGGCATAGTTGTAAAGATTTGTATCCTGATAACCTGAAGATGTTGAAATAGGACACAGAGGAAACTCATCAATACAACTTGGTCAGAACCATTCCAGTCCAATTTTTGTTTTGGGCAAGAGTAAAGGGAACTGAGACAAATATAGAGTTAGGAACCTTCCTGGTTCCCAACTCTGTTTTTTCTCTGATGTTCGTGTACTAAAGGAGAAAGTAAGTAAAATAAAACTCTTGAGGAAAACACTAATTAGATGCTGTTCTGTTTTGAAGATGTTTTGTTTACTTTGTACCTGTAGAGCCACCATAATAAAAGTGAATTCATGGGAGAGTTGGATTTGTTTGTGTCATATAATTTCAAATGTACAAATTACCAATAAAATGAAATTTTCTTTGCCA
The DNA here is from genome assembly GCF_019393635.1 of Dromiciops gliroides. NCBI lineage: Eukaryota > Metazoa > Chordata > Mammalia > Microbiotheria > Microbiotheriidae > Dromiciops > Dromiciops gliroides. The sequence continues at coordinate 408,013,119 of NC_057862.1, forward strand.
GAAAAGGAGTTGGTGCTCTTACATAATTTCCTTCAACTAGTGCTTGGGGGGGGGGGGGGGAAATCAACAACTGTGGTTGTAAAAACCGCCTTCTTAGGAAAGAGTTCTTTAAGAATGACCTTTTTTTTAAGGTTTTTGTCATGGCCAACATTTGGGGGGCGGGTTATAAAAGAATGTTGTAACAAATGACCCTCAGATTGTCATTCACTGGGTGTATTACTACACTGAACTTTTAAAATGATTTCCTCTTCCTCTTTCTGGTTCTCAGCCAATTCTTTTGAGCTTTATTTAAGTCAAGGACTATATCTTATTCATGGTCAACATGCCATCAGTACATTGGTATAATTGCTCAATGTATAGGACAATTGCCTCAGTTTACCCAAATAATTCGAGGAGACCACCAAGTCAAGCAGACAGATTTATTTCATTTTCATGAGAATGGACAACCCCATGCAAGAGATGAGGAGCGTGCGAATAAGCTCATGAGTTGGGTTTTTATAGAAGTTTTGAGGGAGGGGGGGTCCCCTCATGCACAGGGTGAGCTCACAATCTAACATCCAATCCTGTCTCACCCAGGATGTGTGTTCATCTTATGATCATGGTATGGATGCATGCTCAGCTATGTCCAAGAGCTGGGGGAAAGGGTGAAACCACTTGAAATGCAAGTGGGGGGCGGGGAATGGTACCAGTGTACATCAAGTTCAGCAAAGCAAAATAAATGATTGTGGGACAAAACATGAACAGAATGATCTGACAATAACAGGGACTGGGGGCTGGGGACTTTCCAGACCCCAATCCTCAGAGTCTGAACTGACTCAAGTCTATCATATCCCATTCACTCAATAATATCCTTTTTTAAAACTCTTAACATTGGAGCAATATGTTATTTTAAAGAAAGATCTCTTCTGGAATGCTAAAATATAGCATGTGAATATGGCATTTTGAAAACTTTTCTGTATAATTTTTTTCCTTTTTTCTTTTTCACAATTACTATTGTTTAGTTTCCCTCCATCCTGTTCCCTTCCCCATGATATTTACTCTATCTACTTGCTCACCTTATCTCTCCTCAAAAGGGATTTCCCCTCCCCCATTCTGCCCTCCCTTCTTTCACTCCTCCCTCCTTATCCCCTTCCCCTTCTACTTTCCTGCTGGGTTAGATAGATTACTCCACCCAACTGAGTGTGTATGTTAATCCTTCCTTGAGCCAACTCTGATGAGATTAAGGTCTTTGAGCCAATTTTGATCAGTGTAAGGCTCATTTACTGCCCACCCCCATCTCTCCCCCTACTCCAGAAGCCCCTTCCTGTTTCTTTCATGTGGGATTTCACCCCATTCTACCATTCCCCCTTCCCCTCCCCCAGTGCAATCATCTTATCCCTCTATTTTACCCTAAAGATATCATCATAGGGCAGCTAGGTGACACAGTGGACAAAGCACCCATTGCTTGACCCCGGGCATGTCACCCAACTCCGACCACCCCACAAAAAAAAGATAACCAAAAAATAAATGCTTTACAGATGTCATCCCTTCATAATCAATTCCCACCTATGCCCTCTATCTATATTTATTTTTATCATCTGCCCTAATACCAAGAAATTTCTTAGGAGTTAGAGGTATCATCTTCCCACATAGGAATGTAAGCAGTTTAACCTTGTAACATCCCTCTTAATTTCTTTTTCCTGTTTACCTTTTTATGCTTCTCTAGGGTCTTGTATTTGAATGTCAAATTTTCCATTCAGTCAGGTCTTTTCATTAGGAATGCCTGAAAGTTCTCTTTTTCATTGAAGTTCCATTTTTTTCCCCTGAAATATTATTCTCAGTTTTGCTGGGTATGTGATTCTTGGCTGTAGTTCCAGCTCCTTTGTCCTCTGGAATATCATATTCCATGCCCTCTAATCCTTTGATGTAGAAGCTGGTAGGTACTGTGCTATCCTGACCATGGCTCCACAGTATTTGAATTGTTTCTTTCTGGCCGCTTTGCAATATTTTCTCCTTGACCTGGGAGCTCTGGAATTTGGCTATAATATTCTTGGAGGTTTTCCTTTTGGGATCTTTTTCAGGAGGTGGTCAGTATATTCTTTTAATTTCTCTTTTACTTCTAGAATATCAGGGCAATTTTCCCTGACAATATCTTAGAAGATGATGTCTAAGCTCTTATTTTTGGTCATGGTTTTCAGGTAGTCCAATGATTTTCAAATTATCTCTCCTGGATCTATTTTCCAGCTCAGCTGTTTTTCCAAGGACGTATTTCATATTGCCCTCTATTTTTTAATTTATTTCGATTTGCTTTACTGTGTCTTGGTTTCTCATAAAGTCACTAGCTTCCATTTGTTCAATCCTAATTCTTAGGCAATTATTTTCTTCTGAGAGCTTTTGTATCTCATTTTCCATTTGTCTTTTCAAGCTGTTGACTTTTTTCATGACTTTCCTGCATCACTAATTTTTTCCTCTACCTCTCTTACTTTATCTTCAAAGTCCTTTTTGAGCACTTCTGTGGCCTGAGACCAACTCCTATTTTTCTTGGAAGCTTTGGATGTAGGAGCTTTGACTTTGTTATCTTCCTCTGCATTTTGATCTTCCTTGTCACCAAAGAAACTTTGGTCCACATTTTTTTTTTTCTGTCTGTTTATATTGCTAGCCTATATCTTGACTTTTAACTCTGTCTTAAAGTAGAGCACTGCTTCCAGCATGCATTGTCCCAAGCTTCTGGGGGTCCCAGGTGGTACGATTTAAGGAAAGACAGGTTCTCTACTCGCCTGGCCTGTGCTCTGGTCTGTAAGTAGCCCCAGGCTTGCTTGCTCTTTAACTCAGAAACAGAATTCTGTTTCACACTCAGGGTGAGCCTGTGCCCCTCCCCCACCTGGGCTCACCACTCAAGACTGTTTCCTGGTTCCAAGCATGGGCAAGACAACAGAGTTCCACCTCAACACCAGCAAAGCCCCCTGTAATCTCCTCCTGGCCAACCACTTTACCCTCTCACCAGACTGTGAGCTGAATTCAAGAAGAAGCCTCCACTGCAGCCAATTCAGAGGCTCCGGAGGTCTCTTTCTCTGGTGCGGCCTGCCTGGGGCTGGATCTGTGTCAGTGTGGTTGGGCTCCACTTCCACACTGGTACAGCAGTCTTTTCCTGCCAACCTTCTAAGCCGTCTTTGGCTGGAAAATGATCTCACCCTGTCCTTTTGTGGGTTCTGCTACTCCAGGAATTGTCTTAATGGCATTATTTGGAGGTTTTTGGCATGATAGTGTGGGGAGTTATGAGGTTGCCGCCTTTCCTCCACCATCTTGGCTCCACCCCCCAAGTCTCTCCAGGGGCCAAATTTGTAGTAAAAAGAATTCAATCTACTTGAATTCCCTGAGAAACTTTGAACAAAAATTTCTAAGTTTTTTGATAGGAACATCTATCCAACAGTTTTCAATTTTTTTTTTCCCATTCGCAGTATCATCCTTGACTCCTCACTGTCTCTCATCCCTCTGTCTTATCTGTTGCCAAATCTTATCAATTCTACCTTCAGAATATTGCTCACATACACACCCCTTCTCTCCTCTAATACTGCCACCACTGTGGTATAGCCCCATATCACCTCATACCTGGACTATTACATTTACACACTAGTTGGTCTCCCTGTTTCCTGACCCTCCCCATGTCAGTCCATCCTATTTGTAGGTCTGACCAGGTTACTGGTTATACTAATTCATAGTTCCACCAGTGGTGCATTAATGTACCCATTTTTCTGCAACCCCTCCAGTATTGACTCTTACTGTCCCTGTCTTCTGCCATCTTTGATAAATTGATGGCTATGAGGTGAATCCTTCAGGTTGTTTTGATTTGCATTTCTCTTGCTATTAGTAGTTTGGAGCATCCTTTCATATGTAATAGTTTGCAGTTTTTAAGAACTGTTTGTTCATATTCTTTGGCCATTTATCTATTAGGGTACGGCTTTTGGTCTTATATATTTCTGTAAGTTGTTGGCATAACTTGGACACCAAATTCTTATCTAAGAAATATGATAGTTTTTTCCCTATTTGACTGCTTCTAGATGCATTAATTTTTTGTGGCAGAAGCTTTTCAATTTCATATAAAATATCTTTATCTTTTTTATGGCACTTTTTTTTTCTTTTGCAGGGCAATGAGGGTTAAGTGACTTGTCCAAGGTCACACAGCTAGTAAGTGTCAAGTGTCTGAGGCTGGATTTGAACTCAGGTCCTCCTGAATCCAAGACCAGTGCTTTATCCATTGCACCACCTAGCTGCCCCCCTTCTTTATCTTTTTTAAATGATTTTATTTGTGTTTGGTTAAGAAAACATATATTCATCCTTCATTCTTAAGTTCAATACCTGACTCACAGTTTTACTCCCTACCTTAACCTCTGCCCTAGGAATTATTCAGCACATATTCCTTCAAACATCCTAGCCTCCTAGCTCCTTAATCTTCCTACTCCCCTGACATGTTCTTTGCCTTAAACAGCCACACACTGGGACATTCACACTCAGCATCTTTCCATCTTCTGCAAGTTGTTCTCCCATGATTGGGAATTCTGAAATTCCTTTATTCAACCATAATCTATCCTCCCCTCTCTGCTTCACTCTAGCCAAACATATTCTTCTTCCTCATCATAGCCTCCATTTCATTCACCCATTACTACTTTTTTCTAAATTTGTTTTATTCTGAATTTAAGCACCAAAACAAAACCCTTTACATAGACATGGCGGAACTCAAAAAAGAGGATTCCCTATGAAAGCATGAATTTCCATTTCATTCCACTTGCTTAAAAAAAATAAGTATATGAAAAATTCTATATATTACTTTTAAATTTCCTCTCTTGGTTGTGTTTCCTTCTGAACTATCTTCTGTTTACTTCTGTGCCTTTAAAAAATGTTACAATGGCCTTTTCTTTTGGGAGGCTAGAGTGGGGAGAAGACAACACCATTGCTAATGCTCCTTCCTCTGATGCCCTTTCCCATCAAAAGTCAAGAAAAAGAAGAAAAAAAAATTCCTTGTAAGAAACAGTCAAGCAAAAGGAATTCACAGTGGCCAAATCCAAAAATGTATCTCTATACCTTATGTTTATCACTTCTCAGGATTCTTAAATTTTTCACATTGTTTGACCTAGTAAAAATTGTTCTCTTGGTTTTGCTTCATTCAGTATCATTTCACTACCTAGCATTCTTTGAAGTTGTTTATGAGTGGTACCAAAGTCACCTGTGGTTAGCCAGTGTAATGTAATTTACTTCTGGAAATTTGCTCCTTTTTTAAGGATTTGCTTCATAAAATCCTACTTCTACTTGACCTACTTTGCCTTAGTCTGTCATTGATGAATTTATTTCTTTATGAGTTTTTGTTTATCTGTCTTTTTTAATGCTTGATACTAAGGAAATCAACTATTTAAAAACTTTTTATTGGATATATCACGAGGAAAGAGGTGGTGGGGGTCATTAGGTATTCCTTTTTAAAGAATCACAACTCTCACACACAATCCAGTTAGACTAAAGATGGTCTTTTATTTGTGCACTGACCAAGAGAAGGGAAGTCTTCCCTTCTCAGAGAGGAGATGGTTTAGAGATATCTTTTTCCCCTCCAGTGGAAGAAAGGCCAAAGTTTTTATAGAGGATAGATAGGGTGACCACCTGATAATGGAAAGTTCCTTTTGGGGGTGGGGAAAGCTTGAATGAAGGGGTGGGATGGGAAAGGCTTGAATGAGGGGTAGTGGTATCTTAGCAGCCATGCCCAATGGGCTTATCTCCCTGTGGGGTTAGAGAGGCTTGAATGAGGGGAGGTGGTCCTGACTTCTGGAGCTATCCTTGTCCTGGGCATCACTTATCTCCGTCCTTCAGTTTAGCTTCTCAAGGAGAAAACCTCTGAGGTAGGCCAAACCCATATCAGATAGATCTCTAATACTAATTGGAAAATACAGAAATCAGATATTATACAATATATTCCATTAATGTGGCTATATACCTACTTACTCTTTAACTTTTTGCCATTCTAGATTTGGTTTCTGTCAGTCTGCCTATGATGATTAAAAATATGAGAGAGATAGTTTCTGGGTAATTTAGTCATTTTATTGATATGACCAGCAGGAGATTAATAAAAGGAAGCCTATGGCCTCTCTCTCAGACCAAAGACCCCTTTCTTGTGGTCCAGTCTCAGTTCATATACCCTTTCCACTGTAGGAGGGCCATCAAACAGCAAGCAAATCTAATTGGTTGATATCATTCAAATCTAATTGGTTGACATGGTTGGAGGTGGCTTATATTGAAATGAAATTTGGGGACACTGACTCAGGGCACTCATCACTTGGGGAAGATGATCTCACAGAAAGAATATACCCCCACTCAAGCTATTTTCCACCTAGGTATTGTTCAATCTCATCAGTAATATGTCCTTGGGCTGTTGATACAAAAGGATCTGTCTCTGCCTAAGACTTACTTTCAAGGATTTAGACCTTGGGGGGCGGGGGATGGGCTATGAAAGAAGGGATATTGATTATTATAATAATTATTGTCACATGCCCCACCTTCTCCAGAGTCAAAAATGCCCTCCTAATTTCTAAAGCCAAAATGTTTTCTCAGTCTTCATCCTCACTGCTCTAATACTTGATTCTGACTACCCTTTATCCTCAAATGAGTAAGTGGCTATAAAGTGCTTTGCAAATACTAAAGTGCTGAATAAATGCCAGCTACTCTTTATACTTTCTTGGCTTCCTTGACAATGATTTTTCTCTTCTAACCATTCCTTCTGTCCTCTTTCCCTTAATGCAGTGGTTTCCAACCTTAACGTAGCAACACCTACCTTTCTAACAAAATTAAATTTCTTGCACCATCCTCTATTAGTCTATAAATAAACTTTGCAGATAAATTTTCTTAGCTTGTATTTTATCCAAATGAAATTAAGGATTATTATAATTTTATGATGCACAAGTATCTTAAAATTAAACTAAAGTAATAAATATTGGTAAAATCTTTTACAATTGTCACATTAATGTGATAAGTAGATTTGGGGTTTTTTGGTACAAGGTATCTCAAAACATGGTACTATTTGGTATTGCTATGTTTAATTTTTTTCAGTCACTGATCAGAATTAATCTTTCCCCTTTATAAAAGCTATAGTTGAAAACTCTTGTACAAATAAGACTTTCTGAGTATTAGTAAAAATTTACATTGCTTTGTTTATTAAATCAGAATTCTTGAATCACCCATAGTAAAAGGTTTTCTAGTACAACTGCTTGTTTCAGTATACTATCACAAGACAAGTCTATTAAATATTCTTGTTTAGAAAAAAATGAAATATTGTTTGTGTGTGGCAAATGATTCTTTAACCTTTCATATTTAAAAAAAATCTTTGTCTTTAAAATGAAATGAGAATTGCTTTTGTGAAATGGTCTAGTGATGAATAAACAGATCTGAATTGCAGAGAAGGTATTTTTGAAATTGGAGGAAATGTCAAATATTTTGAAAATTTATTAGTAACTAACTTTCATAAATGTAGTCATCTTATCTTTCTGTATCAGAGAGTATGGATTAAATAATTTTGCATTAATTTATTTAGAAGATTCTGTTTTTCAATAGTGTTTACCAAATACATGTTTCAGGAGATCATTTTTGTTGTAAAATAAATTTACTTCATCTTGATTTACAAAAATAGCAGTTTCTTTTTTAAGCTTAAGTGTCCTTCAAAATACTTTGGTACAAGAAAGCCATGACATTCTGCAATAATAAATAATAGCAAAACTAGGTGGCACGGTAAATAGAGCCTGGACCTAGAGTTAGGAAGAACCGAGTTCAAATTCAGCTTCAGATACATACTAGCTGTGTGACCCTGGGCAAGTTAGTTAACTTCTGTCTTCCTCATTTTCCTCATCTGTAAAATGATGATAATTGTACCTACTTTCCAGAGTTGTGATGATAAGATGAGAAAGTATTTGTAAAGTGCTTTACAAACCTTAAAGCCCTCACATACATGAGACAAATGAAAAGCCTGAGAGACAGAGTTTCTGGCTAATTAGTCATCAGTTTATTAATTAGGATAGCTGATAATAAATCGATGCTCAGCAGTTCTCTGGGTAACTAAACACTTAATGGAGATACTAAATGCCTTAAATATTTTTTGAAAGGGAACTACCTAACAGGAGACCTTGATTTGGTGAACAATTAATAAGGGGACTTTTAAATGGAAGAACGTAGGCTGAACCAATCTGGACAAAGAAATCCATCTCCACCCAGACCGCTCTGCTTGGTTTTCTCCTTCATGAGTCTGGTTAACACTAGACTCCATTGGAAGGGTGCTTTGGGGCTGGAATTCACCTAGATTAGATTCTGTATACTCTAAATAGAAGTAGGGTCTCCTAGTTGGGAGGGGTCCAGCCCAGATAGAGGAGCTTGAAATTCTTCAGCATTTGGGCAATCTCCATCTATCAGCAGTGTCCTTTAGAGATTGACTGACTGGCCTCCTGGGGCTAGTCTCATAATAAGGAAATAAAAAGCCTGGGGTCCTAATTAATAATAGGTTATTGATATAATACTTTAATAATTATATTTATCCCAAATGCTAGTTTTATTGTTGTTGTTGTTGTTATACAGGTACACTGTTCTGTCTCCATATCATCACACAATTTTACAACAAGCCTTCCTTTCAATGGACTGATTTTTATAGCTTTAATTACTCTTGTAACAATTTGTAAAGTTGCACATTCATATACACTTTTCTATGCAAATATTTATCATTACTGGTGAAGCATTTATTTGGTCCAGATTGCAGAAGGACCACATTTTTAACTAGTCCTCATAGACTTTGTTTTTATCCTAATCTTGATTGTTCCCAAAGTACAAAGTTTCAATGCAGTTTGCCTACATTATAATATATTAATTTTTTAGATACATCAGTCATATTAAAATTTTCTTTTGATGTGACATTGCCATCAAGAGACTTACAAAAACATTGCTAAAATGGAAATGTTTTGCATGGCATCACACATATCAATGAGGTGGCAGGGAGAGAATTTGGAACTCAAAAGTGTTAAAAAATCAATGTTGGGGCAGCTAGGTGGCGCACTGGATAGAACACAGGCCCTGGAGTCAGGAGGACCTGAGTTCAAATGTGGCCTCAGACACTTACTAGCTGTGTGACCCTAGGCAAGTCACTTAACCCTGTTTGCCTCAGTATTCTCACCCATAAAATGAGCTGGAGAAGGAAGTGGCAAACCACTCTATTCTAACAGACAAGGCCATCTGAATGGCCTGTTAGTTCCTCATACTCAATACCATTATTTTTACCCTCCCAAATTCCCTATTTCTGGGAAAGAGCTGGGATGGTGTAAGAGTGAAGTATTTGGACTTACCTGAATGATCTGGGTTTGCCTTGATCTTTGTATCTGGGGCTGATGAAGTGGTATATATGGGAAGCAGATTTTGAGAAGCACTTTTTAAAAAATGAAAATGCTCACCAGCAAATACAAGCATTCAAATATAAAAACAGGAAATATTCTACATGTATTTCATTATTTAAAGTTTTCCTTGATTTTTTTTTAAAGGCACATCTTTTCCATCCTATTATCATACTTCACAGTTGTATTTTCAAATATATCTTCACTTTAATGTGATGTAATAGAAAGAATATTGCATTGAGAAACAGAGGACCCAAGTTCAAATCCCAAATTTGCTATTTGTTACCTATGAAACTCCTGATGTCCTCAGTACCAGATCTCAGCCAGTGCCTTTGCTCAGATATTACTTTGCTTTTGTACAGTATGCGGTATATATATTTTAATTAATTAATTTATTGCAGTTGGGGTTGAGTGACTTGCTCTGGGTCACACAGGTAGTAACTATCAAATGTCTGAGGCCAGATTTGAACTCAGGTCCTCCTGAATCCAGGGCCAGTGCTTTATCCACTGTGCCACCTAGCTGCACCCCCTGTGTATGTATATATATATATTTCAAATTTTTCTCCCTCCCTCTCCCCTATATTTTTAATAATAAACATTTTTATTTCAAGTTCAAAATTCAACCCCTCCTTGAGGCATTGTCATAATAGTCCTTTTGTATAAGAAAACTCGAATAAAAGAAAAATGAAAGAAGTAAAGTGGACAAAAGCATGTTTCAGTGTGCTCAATCAGAATCAGTTCTTGGATTGTATGCTTCATCATTAGTCTTTTAGGATTGTCTTGGATCATTGTATTGCTGAGAGTAGTTATGTTATTCAGAGTTCTTCATCAAACAATATTGCTATCACTGTGCACAAGATTCTCCTGGTTCTGCTCACTTCACTATATACCAGTTCATATAAATCTTTCTAGACTTTTGCAAAATCATCCTGCTTGTCTTTTCTTATAGCACAATAATATTCCATTACAATCATGTACCACAGCTTGTTTAGCCATTTCCCATTTGATGGGTATCCCTTTGATTTCTAATTCTTAGCCACCACAAAAAAGTGCTATAAATATTTTTGTACAAATAGGTCTTTTCCTCATTTTTGGGATGTCTTTGGGATATAAACCTAGCAGTGCTATTGCTGGATCAAAGGGTATGCACAATTTGGTTGCCCTTTGTGCATAGTTCCGTATTGCTCTCCAGAATGGTTGGATCAGTTATCAGTTCACAACTCCACCAAGAGTGGATTAGTGTCCCTACAATAAAATTTTTGATTAAGATGTATACATGATTGTATGGTTGAAGGGTTTGAATTAGATTATCACAAAGTCCCTTCCAACTCTAAATCTATGATCCTGTGATCATTACTTTTTATGGACCTGAAGAGCCAAAGTAAAATATTGTCAGGAATGCCTTTTTATATTTAGACAGTGAACAAATCAGGTGACTTGTGATACTTTTACATTTCCCTCATTTTTTTTTTAAGTGAAGCAATTGGGGTTAAGTGACTTGCCCAGGGTCACACAGCTAGTAAGTGTTAAGTGTCTGAGGCCGGATTTGAACTCAGGTACTCCTGACTCCAGGACCAGTGCTCTATCTACTGCGCCATCTACCTGCCCCCATTTCCCTCATTCTTGTTATATCAAATAGATAGAAACTTTTGCCAAAGAATCATAAATGCATTGGAACTTAATCTGCTTCTAGATGCTGCATGTAGGTTCTTTGTGTGTAATCAGAATGGTGGAAATAGATTGCATTTAAGAATTATTTCAGAGCTTAATTTAGTATTTTCATGTTCTAGTAGAATGGCTCACCCACCTGTGGGTTTGTGAATAGAACATATGTCTGACCAGCCATACAAATGTGTACTACCCTTTCTTTAGCATCATTGTCTTGCTTTCTGGCAACATTAACCTCTTTCTTGGAATCTGTTCTTTCAGATCTTTTTTGTTGATTTGTTCACTAACCAATGCTATCTTATTGTTTGGATGTTATAGTCACTGAAGACATCAATAAAGAATTGGTGTGGTATTAGACTTTGGCCTTCTTTTGGGCCCCGTTTACATTGGCTGTCTCTTGTTGTCTTACATCTTTTTTTTTTTTTTTTTTGGTCAGGCAATTGGGGTTAAGTGACTTGCCTAGGGTCACACAGCTAGTAAGTGTTAAGTGTCTGAGGCCGGATTTGAACTTAGGTACTCCTGACTCCAGGACCAGTGCTCTATCCACTGCGCCACCTAGCTGCCCCCTCTTACATCTTTTTTGCCTTTTTTTTAAAGCAAGATTTTGAAGTACTGTGTTGATTTCAGAATATCTCATAGTGTATTTTAGAAGAAAATGCCTCAAAAACAAGAAAGCTAAGATAAACCTTTGTTTACTAGACATGATACTGGATTTCATATCATGGTCTACCAAAATTTTACATGGATTACTTTTAATAGGAATCTTTATAAAATGTTTATATCATTTAGTTCTTTTTTTTTTTTTTAGTGAGGCAATTGGGGTTAAGTGACTTGCCCAGGGTCACACAGCTAGTAAGTGTTAAGTGTCTGAGGCCAGATTTGAACTCAGGTACTCCTGACTCCAGGGCCGGTGCTCTATCCACTGAGCCACCCAGCTGACCTTTCTGTCACTTGTTAATTCTTGTTTCTGTTAATATGTCTCCTCTAACAATCCACCTCTGTCAGTGCCCACTTGTCTTCTTTCTTTTGTTTCTAATTTGATGAAGATATGTAAAATAGGGACTAGGCACCCCTTTAGCAGAATTAAGCTTTTGGATTTTTGAGTAGCTGTGCTTGCTTCCTTCCCGTGTCAGCTACATTCTAGATGGTTATGGTCGACAGAAGCTAATCTCACAATAAATAGGGGTGTTGCTATACTTAATAAAGAATTGTACATGTAAATTAGTAAGATGTGGTTTATGACTTTTTTTAACTTACATGTATTTAGATAGATTTTTTTGTTTCCTTTGCCAAATAAAAGGGGAATTCTCTGCTGAAAAAACCCATGTGAAGCTTTTTTTTTTCTTTCAATAAGGTGATTATTTAAGAACCAAGCATAGGAAAATAATTTTCAAGTAAAGGTAGTATGGTGAGGCACATGATCAGTAAATAAATATACATGCAAATGATGATAAAACATCTGTCTTTCCAACCATGCTGACTATTGGATACATAGTGACTCTCAAATACTTCCCTATTAAATGATGGTAAATTTCAGTGTTCATTTTACAACCTGAGTGTAATCAAACGTTGAGTTTCTGTTGACTCGTTTAGCCCTGTGTGAAACTTCTTGCAAATATGTTTTGAGTCTCCAAATTCCGAGAACTATTTTAGTGCTTTGGGAGAACAAAAACATGTAGTAAACATTTGATAGGCTATGACAAGTGCTTTTAATTCATTTCTTATTAAGTTAAACTAAGCAACTGTTATATAAATTGGATAGTAATATGTTAGCTTTTTCTATTGGCAACAAATTTAAAACTATTCCAAAAGTAGAATCACAGAAGTTAAGACTTGTAAAGAGGACCACAGTGATGACCTAGGCAAACCAATAAATACCTGAAAAGGAATCCCCTCTACCATATACATGAAGGATTGTCCCAAGGGGCAGCAAAAAGAGCAGCACCCTTGTAATTTTCTCTCTTTAGAGTCAGACTCTTAATTCTGCATTTTTAAAAACATTTATCATTGCTGGGTGCTTGCTTTGACTGCAGAACAGTTTGCTTACATGAAGGTCCCCTCTACCATATACAAAACGAGTGGTCACCCAGCCTTTGAAGACCTCCGCTGGGGGGGGCGGCGCGGGGGGCGGAAACATGCCTCTTCCAAGGAATAGCAAATTCCATTTTGAGAAAACTCTTAATTGTCAGGAAGGGTTGGGGGAGGAGGGAGTCCAAATTTGCCTATTTGCCACATTTGTGCTCTTTGCCCATTGCTCCTATTTTGATTTTTTGGGCTAGGTAGAACAAGCCTGATGCCTTATTTACGTAGTAGTAACCATTCAAATACTTGATTACCTCTAGGTGAAATATTCCCATTAATCCTGTGATGATTTAAAAAATTGAAACATAATTTCTGGGTAATTTAATCATTTTATTATAAGGCCAGCAGGTTTTTAATAAAAGGATGGTCATTTAGTCATCTTTCTTTTTTGTTGTTGTTGTTGTTTTTTGTTGTGTGGTTTGTTTTTGTTTTTGTTTTGTTTTTTGCGGGGCAATGAGGGTTAAGTGACTTGCCCAGGGTCACACAGCTTGTAAGTGTCAGGTGTCTGAGATCGGATTTGAACTCGGGTCCTCCTGAATCCAGGGCTGGTGCTCTATCCACTGAGCCACCTAGCTGCCCTCTAGTCATCTTTCTTAGACCAAAGTTTACATTGAACCATTAAGTGCCTCTACTCTAGGTCCAGCTATTTTACCAATTCCAAATTCATCTAATTGTACTTTCCTCTAGCCCACACCTCCATTTCTTTAAATTAAAAAAAAAATAGAGAATTTGTCAAATGCCTTAATAAAATCTACACATACTATATCTGTAGCATTTTTCTGATCTGCCAGTTTAATAACTGATTAAAAACGACTAGTGTTTCTAACTTTCTTTTGCAATATCTACACCAGTGTTGGCTGTCTTCACCTTTAGCTTCTCAACACCTTGATAATCCCATTCAACTTCTTTTGTATTCTCTTTTGACCTTTTACAATGGTGTTGTTTTTTTCTTCTTTCTGTTTAACTCAAAACTTTTCGTTGTTGCTTTTCCTTCTTGGTTCTTTTACCATTTCTTCCTTTTTCAATTTCTCAAGTCCTCCCAAATTCATTTTCTGTGCTTCACAATTCCAAAGTCTTCTAAATCACTTTCACAATCCCTTCTCCATCTGTTCAGGTCCTTCTCTTATTTTGACTTTGACACAGCCATCTCCTTAGGAAGACAGAAATAGAATGCCATCCCGAAGAAATGCAACTCTAAATCTAAAGATAAAATAAATGGACAAAGCAGTGGTTCCAATACTGTCTGGATTGAATCCTAATCCAAACTCTTAATTTTATAGCTGTAAGTAGCTTTGGTTTGTTTAGAGCACTAGAGTTCTTTTGTTTTAAAACAAAAGTTCTTAAAGATGCCAAGTCCATGAACTTTCAAAAAACAATTTATTTCAATATAATTGGTTTCCTTTGTAATCCTTCATGTTATATTTTATGTGTTTAAAACTATTTTGAGAAGGAGTCCATAGGCTTCACCAGACTGTCAGAACAGATCAATGACACACAAAAAGTTAAGAATCTGTGGTCTAGAACTTGATTTTTATCTTAGATCCAACGTTGGGTTCCTTTGCTTTTGGAATGGATTTTGCCAACTTTCTTACTCCAGTTTTTTTAATTATTCCTTCTAGGGACTTCAGACCATCCTACAAAGACCTTACAGCAACCTCCCTTTCAGTCTTTATGGCTGTAGGCCACTCTGAAATCCTTTCTTTGCCCCTGACTCACCTGCTGAGAGAGAGGCCCTTATTTGGCCTCAAAAGATTTTCCCTCTGAGCCTGTCAAGTCTTTATGCACATATCTTAGACCTGGCTTCATCGCCTTCTTGAAGGTTGGGGGGGCTCTGACCCCCCAAATACCTAACTCTTCTTCCTCATTCCTCTCTCTGGAATATAATAGGCATGTGACTAGTTACCATTTGTTGTGTGACCTTCAACAAGTTTTCCCTTTGTTCTCAAGGATCTCTAGCAAACTGCACCCTTCCTTTTCAAGTCCGGTGCCTCCTATTGGGTCTTCTAAGCTTTCATTTCCAAACTGAGAAACCTGTCCTAGCTTTTTACAGAGCTGAATTGATGGCTGTATGCTGGAACTCAGGAATTGTTTGTACCTTTTTGGGTATTGACATTAATAGTCTCTTTTTTCCCTCAATTTTTTTTTATAACTTCTAATCACTTAAATGCTTTTATTTTCCCCTACTCATGATTCCCTAAAATACTATTATTACAACATCAGAACTACCTTAAATATGTAATAAAAGTTAATGATTTCTACCACAAGTGAGCCATTTCCCTTTACTGCACATGTATACTTCCAGTGAGAGGGAACTCATTACAACATGAGATAGCTTGTTTTATTTTTGTATATCATTAATAATTTTTTTCCAGTTTGGCAGTATTGAGCTGCAGACTGTTTCCTTCATATGATTACTAGGCCTATTCTCTCAGCCTATACAGAATTAATCCAACCTCCCTTCTACGTGATAGCCCCTTCATATACTTAAAGGCCAACAGGTTGTCTTTCAGGTCTTCCTTTCAGTCTCTGTACCCTCAATTTCTTTAATCATTCCTTATCTAACATGGTATAGAGTCACATTATCATCCAGGTCATCTTCCTGGACTTAACTCTAGTTTGTCAGTGCCCATTTTAAAATGTGTTACTCAATTTTGAACATAATATTCCAGATGTGTTCTTAGCAGTTCCCAGTACTGGTTCTCTTACCTAGAATCATAGAATACTAAATTTGAAAGGAACCTTAGAGACCTGTCTTTGGGTGTAAGGAGTAGGAGTCTGTAATGCAGCCCAACATTGTTTAAACTTCCTGAATAGCCAGATCATACTGTTGACTTATTTGGCTTCCAGTTCACTAAAAATTCTAAATCTTTTTCATATGAATTATTGTCTGACCATGTATTTCCCCATCTTCGGCTTGTAGTATTTTTTTTTTAACTTGAGTACAACTCTTTATACTTGTATCGGTTAAATTTCATTTTATTGATTTGAAATCATTGTTCAGTTTATTAAAATCTTTTTGGATTTTGGTTCTTTTATGCAGAGTATTATTGGTTGTATATTCCAACTTCTCATCATCCACAGATTTGATTAGCATTCCTTTTCTTTCATCCTCCATTTCTTCCGATCTGTATTTCTTTAAAAAGAAGGGGACAAAAAGCAAAAAAAAAAAAAATGGAAAAGTGAAAAAAGATGGTGAAGAAATACATAATTAATAATTACAACTAAATATGAATGGGGTGAACTCACCCATAAATAAAGAATGGTAACAGAATGGATTAGACAACAGAATTCAACAATGTGTTTATATGAAATATACTTGAAACAGATGTTTACATAATTAAGAAGTTAGGGTAAAATCTATTATGGTTTAGGTGAATTCAAAAAAGCTGGTTATAGCCATGATAATTTTCAGGTAAAACATCAATAAAAAATAGACTTGATTAAAATAAATATATGAGGGAAACAACATCATGCTTAAAGTCACCATAAACATCAAATTAATACTAATGCTTAATATATATACACACAGAGTGGTATAGCATATAAATGCTTAAAAGAAAAATTCATCAAAATCTAGGACTAAATAGACAGTAAAAATAAAATAGTTGGAGATCTCAATGAAATTCCCAGATCTAAACAAACCTAACCAAAAGATAAACAACAAAATTAGAGGTAAATATAATTTTAGAAAAATTATCAATGATAGATCATTGGCAATTACTGAATGGGAACAGAACAGTAGGAGGGGTCTGTGCATGCAGGCATGTGATTTCTCAACTGTGCATGGCACCTTTACAAAAATTGACAAGTACAAGGACGAAAAAACCCCAAACATGCAGGAAAGCAGAAGTATTAAGCATCTTTCACAGACCACAAGATACTAAAATTGCATTCAGTAAAGAGCCGTTGAAGAAAAATTAAAAATCAATTGGAGACAAAGTAATTTAATTATAAAGAAGTGGTGGATCAAAGATCAAATCCTAAGATTAATATAAAATTTCACTGAAGTACAAATATTATACAACAGAACTTTTGATATACAGTCAAAGCTGAAGTAAACTTTTTTAGAAAGACATGAATTTACTTCATTATAATTTGTTCTTAAAGAATATATTGCTTCTAAGGGATTACTATCTGCTTTCCTAAGTGCTTGTAAACTATGAAAGTATCTCAGATGAGCACAGCCCAGAAAGCTTAGCATTTTTGCTAATGATCTCTTTAAACTGAAATTTTTAAGCTTTTTGGTGTCATGAACCCCTTTGACGGTCTATTAAAACCTCTAGACTCCTCAGAATACTGTTTTAAAATATATAATCTTACAAAGGAAACTGATTATAATGAAATAAAGATGTATTTTCCCCCATCTAAGCTGGTAGAGTCAGTCAGTAAGCCTTTATGAAGTACCATGTTCTGATAAGTTTCTGGGGATACAAAAAAAGACAAAAGACCCTTCTTGCTCTCAAGGAGCTCACAGTCAACAACATATAAACAACTACATACAAACAAGATATATACAGGATAAATTGGAGATAATCAACAGAGGAAAGGCACTAGCATTATTGGGAAAGGCTCCTTATAAAAGACAGGATTTTAGCTAAGATCTGAAGGAAGCCAGAAGGAGACATGGAAGGAGAGAATTCCAGGCATCTGCAGTACTTAGTGAAAATGCCCAGAGCTGGAGGATGGAGTTGAGTGCCTTATTCAAGGAAAAGCAAGGAGGCCAGTGCCACTGGCAGAGTATATAGAGGAGTGGCTTGGTCAGATCTGTGAAGATCAATTTAACAGCTGAATGGAGATGGATGGACTACAGTGGGGAGAGACTTGAAGCAGGTAGACCAGTCAGCAGACCATTACAATAGTCTAGGCATGAGGTATTGAGGGTCCTGCACCAGAGTAGTGGCAGTGTCAGAGAAAAGAAGGGAACAAAAATGAGAGATGTTACCAAAGTACAAGTGGCAGGACTTGGGCAACTGATTGGATGCGGAGGGTATGAAAAAGAGAGTGAAGAGTCAAGTACAACATCTAAGTTTCAAGCCTGGGTGGTGCATGGGAGGATTATTGTACCCTTGACATTAATAGGAAAGTCAGGAAGAAGACAAAATTTGGGAGGAAAGACGAGTTCTATTTTAAACATTTTGGAACTTGAAATGTCTTTGGGGCATCCAGTTCGAGAAGTCCATTAGGCTGTTGGAGATGTAAGACTGGAAGGTAAGGAGAGAGACTTTTACTGAGTAAATAGATGGGAGAATCATCCACATAGAGATAATTGAATCCCTAGAAGCTGATGAGATCACCAGGTGAAATAGTATAGAGCAGAATTGTCAAACACACCAACCCTCAATACTCCCAGTGTTGTCGTTTGTCCTTCATTCTCAAAGAGGAGGACCAAGACATTGGGGTGATGTCATGACTTGTAATGGATTGGATTTAAGTGAGACAGGGCTGTGTAAGGTCACCAACCTCACTCTCTCCTCCAGAGCCATCTGGGTCCAGTGGCAAGATATACAACAGGATGACTGGAGATGGCCCTGGATATTTAAGGCAATTGGGGTTGTGATGTGTTATATAATAAATTACTGGGGAACTAGGCTGGGTTTTCATATATATATAGTCAAAACTGGTGCAATAGTCATATACATATATGACTATTGCACCAGTTTTGACAATAAGCATTTATTATTAATTAATTAATATTACATATTAAAATATTGACTGCATGTCTCCCTGACTTCCTCACTAGTCACAGGCTTACAGACCTAAACAATTGCATGCCCAGAATTTTGAGCCAAGAGGGCGAGGAAAGGGCCTGTGGAGAGTAAGAGAGTCCAAGAAAAAAGAGAGAGCAAGCCCCTCGTGGCCCAGTCATTTTATCTTCTTTTTGGTAGAGTTCGGTCAGCATATATTGATCTAAGCTAATTGTTTATCATTATTCAGTTCCATTGATTTGACATAACTTGGGTGTGGTCTAGAGATCAAATTCCAACCATCTAGGTGGACTTTTTCCCCTAGCTAATCAAAAGAATCAATCTGCATTCCTTTTGTTAAGGGTGCCCAGGCATGTTTCTGGTGTGAGGGGGAGAGAGTAGCAAAAACTAATGTCTGGGTTTTTCTTAGAAATCCATTATTAATAATTATTTTCTCACAGTGACTTGCCCAGGATCACACAGCTAGTAAGTGTCTGAGGTCATATTTGAACTCAGGTCCTCCTAACTTAAGGGCCAGTGCTTTATCCACTGTACCATTTAGTTGCCCCATCGCAGTGTAGTCCAAGATGAGATTGGTGTCGCAAAAAATCTATAGAGAGTATCAAGGAGAAAAAGGCAAAGAGATCAAGAATGGAGAAATCTTTATACAGACCCTTACATGTACCCCAGCACAAGAGCCCCTGCTTTAAACAAACATTTTGTACCATTCTTCATGAAATTTTTTTTTTAAGTGAGGCATTTGGGGTTAAGTGACTTGCCCAGGGTCACACAGCTAGTGTTAAGTGTCTGAGGTCAGATTCGAACTCAGGTACTCCTGACTCCTGGGCTGGTGCTCTATCTACTGCGCCATCTAGTTGCCCCTGAAATTACTTTTTAAAAAAAATTAGACTATTACTTTGACAGGCTTTGTAGATACCTCAAAAATACCACTTTCCGGAGAAAGATTTCACATGCCAAGAAGCTTGTGTATTTTTTGTAATGACTATAGCAAATGAAAAAGATGGGATTTTTCAGTAACTCTATTTAATGGTTCCATTCTGATTTCACATTTAACATGTAGCTTAAATAACTACTTACTCAGTGTCACCAAGTCTCTTTCTGGTTCTTATCCTCATTTCACCTAATTTCTTTGATTCAGAACGTCTCCAATTTCATGTCCCCCCTCCCCCCCCAAAATGCTTCACCTAAGTGGTTTAAAAGACAATTATTATCCAAGCTATCTTTTCCCAATACTTAAGTCTGAATTTTAAAAATCAAGTCATGTTCAGGGTACAGGTGCTTGAATTATGTTTTTATGCAAACATTCTTCCAATTTGGTGACTATTTTTCTTCAAATTTAATAATAAACCAAATTTTAAGGATTTTTAGTCAGTTCTTTCACTTAAAGAATAATTCTACAAGGCTAGGAATTATATAATTATATATATGTAGTAGCAAAGCAAAATATTAAAGTTTTACACCATAGCATATAATTTGATTTTATGCCCTTTCGCTTGTTTTCCCCTGTATTTAGGCTATCATAATTGTATCTGACTAGCATAAATACTTTTATTTGGTTACCTAACTTTTTTTTTTAAACCATTAAACCTCTGCTATTAAAGTTTGGAAGCACCAAAGAGTATGAAGCAAGATACAGTATCAAGAAATTCATAATTACAGCTTATTTTAAGTTACCAGTTAATTTCTTTTGGAGTGATTAAGTTCTGAATCATAGCAAATCATTTCTCAAATAGAAATCTTATTTGTTTATTCTAATCTTAAACATGCAAAAATATTTCCATATTGTAGCAAAACACAAAAATAATTATATGAAATTGAATTTCCTTTTTTACTGCTTGGATTCTTAAAATATATAATACACTCCTACTTTAAAAACTTCCTGCTTGTCTGTGCTTCTGAAATTCATTCTGTTCTCTTCTGTTCATTTAAGATTTTTTTCCTCTCCCCTTCTTTCTCCGTCTCCCTTCTTCCTTTCCTTCTCCTTCTGCCCTCCCCCACCTTTTCTTCTCTCTTTCTCACCATTGATAATCTCCATCTTCAAAACACCACTCCAACTAAACCAAGGGAACTTGTTATGGGTAAGAATCGTCAAGTGAAACAAATCCACACAGAGGCCATGTCCAGAAATGTATGTTAATCACCTCTCTATTAGGAAGTGGGTAAAATGTTTCATCATACATTTTCTGGAGTCATGGTTGATTAACCCTAAACTTTGATTAGGGTTCTTGCTTCTTTCCCAGTTCTTTTTCTTTACAGTGTAGTTGCTCTTGTATAAATTGTTCTAGTTCTGTTTACTTTATTCTACATCAGTTCATATAAGGATTCTCTGGAATTCTTTCATAATTTCTTACAGTCCAATAATATTCCATTGCATTTATACCATAATGTGTTCAGCCATTTCCTAATTGACAAATACCCTCCTGTTTTCCTTTTTGTTCCCCCTTCAGGTTCAAGGAACTTGTTTTGTTTGAGACTGTTATTTCAAGGTACTGTCTTACTTCTGAAGCCCACCCATTCCCACTTGTTTCTCTGTTAAGTCTAATGTATTTCTACATTATTTGTGTGTGTGTCTTCTCTCCTTTGTCATTTGCTCTAATACTCATTCCCCTCACCCCAACCCCTTTTCTTTCATGTTAGCATAATTCTTTTCTCCCATACCCCAGTTATGAGAAATAGCTAGTTCTTCCTCCTTTCTAAACTAGTGTATTACTTTTTTGTTTGTTTTGTTTAGTTTTGGTTTTTTGGGCAATGAGAGTTAAGTGACTCGCCCAAGGTCACACAGCTCGTGTCAAGTGTCTGAGCTCAGATTTGAACTCAGGTCTTCCTGACTCCAGGGCTGGTGTTCTATCCACTACGCCACCTAGCTGCCCTGAGTGTATTCCTTCTTTTTTCCCTTCCTTCTTTCAGCTTTTGAAATAAAACCAATCCATTCCATGATCCTTGCCCTTCTTATTTAACTACCTCAGTACCCTTTGAAGTCATTAAGGTTTTAAGGGGACGTTTGTTTCTTCTTCCCCTTTAAAATATTAGTATTTTATCATTATACAGCTCCCTTCCAAGTCTTCATATAAATTTACCTTTCTGGATTTCTTTTGACACTTGTGCTTGCATTTCAAATGCTGGAACAATACTATGTCACATTAAAGGTCTTTTTTCACCCTGGTTGGTCAAATTATTCTTGGTTGTAAGCCACTGTTGTTATTCTACTGTTGTTTCAGACCTGTTAGACTCTTCCTGACCCCATTTGGGGTTTTCTTGGCAAGGATACTGGAGTGGTTTGCCATTTCCTTCTCCAGTTCATTTTACAGATGAGGAAACTGAGGCTAACAGGGTTAAGAGACTTGCCTGGGGTCACACAGTAAGTGTCTGAAGCCAGATTTGAACTCAGTAAGATGAGTTGTCTTGACTCCAGGCCCAGTACTCTATCCACTTCATCACCTAGCTGCCCAAGAAACTGCCAGAACATGTTATTTTGAACTTGCTTCTTTCTGGATACTTGCAGTATTTTTTCTTTGATGTGTGACCTCTCAATTTTAGCTATGAAATTCCTTGGAATTTTCCTTTGGCCTTTCAGAGGATGATCTGTGGATTTTTTTGTATTTTCCTGTCCTTGCCTTCTAGTTCTAACAGATCTGTGTTCATTTATGACTTCTTGAAATATAGGATCTAGTCTTTTTATGTGTGCATGCATGCATATGTATGCACAATATAGAAATGTATTTATGAAATATAGCATCCTATCTATCTATCTATCTATCTATCTATCTATCTATCTATCTATCTATCTATCTATCTATAAATGTCAGCAAATCAGATGGTTCTTACATTATCTCTCCTTGACCTGTTTTCTGGGTCAGTTGTTACATTAGATACATTACAATTTTCTTTTTTTTTTTAATTTTTGTTCCAATATTTCTTGCTCTTTAATGGAATCACTGATTTCTGTTTGGTTGTCTTATGGGGAGTCCATTATTTGGGTAAGTTTTCTGACATATTTTGGGGTGGGGGCAGGGCAATGAGGGTTAAGTGACTTACCCAGGGTCACACAGCTAGTAAGTGTCAAGTGTCTGAGGCCAGATTTGAACTCAGGTCCTCCTGAATCCAGGGCCTGTGCTTTATCCACTGGGCCACCTAGCCCCACCCTCCCACCTTCCACATTCTCTTCTAAGCTATTTTCTTTCCACTTATTATCTCCAGGGCTTTAATTTTATTTCATGAATTATATCTTTTAGAGATTCATGGAGTCCTTGTAGAAAATCCATGCTTTCTTTGAATTATATATTTTTAAATAACTTTATTTCAATATAATTGGCTTCCTTTTAAACCTATGTACTGTATTCTAAAATTATTTATTTATTTATTTTGGGAGGCGAAGCAGTTGGGGTTAGGTGACTTGCCCAGGGTCACACAGCTAGTAAATGTCAAGTTTCTGAGGCCGGAATTGAATGTAGGTCCTCCCGACTCCAGGGCTGGTGCTCTATCCACTGCACCACCTAGCTGCCCCCTATACTGCATTTTTTTTAATAAAAATATTTTTTTATTTTCCAGTTACATGTGGAGATAGTTTTCAGCATTTGTTTTTATAAGATTTCCAATTTCAAATTTTTCTCTCTCCCTGCCCTAGACAGCAGGTAATCTGATATAGGTTTTATATATATATATATATATATATATATATATATATATATATATAAAATAACATTAAACATATTTCTGCATTAGTCATGTTATAAGAGAAGAATCAGAGCAAAAAGGAAAAACCTCAAAAGAGAAAAAGAACAGCACCAAAACCAAAAGAAATAGTATGGTCCAGTCAGCATCCATATTCCACAGTTTTGTTTTGTTTTTCTGGATTTGGAGAGCCTTTTCCATCATGAGTCCTTTGGGACTTTCTTGTACCGTTGTATTGGTGAGGAGAATCTAGTCTATCACAGTTGATCAACATATAATGTTGATGATACTGTGTATAATGTTCTTCTGGTTCTGCTCATCTCACTCATCATCAGTTCTTGCAAGTCCTTCCAAGTTTCTCTGAACTCCTCCTGCTCATCGTTTCTTATAGCACAATAGAATTCCATTATATTCATATACTACAACTTTTTCAGCCATTCCCTAATTGATGGGCAGCCCCTCAATTTCCAATTCTTTGCTACCACAAAAAGAGCAGCTATAAATATTTTTGTACATGTGGGTCCTTTTCCCTTTGCCATGATCTCTTTGGGAAAAAGACTCAAAAGTGGTATTCCTGGGTCAAAGGATATGCACAGCTTTATAGCCCTTTGGGCATAATTCCAAATTGCTCTCCAGAATGGATCAGTTCCAATTTTTCTACAGCTTCTCCAACATTCATTATTTTCCTTTTTTATCATATTAGCCAATCTGATAAGTGTCAGGTGGTACCTTATAGTTGTTTTAATTTGCATCTCTCTAATCAATAGTGATTTAGAGCATTTTTTCATATGGCAATAGATAGCTTTGATTTCTTCATCAGAAAACTGCCTGTTCATATTCTTTGACCATTTCTCAATTGGAGAATGACTTGGATTCTTATAAATTTGATTTAGTTCCCAATATATTTTAGAAATGAGACCTTTATCAGAAGTACCAAGGGCAGCTAGGTGGCGCAGTGGATAGAGCACCGGCCCTGGATTCAGGAGGACCTGAGTTCAAATCTGGCCTCAGACACTTAACACTTACTAGCTGTGTGACCCTGGGCAAGTCACTTAACCCCAACTGCCTCACTAAAAAAAAAAAAGTACTGGCCATAAAAATTGTTTCCCAGCTTTCTGCCTCCCTTCTAATTTTGGGTGCATTGCTTCTGTTTGTACAAAAACTTTTTAATTTAATGTAATAAAAATCATCCATTTTGCATTTCATAATATTCTCTATCTCTATCTCCTGTTTGGTCATAAACTTTCAATTGATTTTTTTTTGGTGAGGCAATTGGGGTTAAGTGACTTGCCCAGGGTCACAGCTAGTAAGTGTCAAATGTCTGAGGCCGGATTTGAACTCAGGTACTCCTGACTCCAGGGCCGGTGCTCTATCCACTGCGCCACCTAGCTGCCCCTCAATTGATTTTTAAAATCCTTTTTGAACTCTTCCAAGAAGGCTTTTTGTTCTTGAGATCATTTCATCTTCCCTCTTGAGGTTTCACATATAGGCAATTCGAGAGTATTGTCCTCATCTGAGTTTGTTTGCCTCTTCCCTGTTGATACAGAAGCTCTCAATGGTGAGAGCTCTTTTTTGTTTCTTACTCATATTACAACTTTTTTTTTTTTAATTGAGGTCTGCTTTGGGGGCACCAGAGTCCCTGTTTCAAGTTTCTTGTGCTGGGGTATAGGGGCTCTGTCACTGGCTTTCTACACTGAGGCCTCTATGGCTTGTGGATTTCCCACCACCTTGGGCTTGCTCTCTGTACGCTGGGATCGGTAGGCCTGGTCGCACCTGTCCTATGGGTGGCCCTCCAGCTGGCAACCTGCCCTCTCGGCTGGTGTAGATAGGTTTCGCCACTGTCCTGCTACGCCACCAGCTTGTTGAGCCAGGATCCAGGGGCCTCAGTTGCTCGGCTATGGCCCATAGCTTCTTGCTGACTTTCCCTGACCTCCGCACTGAGCTGCTGTGCGCTGAGCCTCCCTTTTGCACGAGTGAGACCGACTTTTCCTGAAGTCTTCTAAATGATCTCTGGTTGGAAGACTGTGTGTCTCTGTCTCTTTGAAGGTTCTGTAGTTTCAGAATCCGTCCAGAGGCTTGATTTAATGTTCTTTTTGAAGGAGCAGAAGGAGAGCTCAAGCAACATGCTGGCTTCTCTTGGCCATCTTGGCTCCGCCTTTCTCTCTTTGAATTATTATAGAATTACTCTCCTAAGCTACTTTTGGGGGGATATCTAGATCTGCTGTAATTTTTTTCATACTGGTTGATAACTTCTTTGGTTCTCCTACCTTTATTTCCTGAATTTTGGCTTTGTGCCAAGGGCAGACTCTGCTCCTGCTATACTTTTTGGTTGAGTTGGTCATCCCTGTTTGGTCTCTGTTTGGGTCACCTGGTTCTTTTTGATGACCTCCACAGACTCCAATCTGTGAAGTTCAGAGGGCTGCTTTTGTAGAGCCCTCTAAGGTATATCAGAACTGTTTTAGGGAACCATGACCCTGGACACCTGGGATTTCCCAAACTGAGCCCTGCTGAACATATACTACTGTTCCCAGGTCCCTTTTACAACCCCCCTGGGACTTTCTCATGGGAATCCTTCATCCTGCTGCCTCCTCACACAGAGCCCTTCAGGCTACATGCCTCTTTGGCCTATTATTATACCTCTGTTAGTGCTAGTAGACTGGATTTGTTTGCCCATTCTGGCTTTGTTTGTAGCCCCTTTTCCTATTGTAATTGGGCTACTGGCTGACTTAATGTGCAGCTCTGGGGTTTCTCCTTGGATTTCTTGATCATTATTCAGTCTGCTGTCAATTTCAATTTTTTTTTTTTGAAGTAGGTGTTTGGGAACTGGGTGGTCTTCTTCCATTCAGAAATACATCTTGGATGAAAACAAGAAGTATTTAAAATTTTTTATTTAAAAATTAAAATTTCTCCATTCCTTAGATGAAAATGTTTTTTAATTCATTCCAAACTGACTTGTTATTTGCAATTACATGTCATTTACTGCATGCTGCAAGGGGATTTAAAACTGCCTTTTTTTTTTCAATCTTTACAGGAGTTCATCAAGGGAATCTGTGAGCCTGAATTAGAAGAGAGAGAATGTTACCCAAAGGACATGCACTGTATTTTTGTTGGGGCACAGAGCCTGTTTCTTAAGAGCTTGATCCAGGATACATGTGCCGATATGGCCATTCTAGACATCGGTGTGCTTAGCATCAGAGGCGGTGCCGAGGCTGTTGTCATGGCCAGAAGTCACATACAGCAATTTGTGAAGCTCTTTGAAAACAATGAGAGTCTACCAAGTACTCAAAACGAATCAGAGGTGAAAAGGCAGTTTAAACAGTTTGTTGAATCCCATGCAGATAAATATACAATGGACTTGTTGATTTTACCCAGTTCATTGAAGAAAGAACTCCTGAATCTTACCCATGGTGAAGATCCATATGAATTAGATTATGATGATAACAATGTTATTGGTCTTACAGATTGTAAAACAAAATTTACACACAATGGCATCCAAGAGCCGAGCATGCCCAATGATGGGCAGGTTATTAAGGAGGAAGAAAGAAAGCAAGCAGGGACCCCTGTTTCTGAGCTTACAAAACAAATGGACACAGTTTTTTCTGGTTCCACAGAGGTTCTTTTTGTTCCTGTAAATGGTGTGACTCCACCTGAGGAATCTGTTTCCAAAGAGAGGATATGTCACAAAAGGAGGTCTTCTGATACTGAAGAAAGACACACGAAGAAGCAGTTTTCATTGGAAAACGTTCACGGGGGTGAGCCTTCATCTGCTACTGAGAAATTGACTGCAGGCACCATGATTAACCTGCTCTCTGATTCCCGTATAACCTCTGAAGATTTAGGCATTGATTTAAAAGACACTACTGAGGAAATGGAATACAATATCCTAGTAAACTTTTTTAAAACTATGGGATACTCCCAGGAAACTGTAGAAAAAGTTATTAAGGAGCAGGGACCATCTACAGAACCCTTAGTACTCTTAGAGGAAATTGAAAAGGAAAACAAAAAGTTCCAGGAAGAAAAAGAAGTCTTCCCTAGGCATGCTTCAATTGTGTGCCTGGAGGTCACTGAAGCCAAAAGCAAGGGTATTTGCAATAGTCAAAATGAATTTAAAATGAATTTTTCTCCAAAGAAGACAAAGGATCACATGCAGCAAAACATAATAGAACAATCTCAGTCACCTCTCAGAATAGAAGAAAAACCAGGTACCTCAAACTGCAAAATGAAAACTGCCAGTTCAGTTCCAACAGAACCAAGAACAGAAAATTGGAATTCTACCCAGAGCCATGTTCCCCACATAGATGTAGAAATGGATGGCTCTTCACCTTCTGTTTCCCCTTTAAAGAAGCTCTTATGTGACAAGGGAATACTTACAGAATTGGATTTTGTTGCCAGAGGAACTCCGAGTTACCAGCCAAGAGTACCAGTTATTCCTGAAAATATTTTGTTTCCAAAATGTGGGGTCACAGTTCCAAAGAATAATGTTAACCTTATATGTGAAAGCCAGCTAGGATGTTGCAACCCTTCCCAAGTCACACCAAATTGCCAGCCCTTCCCTCCGATGCCTTTTTTTCCACCCCTTCTCCCTTCAGTTACTAACGTTAAGCTGGCAGGACCATCCAATCGTTGTATTGATTCCTCAGTTACTGGGGTTCAAAGATTCCGAGATACTCTAAAAACACCATACAGGCTGGAATTAAAAAATGAACCAGGGAGATCAGATTTAAGGCACATTGTTATAGATGGGAGCAATGTTGCTATTGCGTAAGTATAGTTAATCTTTATTAACTGTACCACAGATTTTAAAGTGTTTGAATTGATCTAAATAATACCTAATGGATCGGTTGCTTTGCCTTATTTGGACCATGCTCAAATGATTGCACAGATTTCTAAAGCCTTGGAATATCAAAAGTGTACTGGCCTCATGTGCTTTAGTGATAAGTACTACTTTATATACAATTTTAACTTCATTAGTTCAAGCTTTGTTTCTGGTATTTCCTATTAATAGAATTTTTCTTACTGCTAAAATTTGTAAAGGGAAGAATTATAATTGGCCTACTTAACTGCATTCAAAAATTTCTTATACAGAGGGCCTCTGTCAAATGTATTTCATAGGTTCTAGGTCACATATTTTTAAACTATCCTTTATTAAAAAGAGAATAAGTAGGTTCTAGTAACTGCTTATACAGTTTTTCAAATATTAAAAACTTATAAAGTACTATAGCCTTTAAATATGAGTTTTGTGTAACTGAAAAGATAAAGGTTTTCCTTTGACATTGTTGACAATGGTTTTGGGGGTTTTGGGGGGAGTGTTTTTGGCCACTGCCTTTCATTTATTGATTGATTGATTGATTGATTGATTGGCGAGGCATTTGGGGTTAAGTGACTTGCCCAGGGTCACACAGCTAGTAAGTGTCAAGTGTCTGAGGCCGGATTTGAACTCAGGTCCTCCTGAATCCAGGGCTGGTGCTTTATCCTCTGTGCCACCTAGTTGCCCCTTGGCCACTGACTTTTAAAAGAAATATTTACAGTAATTTATTTTTGTAAGTGATTAAATGATGAGAAAATACATTTCATGTAAAGTTTCAGAGCTAGAGCTACAAGGGCTTTAGCTAAATGAATGACCTTGGGCAGGTCCCTGTCTGTGTGACACACACAAGATTAGAAGATTAGCTTGGCATCTGAGGATATGGAAATTCTTGAATCAGTTCCTATTTTCCAGTGTGAAGTGATTTCTCCCTCTACTGTTCTCTTCTCTAGTGCTTTGTACTTTGTATATTTTTATATTTAATTTGGTGGTGGTGGTATACTTGCTAGGACTATCAGATCCTTGAGGTAAAGGACCAGATTTTTATTTCATTCACTGCTCAACAGGCACTTTCCATAGACCAGATGCTTAATAAATGGTGGCAGTAGTTGTTTTCACCTCCTCTCTCAGGGCCTTAGTTTTTTCCTCTTAACAAATGAGGGGGTTGGACTGGATAATCTTTTAGGTTCCTTCTAGCTCAGATATTCTCTTTGGTAATCTAGTCTAACCTCCTCATTTTACAGAGGAGGAAGTACCTGACCTCAGGTCATGTCAGAATGGCCAAAGAACCCACTTCTTTTCCCATCCACTCATTTCCACAACTACACCCCACTACCTTCAGCTGTTCTAAGAAAATTCTTTTCATTTTGGTAGACTAACAAGAGTTGTACAAAGAAGTAGGCAGCAAGGAGTTTTCTTAGGAAAAGTCTTTTTTTCTTCTCCTTTTTTTTCGGGGGTGGGGGGGGTGGGGGAGGGGTGAGGCAGTTGGGGTTAAGTGACTTGCCCAGGGTCACACAGTAAGTGTCAAGTGTCTGAGGCCAGATTTCAACTCAGATCCTCCTGAATCCAGGGCCGGTGCTTTATCCACTGTGCCACCTAGCTGCCCCTACTTGCTTCCTTGTTAAAGTTTGCTGTGCATTTTGTAGTACTTACATAGTGCTGTTTTTCAGTTCTTGTTGTCAATTAAACCCCACTGTAAGGGTGCTGGTATTAATCTAGAGTATTTTACATCTCTTAGATTCAGCTTTCTCTGTTCCCCTTAAAGCGATATTGAAACTTTTACCTTTTATAGGAATTTAGGTGTTTTATAATGGCTGAATCTTTTGTTTTGAGTTTGGGTGTTTCAGGCAGCATTAACTCACCTCACTTTTTTTATAATGGCACATGGCCACATTGTGCCAAGAAGCACTAGCAACAGATTTTAAATCATGAGCTAATTAATACGTTTTCTGTTGTCTGATTTTGTCATTATTGGGAAGAGCTTTATTCACCTTGGATTATTAGTATAATCTAATAAATACTCCTGTAACAATTCCTGTCCTTTCTAAAGGTCTCCATTTCCAGTTTTGCTAAATCTTTTAGTGTCTTCTCTTGAATGGGACTCTTCATTGTCCACATGTAGATTATAGATTTATGCATTGGTGCACTTGAAATTCAGGAAACTGTTGAAATGTAGAGTACTTCATGGTTTAATGAGTTGTTATTTTGTGTTTTTTGCTTTTTTTTTTTTTTTTGAGAGCGAGGTGAGTGTTAACTCAATTTCCATGAATAACTTCTAGTAAAATCTTTGGTGAACAAAGTGGAACTTTACTGAGTTGTTTCTGGCTTTTAGCAGCTACAGGCCACACTTTTTTGGCATTTATATTTTTATCTTTAACATAGAATCATTTTTCATTGGTCAGGAAGGTCTTTAATGGAAAGGGAGAAGTTTGTTCCTAAATAATTTGGGGGGGGGGATTGGAGTTAAGTGACTTGCCTAGGGTCACAGTAAGTGTCTGAGGCTGGATTTGGACTCAGTTCCTCCTGACTCCAGGGCCGGTGCTCTATCCACTGTGCCACCAAGCTGCCCCATCCTAAATAAAATTTTAAAAATTAATCACTGGCAAAAGACATCCTGTGAACAGGTAGCATCTTGCAAGTAAATTTAATGGCAGGTAATAGTCTATAAAGATTCTATTGGAAAGATTGGACTCAGGATGAGAGCAGTTGACCAGAAATATGAGGAAGATGTAATAGAAACAGTGAAGATAGCTTAAGAAATGCATATGGGGACCTAGGTTTCTCTCTCACTCTTTCCCCCACCATTTCTACAGTGCTTGCTTCCCCCCCCCCTCTCTTTCTCTCTCTCTCTCTCTCTCTCTCTCTCTCTCTCTCTCTCTCTCTCTCTCTCTCTCTCTCTCCCCCCCCCCCTTCCTTGCTTCCTTGCTTCCTTCCTTTTCTTTTTTTTTTCCCCTGTGCTGATTACCACTACCATGCCTCCTGGAATGGGTTAGTTTTGTTAGCTTGGACATGGGCAACACCGAAAAGGAGGATTACCAACCTCGTAACCCAGGTGATTTCTGCCACACTCCTTCTTGCTACCAAAGGAACCATTTTATCCTATTGTAGTTTTTAAGGCAATCTCATATGTAAGTAAGTGTGCACTAGATTGATGGGAGACCTTGGAACAAGCAAAGTAAATTACTTGGTCTGCATATGGTCTGATGACCCAGAACCGATTCAGATACTAAGCACATGTAACTCCATTAAGTTTGACTTGGTAGTAAAATTAAATCTCTGAATGGTTCAATTCAGATTCCCCCCACCCATGACACTCATTAAATATCAGCAAACTTTCTGATCACTTAAGATGATAAGAAGATACTTGAGTTGATTGTACTGTAAGGCTTTTTTCTTTACTGATCTGAAGATTAAGATATCACTAAAACCTTCTGTTTTAGTCTGATAATCCAAATGAAGTGTCCAGTTTGGTCAGTGAAACAATGAAAAGCATGGATAAGGTCTTGGAAGTTGAACTACTTTTTTCCTTTTTCCTTTTCCTTTAGGTCAAGTTCCTGTCTCCTCATGTTATCTTTTTCTTTTAATTCTTTAACTGATAGCACTCTTGGCGTGGCCTAGACGACACCTGTTTCCAACCACTTAGCTGGCAACAGCCAGGTAGAATGCTGGTTTTTCTCCCTCTTGCTCTTAGAATCAGTAACCTCATCTTTTCCAGGAAATCCTCAGGGTGAGACAGGATAAAAACTGTCTCAGAAAGCGTGCCTTCAGAAATTCTATCTAAACAAACTAACACTTATCCCCTCAAGTGTTAGTGAAGATACGGGCAGTTGTATAATCATAGACAGCCTTTCCTAGAGTACTGTACATGTGTCTTTTCTTTCTTATAGCTTTAAAGGCTCTGTTTAGCAAGCAAAAATAAATCTCTCAAATTAGCATGTTAGTATTTCAGGAGAACATAGTTTAAAAGAAACTTAAGCTTTATTGTGAAGCCCACAAGTATTTACTTTAAAACTATGTCTTTTTGGCCAGATACTTTTGGATGTCACTATTTTATTTCTTAGTCAAAAGACAGGAAGTAAAACCATGCTTGTCTTCACTTTCAAATACTAATATTTCTTATCATTTCACTTTCTTTTTGGCAGTTCTGATTGGGGAAACTCAGAAAATGACCCACAGCTACATAGCATTGCCCAATTCAAAATATAAAATGAAGTCCCAGTCATTTATCTCTGTGAAGGCCAGCACTAGTTCCTCCTTATGATTTGCAAAGTGATGATGTAAAGTTCAAGTCATAATTCTGAGTAATACTAATTGGCCATTATTTCTTATGAGTTCTCAAAATTATATTCAAGTAAAAAGAAACACAAATGTGTGTTATTTAAAATAATGGGGACTAGGCTGGGGTTTCTAAAATATTGCTACTTATAAATTAATGGCTATTGCACCAGTTTGGCAATAGGCATTTATTATTAATATAACATATTAATGCAGTATTGACTATATGTCTCCCTGACTTCCCCATTAGTCACAAGCTTACAGGCCTAAATAGTTACATACCCAGCATGGAGAGTAAAAAAGTCCCAGGAAGAGGGGCCAAGAGACAAAAAGAGAGAGACCCTCATGTGCCCAGGGATTTTATCACCTTTCTGGTAGAGGCCCATCACTACATATTGATCTAAGCTAATTGGTTAGCATTATTTAACATCATTGATTGACTTGACTTAGGGTGGTGTAGAGATCAAATTCCAATGATCTAGGTGTGCTTCCCCTAGCTAATCTAAAAAATCAATCTGCATTCCTTTTATGAAGCTGAAGGTTCATCCCAGGCTGGTTTCCGGGGAGGGGGAGAGAGCAGCTAAACTAATGTCTGCATTTCTCCCAGAAATCCATTATTAATAACTATTTTCTCACAAATAAGAACAAAATGGAAATAATAAAAATCCCACCATTCTTCCCCCTTTGACCTTTTTTTAAGGAGGTTTTTTTTTGTTTGTTTTGTTTTTTGGCAAGGCAATAAGGGTGAAGTGACTTGCCCAGGGTCACACAGCTAGTAAGTGTCTGAGGCTGGATTTGAACTCAGATCCTCCTGAATCCAGGGCCAGTGCTTTATCTACTGTGCCACCTAGCTGCCCCCTAAGCAGCTTTTTTGATTAGGTGAAGTTAAAGGGAAAGGTCTTTTCCTGAAACTGCTTTCTATGATTCCCTTCTCAAATAGATGCCCTCAACAAAATAATAACAACTAGATTTTGTTTCTTTGAAAAGGTAAACATGACCTTAGGTCATCTAAGCCTATAAACCAGTAATTAAAATTAACTTTTTTTTGACTCTAGATTTTTAACAATTATAATAAAACATCACTTTGTATTTATTATGCCTTTTCAACTTCATGTATAATTTTATTTAGCGTTAAGACAAATAACAATCCAAATAAAAATTTTGTTAGTGCTATATGTGATTATTAATTTGAATTTATTAACTATTCACATATTTTTGAGCCTTTTGTGTACTTGGTTGTGTTCTGCTGGGTAATGATAATGGGTATTTTCATTTACTTTTTAGTTTTTGTTTTTTTTAAATTGTGTCTAACTTTGACAGCCTGTTTGGGTTTTCTTGGAGAGATACTGGATTGATTTGTCATTTCCTTCTTCAGCTCATTTTACAGATGAGGAAACTGAGACAAACCAGGTTAAGAGACTTTCCCAGAGTCACACAGCTAGTAAGTGTCTGAGGCCAGATTTGAACTCAGGAAAATAAATCTTTCTGATTCTAGGCCCAGCACTTTATCCACTGTACCATTGTATAAGTCATAGGCCTCACCTTTAAGGAGCTTTCATAAAAGGTATTATTAGATCTGGACCTTGAAAAGAGAAAATTTTGGCAGACTGTAAAAAAGGGGTTATGGGAGTGCATTCCAGTAAGTAAGAGGGGGCACTGAGGTGGGAAAACACAGGATATGTCCATATAACAGGAGAAATATGGTTTGACTAGAGCATAGGATTCATACTGGGAAATAGACTTTGTGGAACAGTGGGGAAAACAAGCTCTGCACTTGAGAGTATGAAAAACCTAGGTTTGAATGCTACTTCTTACCATGTACAGGGCATGTGACCATGAATAAGTTACTTCACCTTTATATGAATATCTGTTTCCTCATCTGTTAAATGGAAAGAATACCTGTAGTACCTTCTTCCCAGAGTTTTTGAGATTATCAAACTAAATAATGTATTTAAATCACTTTGCAAGTCATAAAGCACTATATAAATAGTACATAATTATTTTTACTATTTCATATGACACATAGCTAGGAGTGATCATTTACCCAATAGATGTTGTATACAAAACAAAATTCAAAAAGATTTTAATAAGTTAGAATGTTGGCTTGCATCTAATGAGGTCAAATTTAATAGGGAAAAATATAAAGTCTTCCACTTGGATTTTTTAAAAAAAACTTTACTGTATATGGAGGAGGCATAACTAGACAGCCTGAAAAAAGATGTAGGGAGTTTAGTCAACTGAAGCTTTATGATGAATCAATGGTATAATATGACTGTCCCAAAAGCTATTACAATCAGAGTTTGCATGGATGCGCAGTGTCCAGGACTGGGAAGGTCCAGTCCTGCTGTTCTTTGTCCTGGTTAGTTCCCATCTGGAGTACTGGGTTTAGGTCAAGGCACTGTATTTTAGGAAAAACATTGTTAAGCTAGAGAGTGGAAGAGGGCAACTAGGGTCTTGAAGTATCTTGAGTTCATGTTCTATGAATATTTGTAGAAGGAACTGGGGGTGTTTGCCTGGAGGGAACATGATAGTTGTTTTCAAAGCACTTGAAAGTATATCATGTGGAAGGATTATAGTTGTTCCGTTTAGTTCCAGAAAGTAGAACAAGGAGCAATGAGTTTCAGAGCGAGATTTATTTGTAGTATAAGGAAAAATGTATTGCTGGGAGTTATCCAAAAGTGAAATGGGCTATTTTGAGAGAAAGTGGGTTCACCCTCAGCAGAGGTCTTTGGACAGAGGCTAGATGACCATTCATTGAGTATGCCATAGAGGTGAATCTCTTTACACAGCATTTGGACCAGATGGCCTATGAGCCCTTCTGTCTTTGAGCTGAGTGCCTTGAATGTCAAGCTAAGGATTGGGGACTTTATTTAGAGGATGAAAGTTTATCAACAGTGATGTGACCTGACCAGAGCTATTCATTACAAAGACTGATCAGTCAGCGGAGTATAGAGTAGATTGGAAGGAAGAGCTGAAGCAGGATTGTAAAGTTGAGATTTGCAACGCAGGCAAGAAATCATAAAGATGTATTCAAGGTACACTATGGAGGTAAAATGTTCAGGACTTGGCAAACTATTGGCTAAATGAGAATATTTTTCTTCTTAAATAGTACTGTGAAAACCATACTTGTTTAATCTAACTGTAGTCATGGGAATTTGAGATATCAGCATTCCCATAAGTTTACTAAATACTAAGAAGCATCCCACCTCCTTCTGTAAACTTGAGCAAATTTTGTTTACTAATAAAGCACCCATTCCTTGGCTATATATTCAAAATGTTTGTGAGAAATTCCAATTCCAATTCCATTCCAGAATTAACAGAACTTCACATTTTTTTCAGTCTCCTTACCATGAATATAAATAGAAACTATTTGGTGTGTGTGACTTTTTTGTGCTAGACACCCAAAGGGCTGACAAATATAGTTTGATAGCTGTCCAATCAAAATGCCACAATACCTCAGTATAGTACTTATCTGGTATCCTTGCTGAATGAGATGTTCTACATAAGTGGTTCTTTCAGTTAATTGAAGTTGATTCTTTCAAGTACCAAAAACAAAGTTAATTTTTTAAAAATTATTTGAAAATATTTTTTCTATACTCTTTGTGGCCCTTTCCTGCCTTTTAGGTTTTTTTATTTTTTATTGTTTTTGTTTTCTGCAGGGCAATGAGGGTTAAGTGACTTGCCCAGGGTCACACAGCTAGTATGTCAAGTGTCTGATTCTGGATTTGAACTCAAGTCCTGCTGAATCCAGGGCCAGTGCTTTATCCACTATGCCACCTAGCTGCTCCCCCCGCCCCCCCCCCCCCCGCCCCGGCCGCCTTTTGAAAACAGGCTGATAAATGTAATTTTGCCCTTTTTTGATGAGTTAGGGTGATTACAGTCTTGTGCCCTGCATTTCTTTTTTGTTTTTCTGTCTCCTCCCTCATTCTTAGGCTATCGGCTGTCACTTCCCATTGCTGTCATCATACCTTCCTCTAACAACTACAACCCTGCATTTTGTAGTTGATCACTTCTGTTCTCGTATGGACTGCAAAACATAGAAGACTTTGTTGTGTGTTAAGTAAGATGTAATAAGACTTAACCATCCACCAACCCTGAGAGGAATTGGTCTAAGGTTTTGAAGACTGTGCCAAGAGAATACATGATATACTATAGAAAGGCTTCAGGTGTGGACCCTGTGGCAGACCTTTGTTGTATGAAGCTCATAAATTAACAAGTAATTTTGTCCATTTCCCTCATTTTGCAAATGAGAACATTGAGACCCAGAGAGGGATATAAATGGCCACAAAGCCCATAGTTAATAAGTAACAAAACCAGAATTCAAACCCAACGCCAAAGTAGATCCCAATTCAGCACTCTCACTAGAGTCTAGCAAAGTTAAAGTATGTTAGTCATTGTCTACTAAGGCAAAGAGTGAACAGGTGATGAAGTCTTAGATCTTGAGATATTCAAGTTCAGAACAACAGCCTAAGGACCTAGCTTTTTCTACAAGAGCAGATTCATTACTGAGCTTCCTGGATAATTTGGGTCCATATTCCATTATAAATAAGGGTATTAAGGAACTTTCCCTGTATTCATTCATTCATTCATTCATTCATTCATTCATTCATTCATTCATTCATCCATCCATCCATTCATCAAAAATGCAGTAAGCCCCTATAATGTATAAGGCCCTGCATTTGGTGCTGAGGAAGTCACAAACCTAAATAAGTTGTGCTCTGCCCTCAAGGAGCTTAAAATTAAATAAAAGGGGTAAGATATCTGCATATACTCATAACACAAAATAAAATATGTTAAGTGTAAAAGAAAGTGTTTTAGGGGCAGCTAGGTAGTACAGTGAATAAAGCACCAGCCCTGGATTCAGGAGGCCCTGAGTTTAAATCTGACCTCAGACACTTGACACTAGCTGTGTGACCCTGAGCAAGTCACTTAACCTTCATTGCCGCCCCCCCCCCCCTCCAAAAGTAGTATGTAGGAAAAACTGGGTCTTCACCTAGGCATGCTAATTCCAAATCCCATGTTCCTCTACCATACCACACTGTTAACTCAAAGGCAAAAATTTGGTTTCATTTGTATTCTACAGTTTTATGATTGGCAGTATGATATAGTGGACGGAGCACAAGATTTGGAATCAGAAGGCCTGGATCTGATTTCTGTCACTGCTGTTTACTACCTGGGTGACCTTGGAAAGGTTTCCCCATTTGTCAATATTGGCCAAGGGGATGGGGAATAGGGAAGGGGAATGGGGATAGGAGAAAGGTGCATGTTGAACACAGTAATCTCTGAGGGCCCCTTCCAGCTCTAAGTTCTTTGTGCTAAACGTGTTGTGTTCTCAGAATCATTTTAAACTATAGGTTTCATCTTAAAGACAGTGTTCTGTTTTGGTTTCTCAGGATTTCAAGTGTTCCTAGATAACACTGCCAGTAATATTTCAGTAGCTGGTTAGTAGTTGTTTGTGCCTCAAACTGACCTTTTCTTTACTACTCTATAGCAGATCCAGGATGATCCTATTTTCTGTGACAATATTCCCAACTATACCTTTCCTGAATGCTGGACAGTGACCCAGAAGAATGGAATTACATTTGATACTCCCCCTTTTCCTCATTTTCTGCTGCCAGCCCCAAACAGAAGTATGAAGGAAGGCAAAGGGAATTAGATCTTTTTTCTCTGTATCTAGCAAGCCAAGAGGCAATTTAGAAGCCTTCCAGTCCTTGAAACATTGTCTCTTTAGAGTACAGAACATAACTCTCTCCCTCGTATTTTTAAAAGAAACTGGTGACAGAGTGCTGTATCCAGGATTTACCTTGCAATTGAAGTTAGTTAAGCTCTTCCATTCACTGTAGTTGATATTCATTACATAAATTGCCACTGAATTAATCAGAAACTAGGATGTATAAATATAAATATTGTGCTATGTAATTAGTGCCTCCTTGTTTCTTGTAAATAATTAATTGTAATGATGAAAGCATTGATTGGCCTAGCCAGCAGAAATCTTGAACCTATTCTAAATCATTCAAGCAAAGTATGCAGAATTTTCTTAGCCCTCAGCTCTTGTTGTTCAGTGCTATGGGAATATAGAAGTATAACATGGTCCTTTGTTTTCAAGAAATTTGAAATCCAGTAAAAGAAATAAAACATACACAGTCATAGTACAAAATACTATTTTAAAGTACCATAACAATATGAACCAATGTGTGTGAAAGTTCAGAGGATAGAAGAGATCACGTCACACTAGTGTGTTCGTGGAAGACTTAGAATCATAGATTTAAAGCTGGAAGGAACCTTATAGTTGAGTCTAATTCAGACTTGTCATTTTACACATGAGAAAATGGAGGTCCAGAGAGGTTAATTGACTTTTCCAAGATAACCCAGGACATGGCAAAGCTAGGATTTTCTCATTCGTTCGTTCTTCCTATGGAAGATGTGCTGGGCCTTGGTAGACTTTCAGGGCAGGCACTGTCTCACTCATCCGTGTATCTTCATACAGGGATTTTCATGTCAGGTTAGAGCCAAGGACAGGACCTGTGATTGCATTGGTAGAGGGAACTTCTGGGTAAGGATACCTCTTCTCCCCACCCACCCCCCCGCCCCCCCTCGCCTCCCCGAAATTGCAAATCTGTACTTTCTCAGCAACTTCTACTCTTAGAAGTTGCCTGCCACTGAGAGGTTAATTAACCTGTCCAATGTCACACAGTCAGGATGTGTGTGAGGTAGGACTTGAACCTAGATCTTCCCATCTTCAAGGTTGACTCTCCACCATGCCATGCTGCTGCCTTTCTTTCACACGACTTTGCACATAGTAGGAGTTTTTAAAATGTCTAATTAGTGTATTTTATCATGTAGAAATGGACAAATAAAGAAGGTCCAGATTTCAGGAATTATACCAGCAAAAGCACAGAAACAATGAAGTATGAGCTGGGGTAGAGGTAGGACAGGTTTGACCATAAAGAGTAACTTATAGTTGGAACATAAAGGATTTGAAGGGGAGTAATATGAGAAAAGGTTAGAAAGCTAGGGGTCGAATTCTGAGCAACATGATGAGCTTTAGGCAGTTTGTGTAGGATGAATTGACAAGTGGACAAGGTAGATTCAGGGGGATGAAGTTAGGAAGCTCTTACACAAGTGAGAAATAATGATGGATTGGACAAAAATATTGAAAGTGGGAATGGAAAGGTTACATACACATACAAAAGGTGTTCTGGAAGTGGTATTGACAGGTTCCTAGCCAGTGGGCTGTGGACTCCAGGGGTAGCCAAAGAGCTATCATTCTCAACTCTTTTCTGTCTTTCTCCTCTTTTGTTTTCCTTACTTGCTATTATTTGTTTTTTAATTGGGTGGGGTTTTTTGTTTGTTTTTTGTTTTGTTTTTAGTGAGGCAATTGGGGTTAAGTGACTTGCCCAGGGTCACACAGCTAGTAAGTGTTAAGTGTCTGAGGCTGGATTTGAACTCAGGTCCTCCTGACTGCAGGGCCGGTGCTCTATCCACTGCACCACCTAGCTGCCCCTGGGTTTTTTGTTTTTAATAAAATACATATTGTGAATGCAATTCTCATCATGGAAGGATCTGACCAGGGGATAGTAGAGGATAAAGGAGGAGGAGTCCAAAAAGACCAGGATTTTGAGCCTGGGTGACTAGGACAATAGTGCTACCATTAACAGAAATAGAAAAGTTCAAAGGAACTGATTTACGGTGAAGATGATAAATTCAATTTTAAATATAATCATTGAAGTTGACGTCCTAATTGAACACTAAGGTGTAAATATCTAGAAATATTAGTCTGTAGAAAAAGACAGAAATCAGTGTTGGAAACAGGTTTAGGAGTGATAACTGAAGTTAAAAGAGGGAAATGTTCTTCCTTGAACATACCCAGGCACAGTTGGATTTCTGTTTTGTTTTCATTTTAGCAAGTATATTATAAAGTATTTATCAAGTATAAATAAGTATTATAAATTATTAAGACCATGCCTTGGATTGTCAGGAACACTAGTAGCAATAACAGGACAAGAATGAGATGTAAGTAACCCTTCAGACTAAACTACATTAAACAACAAACTGTGTAAGCATAAGTCATAATAAAAATATAAATATATTTTGCTTTTGCCAAACAAACATGAAATAATTTCTGAGCAGTCCATAATACATTTTTCTCCAGAAGAAAAAAGTTTAAATTAAGCAGTGTTTCCCAGCCGGGAGGCCATAGAATCCAGGGATAGAGTTATGCCAGGAGTGTGTATGTGTCTAATTCATTCTCAACTTTTTTCTGTTTTCTTCTTTTCTTTCAGTTTTGTGTTTACAAAACATGTATTATGAATGCAGTTACTATCAGGAAAGGTCTGTGACTTGATATTAAAAAGGAATTTTTATATTCATAGATTGGTAGTCCATATTCATAGGCTTTACTACTTCTTCTTTTGGGTGAGGCAGTTGGGGTTAAGTGACTTGCCCAAGGTCACACAGCTAGTAAGTGTCTGAGGCCGGATTTGAACTCAGGTCTTCCTGACTCCAGAGCAGGTGCTCTATCCACTGTGCCACCTAGCTACCCCCATTTAGGTTTTTTTGTTTTGGTTTGTTTTGGGTTTTTTTGCGGGGCAATGAGGGTTAAGTGACTTGCCCAGGGTCACACAGCTAGTAAGTGTCAAGTGTTTGAGGCTGGATTTGAACTCAGGTCCTCCTGAATCCAGGGCTGGTGCTTTATCCACTGCGCCATCTAGATGCCCCCCATAGTTGTAGACTTTAAACCACTGATTTAAAGGAATTAGAATTAGGTTGTGTGGGGGGGCAGGAAGCAAGAAGTTTGAGTTCATGCTTTTTATGTCCTGGTTGACTGGAAAAGTTGAACTCAAGTACCAGAAGGGAATGACTTGCGTAAGCTTAACAGAAGGTCAGCAAAGAATCCTTTCCTTCCCCTTTTGGTAGTATGGGGAGCAAGATGGAAAAGGGAGAAATGTCCCTTTAATATCTTCACATATAAGAACTAGAAATGTAGAAGGGGCCCCGAGCTCTTGGAATTCCAAGAATGACTTTGTGTTGCATCCAACCTTGACTGATGTTACTCCACCTCAAAGGGTAGGAGATCTGCAGCAATGAGGACTTGAAAAATACATTCATTGTTCTTCATTTTTTGCATTGTAGTAGCAATTTTCTTGCTGATTATTTCAGCCAAATACTGACATAATGGATCATTGACCAAGACTTAGTTATGATAAATTTTCTTTTACTATTTTTGTGTTCTATTTACTTTTGTGCCCTATTTACTTTTGCAAAGTCAAGTGTTTTATGTCATAACTTTTAGGTAATTTTTAAAGTACTTTACTGAGACAGATTTCACTTGTTTCTTTATAGTCATGGTCTGAACAAGTTCTTTTCCTGTCGAGGGATTGCAATAGCCGTTGAATACTTTTGGAAACTTGGCAACAGAAACATTACAGTATTCGTCCCTCAGTGGAGAACAAGGCGTGATCCTAACATCACAGGTGAGGCAACTGGTGGATTTTTCTAGATTTTTAACCAGAAAGAATTGGTTCCCAAGTTTAGCATTTACTGCCTCGTTTAAAGTCCTATGCCAAAAGGTATTTCTTTAACAGTTTGTCTTCCTTCCTCTCTCCCTCCCTCCCTCCCTCCATTCCTACTTTTTTCCCTTCCTTTCCTCAGCACTCTATGTACCTCCAACTTCTGAATTTTATCACTGGAAAGTTAAAATCCTGTAAATATGTGATTTTGTAAGAATTCAGGTGAAGAGATTTATGTTTTATAAGAAAATCTGTCGAGTTGATTTTCTTCATGGCTGGGGAAAGTGGTCTGACACTCTCTTTGATTGACATACGTATTCTGAGTATTTGACTTTTAAACTGAGCATCTGCTTTATGTGGACTTAGTATAAAATATTTTGTTCACTTGTTAATACATTACAGCTAAAAGCCACACAAACAAAAGTTTGAATTTAAGTCATTTTTGCCTGAGTAAACTTAAGGCTATCTCTTAAGGAGGCCTCATAAGAACATGGGTGGGAGGGCTCCATAAATATTACCTGAAATGTAACTCAAACTGACCCATCACCGTATGCAAAAATAGTAGAGGAAATCAAGAATTGAACAAGAAGTAAAATTTAGCTGGAAGTGAAACTTGGTCATTAGTACAACCTGGTTTCAGGAGAGGATGAGTTGACATTTGATGGAATTAGCAGTTGAGATATAAAGAGAGAAGTGAAATTCAGAACACACATTTCCCTAAAGCCCTACACATTTAGGGTTAAGAAAATCCTTCAGATTCTCTTTTTGAGCTGTTTTCCTTAAACACTTAGGGAACCAGGATCTTTCTGTTTTGTTGCATAGGTCCCTTGGGGAAGATAGCAATCTTTATACATTGTGTTTTCAGAATCACAAAATACTTTACTGGGCTCTTCCACTTAGAGCAGCTCCTAGTGCAAGAGTGGGAAACCTGGTCCTGAGGTTCTTTTCTTCCTGCTGCAGGTACACTGGTCAGGGTGAGGATATTGGAATACTCTTTGCTCCCCATGGCCACTTGAAAGTTTCTTCCCCTTCCCCATCACTCAGTAACCTCTCTTCCTTTTGAGGTTCATTCTATTGATATCTACCATCCAGTGAAAATCCTGATACCTATTGTCTACAGACCCCCAGGTGATTCCCCTTGCTTCTTCAATGAGTTCAGTACATGGTTCAAAATATTTTTCTCCTCCTCAACTCCTGCTCTCAAACATAGGGACTTCAACATACATATTGACTCTCCCTCAAACCCCCTACCCACTCACTTCCTAAAACCTACTCCCTATTACCCACTTCTCTACCCCATCTCAGCCACACACAAAGCTGGTTATATTCATGATCTTGCCATTACCCACAAATGTGCCACCTCTAAAATTCTGAAATTCTAAAATCTGATCCATATGCCTTTTCACCTCTCTGCTTTCCTTTACCAAACCACACTCTTCCTCCACGATGTGGCCTCTGATCCTTTTCACTCTTCAGTTCTCTCCCAGACTATCTACCCTACACTAACTCCTTCCTCTTTTTCCCTTCTCGACCTCTTGGTGAACCAGTTCAACTCTGCACTGTCTCCTCTCTTGAATCCCCAGCCCCTTCCCTCCCCCTTCCCTCCTCATCATTTCTCCTGTTACACCTACCAAGCTTCAGCCTTGAATCACTCCTGCCAGTTGCTGCCTTTGCTTCTACACATGTGCTACTGAATGCAGGTGGAGAAAATCACCCAGCTGTTCTGACTTGGTCCACTAAGGATTTATCTCACGCAATCTCAACTAGGCCCTCACTGCCAGTGGGTAGTCTTTCTATATCTCCCTTATCAACTCGCTATCCCACTCTCTTCAGTAGTTCTTCCAAAACTTTATCTGTCCTCAAACCTTCCATGGCTCCTCCTCCCCTCACCGCCTTGACTAGGAACCTTGCCTCATATTTCACTGAAAAAATTGATACCATTCACTCCCTCTTCTCTCCTCTTCATCTCATGTCACGCTTAAGTCTTCTACTATATTCTCCTTCACGCCTGTGTCACATGATGAGGTGACCTTACTCTTTACAAAGTATAACCCCTTTACCTATTTAAGCATTCAATCCTATCTCCTCCAATAGATTGTTCTCTGTATCATCCCTCTCTTTCACTTATTTTCAATTTATCCCTGTCTACTGGCTCATTCCCTACTGTCCGCAAATATTCCCATGACTTCCTTAATCCTGAAAAAACCCTCATTTGGCCCACCCCCACTATCATCCTTAATCTTTTCTGCCCCTTGTGGCTAAATTCCTTGAAAAAACCATCTACAAGGGGTGGCGCCATTTATTCTCCCCTCACTCCTTTTTTTTGTTTTTTTTTGGTGAGGC
Organism: Dromiciops gliroides; assembly: GCF_019393635.1. NCBI lineage: Eukaryota > Metazoa > Chordata > Mammalia > Microbiotheria > Microbiotheriidae > Dromiciops > Dromiciops gliroides. The sequence goes on from NC_057862.1 coordinate 408,057,556, forward strand.
AATTGGGGTTAAGTGACTTGCCTAGGCTCATACAGCTAGTAAGTGTCAAGTGTCTGAGGCTGGATTTGAACTCATGACCTCTATTCTTGCATTTCCAACTACCTTTCTTATAATTCAACCTAGATATCCAATAGACATCTTAAACTCATTGTGTCCATAATAGAACTCATCATTGTTTCTCTCTAACATCTGCATGCCTTCCGAGTCCCCCAGCATACCTTCCCTATTACCATAGAGGGTAGTCCCATCATCCCAGTCTCTCAGGCTCACAACCTAGATGTCATCCTTGACCCCTCACTTTCTCACTGCTCAGCGTCCAATCTGTTGCCAAGGCCTGTTGATTTCACCTTTTCAGCATCTCTCGAATAAACCCCCTTCTCTCCTCTGATACTATGGTATAGCTCTTTATCTCCTCATGCTTGGGCTATTGTAACAGTCTGGTGTTGGCTCTGCCTGCCTCAGATCTTTCCCTATTCCGAACTATCCTCCAATTAGCCACCAAAGTGATTTTCCTACAATGCAAATCCAACCATGTCATCCCTCTACAGGCTCCCTGTTGTTTCCTGGAACAATTACAAAATGTCCTATTTAGCATTCAAAGCCCTTCATAATCTAGCCCCTCTAGCTTTCCAGGCTTCTTACACCTTACTTTCTAATTCATACTTCATGATCCAGTGACACTGGCCTCGTGGCTGTTCCATGAACAAGTCACACCAACCTTCGGCTCTGGGCATTTATTTTCTCTGGCTGTCCCCCCTATCTCAAACACTTTGTGCTTTGGCTACTGACCTCCGTGGCTTTGTTTAAGTCTCAACTAAAAACCTTCCTTTCCGTAGGAAACTTTCCACAACCCCTTTAAATTCTAGTGATGTCCCTCTTTCAGTTATTTCTTATTTATTCTACATATATATATAGTTTGTAGGTTTCCTTAAGGCAGGGACTTTCTTTCCCCTCTTTGTATGCACAGTGCCTAGCACATAAGTAGGCACTTAATAAATGTTTATTAATTGATTGAAAGACAAGTTTTCTAAATTCAACCATAGATTTCATAGATTGTTAGAATTAGATGGAGCTTCAGTTCAGGAAACTGAGGCTTAAAGAAAAGAAGTAATTTCCCAGTATTTCATTACAAACAGCTTTGGTTAGAAGCCCTCTCTCCTGGCTCCTAACACATTCTTCTTTGCTATCTATCATACTGGCTCCCATCGTTCAGGCTAGTTGTCTCCTATCCCAATAATCATTAAGATCAACAAGTACAATTGTATAACATCAGAAATAGTTTGGGGTCTGGGAGAAATCCCTTTTAGTTATATGCTTAACTCACTCTCAGCCTCTTTCTGTGATTTTCTCTTTGTTTTTCAATTCTCTTACCTTCTATCTTTATTTTTTTCTTTCCTCTGGCTCACTCTTTGTATATTTATTTATCTGTCTATCTATCTATTTATTTTACTTTTTTTCCTTTGTATATTTTTGACCGACTAATGTAGAAATAAAGTGTGTTCTTATACTTTTTAAAAAATGGAGTTTTATGTTCTCTGTTAATTTTTTTTCTTTCTTTTTTTTTCTTTTAAGTGAGGCAATTGGGGTTAAGTGACTTGCCCAGGGTCACACAGCTAGTGTTAAGTGTCTGAGGCCGGATTTGAACTCAGGTACTCCTGAATCCAGGGCCAGTGCTCTCTCCACTGCACCATCTAGCTGCCCCTTCTGTTAATTTTTTAAATCACCCGAATTGACTGATTTATATTGTTTTTAAAAAATTAAAATAGGATAATGTTATAAGTTTTTATCTTAGGATTTTTTTCTCCGTCATTGAGTTGAATAGGAAAAGTCTTGGGTCCCTGCCTTCCCAGTGCTAGTAAACAAATCAGTTTCTTACTTGTGCATCTAAAATAGTCTTTTTGCTGAATGACTCTTTAACTTAACTCCGTGAACAGAGCAGCACTTCTTGACCCAGCTCCAGGACCTTGGAATATTATCTTTAACCCCAGCTCGGATGGTCTTTGGAGCAAGAATTGCTTCTCATGATGACAGGTATGAAAAGCAGTTCCATTTTATATTGTTGGGATGGGGTAGTGAGGAACTCACCTGAGAAGCAGCTATCACAGTTTCACAGTTTGGGGGGGGAGGCATTTTATCTGTCTATTTTTGGAGCTTGCCCTTCAGAGGGCTAGACAAGGCAACAAGTCACTAAAATATCACTTAGAATCCTGAAGTTGCATGTTTGCATGTATAGGATAAAAGGCTAAATCAGAGAGAAGGCTAATCTCTTTTCCATCTAATTAAGGTATTTTAAAAATGTATAATAGTGATGAGAGTTCAAATCTGTAAAAGTACATCTGATACTAAGAGACTTTAAAAAACAGTTTCTCTTGCTTTAACAACTTGTTTGATAATACATGTAGTGTGGCTCTCTGGCATAGTGTTTTGGTCGGTCACTTTGTATATATTTCCCCTACTCTCCTTTTTTCTGGATAATAGAAGATGATACCCTACGTTATTTTTATTCCAAGGTCTGGCTGGGTCCAAACACCATAATAACTAGATTTGCCCAAATGCTCCCATTGCAAAAAGTCACTGGTCCTTGTAATGTAGCCTAAGGCTCTACACAACATGGTTAATAATAGTACAGTCAATCAGGAGGAACTTAGAACAGAAACCTGGAACCATATAGGATTGCACATGACATGTACATCTGAGACATTCTCCCTAGGGTTCAAATCCATCTATTAGACAAACATTTACTGAATACCTTTTATTTAAAACACTAGCTCTATATTGTGAAGGCATGAGTAAGGAGAGGGCACTAGATAGTAAATCAGTACAACCTGGGTTCACATTGTGAGACCCTGAGGAAGTCACTTAACTTCTCTGTGCCTTACTTTCCTCATTTGCAAAATGAGAGAGTTGGACTCAGCTTTGATGTCCCCTCAAAGTCTGAATCTGATCATATGTATATGTTCTTATACAGGAAGCTTAAGGTCTCTCAGTGGGGCACAAGATACATACATAAGATCATATTAGCAAGGTAAAACATAGTGAGTACTATAAGAGATGCAATATGATATAGCGAAAAGAATGCAAGTTGGATTCTGATATCTTTATTTGTGACCTTAGGCAAATTACTTAACCTCTCTGAGCCTCAAGTTTTCCCACCTCTAAAATGACATATTTGCACGGTCTGCCTTACAGAATGGTTGAGGGAAAGTAGGCAAGTCTTAAACTACTGTATAAACAAACTGCTGTTATTTTTTATTCTTATTATCCTCACCATTAACAAAGTTCAAAAGAGAGGGGGAAAAAACAACTTATTAAAATCATGGAAGTCTTGCCAGAGGAAGTGGCTTTTTTTTTTTTTTTTTGCACGGAGCAATGGGGGTTAAGTGACTTGCCCAGGGTCACACAGCTAGTAAGTGTCAAGTGTCTGAGGCCAGATTTGAACTCAGGTACTCCTGAATCCAGGGCTGGTGCTTTATCTACTGCACCACCTAGCTGCCCCCTGGAAGTGGCTTTTTAAGGAAGTTATGTGGAAATGTGATGATTGGTTTTCTCCAAGAGACTGGGAATAGAGTAGGTAGAAGAGATGGTTCAGGGAAGAAGTGCTCACACTAGGCGTATAAGTGCTGCTTAAAGAGAAGTAGGCATCCAGGATCCAGGAAGAAAGGCCAGGAATGCCTTCTAGGCTATACATGGGATACTGCCATTGAAGAGAGCTTTTCGCTCTTCTATCATTGCAGCGTCCTCTGAAACCAGCTTTTGAGTCATTTCTAAAAAACATACATAGGCTCCTCCCTATATACACTAGGCTTGAGCTCATGGATTCAGAGAGCAGTCCTCTTCCAAGGAGAGTATACTTTCTGATGTGGTATGTATATTCAGAATCCCTACCCCTGTTATGAAATATCCTCACAGCACAACTCTCATCAGCAAAAAATAACTTCCAAAAGAGAACCATTACTTATAATACCAAAGGGTTAAATCATTTCTTTTCCCAGGTTTACTAACAGCACTGAGAATAACAGGTATTTTCTTTATCCTTCTGATTATTTGTGCCCAACAATAAAAGTAGCTGCTTTTTATAGACTTCTAATGCCAGTGATTCTCATAATTCCATAATTTCTTTCATCATTATGTCATAATAAGTTGAGAGGCTTTAAATCAATTCAGACAATCTGTGTAAATGCAAAGAACTAACCTTATTGCTATCTGAAAAGAATTTTAAAACCCCATAACTCATCATAGAAGGAACTCAAACCATATTTTATTCCCCATTAACCTTGGCATAACTCTCTCTCATTTATCGGGTTTAAGTATGTCTAATTCCCAGTAATGAAATAGATGACAACATTAATGTTTAATCCTTACCCTTTCAAATCATTTCTTACCCTCTTGGAATTTTTGCATTTGATAGATTGTAGCTAAACAGAATGGTAGTACTAATGTCCTAGGCATCAGAGAATTGAGAGCAGGAATGTGAATTAGTGAAAACAGGTTTAAGCTATTCAGACTTCAAAAAAATTTCTTAAGCATAAATGATTTTGCCATTGAGATAGCAACAAATAACTAACTCAAAGTAAAGCTGAGCTACTTAGAATTTGCTACCTAATAATAGTTGGCAGCAATAGTCATGCAGTAGTTTTATTAAAGTCACCTGACCTCCCGCTTCTACAACAAATAAACTTTCCTTTTTAGCAGCCTCTCCTAACTACTTCACTGCTGATGATACAGTTCTACCTTGTTTTAAATAATAGTTAGTGTGCCTGAAAAAGTGTACAGATGATTTTTCTATCAATTTCCTTTGTGACCGTTGGCCATAAAATCAGGAGAGTGATCTTTGGGGGTGGCATTGACAGATCAGTCTTGTTGCTTTATAGTTTACCTGTGCATTTTTAAGCACTTTAGCTTCATTTCTGATTGCTCAGGTATATAGTAATTTGGTATCTGATTCTTAAGTGCATTTGGATGTTTTCCTTTGCTTGATGAATCCTTTTTGAAAAATGAATAATTACTACAAATGTATGTCTCATGAGTTTTGGTTTTTTTTTTTTTTAAGTAGGGCACAGCTGTACATTTTAACACCTCTCATGTTATCATAGGTTTCTGTTGCACCTAGCTGACAAAACTGGTGGCATAATTGTAACCAATGATAACTTCAGAGAATTTGTGACTGAATCAGTATCTTGGAGAGAAATTATTAAAAAAAGGTAATATTTACTTCTTTTCCATCAAAAAATATTTGAGTATCTACTATGTGCTTCTTACTAGGTGCTACTAAGGTGGTAGAAAAGTAAGTATTAAGCATGGTCCTTACCCACAGGTATTGTTCTCTACTTGGGGAAAAAAGTCATACCCACCTGAAACAGGGAACCAGACAGTGAGTCTCTCTCACACATGCACACACACGCACTCGCACATATACCAGCTAGGTTGTACAGATAGGAGAGGCAGTGTGGTATGATGGGAAAGGCACCAGCCTGGGAGTCCTGAGTCTGAGTTCTGGCTCTTTCACTAACTAGCTGTATAAGCTTGTAGGAGCAACTTCCCTTTCTCTAGGGCTCTCACTCTTCTTCTCTGTAAAACAGAAGGATCGAACTAGACCATTTTGAGGTCCCTATGATTCAAATACAGAAATTGGACAATGTATAATACTTTGCTAATTGTGCCAGCAACAAGGGTGCTTTTAAAATGATCACGTGTCTATTTTGGTGCCAAGGTAAAGTCAAAGGATGCATTTTGCTTTGCTTTGTTCTCCCTCTTACCACTTGTCAGCTATTTTGTTTTTTCACTAAAGAATGAAAAATAACTTCTCCTATCAGTATCAAGAGAAATAGTCAATCAGCATTTTAACACTTTGATTACTAAAGCAATGAAATTGAACTTTTTGCCCTGCTGCACATATTTCACAAGACACTAATAATGCTTTCTTGATATATGTTTGCTTACTCTTTGCCCGGTACTTTAGGTAAGTTCCTTTTTAACAGCGTGTGTTTATTAGTCCCATAATGTACAAGCACTTGGAAACACATGCTCTTTGAGGACATAAGACTAACATACTGATATAGAGCCACAAAGCATCTTTGCAACAATACAGAGCCTTAAACCATTTGGGATCTTTAGAAATCTAGTAGCTATGCCACTAAAATTAACTCCATAACTTTCAGAGGAACTTGTCACTTTCTTTCAAACAGCTCTGTTTTCAGAATGGATTGCCTGAGGAACTCCACAGCTTCCTCCAGGCTTCCCTGACAAGAACACTGACAGGGTTTTAAGCCTCTCTTTTCACTTGAGAGTTAAATGGTAAACATTTCTCAATACCCAGATAAGTATCTGAAAGACTTTCAGGTGAAGTCCTGATAAGTAATGGAAAGTCCAGCTGATGGAGTTCTAGATATTCTGAGTTTTTATGCAGAAGAAGAGAATGAAGCTAATTTGAGAGAGTTTTTTCTTTAGGTAAGCAAGCTCCGAGTTTGTCAAGTGACTTCTGTTTTGGATTTAAACGGCTACCTCACATAGTGTTAAAAATGGCAGGTTTGCTCCAAAGTTCAGAAACTCAATGTTGCTCTTTTACTCTCTTTGTTGTAGGTTGCTTCAGTATACATTTGTTGGGGACATATTTATGGTTCCTGATGATCCTCTGGGAAGAAGTGGACCTAGATTAGAGGAATTTCTTCGTAAAGAAGTCTTCCTTGGGTATTTCCTTTTTCTGGTTATTGCCTTTTTCTGGTATAATTTGGGGATTTTTAAACTTGTGGGGGAGAATATAGTGCCCTATATTTAAATTTTTTTATTACATAGTATAGTTTTATGAATATTTTTAAATAAATGCTAATGAAAATATCAAAGCTTATCTCAAGGATACCCAGAAAGACCAAGCTTAGAGTTATGTTCACTTTTGCTTAACTCATGTTTGTCTTATGATATGTTGGCACCATATACATCATAGATTGATAAAACCAAAGCAACAAAACATTATTTTCTGTGCCAGAAAGACAAAATAAAGATAAATTCCAAGATGGATGGTCTCATATTAACAAAGGTAAGCAAATATGGGCTTCCTCCATGTGAATGTCACTTTATTTTCATTTTCATAGGCAGTTGTTTTGCTTAAGTTGGTGGGGGAGGGGTGGAAGGGGGGGTGTATGTGTGTATGTGCCCGTGCTCGAATGTGCATGTGCACGTGTAAGCAAGTTTTTAATATTGCACATTTATAGTGGTCCAGCAATTATTTCATTAAGAAATCATGTCTGCTGCTCTTTCAAATTTACCTGGAGTTTCTTTCATCTTTTTTTGGGGGGGGTGTTACAAATTGATTTTCAGAGGTAATTCTCATTTAAAGTTAGTTATACATCACATTGATAAGCCTTGTGAATAAATGGTTTAAAGCTGCTCTCAGCTTGTTGGAACCAGCTTGCTCAAAATGTTATTTCTCAGGAAATATTCGTACTAAACTTCTAAATTAGGAGTGTAGCTGCCCTGAATTTCAGAGTTCTCATTCTGTCTTTAAGCTAGTAAGACTTTTCAAGCCAACCTTTCACATTTATACTGACACCATTTGGGTTTAGTCATCTCCTGAAAATGAGATCAAAGCAAGTGCTAGTTTCAGACTGTGTGAATGATGTACCTTTGAATAGTATATTGAGAGTCAGCCCCCAACGACCACAACTTTTTTGTTCATGAAGCAGTAAGGCCTATTTTAACTGTACAGTGTCTTCATAAATGAGGCTTGTTTCTCTAAGGCCCTTCTTGAAACTTGTATGGTGATCAGTGCTTATGGCATTTGCTTACTGAGGGCAGCGAAAAAAGATGATTTTGAGCAGCTTGAAGAGTATATCTAGACATATAAAAGGCAACAAGTTTCTCTTCTCTACCTTCTTCCTTCCCTGTCAAGCACTAACATGTCTCCTTAGTCTTGTTCTGGTCTTGACCTAGCTGTTAGATAATTCCTGCTCAAGTGTTCGCTGATAATTATATTCTTACTGATTTATAGTTTAAGGCATAACCCTTTAAAGGGTATTTACATTTGAAAAGGGGACTAGTTAAAACTGGAATAATAGCCTTTGGTAGAAGAACTTGGACCCAAAGCCATCAAAATGAGATACAGGGACAGAAGTCTTGCCCCCTTTCTCTTTTTCACTCCTTAGTTCTGCCACAGATATTTTAAGGCTCAGAGCCTTCGACTGGAATGTGATGTTCTCTCCACAGGACCACGGCCCTTCCCCTTTGATAGTCTTAACCCTACCATTTCACACTACATTAGCTTCTGGCCCATTGGCACTCTGTACCACATGCTCCCATTTCCGACTCCTGCCCTGTGTGGTCCTCTTGCCCCAGGAGTCCAAGGGACAGAACTTTGAACCATAAGCAGACACAATGACATTTTAGGGGAATTTCCCTTTTGTTCAATAAGCTTGCTTACTTGGGCCTTCTTCCATTTGTAGGGATTTTCCACCTCCACCGGGAATTCTGCCAACTGGAGGACTGCATGAAACTGCCTTCCGGGTCCCCAGCACCAGCCGACAACCCACACCCCCGATTCAGGGAGTTCTTCCAAGCAACTGGATTCCCCAGCAACCTAACCTCCCAATCCTACAAAATCTAGCCAATATTCAACCAAGCCTGACAATTCCACCACAGAGATCCCTGGCAGAAACCAAACAGCTGAGGGAAGCCCTCCTGAAGATATTCCCAGAGTCTGAGCAAAGAATGAAAATTGATCAGATCCTGACAGCACATCCATATATGAGAGACCTGAATGCACTGTCAGCCATGATATTGGATTAAGGGTCTATTGGGGAAATTTGCAATCACAACTGATTGATTAAACCTTCAAGTAGCATCTGCACATGTTGAGAATTGAAATAATGTGAAGACATCAATTTGCCAATATAAACCCTATGTGAACAAAACGAAATCAAATGTTTTGTGTATAAGAAGATCTGTTTTCAAAACTGGCTTCATATATATATATATATATATATATATATGTGTGTGTGTATATATATATATGTATATGTATGTGTATATATATAGATATACACACATATATATAAAATGATGCTGCTATTACAGACTTAATATTAACATTTTCTGTAAAAGGAAAGTCTACATTTTCTGCCTGTTCAGAACTGTTTCATAGCAGCTTATTCTAGTGTATTAACGTTTTTATGTGTTTTTTTAAACTATTTTCCTTAAAGATGAAAATGTTGGCCAAATGTGATATAATTAGCCTTTGTAAAATAAAGAGTAGCTTTCTTAAGGAAAGCATGATCTCTTAAAGTATATTTTCTTGAGGTGAACATGTTATGTCCACTGACATGAAGTATGCCCCTTAAATAAAAATAGGGGGTAGTTAAGCAAGAAATGCTTTTGCCCGTTGGGGATTTTTGTTTGTTTTGGGGCTTAGGGGCTTTTGTAGTATTGGACAAGTAATGCCACTAGATGGCACCTTCTACCTTTTGGTTTTTGATGACCAAGGGAATTCGGGCTTCTTACGATGCTAGAGCTGGAAAGGACCTTAGAGTTCCCTTAGTCCAACTTCCTCATTTTATAGAGGAGGTAAGTGAGCCCCAGTGAGGGTAAAGGACTTGTCTAAGGTCTCAAAGCTAGTTAGTGGCAGAGCTAGAACTCCTGATTCCAGGCCAGTGCTCTTTCCACTATGCAATGCTACCTCCCCAATGAACCCATTTGACTGAAATAAGGTCTTAGCATTTAAAGACAGCAATGAAATATGAAGGAGAAACTGATTCACAGAGCCCCCATTTATGGTGGTAAACAGATGGGGCTTTTGATTATGTCTTATATGCAGACTTTGCCAGAAAATGGTTGGTTTGTTTGTTTTTTTATTATCACAAGTGACCCAAGCCAATAAAATAGCATTAATAGCTTCACATGGGAATTTCTGTACTCCTGTATTTATTTGTTATATGTTTATCTGCTTACAGTGGTCTAATCTATTCTCCTGCAGCCAGGTATACATTTCTCTCCCTCCCTCTCTCCCTCCTTCATCTCCTTTCTGTCATCTTTTCACTGATTCCCGAAACTGTATAAAAATGAAAGCCTTTGTTAAGGTGCTTCTGGTCATTCAGTGGGCTTTGTTGTACACAAGGTTATTTGTCTGAGAAACTCAGGAGTTTTATCTTTTTATAGCTTATTTGTGATGCCCCCAGACCCAGAAGCAAGTAGCAGGCCTCATATTAGAGGCCTATGGTTAAGACACTTGGAAGTAGGAAAACTCATCCAGTCTAATGCAGTCAACCTGGGTGGATCTCTCTCTGGGGCTATCTTTCTTAGTGGGTCTGTTTGATCTCAGCATCTCTAGTTCACAGGTGGTTATAAATCCAAGCCTGCCTTGACAGAGGACTTTTATTTACTTCGATCATGTCTTATATTTGAAAATTTCAACATGAATCATCACATGGAATTAGCTCTTAGTTTTATGTTTGGGTGTTGTCATCTGTGAAAGAGGGGAACAAAGAGAAACTGAGGCTAAACTAATAAGATAGCTTGGTCTAGCCCTCACCTGGGTCTTGGGCCATCTTTTTTTCTTTTTTTTTTTTGGTGAGGCAGTTGGGGTTAAGTGACTTGCCTAGGGTCACACATCTAGTAAGTGTCAAGTGTCTGAGGCCAGATTTGAACTCAGGTCCTCCTGACTCCAGGGCCAGTGCTCTATCCACTGCACCACCTAGCTGCCCCTCACCTGGGTCTTTAAGAAAACAAAAGCTTTTAGGCCAAGATCACATTCACCTGCTGCCTCCTACACCTCCAGCCAAACTTGTAAATGTGTGACTGGTTAGTAAAATGCATCCTAGAACTTGAGCTTAATACAGCAGTTGTATTGCATTTCATGGACATAAACACAAGTTCTTAAATTCAGTATTTCCCCATCTTTTCAGTAGATTATAAGACTGCCAAAGAAAAGTCCTGATTGTTTAAGGGTTAGCAGTGATCCCAGCAGGGAGAGAACTGGATTTTCATGGCGGGGAGGGGGAATGATATGGGCAAGGAATAAGCATTTCTATAACTCCTATGTGCCAAGCACTGTGCTTAGTGCTTCAGTGCATTATGAAACCCCGTGGGGGGAGGAAGGGAATGGGGTGGGGGGGCCACCATAGCCAAAGAGCTAGAGAATGGAGTGAAATGTTTTCTTGGCTCTATTGGTGACTTGCTCTCCAACTTTTTTTTTTTTAGTGAGGCAATTGGGGTTAAGTGACTTGCCCAGGGTCACACAGCTAGTAAGTGTTAAGTGTCTGAGGCTGGATTTGAACTCAGGTCCTCCTGACTCCAGGGCTGGTGCTCTTATCTACTGTGCCACCTAGATGCCCTACTCTCCAACTTTTGACAAGTTCTATTTTTGCTCTCTGTACCTATGTGTAACCTATTTTCCCATTTCCTTAGTAGAAAAATTAAGAATATATAGCAGTGTCTTCCAAAAGAAGTTTCAAGTAGAAACAAAGTACTGCTTTACCATTTTAAAAGCAGAATGCTTATGGGTAAGGAATAAGATTGTCAAGGAAAGATCACAGTCCTTTCTGACTAACTGAGAATTCATTAAAATTAATTCTCCGGTTAGCCAAAGATAGAAGAGGAAAAAATTGCCTATTCCCAGCCTCCTCCTCTGTGTACCTCTTCTCAGTATGCTAGTACGTGCTCAATAAATACTTGTTGAATCAAATCAATACCTATCAATAGAGCATGTATTTGCTTGTGATTAAAAGATGGTTATATTCATATATATATATATATTTATTTTATATTTATATATATTATGCATGCTGACCCCACGTGTTGCAGAAAATAATGCCGTTTGGGGTTTGCCTAGTGTCTACTACTGTTTAAGAGCAAGTTTTACATGAAGATTACATCACTTGTTTATCACAGACCTCGACACCCCCCCCCCCCCCCCCCCCCGCGCACACACACCCCCATCCTCCATCAGGCAGATAGGGCAGGAACTATTATCATCACTTGACAAATAAGGAAACCAAAAGGTCAGTTTTCTGAGCACCTTGGACTAGAACTCAGTCCCTGACTTCTAGTCCACCAATTCCACCCCCACCCCAGGACCTTTGTACAGAAATGAAACCATACCTTCTCTATAGAATGAATATTTGAGCATTCCTTCTTATGATGACTTTTAATCCAAGAAACCCAAAGCAGAGGGGTAAGGTCCCCCCCTCCCTAGATTAATAGACCAGTTTGACATTTGTTCTGTGTGGGGTTTATGGCACAGGAAAAGAAATCCTAACCACCTAGAATTCTGGGGGATGGGTCTATGGGCCAACTAGGTCAATGGATAGAATAGAGGGCATACTAGGTCAAGGTCACAAGTTGGTATTTCTCCTTAGAACTTCACAGATGCAGATTACATTCCTCAGCCTAGCCAGGTACCTTTTGATCACCAGGAGAACTGAGAAGCAAGAAAGCACAGGTTGATTGGATTAAGAACTGGAGGGAGATCATCTGCTTCTAATCCAACACACTCTTCCTCTCCCTTTACAGGTGAAAAGGTTTGAGGCTCAGAGCACGAAGTTACTTACTTGCCCATCATAAAGCCAATAAGAAACAAAGCTGGGAACAGAATCTAGGTTTTCTGACTCCAAATCTAATGTTCATTGCACTAACTCAGATGGTTCAGTGCATCTTGTCAGCACTCCTGGAAATATCCCATTACATACATGCATTAGGGAAAACAAGCCAGTGGCCCCATCTGGTTAGAGCAAAGGGCAATGCACTCTGGTGGGCACTTTCTGGGAGCAGCATTCCTTACAATACTACACATAAGCAAAGGCCAACGTTTGGCCAGAAATTCAGCCCCTTGCTAGATATTCTCCCAACACTTGGAAGCTAAATGCTTTATTTTCTTGTTTAGAAGATGGTATAGTAACATCAGACACCAAGGTCTTTAGAAAACTATTGTGTGATTGTCAAAAAAAAGTACAATAATCTGAGAAGTTCCCAGGTTACAACTGTACTTCCTCCTTCCTCATTCACCTCAATTTAGGAACACCTCCCTTGATTAGTTGTGACTCACTGCTCTTCCAGCAGGAGTCCTTCGGTGAATGTATTTGTTGTGGTTTTTAAAAGAAAAGAAAAAAAAAGACTTTGCTTTTTTCTCTATTTGGTGACTGTCAGGGAGAGCTATCCATAAAGACCCTCTGCTAATTTTGGAGTCAGATTCTAACCACCTTGTATCCCACTCAGTCCAGGATTACCAAAGCTGGAGACTTTTGTTTAGTCATCCAGCCTATAAGCCATTTCCCATCTCCACTGAACCTGCTGAGTTAGAGGTCTCATCACCAATTTGCTTCTATGTTCAGACCCTTAAAAAAAGCCGAATCACCTCCTAGTCTACCATTCAGCATGGTATCAGCCTAAGGTTTAGGATGAGAGAATTATTCTCCCTCCCTTAAAACTTTCAGTGGCGGGGGCAGCTAGGTGGCACAGTGGATAAAGTACTGGCCTTTGATTCAGGAGGACCTGAGTTCAAATCCAGCCTCAGACACTTGACACTTAACTAGCTGCATGACCTCATTGTCCTGCAAAAAACCCCCAAAAAACCCTTTCATTGGGATTTGGGAGAATACAGCTATAATCCATAGGTTATGGGGCTGTTGTTCCTTTACATCAGTAGGCCAGCTAGGGGAAAGGAGAGGCAGGAATCACCTCTGCTTCCTGGCAGAAGGTACTGTCTCTGTGACCTGGTGCATTGAAGACTTCTCTGTAAGAGACTCCTTGAAATGAGGGTACCCACGAACATGTTCTAAGAAGAACAGGCTTAGCATTGACAAAAGTCATCCACCAAATAATATGTGAGACCATAGTAGGCAATCACAGGTGGGAGGTGGGGTGAGAGAGTGTGTGAGTCTTACTGGGATGGAAGGGATGAAGCTGGGTACAACAGTGAATGAGCTATCTGAGATGGGGCAATGTCAGAAGGGAACTTTGAAGTCATAGTCCAGGTGCAAAAAGCATTCCCTCTATTTGCTGAACCTACAAGGCAGAGGAGTATTTCAAGAGGCAATTTGGTGCAGTGAAATGAATGCGAGAATTAAGGTGAGGACGCCTGAATTCAGATCTCTGCTCTGTGCCATTTCATGTATGTCACCTGAGTCTCCCCATCTTTAATTGAGAGGGTTGGACTAAATGATCTTCAAGGTCCTATTTACCTTCAAATCCATGATCCCATGCTTGAGACCTTGGGGCATAATAAGAAGCCTTCCACACACCTCTCAAACCTGGATGGGCTAAACCTATTGGAGAAAGCTGGTGGTGATTGTGAACGTGATTATATTGCATCTATGTGTCCATGTATGCATACACACATGTAATATGTATGTATTCCTAGTATGTATATTCCTGAGTGACCTTTCTCAGTTCTGGCAGAGATGAACAATCCAGCATGCTTCATAATGGTGCCAGTTCTGAGATCACAAATTAGAATTTGGAGCTGGAAGGGAGCTTAGGAATCATTGAGTCCAACTCCCCCATTTTACAAAGGAGAAAACACACAGAGATGGTGCAGCTCACCCAAGGTCACACAGCCAGTTAAAAAAACTCATTCAAACCCAAATCTTCTGATTCACCCTGCAGTGCTCCTTCTAGTACTTCATGTTGGCAGTGACCTTCGGTAAGCACCATCCTTCGCCAGGAGGCCTGTTCTCAGAAATGATTGCCAGGCTTAAGGAATCTCTAATCATGTGGCTGTGTAGATTCACAAATATTCTTCTAAGATGTTGTCAGGAGGGACTCCCCCAGAGGCATTTGAGTCTGTGCCTAGGGAACAGGCCATGGGAAAGTTGTGTTGCTTGCCCCTTGTCAGCCTTTGGAAACCAGGGAGGTTGGGGAGGAGGATGTAGCTAATCTCAAAACCCCAGATAATCTTCAAATTCTCACTGAATTTGGCTTTGGAAACACCGTGGCACATGGGACAGCAGATTCACATATCCCTTATTAAAAAGAGTGCTTTTCTTGGCTAGAATTAATATGTAAGCTGTTGGGAGCAAGTCAATGATTAAAAATTCATAGACTCGGAGCATTTAGAGGTCATCTAGCAAATTCAAGAGTTCTTCTTAACCCAGGGGTTGGGGTCAGTAGATTTCAGGGAGTCCATGAACAAGGGGAAAATACATCTTTAATTCAATATAATTAGTTTCTTTTGTTTAATTCAGTAAACATCAATTCCTATGTGCCAGGCACTGGGCATACAAAAAGGCAAAAGACTCCCTGCCCTCAAGAATCTTATCATTGATACCTTTTATGCATTTAAAAACATTATTCTGAGGAGGGGTCCATAGGCATCACCATACTTGCCAAGGGGTACATGACCCCTTATCTGATTCAACTCCCTCATTTTGCCGATGAGAAAATAGGCCAGAGATGTGGAGTGATTGTCCATAATCATACAGTAAGGGATTGAACTCATTCTTGCAACTGTGCTGTGCTGTGCTGTGTAGCTCCTGTAGTTAAGCCACACGTGGGTAATTGGGAGTTACTTTATAAGTGGTTTTTAAGGGGGCAGCTAGGTGGCGCAATGGATAATAAGGCACTGGCCTTGGATTCAGGAGG
Organism: Dromiciops gliroides; assembly: GCF_019393635.1. Classification (NCBI taxonomy): domain Eukaryota; kingdom Metazoa; phylum Chordata; class Mammalia; order Microbiotheria; family Microbiotheriidae; genus Dromiciops; species Dromiciops gliroides. The sequence goes on from NC_057862.1 coordinate 408,073,117, forward strand.
ACCTGAGTTCAAATTTGACTTCAGATACTTGACACTTACTAGCTGTGTGACCCTGGGCAAGTCAGTTAACCCTCATTGCCCTAAAAAGCAAACAAATTAGTGGTTTTTAAAATGCTTCCATCTCATTTTCCTAAACTAACTTCAGTTAGGCAGCTGGGTGACCCAGGTGAATTGATTTATTAATGCTAATTATCATTATTATTCCCTACAGCACTCGGTAAAGGATAAGAGTCATTGGAAATCTCTACAGGCTCTGAGTATTTTCCCCAATTGACCCAAGGATCACACGTTCCCTCCCCCCATTACCACAGATCTCAGCATCTGATTTGTCCCAGAATCACTCAACTAGTCTTCATTTAAGGGCCTCTGATGCTGGGCAACTCTCATGAGTCTTACTTTCCTTAACTATAATGGGGGATTGGAGTAGATGACCCTTAAAGGCCCCTCCAGCTCTAAAGGTATCATGATTTCTCCAAGGGCCACATAAAGATTGGGGAAATTACATTTGTTCTGAGGAGTGTTTTATAACCAGTAACCAAAAAAAGGGAGTGAGACAGTCTAGCCTGTGGCTCGAGCCCTCCACCCACTACCCCCAAGGAATACTTTTTTGATTATTTAAACTCAGAAGGGACATGAAGTATTCTCATCTAAACACTCTTTTTTATAGACCCAGAGATGTAAAGGGGGCTTGACTAAAGTCAAATGGCAAGTCAGGAGCAAAGCCAGAATTTGAACCCAGGTTTTTGGGTTTTTGAGCTAAGGTTTTTTTCCCTTCCAAATACTGCTTCAGTTGATCTCACACGATCCTTACATTAATCCTATGTATGCAAATATTTTCCTTATTCTATAGATGGGGAAACAAACTCCTGAGACATCCAATTTCTTACCCAAGGTCACACAGGCAGAACTAGGATGTGATCTCAAGTCTTCTGACTCCAAATCTATGTTCCTGATTTATTGGGAAAATGTTTCGATAATGGTTCTGTTCCAACTCAGTAGTCATAAAATCAGAGTTTGGGTTACTGGCCCCAGTTCATTTACTGGGGTGCTACTTTCAGGGGCATGGTGTTTGTTTGGGGGTGATGGCTTGTGGCTCCATGAAAATTTATTTATTTGGTTTGAGGTTCTGCAAACACCAAACCACACATGTGCAGCAACCTTTTGTCAGAGACAAAGGAAAGGGTGTTGATTGGATTTCAATGAGTGGTATTGAATTTAGCAAGAAGACTGATTTATGACTTCATGTGTATAAAGGATATCATGTCTCTTACCTTCTCAATGAGGGGGGGAGGTAGTGGAGGGAGGGAGAGAATTTGGAACCAAAAATAAAATTAAAATTCATGCTTTTCCAATGAAAAGGGTGGGGGGAAGAAGACTGATTTCTTATTTGGCTGAGTGTGGTTATGGCAACTTGTGTCTTGAGCTGGACGTGACGCACAGAATGGACAGCTCTATCATATAGCACAGAGATAATGACAAGGTGACCTGTGGCAGGAATGGTGCACTCTTTACTTTTAGGATAAAGTCAAAGGAAAAGTATTTAAAAGAAAATAAAGGATGAGAGCGGAAGGAGAAACTAACAGTGTAGGTGAATTCATTTTGCCAAGTTGACTGTGGGAGTTAACTTCAGAGAATTAATCTCTGGTGTGTTGTGGATTCTCTTCTTAACCTTGCCTAGAGTGGTAGAGATGGAAGGAATGCTCAGTTTTGTTTTTCCATGCCTTGAACTTTGAAGATTTAATTAACCTAAAGATAAAAATCAGCGTACAGCGGTTCTTATGATATCCTCTCGGGGAGAGCCAATAAGATTCACCAAGAACATTTATCATGTGAACATGGCTCCTTCACAGACCCTGCTACTCCCACAATGAAAATTCTGAGTATAGGATAGTTGTGCTTACTGCCCTCTACCCTCAATCTGTGGCCTCTTCAGCTTCTATGAAAGGGAAATATCCTAGTAGCCCAGCTTGGCCTTCAGGTAAGGTTGACCACTGCTTGGAGTTCAGTCTCTGGGTCAGACCTGGCTGGGAGAGGGCATTTAGCCAAGATTGGGTATGTTGGCTGCTTCCCACAGGACTGAGCTGAGCTGAGCTGAGTTGAGTCGAGCCTGGGCTCTTCCCCACCCCAGGGTTGGCTCCTCTGTGAGTAAGGGAGGCCTTCCCTGGAGAAGAATGCAGGCTTGTCTCCTTGCCTGTCTGGCTCTGGGATAAATTTAAGGTTTCAGTAACCAAAAAAGGCAGGCAGGGAGGGAAAGGGCTTCCTGCAGTTTGTCTCCAATGCCTCCTGGGAGCAGTTTGCTTCCGAGCCTAGCCCCAGAGAAGATGGAGCCTCCCTCTTGATGTCAGTCTCTTTTTCCTTGTTTGTCCCTGTCCCTATCTCTAGGGAAACTGGGGTAGATAACCCCTAAGGTGGTCTGTTCCAGCTATGAGGATAGATGAGTCTTTCTTTCTCTCCCCGACCTAATGAAGCAGCCACCTGGCCTCCATGCTCTGGTTTCTTTTTTTTTTTTTTTCTTTCTTTGATATACTTGCTTCAAAGACCATAATCAACCAATCAACAATCTTTACAGAGCAGCACTAGCCTTGCCCTGTGGGGGATAAAAAAAAAATGATGAATAACAGTCCGTTCTAGGAATTATCTCTAATTTGGAAATAAGAGGCTGACAAGTAACTGAACACGGAATGTCAACTGCTGTGGAACTTAGAGATCATCTCATTCAGTGCCCTCATTTTGCACAGAAAGAAACTGCGGCCCAGAGAGAGAAAGTCACTTCTCCAAAGCCACACAGCAAACCAGGGGCAGAGCTGGGTTTTGACTTCTAATCCACTGCACTTGAACATTGTATGCAGCGTGCATACAATGAAAACATGTAATGAAAGACCTTGAAATGGCTTGGAGTGGGAAGAGCACTAGATTTAGGGCCAGAAAACTTGGACTCAGTTTCCAGCTTTGCCACTTTCCAGTTGTGGGACATTGTGTCCCTTCACCTCTTTAGATCTCTTTCTTCTCACCTGAAAAATGGAGATAATATTTTCTTCATGACTTAGTGAAGTAGAGACCAAATGCCTCAGTTTGAGTCCTGGGTCTGACATATTTGTGCATGTAACCCCCTGAGCGAGTCACTTTGGGCTAGTCCAAGAGCCTCACTTTATAGATATCCATCTATAAAGTGGGGTTCATAATACTCGTACCAAGTACCTCACAGAGTCCTTATTTGGAGAGCGTTTTATAAACCTCAAAGCATGGGGATAAGCATGGGGAATTATTATCCTTAACAAGCATGAGTCATTATTGAAGGGTGGGCGGCATTTTGATAGAGAGGAAGGACATGGGGAGCTGACACGGACAAAGACACAGAGACAAAAAAACCACACGGTATGTTTGGGAAATAGGACAGCCCTGGGTTGGTTTAAGCAGCCTTGAGTACTAGGCTAAGGAATGTAGACTGGATCCTCTAGCCAGTGGGGAACTCAGTGCAGGGCTTGGACCCTGTAGTCAATCATTAAATCACTAAACATTGTTTAAGTACCTATTATGTGCCAGTGGGCAGCTAGGTGGTGCTGTGGATAGAGCGCTGGGCTTAGAGTCAAGAAGACTCATCTTTGTGGATTCAAATCCAGCCTCAGACACTTACTAGTTGTATGACCCTGGGCAAGTCACTTAACCTTGTTTGCCTCACTTTCCTCATCTGTCAAATGAGCTGGAGAAGGAAATGTCAAACCACTCCAGTATTTTTGCCTAGAAAACCTCAATGGAGTCAGGAAGAGTCAGACATGACTGAAAAATGACTGAACAACAACAACAAAGTATGTACCAGGCACTGTGCTCTCATCAGGAATAACCAGATGAGAATAATCACTGCATGAGGAAGACTAATCTTGCCACAGGTGCAGCATGAATTGCAGTTGGGGAAGGTTAGTAGGCTCCTTCAGCCAGTCATCTTGCTTTGCCCCTGGAAGTCCCCCTTCCATGCTTTCTCACCCATGTATTTTTTCCCATCCAGAATCAACATAATTCATAATTATGAAACTAGTAAAATACTACAAGAAGCCATCCAAGTGAGCCTCCTTTCTGTGCTCCATACATGCCATTCCATCTTCCTCCTCCTTACCTTTACACAGGCTGTCTCTTCCAGGCCTGGAATACTCTCCTCACCTCTCAGAATATTTATTTAATTTACTTCAAGTAATTTACATGAGGCCTTCCCTGATCCCTCCAGTTGTCCATGTCTTTCTCCCAATTACTTTATATGTAGGTACTTCATATTGGTTTATCTGCATGTGTGCTGTTCCTCCTAAACCCATTAGAATGTAAACTCTCTGAGGGCAGGGACTGTTTTATGTATGCCTGTGTCCATGGTGCTTAGCACATAATGAACACAATACATGTTTTGGGGGATCAGGGGGGATTTGTTTTTTAAGATGAGACCTGCCATTTTATTGGTTTAGGGAACACCCCGTGGTAAAAATTCCCTCTACCAATACAACAGCAACTTTTCATCAACTTAGAGTTTTAGAGAGTTGCCTGGGATTGAGAAGTTCAGTAATTTGCCCAAGGTCAGAGAGTATGTATCAGAGGTATCCTAGTCTACCTGACTCCAAAGCCAACTCCCTACCTACTAAATCATGCTCCATTTTTATAAATGCATGAATTAAATAGACTAGCAGTAGGAAGACCCGATAGGAGACAATTGTAATAGTCTTGTCTCTATTCACTCGGTTTCATGTTCTCTGTGTTTCTTTGGGCAGATGGGTTCTGTTGCATTTGTTCTGTATAGGATCCAGCACATTCAGGCCTATGAACTTTTAGCTCAGGAGTATCTCTCTGGGTAGTTAATGACTATTGGTTGCATGTGTTTTTGTGGTTATTTCTTTTCCATTATGAATTGGACTAGATGGCTGTGGGTATCCATTCCACCACTAAAATTCTGTGATTCTAAAGAACACAGGACACAGGCCCAGTCCAGTTAGCAGCAGGCTCAAGCCTCGTAGGTGCTTTCATTGGTATAAGGAATTAAAGGATTATGGCAATGGAGACTCAGATAAAAACTCTTATTTTTTGAAGATGAGAATATTGAAAATCAGGAAAAAGCTGAAGGTCACATTTTTAGCACTAGCTGCTCATTCAAAAGAGTAAGAAAGTTGGTTCTATGTGGTAGGATGGTATTAGCCAACCACTAATCAAGACAAGAATATTAAGACAAGTGCTGCTAGTACCAGGCAGACTGTCTGTTTACGAAAAGAAGAAAGAATAATTCCTTCTTGTAGTGTTTTACTAGCTTCATAATGATGAATTATGTTGATTCTGGATGGGAAAAAATACATGGGTGAGAAAGCATGGAAGGGGGACTTTCAGGGGCAGAGCAAGATGATAGAGTAGAGGAAAACTACATGCAAGCTCTCCCAACATTGCCCACCAAACAACTTTAAAATAATGCCCAAAATAAAATTCTGTAACAGCAAAACCAACAAAAGGTCAAGGAGGAGACATTATTCCGACTCAAGACAACTTAAGGAGGTTAGTAGAAGAGACCTGTGACAGGGGGTTGGGGAGCTTTCCTGGAGACCATGTAGATGCAACACCAATAGTAAGACTTCATAGTGGTGACAGCAGCAGCAGTTTGGGGAGCTCTCAAATCAGAGACAGTAAGGGGATTGGGCAACTTGTCAGAGATTACAAAGGACCCATGTTCTAGCACTGGGCATAGGACCATATAGTGTGAGCAGCTCCATTGCCTATACCCACCTCTGGGTCACAGTCCAAGGGCAGAGAGGAGTGCTTTTGGTCAAAAGGAATCAAGGGCCCTGGAGGATCAGTATTGCTTTTGGTCACAAGGGAGAAAGGGCCCTGAGGAGCAGTATCACTTTCAGGCCCAAGGGAGCAGAAACCTTGAGGAGCAATGTTGCTTGTACCAGCAAGGTACCAGTGATAACACTTTTCCCAAAATCACACTTTGGGAGCACTTAAAAAATATAACACCGCCCCCCCTGCTCCCCAACTAGCTTTAAAAACAGTAGCACTAAAAAGCCTGAAGCTTAGGACAGTGTCCTGCCCCCAACTCTTGTTGCATGAACACAGCCTATCTTTAACATAAAGTTCGAAGTAAAGAAATAGGCTGGAAAATGGGCAAACAACAAAAGAAGAAGCTGATCATAAAAAAACTACTCTGGTGACAGGAAAGATCAAGACAAACTCAAAAGAAGACAATGATGTCAAAGCAGATACAGGCAAAGCCTCAAAGGAAAACAAAATCACTGGACACAAGCCCAATAAGAAATACTGGAAGAGGTTTTAAAAATTATTTTAAAAATCAGAGTGGTAGAGGAAAAATAGGGAAATAAATGAAAGCAGTGCAAGAAAATTATTAAAGGTTAATTTGTAAAAAGAGGCACAAATAAATGCTGGAGAAAATACCTTAAAAAACAGAATTGACAAAGCAGTAAATGAGGTACAAAACCTCATTGATGAAAATAAGTCCTTAGAAAGCAGAATCGGCCAAGTGGAAAAAGAGGTACAAAAGCTCACTGAAGAAAACAATTTCTTTAAAATAAGAACTGGGCAAATAGAAGATAATCACTACATGAGTCAATCAAGAGACAGTAATACAAAGTCAAAAGAATGGGAAAGTACAGGAAAATGTGAAATATCTCATTTAAAAAAAAACTTACCTAAAAATAGATTGAGGAGAGATAATTTAAGAATTATTAGATTAACCTGAAAGCCAGGGTCAAGAAAAGCTAAACATGGTATTTCGAGAAATTATACAGGAAAACTGCACTGATATCCTAGAACCAGAGGGTAAAATAGAAATTGAATGAATCAACCAATCACCTCCTGAAAAGGATCCCAAAATTAAAACTCCCAGGAATATTATCACCAAATTCCAGAGCTTCCAGATCAAAGGGGAAATGATTCACAGAATCAGAAAGAAATCATTAAAATACCATGGAACAATAGTCAGAATCACACAAGATTTAGCAGCTACAATGTTAAAGGAATGGAGGGCTGGGAATGTGATATTCAAGAAGACAAAGGAGCTAAGATTACAACCAATAATAATCTACCCAGGAAACCTGAGTAATATCCTTCAGTGGAAAAAAATTGATATTTAATGAATGAGAGGGCTTCCAAGCATTGCTAATGAAAATACCAGAGCAGAATAGAAAACTTGACTTTTAAATACAAGACTCAAGAGAAACATAAAAAGAGACATTAAAGAGAAACCATAAGAGATTCAATAAGGTTAAACAGTTCATATTCCTATATGGGAAGATAATAAATGTAATTCCTAAGAACTTTATCATTAGGACAATTACAAGGACTCAAAATAAAGATAGGACACAGGACTGATTCAATGATGTTGGGATGATTTTTTTTTTAATGAGGAAGCAAAACAAAGCAAAAATTAAATGTAAAAAAAAAGAAAAATGGATGGGCAAGAAAGAGAAAGGCATTGGGAAAAGAGGAAAGGCAGAAGAAGAATGAAGAAAATTATCTCACAGGATAAAGTCACTAGCTTCCATTTGTTCAATCCTAATTCTTAGGCAATTATTTTCTTCTGAGAGCTTTTGTATCTTCTTTTCCATTTGGCTTTTCAAGATGTTGACTTTTTTCTCATGACTTTCCTGCAGTGCTCTCATTTCCATTTCCATTCTTTCTTCCACCTCTCTAAATCTTCCTTCCGTCTCTCCTACTTTCTTTTCAAAGTCCATTTTGAGAACTTCCATGGCCTGAGACCAATTCATATTTTTCTTGGAAGCTTTGGATGCAGGGCCCCTAAGGTTGCTATCTTCTGAGGGTACATCTTGATCTACCTTGTCACTAAAGTAACTTTATGGTCCACATCTTTCTCTGCCTGCTCATCTTGTCTGTCTTTTATTTGACTTTTAACTCCTTCTTAAAGTGGGGCCCTACTTCCAAGCTACACCCTCACAAGCTTCAGAGGGTACCAGGTGTTTCAGTTTGAGGAAGGGCAAGTTTTTCTCTAGCCTGGCCTGTTCTCTGGTCTGAAGATAACCTCAAGCCAACTTGCTAATTAACCAACCAGCAAAACTTTGTGTGCTGAGGTTCTTAGCTCTGATGAGCCTATGCCCCTCGCCCACTTGGGCCTCCTGTCACTCAAGCTTTCTTCCTGGTTCCCCACTGGGGTGAGATAGCTGAATTCCCCCTTAGGTCCCACAGACACCCCTGTATTTTCCACACCCCTCCCCACTGGCCAGCCATTCAGCCCTCTCACCTGATCATAAGCTTAGTTCCAGAAGACGGTGGTGTTGCAGTGGATTTGGAGGCTCAGGGGTAAGTTTCTCTGGTGCAATCTGCCTGGGTATTGTGTTGGTGTGATCACGGGGTTGGATTCTGCTCATATTCCAGCACGCCCTCCTCTAAGCTGTCTTTGGCTGGAAATTAATCTCCGTCTATCTTTTTGTGGGGTTTGCTGCTCCAGGGATGGTTTTATGGCTATTTTGGGGGTAATTGTGTCAGGAGCTTTGTGAGTTTAATGTCTTTCCCCTCACAGGATAAAGGAAGAATTTTTATAGTGAAAGGGAAAATGGTGGTGGGGAAGGGTGGCCATGTTTGAGCCTCACTGTCAACTGAATTGGTTCAAAAAGGAATGGGAGTGTCCTCAGCAGCCAGCCTCAACAAGCAGCCTCTGTGATGTCCTAGCATCCCTCTCTTTGATGTGAAATGTGATACTCCTTTGCTGCAACTGTATTACATCACTTGTGGTCATCATCTTTTTTTCTCACTCCCCCCTTCCTCCCTACCTCCTTATCATTGTTGAGAGAGAAGCAGCTAAAGAGTGAGGGGATTACACATAAAATGAGGCAGTTGGAGTCAATGGTTTCCAGCTCTATTATGCCCTGGTTCTATATCCATCCTGTTCACACTTCCTGGAGCTCCCCCAGATGGGTGGTTCATTATTATCCTTCCCTAAAGGCCTGGCACACAGGGTTAGTTGTGTCCAGAGATCTGTAAGATACTGGGAAACATTCATTGCTGGAATTCCAGAATGTCTGATTGTTGGTGCTGGGAAAATGATTTTCATTCATATCTGAGGGGAAAAGTCCAGTGTCACAAGAGGGCAGTGTAAGGCTTTGTGTAATTTAAGATTCTAAATGTGGATTCTAATCTGTTCCCCCAGTTTTGGGGGAAACTGACTAAAATCACTGATAAAACAAGTTTAGGTTTTTAAGGGTTTATTGAAAAATAGAAAGAAAAAGATTGAGAACAGAATTCCAACAGCCTGGCATTCCTATCTTTCCTCAAATTTCCTGTGAAATCCTCTGCTGCCGCCACCACCATCAAGTCAGGAACCCAAAAGCGCAAGAGTTCTCCGCGCAGGCTCCCTTTCCTCCTTCCTGTCTCCTCCCAGAAAATAGGAGGCTCCTCAAGTTGATTGGCTGGTAGCCTTGATAGACAGCACCCATGAGCAAACGTCATTTCCTGACCCCAAGGAAAAGCCACATGGCCTTGCCCTCTGAGGCATTTTCCTCATGGCGGAGCTTTCCCACAGCAAGTCTCCAGTAGGTGGCATCATTCCAATCATTACAGCTTCTAGGTTCTAGTCCCAGGTCAAGCCTGCTGTGTGACCTCTATGGGAACATGGAACCTCTCTGTGCTTCTGCTTTCCTTATCTTTAAAATAGTCACTTTACATGATAATGCTACCAGCTGTTTTAAAAAGGTCTATTAATACAGAATTGGATGTCAGCAATATACATTACTATAAGAGCCTCTTCATGCCAGAATTTAATTTCATGGAGAGAAGGGAAGAAGGGGAGGGAAGGGGAGGGAAAGAAAGGAAAGGGAAGGAAGGAAGGAAGGAAGGAAGGAAGGAAGGAAGGAAGGAAGGAAGGAAGGAAGGAAGGAAGGAAGGAAGGAAGGAAGGAAGGCTCAGTAATCTGGTGCAAAGGTTTTTGTTCTCAAAGGAGCTAAAGAGAAATCGTTAGCCTCATCAGTACCATCCTTCTTGTTTTCACAACTGCCCTGGATTCAGGAGGACCTGAGTTCAAATCCAGCCTCAGACACTTAACACTTACTAGTTATGTGACCCTGGGCAAGCCACTTAACCCTCATTGCCCTGCAAAAAAAAAAAAAGAAAGAAAGAAAGAAAGAAAGGAAGGAAGGAAGAAAGAAAGAAAAAAGAACAGTCAGGAGACCAGTGTCACTGGATCAAAGAATATGTGGAGAGGTAAAAGTTATATAAATGTTTTTGTTGTTCAGTCATTTCAGTCATGTCCTACACTCTGTGATGCCATTTGGGGTTTCCTTGGCAAAAATACTAGAGTGGTTTGTCAATTCTTTCTCCAGCTCATCTTCCAGATGAGGAGACTGAAGCAAACAGGGTTAAGTGACTTGCCCAGGGTCACATAGCTCCTCAGTGTCTGAGGCTGGATTTGAACTCAGGAAAATGAGTCAGTCTTCCTGAATCCAGGACCAGCACTCTATCCATGGTACCACCTACCTGCCCTGAATGAGATGAACTCACCCATTAAATGAAAATGATAGCAGAATGGATGAGAATACAGAATCCAACAATATGTTGTTTATAAGAAACACACCTGAAACACAACAACATACACAGAATCAAAGTAAGGGGCTGGAGCAGAATCTATTAGAAGGAAAAAAAGGCAGAAGTAGCAATCATGATCTCAGACAAAGCAAAAACAAAACCAGACCTAATCAAAAGGAGGGAGGAAGGAAGGAAGGAAGGAAGGAAGGAAGGAAGGAAGGAAGGAAGGAAGGAAGGAAGGAAGGAAGGAAGGAAGGAAGGAAGGAAGGAAGGAAGGAAGGGAGGGAGGGAGGGAGGGAGGGAGGGAGGGAGGGAGGAAGGAAGGAAGGAAGGAAGGAAGGAAGGAAGGAAGGAAGGAAGGAAGGAAGGAAGGAAGGAAGGAAGGCAGGCTCAGTAATCTGGTGCAAAGGTTTTTGTTCTCAAAGGAGCTAAAGAGAAATCGTTAGCCTCATCAGTACCATCCTTCTTGTTTTCACAACTGCCAAGACACATAACTGGGACAGAGAAAGATCCTAGCCCTCACCCCCAGGGACCTTGTACATGCCTCAGCATTCCAGGATGTTAACAACACACATCCCTGCCAAGGAAAACTCCAGCCCTACCTTCGCAGAACACATCAACAGGAAACCTCTCATGGAAAAGTTTCTAACCAAAAAGAAAAAGAGCAACTGTCTTTCCTCAAAAAAATCATGTCAACTTAGATTTTTGTAATTACCCACCCAGTAAGTGGCACACATGAATACTAGAAAAGAGAAAGGGGAAGGGAGTTGACTGTTTTTTTTTTTAAAGCTAAAACAATTAACAAATGACCCTCAGGTCAGCATTCTGGAATCTCTGGGTTGAGCTCCCTTCCTCCCACTCTTATGTTTTCTCTTTCTCTCCAGGAACATTCCTTCCCTACCTGCTGTGCTGTGCTCCATGCTTTTAATTGGTCCCATGTGTGAAAAGACAGATCCAGTGGTTCTAGTCCCTGGCAGGTCCCTCTGTGGGCAACTGATGTTCTCAACAGGAAGCTGAGTGATAAGATCCTCTGTTAAAGGGCCAGGGACCCATCTGTATTAAGCCTAAAGGCAGCTGGGATAGGAGACCATCAAGATTCAAAACTCAGGGTAAAAAAACCCCCAAGATTCATGTTTTCAATTCAGATTGGGATCACATGGCTTCCATTCGAATCTCACCTATCTAATAACAAACAAACTAGAATTAGACCACTTGTCTAACATTGGGAAAGCATAACATGGAGGATCCATGAACTTCTTAGCTTAGAAAACTCCTGTCTACCAATTCTAATCAGTCAATTGAATGAACATTCCTTAAGTGCATTCTATGTGCCAGGCATTACACTAAGCACTAGAGATCCAAAAAGAGGCAAAAGACAGTTCATATGCTCATGGAGCTTACAGTCTAATAGGGGAGACAAGCAAATATATACATTTAAAACTAGTTACATACAGGATATATAGGAAATAATTAACAGAAGGAAGATATTAGAATTAAGTATGTGTTGGGAAAGGTTTCTAGTAGAAGATGGAGTTTTAGGGGGCAGCTAGGTGGCACAGTGGATAAAGTTCTGGCCCTGGATTCAGGAGGACCTGAGTTCAAATCTGGCCTCAGACATTTGACACTTACTAGCTGTGTGACCCTGGGCAAGCCACTTAACCCTCATTGGCCCACCCACCCCCCAAATTTTTAAAAATACAATAAAATAATTTTTTAAAAAGAAGATGGAATTTTAGTAGGAAATAAAGGAAGACAGGGAAGCCAGTAGGCAGAGATGAGGAGAGAGAGCATTCTAGGCATGGGGGACAACCAGAGAAAATGCCCTAAGTGAAGAGACAGAATATCTTGTTTGTAGAACAGCCAAGGGTAGCAGCTAGGTGGTGCAGTGTATGAAGCACCAGCCCTGGATTCAGGAGGACCTGAGTTCAAATCCAGCCTCAGACACTTAACACTTACTAGCTGTGTGACCCTGGGCAAGCCACTTAACCCTCATTGCCCTGCAAAAAAAAAGAAAGAAAGAAAGAAAAAAGAACAGTCAGGAGACCAGTGTCACTGGATCAAAGAATATGTGGAGAGGTAAAAGTTATATAAATGTTTTTGTTGTTCAGTCATTTCAGTCATGTCCTACACTCTGTGATGCCATTTGGGATTTTCTTGGCAAAAATACTAGAGTGGTTTGTCAATTCTTTCTCCAGCTCATCTTCCAGATGAGGAGACTGAAGCAAACAGGGTTAAGTGACTTGCCCAGGGTCACATAGCTCCTCAGTGTCTGAGGCTGGATTTGAACTCAGGAAAATGAGTCAGTCTTCCTGAATCCAGGACCAGCATTCTATCCATGGTACCACCTACCTGCCCTGAATGAGATGAACTCACCCATTAAATGAAAATGATGGCAGAATGGATGAGAATACAGAATCCAACAATATGTTGTTTATAAGAAACACACCTGAAACACAACAACATACACAGAATCAAAGTAAGGGGCTGGAGCAGAATCTATTAGAAGGAAAAAAAGGCAGAAGTAGCAATCATGATCTCAGACAAAGCAAAAACAAAACCAGACCTAATCAAAAGAGATAAGCAGGGAAATTATATTTTGCTAGAAAGTACCATGGACAATGAAGTAGTATCAATACTAAATATATGTGCTTTAAATGGCATAGCATCAAAATTCTTAAAGGAAAAGTGAAATGAGTTAAAAGAAAAAAAAAGTAAAACTATACTAGTGAGGTACCTCAATTTCCTCTCCCAGAGTTAGATAAATCTAATCATTAAAAAAAAAGGGGGGGGGCAGCTAGGTAGTGCAGTAGATAGAGCACCGGCCCTGGAGTCAGGAGTACCTGAGTTCAAATCCAGCCTCACACACTTAACACATACTAGCTGTGTGACCCTGGGCAAGTCGCTTAACCCCAATTGCCTCACTACAAAAAATAAAGTTAAGGGATGAATAGAATTTCAGAAAAGTTAGATATGATAGACCTCTGTAGAAAATTCAATAGAAATAGAAAGGAGTATACCTTTTTTTTCAGCTGTACATGGTACCTTCACAAAAATTGACCATATATTAAAGCATAAAAACCTCACCAACAAATGCAGAAAAACAGAAGTATCAAATGCAACCTTTTTCAGACCCTAATGCAAAAAAAATTACATTTAATAAAAGGCCATGGAATCATGGGTTAAAAATCATTTGAAGCTAAATAATCCTAGAGAATGAGTGGGTCAAAGAACAGACCAAAGAAGCATTCAATAAAGAAAATTACAACAATGAGACAACATACCAAAATTTGTGAGATCCAGCCAAAGAAGTACTTGAGGGAAACATATATCTCTAAATATGTACACCAATAAAAGAGAGAATGAGCAGATCAATAAATTGGACATGCAACTAAAAACAAATGAGAAAGAGAACAAACTTAGAATCCCCAATTAAACACCTAAATGGAAATCCTAAAAATCAAAGGTGACATTAATAAAATTGAAAGAAAATTGCTGAACTAATAAATAAAACTAGGAGCTGATTTTAGGGGAAAATAGTCAAATAAATAAATCATTGATTAATTTGATTTTTTAAAATTACCAGTATCACACATGAAAAGGGTAAAAGCACCATCAATGAAGATTAAATCAAAGCAATTACTAGGCATTCTTTAGCCCAGTTATATGCCAGTAAAACTGACAATCTAATTGAAATGGATGGATATTTACAAAACTATAAATTGGTCAGATTAACAGAAGAGGAAATAGAATGCTTAAATAACCCTATCTTGAATTCCTACTGGTAATACATTTCTTTTTCCCCCCCTCTCTTTTGGCACCTTCTCCCCCTCTCCCCATATTATTTATTTATTGTTTATATATATGAATATAATTATAAAATATTTTCACACAAATACAGATCTAAACTATTGTAGAGATATTTATCATGGGTAAATCAAGTCAACATAATAAAAATTACAATTCTATAGATATTAATTTATCTATTTGGTGCCATACCAATCAAAATACCAACGATTTATTTTACAAAACTAGAAAAAATAATAACAAAATTAATCTAGAAAAACAAAAGGTCAAGAGCATCAAGTGGAAAAAATGTGAAATTGTAACCTGTATTACAAAGCAATAATCATCAAAACAATATGGTACTGGCTAAGAAGTAGAATAATGGATGAGTAGAATAGGTGGTACAATGTATAAAGCACTGGCCCTGGAGTCAGGAAAACCTGAGTTCAAAACCCCAAATGGGATCACAAAGAGTTGGACATGACTGAAATGACTCAACAACAAGAACTCCCCCTAGGGACCTCTACCTGAAGAAATCCTGGACCATGTGCATCCTCTCTCAAAGCTGGAGGCTAGAAAGCAAACTCTCTTCTCCCAGGTTGCCCCTCATGTGGGTATGAAACAAGTAATTCTCTCTGTGTCAGTGAGGAAAGTTTTATGCAAATGTGTAGGTCTAAAGCCTGAGTTATATATACAAAGAAATCTTTCAAGTACAAGGGAAAGCATTAACAACTTGGGGGACAATGACTTTAGTAATCAAGTGTTTGATAAACCCAAATATCTAAACTTTGGGAGCAAGAACTCATCATTTTACAAAAATTGCTGGGAAAGCTGGAAAGCAATTTAGCAGAAACTAGGCATAAACCAACATTTCACATCATATACCAAAACATGCTCAAAATGGATAATTGATTTAGACATAAAGAGTTATGCCATAGGTAAATCAGGGGAGCATGGAAAAATATACCTGTCAGAACTATAGATAAGGGAAGCATTTAGAACCAAACAAAAGATAGAGAAGATCATAAGTAGTAAAATGCATAATTTTTCATGAATTTAAAACCTTTTTGCACAAGCAAAATAAATGTAACCAAAATGGGAAAGAAAATGGTAAAGTGGGGGTGGCATTTTGCAGCAAGTTTCTCTGATAAAGGCCTCATTTCTCAAATATGTAAAGAACTGAACCAAATTTATAAAAATAAGAGCCACTCATAAATGGTCAAAGAATATGAACAGGTAATTCTCAGAGAAAGAAATTTAAACTATCAATAGTCACATGAAATGCTTTAAATCACTATTAATTAAAGAAATAAAAAAATTTAAAAACTCTGAGGTAACACCTTACCCCTATCAGATTGGCTAACATCACAGAAAAAGAAAATGTCAAATGCTAGAGTAGATGTGGAAAAAAAGAAACAGTAATGCACTGTTGGTAGAGTTGTGAACTAGTCCAACCATTTGGGAAAATAATTTGGAACTATGCCCAAAGGGCTATATAATCATGCATGCCCTTTGGCCCAGCAACACCACTACTAGGCTTGTATACTAAAGTGATCAAAAAAGGGAAAAGGACATATTTGCATACATATAATCCTTTTTTTGTGGTGGCAAAGAATTGGAAACTGGGGGAATGCCTGTCAATTGGGGAATGAATGAACAACATGTGGTATGTAACCAAGATAGAATACTATTGTGCTATAAGAAGGGATGAGCAAGATGGTTTCAGAAAAAGTTGGGAATACACATTAATTGATGCAAAGTAAAGTGAGCAGAACCAGAACACTGTACACAGTAACAGCCATATTGTAACAATGATCAACTGTGAAAGGTTTCCTACTCTCATCACTACAATGATCCAAAACAATTTCAAAGGACCAATGATGAAAAAAATGCTATCCACCTCCATAGAGGACTGATGAACTCTGCAGATTAAAGCATATTTTTCACTTTGTTTTTCTTGTTTTCTCTTTCTTCCTTCCTTCCTTTCTTCCTTTCTTTCTTCCTTCCTTCCTTCCTTCCTTTCTTTCTTTCTTTCTTTCTTTCTTTCTTTCTTTCTTTCTTTCTTTCTTTCTTTCTTTCTTTCTTTCTTTCTTTCTTTCTTTCTTTCTTTCTTTCTTTCTTTCTTTCTTTCTTTCTTCCTTCCTTCCTTCCTTCCTTCCTTCCTTCCTTCCTTCCTTCCTTCCTTCCTTTCTTTCTTTCTTTCCTTCTTTCCTTCTTTCCTTCTTTCCTTCTTTCCTTCTTTCTTTCCTTCCTTCCTTCCTTCCTTCCTTCCTTCCCTTCCTTTCTCTCTTTCTTTCTTCTTTTCTTTCTTCTTTTCTTTCTTCCTTCCTTTTTTTCCAACATGGCTGATATGGAAATATTTTGCATGACTTCACGTGTATAATTGACATGATATTGTTTGCCTTCTTAATGGGTTGGGAGAGAATTTGTAGCTCAAAATCTAAAAGATTAATGTCTTAAAATAAATAAATGCTGCTCATTGAGGAAGGAAAGGCAGTGACCTGGAGGTCTATAAATAGCTACCAGGATTTTGATTGAGTAGTGGATATGAACTGTATGAACGCTATAGAAGGAGAAGTTACAGAGTGATGGAAGTAGAAGGAGAAACTGGAAGTGAAAATGAGAAGCAGAGTATTCCAACTCACCTGACTCAACCAGTGAGCCAAGAAGAATTAGTGAAAGTGCAGCCAATATTGGAAAGTGAGGCCAAGGAGACTGTTGTTATTAGCAGGAATCCAGGTTTCAGTGATTGCTAAAAGACAAAATGGGAAGTGAAACGATTTAGGATGAAGGGAAGATTTTTTTTTCTTATGGAACAGGCATTCCAGAGGGAAAGGAGATGATGGCATTTAGTTGGGATTTTAGGGTGGGAAGGTTGAAGAAGATTAGAAAAAAGGACTGGGGAGGTGGGGTTGGATAACAGGGTTTAGATTATGGTTTACAGGGATTCAAAGTTATCCATTTTACTTCCTATGATCTTCTCTCTCTTGTTTGGTCACTGAGATGTGTCACTGGGTATGATTAGGTATGAATGTTCATCACTGAATAGAAGGCAGCACTCCTCTTCCCAGGCACAACATTAGATAGAAGGCCCGTTGTAAGTTCAGATGGGTGGCCCTGTTTCACTACTTCTCTTCACTCTGAAAGATGGAGATTAGGTGCAGAATAGAAGTCAAATGTGTACAGTATAAGATGGAAGTCCTATTCCCCACTATTTTTCCTCTTATTCTTCAAAGGATGGGTGCACTTGAAGATGGAAAGCTCAAGGCCAAAGGGAAGGTTTCTCCTTTTTCCACCAAGGAGAAGGAGAACTGGTGGACAGCAGGAGCTGGTAGTTGCCTTGCTGACACACATAAGTCTGGTCCATTGAGCCCATAGCAGCCTTCCCTTCAGGGACACATGCAGCAGGAAATGGAATATGCACATTTAGGGGAAGATCTCGATCCTATTCTCACCTCCGCCTGGAAATCATCTGGGCCCAGAAGGAAGTTCCCCCAGCAGGGGCAAGTAATATTGGTTCTCACCTATAACAGCCTCACTCCAGAGGACACAGAGAGAGGTCTTGCTCCTCTTGGTCATGTCTATGGTGCAGAAGATAAGTGCTATGAAATTATCTGAAGCACACAGAGATTAAGAAACTTGTCCCAGGTCACATGGTTAATAAGGATCTGAAGCAGGATTTGAAAGTAGGCCTCCCTGATTCTAAGATCAGAATTCTATAGTACACTACCTCATTTGGAGCCTTATAAAATAATTCATGGCATATTCACACAATGATAAGATTTTGTACCATATTAAAATAACAAATGTGAAGAGTACAAAGAGACATGGAAGCTTAGGTGGCATAGTGGATAGAGTGCCAGGCCTGAAGCAAGAAAGATTCATCTTTCTGAGTTCAAATCCAGCCTCCGATACTTACTAGCTGTGTGACCCTGGGCAAGTCACCTGATCCTGTTTGTCTCAGTTTCTTCATCTGTAAAATAAACGCAAGAAGGAAATGGCAAACCACTCCAGTATCTGTCAAAAAAACCCCAAATGGGGCCATGAAGAGTCAGACAGGACTGAACAACAACACAAAGAAACATGGAAGGATACAAAGGAAGAACTAGAAAGAAAAGTGGCTGCCCATAGAGAATGAATGAACAAAGTGTTGATATAGCAAGGTAATGGAATACTATTGCAATGACAGATATAAAGAACTCAGAGAAATTAACTAATTCTTAGCATTTAAGGTTTGCAACATCTTTTTTCATATTGTGACTCATTTGATCTTTACAACAAGAAAGAGCATTATTATCCCCCATCTTACAGATGAGGAGACTGAGGCAAAAAGAAGTTAAGAGACTTGCCCGGGGTCATACAGCTAGGAAATATCTGAAGTGATATTTTATTTTTTATTTTTGGCAGGGTAATGAGGGTTAAGTGACTTGCCCAGGGTCACACAGCTAGTAAGTGTCAAGTGTCTGAGGTCAGATTTGAACTCAGGACCTCCTGAATCCAGAGCCGGTGCTTTATCCACTGCGCCACCTAGCTGCCCTGAAATGGTATTTTAACTCAGGTCTTTCTGATTCTGCTTCATTCAACCACTAAAAGTGATTTTCCTCAAGTATATGTCATACCCCTACTCAATTAACTCTAGTGGCTCCCTAAAGCCTCAAATGCAAAATGCTGTTTGGCATTCAAAGCCCTTCATTTGTTATGTGGTCTGGCTCCCTGGGAAGGGGAAGGGAGGAATACAGAGAGAAATTCTGTTGATGCATAAAAACATTTTTAATCCATTAAATTTTATTTATGAAAAAAAAAGAATGGGTGCAGGACAAAGTAAGAATTAGGAGAGCAATATATATGATGACCATTATGACATGAAGGAAAACAACATATGGCCAAAGCAATGATACAGTAGTTCAGGGACTGATGGTGAAGCATGGCTCCGTCTTGATAGAGAAAAAAATGGATGATAATTGGTGCATAGCGAAGCCAACATTTTCAGATAGGGCCAATGTGTCCAAACAGATTTTTTGATTTGCCCAAGTGCATGTCTTTGTTACAAGGGGGAGAGAGGACATTCCTTTGGAAGTGACAGAAATGTCTGGGTTTTTTAAAAGATCAACAATGCAATATTTCCACCCATTATGAAAGATGCAAAGAAATTGATGCAGAATAAAATCAGCAAAAGAAAAACATGATATATGTCAACTTAATAATATTTTATATATATATATATATATATATATATATGTATGTATTTAATTAATAAGACTTTATCAGTCCACAGACACATTTGGAAGAGGACATACATACTACTAATGTATTTCATTTATTCTTTCACTTTCATATTTTAAGGATATAGGGTTGTATCAGTGTGGCTAATAATTTCAGTGTTCTCAAGGAGTTGCTATGAAAAGCTAGGAATGAAGTGAGTGCCCAGAAATTGGGGAACAGCTTAGCCAAAATGGTGCATGAGTATAGTGGAAGGCTGTTAGACATTTGGGAATGATAAATGGGAAGAAATTAGGGAAATGTGAGAAGACTTGGATGAACAGATTCAGCATGAAATAAATAGAAGCAGGAAACCAATATACTCGTTGACTACCACAACATGAAAGAACAAGAAGCATTGTGGTGTTCAGTGGAAGGAGTGCTGGACTCCATGTCATGGGTTCTAATTCAGACTCTGCCAGTTACAGCCTGTGTGATATTATGCAAATCATATCATTACTCATCCTCAGTTCCCTCATCTGTTTAGAGTTTCCACCTCTAAACCTTCTCCTTGAGAACAGGGACCATTTCCTTTTTTTTTTTTTTGTCTTTGTAACCCTGGTGCTGTACACTGGATTAAGTATAGGTGCTTAAGTGTTTAATGAATTGCTTTAAATGTAATTATATTTTATTTTTGAAATAATTTTAAATTATTTGAAATCTTTCTATTTTAAAAAATATCACCTACATTTCCCAATGTGGCCTTCCCTCTCCCCTTCTCAGAGCCATCCTTTCTATCAAAAAATTAAAAATTGGGGGAGAAAACCTAGTTCAGCAAAACTAACATAAAACATTCATTTAAAAAATCAGTGAAGTGTTGAACTTGAGTCAGAAAGATCTGAGCTGAAATCCAGCCTCATATACTTACTAACTGGGTAACTCTTATCAAGTTACTTAATCTCTCTCAGTCTCAGTTTCCTCCTGTGTAAAATGGAGATAACAATAACACTTATTATACAGATTTATTGTAATTATCAAAAGAGATAATGTGAGGGAAAACAATCCTCTTCTCAATAATTCTCAGGAACTCAGCAGCGATGTGACAAAGCCTCTTTTATTTCCTTCTTGTGAGAAGGAGGCACCCTAGTGTTCAGCTAGTGGGTGCAAAGAAAGGGGGCTCAAAGGCCCTGTTTTAAACCCTAGTCCCTAATGCAAATGGACCCTCCCCTTCTTCATCATTGGTCCAATTACTCAAGGGTTACAATCTACACACAAAAACTAGCTAATTGGATCGCAGTATTCCCATCCCTCTTCCTTATATGGACACAACTCAGGAGCTGACCTTATTGAGACTAGGGCTCCTTGAACCATGTGATTTTGTTAGACAGAGGGGGAGGAGGGGATCTGAGACCTTTGTCCTAGAAACAGGTCAGGAGGAGTATGATTGACTGTTATATCCTCATTGAGAGGAGACAACTACCCATTTTCTCACAGATAACATGTAAAGTAGGCATCAGGTGTGCCAAGCAGTGTGCCAGGCGGTTTGAGTCCGTAGGCATCCGGCATGCAAAATAGATGTTAGGTATTATTAGTTTCAGATTTATCCAATATTGGACTTATCAATATCAAATTGAAAGTATTAAATTTAACATAGTTTTAAAATCCCTAATACTATCCTTCAGAACTCAGCTCCAGTGCCACTTCCTCTGTGAAGCCTTCCTGGAATGCCCTCCAAGAGCCTTTCTCTTTAGCTCTCTTAGATGCTTCCTACAAACGCCACTCACTGCAGCTTAAGTATTTTCTGGCTCACATAATCCCTCGAGTCAGACCCTCAAGGGTGGGGCCTGTGTCTCATCCTGTCTCCCCCAAGCAACTGGCATAGATCTGAATACCACACAGTAGGTACTGGGGTGCTCCAGTGTACTACAATGAATCTGAATTAGAATTAAATTGAAGGGCAGCCTCCCAGAGGGGCATTTTGCCACGGTTGCTCTGGGGGCCAGCTAGCTGTTTCCTCTCAGGAAAGCCTGCTTCACCTCCAAGCATTCCCAATGAGCAGGGAGGGCCAGCAGGGAGGACGTCTGTGCTGGAGCTTTCCTGGAAAACAAACAGAGGGGTTCTGGGACAACTGTTTGCTTGTGCTCTCTGCCCAGCTCTGTTCAGTCCTCCTGAGGAAGCTTATTTGCCTTGACAGAAGTTAAAAGCTATCAGGAATTTTGGCAAGCTCACTGGCCTGACTTATGAGGGACCCTTCCCCCTGGGCTGTGTTTGTTGGCCCTTAGTCAAGTGAGAGGAACAATGGAGAGACTTCTGTCTTTGAAGCGCTGCTTAAAGGAATTGACTGAGCCAACACATTCGAAATTGAGTTTTGCTTGTTCTACCCCAATATGGGGAGTCCTGTGAGAGGGGCTTGGATCCTAGCATGTGACTGGAAGAAACTTGGATTTGATTTCCCACTTTGTTCCTTATTATCTATGTGACCTGGGCCAAGTCACATCCCCTTTCTGGAACTGAGTTTTCTCCTCCATAAAATAATTGGGCTCAGTTATTTCCAATGTCCTTCCAGTTCTAAAAGTCTATGATTCTTTGCTCAAAGAATAGCTCATCCAGGCTAAAAATCATTCAGTGGCTCCCTCTGTCAACTCAATTAACTTCAGATGCCTCAGCCTGCCATCTAAGCTCTTTCATGAACTGGTGAAACTCCTAACTCTCCAGCCCCATCTTTCATCATTCCTTAACATGTACTATATGGTCCATGGCGCCTGGATGACTACTCACCCCCCCCCCCAAATATGCCCTGGGTTTCCCCATGTTTTTAATGTCCCTTCAGCCAAAATAATAATAATAATGACTCATATTTGTATAGTGTTTTAGAGCTTTTTTTTTTCCGGGACAATGAGGGTTAAGTGATTTGCCCAGTGTCACACAGCTAGTAAGTGTAAAGTGTCTGAGGCCGGATTTGAACTCAGGTCCTCCTGACTCCAGGAACAGTGCTTTATCCCCTGTGCCACCTAGCTGCCCCTGGTGTTTTATAATTTTTCAAAGCACCTGTCTCTCAGCAATCCAATGAGATAAGAATGCCTAATGTTCCCACAAGGGTACAGTGAGTGTTCCCTTCAGAACAGTTGGGCTTAGAATAGAACCCACCTCTAAGCCCAACTGTTCTGAAGAGAAAGTCCTATCCTAATCTGTAAATAAAGTTAGAAGGGTATCCCCCCTTCTAGACTTTGGCAATCTTAAAGTTTGAAGAGGCAAAGACAAATGTGAGGTTTGTATTTGAAAAAGCTAAGAGGCCTATAGACTGAGTGGGGCAAATTCTTTTTCTTTCTTTTTTGACTATATTGAATTTTTATTTGGATTCAGGAGGACCCGAGTTCAAATAAGGCCTCAAACACTTGACACTTACTAGCTGTGTGACCCTGGTCAAGTCACTTAACTCTCATTGCCCAGAAAAAAAGAAAAAAAGCATGCTTCAATCTGTGATCAATCAATCAGTTCTTTCTTTGGAGATGGATAGCAACTTTTTTGTTGCTTTTTTGTTTCTTCTTTCTTGGTTCCCCCCTGCCCTTTTGTTCTGATTCTTCTTTCACAACATGACTAATGTGGAAATATGTTTAATGTGATTGTACTGTATAACCTATATCAGATTGCTTGCTGTCTTGGGGAGGGGAGAGGGAAGGAAGGGAAGGAGAAAAGTTTGGAACTCAAAATCTCATAAAAATGAATGTTGAAAACTATCTTTACATGTAGTTGGAAAAAATAAAATACTATTTTAAAAAAGAATAATGAATGGACTGGAATCAGAAGACATTGATTTAAATTCCAGCTCTGTAGCCTACATTAGAGATGGACAAAACACTTCAGTGTGGAAATTTATTTTGATTTGGGGAAATACAGATAAATGAGGATTAGACTCAGGGGGGTGGCTGACGAGATTGGAAAGATTGCAGAAGACAGACAAGGGGGCTAGAAGGACGCAGGAGAAGGCTAAAGGACTAGAAGCAAGGAGGAAAGGCCAACAGACAAGATTAAGAGAGGCGGACAAGATTAGAGGGGCAGCAAAGGCAGCAGAGGATGGAGCAGACAGACAGAACAGGAGGCAGTGGAGAGCACAGAAGCGGTCAGCACAGGGTACAGGTTGGAGAAAGTGAAGATTAAGGCAGGTGGAGTTAGAAGTGAAAGTGAAGCAGGGAAACTGAAGTAAAGGAGAAAAAGAGTGAAAGTTAGAGAAAAGTGGAGCAGGAGGCAGCTATGGCCCTTATTGTATTAAAAAAAAAGTTCCAAGGGCAGCAGGGGGAAGCACCAGAATGGGAACGCAGTCAGGTTGTACATTTTATTTCCCTGTATTCTTAATTTTAAGTAGTATCATAAATAAACTCTGCTTTGGTTATTTAATTAAGAGGCTTCTTAATCTTTAGCTTATCAATTTGGGAGCAGTGTGGTGGAACTTTATAAACGGTCCATACTAAGTTAATAGCAGTCAGATAGCCAAATAGTCAAAAGTCCCCAGATTAGTCCTCCAGTCAGATTAGCCTCCAAATTAGGCAAATCATCAAAAATATTTCTACATCAGAGAAGCATTGGACCAGGAATCAAAACATCTTGTTTCAAATAAAAGATGAGGCATAATGGAGTGTATGCACAGAGAGGCATTATGTCCCATAAAAAGTACTGGAGAGAAAAGACATTGGGTTGAAAATTCAGGTCGCTTGTTTGCTAGCAATATGACCCTAGGCAAGTCAGTTTACTCTTCTGAGCCTCAGTTTCCTCATCTGCAAAATAGGAAAAATAATATGAACCAGAAAGGCTTTGTCACCTAGCTTTCTTTGAAAACATCAGTCCCTGTATTCTCTCTCAGCTGTTTCTTCACTCTAAGCTTTATCTCTCACTGGAAAATCATAGGATATGTCTCCCTAGAAAGGATTTCAGTCATCTTGGAGGAACTAAAGGAAGGATCATAGATTTGGAGCTCGATAAGATCTCAGAATTCTAGGCCAACCCCATCGTTTCGGAATTCAGGGAAGTGAAGCTCTAAGGATTTAAATGACTTTGTCCAAAGTCACAGAAGTGCTAAGTAAGCAGAATGGATTTGAATTCAGATCTTTTGACTTAATAGCTCACTTATATAACACTTTAAGTTTTGTACAGTATTTACAAAGCAATGGACCTGGAGTCAGGAAGACCTTGAGTTCAGACTCTTCCTGGCTGGGTGATTGAACAACTTCTTCTTTCTTTTTCTTTCTTTTCTTTTTTTTTTTTTTTTTGTGGGGCAATGAGGGTTAAGTGACCTGCCTAGGGTCACACAGCTAGTAAGTGTCAAGTGTCTGAGGCCAGATTTGAACTCAGATCCTCCTGAATCCAGGGCCAGTGCTCTATCCACTGTGCTACCTAGCTGCCCTCCCTGGACAACTTTTTTGTTTTTTGTTTTTTGGTGAGGCAATTGGGGTTAAGTGACTTACCTAGGATCACACAGCTAATAAGTGTCAAGTGTCTGAGGCCACATTTGAACTCAGATCCTCCTAAATCCAAGGCCAGTGCTCTATCCACTGTGCCACCTAGCTTCCCCCTCCTCCCTGCACAACTTCTTAACCTCTATCTGCCTCGGTTTTTTTCATCTGGATAATAAGAATAATATCAACTACCTCCTGGTGTATTTTTGAGAATAAGAAGAGATAATATTTGTAAAAATACTTTGTAAACTTTAAAATAATATAGAAGTGCTAGATGCTGTTATTATTTCATTTGATCCTCATTGCAATACTGTGACATAGGTGCTATCAGTTATCCCCATTTTACAGATGAGGAAACCAAGGCTAAGAGAAGTTTGTAAATGCTAGAAGCTGGGATTTGAACTCAAGTCTTCCAGATGCCAGGTCCAGGGTTCTTTCTAGCCATGATTTTACTAAACTGACTACAAACTCAGCTCTCTGTCCACAGTACTAAGTTTCAGTGGATGTTGGGTTAGAGAAGAGGAGGTTTCTGGCTCCCCTGAAATCCTATGAAATAAGACACACTGCCCATTCTATCCTTAAGTGAAGCTAGTTCTAGGGAGTAAGGCACCAAAGGCCCCTATTAAAATGCAAATGTCACTTGGGAGGGAGGACGTGTTCATTCAATACTTTATCCAAGATCCTGAGCTGGGGGGAGGGAGGAAGGAGAAAGACACAAAGAACAAGAACTAGTGGGACTTCCACTAGGCACAAAGTGTCCTGTGCTCTCTCCTTAGGAGGGAGATTTCTTAACTGTGACTCCCAACAGTGTTTAAACTGAGGACTCTGCCTTGAGGCTGCTCCTTTTCTTGCAGTTCTACTTTTCTGATACATTTTAACCCATTGCCAAGACATGGCAATCATATATAGTCATTGAAAGGAAAATCATGTCTGACCTTCTAATGTTACAGAAGGGGAAATGGAGGCAGGACCAAAGAGAGGAAGGTCATGGACCAGTGGAGTTGCAGAACAGAGGTTTCCCAAGTCCCCTGAATGTTTACCCCTGTTCCTCCTAGGATTTGGGGAAGGAGCTCTGTCAGACAGGGGGAACTACAGGGGCCTCTTTTCCCTTAAGATAGTGCCTGGCTTGCTGACGATAATGATGATGAAGAAGAAGATCATGATAACAATAATAAGTAGCAATTATATGTCACTTTAAGATTTGCAAAGTGCAGTGCTTAACAAACATTTCATTTGAAGAGGTAGGCACTTATTTCATAAATGAGAAATCTGAGGTGGAGAGAGGTTAGCATGACTTGACCAAATTCATTCAACTAGTAAGTGTCTGAGCCCTGATGGTTTTGAACTCAGGTCTTTCTGACTCCAGGGCCCTCCTCACCATTCTCTTCCCTTCTGCCCAGACCAAGGCCAATGTCAAGGAGTTTCAGGCTGGAGACACAAACAGTCTGCATGATGGAAAGATCAGTGTTTGTGTTTTTGTGAACAGCTTCTGCACAAGGCCTGGTTTGAATTAAAGGCATGGCAAGGCCTCTCTGGCCCAGGAAGCTGGGCCTGGGACCAAGCCATGGGCTGTGTGATCAGTGTGAAAAATCCCAGTAATTTCTGTAACTCTGATAGGAAACAATGGTGCCCGGGAGCTGGAGCAAACTTCGCTGGTGGAAAATTCCTACTGAAAGAGAAAGAGATTTTCTTTCAGGCTTGGAAGGCGAGGCTGGATGGGGAGGGAAGGGATGTTATGTAAGGTTATTGTTCCCCAGGCCAAGGTCTGCCCAAGCTTTTGCATAAAGAGCAGGCAGGAGAGAAGCAGAGCCTCTGAGGGTTCCAAGGTGAAGGGGCTGAGATGCTGGTGGCAGTTTCAGAAGACAGGTCCTGCTTCCTCAGCTGTGGGCAGGATCACTTCTACCTCACTGCATCTGCCTCACTCTGGGAACTCAGTGCCCATCCTTCTCCAGATGGGGTCAGAAAAGTCAGGGAAAATATGAGGGGAGCATGCTCATGAGAACAGGCAATCCCCAAACCTGGGATCTGTTCACTCACGTTCACCCCTGCCCACAAACATACCTTGGGCTGAGAACACAGTCAGGCCACCTCCTTCTCTACCACTCACTAGCTGTGTCTTGGCCAAGTTTCTTAACCCTCTCTGATTGTTTATTTGAAATGGGACTAGAAATATTTTTCCTGCCCAAAGGCAGGGGACTGGACTAGATGATCTCTTAAAATTCGTTCTGAATCTAAGAACCTAGATGCAGGTTCATTCTTTGACCTAGAAACACCAGGAAAGAATGAAGTCTGACCGTTTCTCAGTAGTTTGTGGAGAAAACCCACACAATTCTCCAAAAACATTAGACAACAGGCAGAAGTCACAAGGAAAGCAGAGATGAGGTCAAAGCAAGGCAGGGTCTGCATCCTGGCAGAGAGGTAGCAGTAGGGGGTGTCTGTGGGCTGCTCTGTTGTTCTACTCAGTATCTTTGTGCCTTCCCAGGCTGTAATTTTTTTCCCTGGCCACTGCTCTATCTCCCTTATTAGAATGTAAGTTCCTTGAGGACAGGGAGCATCTCAATTTTATATTTGCATCACCAGTTCTTTTTCACAATGCTTGGCACATAGGAAGTTATAAAATGTTTGTCATTCATTCATTCATTCACTCACTCACTCACTGTGAGACCACTAAAGCCAAAAAGCAAAGCAAGAAACTGTAGTACAGTGGAAAGTTCTGTATTTGGAGTCAGGAGACCTAGGTTTTTAGCCCCAGCTCTGTCACTTAGGAGCCATGGGACTGTGGACAAGTCAATCCACCTTCAGGTTCCTCATCTGTAAAATGGGGAAAATCATACCTGACATTCCTAACCTCACAGGGGAGCAGTATTAAATAAGATCAAGCACTTTTATAAAGATTAAAGCACTAAATGTGTCAAACATTAATAAGCCCTGTCCTGCCCACCCCCACAGGGTCTTTAAGAGGATTAAATGGTATTTCATGTTGTAAACTATTAAGTGGTTTGAAAAAAGTAACACTGTGGTACATGAAATGCAAAAATGAACACCAAGGCAAGCCCTCAGGAGTCTGAGAAGACAATGTCATGACCAGGGCTTTCAAGGATGGGATGAATCACAACTTTGGTCAGACAGTTGGGAAAAACCAACATGGAAGAACACAAGAGGGCCCGAGGCAAGTTTCTGGCACAGAGAAGAAATTTTCCCAGCCCTTTGCCTGGGCCAGCAGCTGGTTACAGGGCATGAGCAGCCCTGAGCCCACAGGTGAGACAGGGTAAGTAAGTACACCTGGCTAGAGTGGAGTGAGGGGGTGGCAGCTGAAGACAGAGTCTCATAACCTCCTAGGTCAGGACTAATTACAGTCTCTGTTGCTTTTCCTGTTTCAGTCAGCTCTACAGACTCAGCAGTAAGACCCTCCCTAGACAGACACACTGGCCTCCCATCAATTGGCATTCGTTTCTTTGATTCTACCAACCAGTGCCCAGTTCTATGCTATTGCCTAGTCCCAATTCCCATCTCTAATCCTGTTGCCTCAGGGGTGATTCTCCATGTAACTGACTCCTACAAGACCTAGCTCAAAACTGGACATGATCAGGAAACTCAAAAAATTCAATTAGATGCCTGCTTTGTGTTGGGTGTCCTGCTAAGCTCTGGAACAAGAAAGATAACCCATAGCTAGCACTGACATGGTGCTTTATGGTTTTCAAAGCACTTTACATATGTCATCTCATTTTTTCTCAGTCGTTGGAGGTAGGTGCATTTCACAAATGAGGAAATGGAGGCAGATAGAGCTTATATGACTTGGCTAGGGTCACACATCAAGTATCTGAGACAGGATTTGTACTCAGGTTGTACTGATTCTAGCTCGAAGACCTAAGTTCAAATCCTATGTCAGACACTAACTGTGTGACTCTGGCAAAATTATTTAGCCTCTTCAGGCCTCAGTTTCTTCATCTGTAAAATGGAGGGACAAGGACTGAATAATAATATAGTTAACATTTACAGAGTGCTTTAAAGTTTGTAGAGCATTTCACATCTGTTTTCTGGCTTGATGGCCTCTTACTCGGTACAGCACCTTCCTCCTCCATGCGTGCTGCATCTTACAACATCAGTGACTTCTTGCCCCTCCAGAGAGAGGTCTTCTTACCATCATTACCTGCTCCTGAACTCAGTTCTGGCCCCCTGCATCTTGAGCTTCAAATTGCCAAGGATCAGAAATACAGCTCCTACTATCACAAGGAGGACTTCCCCATTTTCAAGATGCTCTGGGAACCCATGTCTATAGAAATATGACTCCTCAGGAGGACAGACCCCAACCTGGTGCTGGTTCTGCATCACTGCTGGGCTACCCCAGAACCAATTCCTTCGAGGAACCTTAATGGCCTCTTCTATTTGATGGATGGTTACAAAACTCAGCTGGCCCCCAAAAAGGATACATCAGAGCCCCTTTTCCCAACTCATTCTCAGTGTTTCATTGTAGCCACCTTCATCTTTGTTGACTTGGTCTCCCAGGGTTTACTTCTTCTGTAGCACCTGTGCCTGTTCTCCCTCTGAGGCAGAGACTTGCAGGGCTATATGTCCCTCGGGGGCTACAAAGTCCCTGGTACTTTGTAGATAGCCACAATTATGTGGAAGGAGCCCAGGACATTGTCGGTTCTCCGGGACCTGTGAGATTTGGGGGTTCTAGAGAACAGGAGATTAACTTAGAGAACTAAGCTTCACCCTCCAGGGAGCTTGACTTAAAGGAAGGATCTGTCATCCTGGGACTACACATCTCAGAGTCCTTCCTTCCAGAAAGATTCTCCTGAAACTCAACCCTGAAACTTTTGCTGTGGGTGACCCTCTCCCTGGCGGTCATCACCATCTTCCTGGTGGTGGCAGCTCTCCTTGGAAGGAGCCAGAAGCTTTGAGAGCAGAGAAGAGAATGGGAACAAAGTCAATAAACCAGAATGTTGATGTTTTGGGGGGAAAAAAGGTCCCTTCCAGCTCTAAATCTCTTATCCTATGAACAATACCCTAAATTTGACTGCAAGGTTCCAGTACCTTCTTTATACTCTTTTTACTCTGTGAAGTAGTTAGCAGAAGTACCATCATCATCAAATGCAGATGAAGGAGCTGACGTTTAGAGAGTTACATGGGAAGTCAGTGCCAGGGGCAGAATTTGAACCCAGGTTCTGATATGGGATGGAATTTGGGGTCAAATTGATTGAGTCGTCTCAAAAGAATTACAAGACTCAGTGACTCGGTTTACCAAGTTCTATTGTAATACTGTGGGTGACCACAGGGAGAGAACCAGAATAGTGGAAAGGTATCTCTCCAATAAGGAAAGAAAAGACAGTTATATTTATAGTATGGATAAATTGATTATCAGTCTCATTATAATAATCTCCACCTTGGGGAGGTACAAGGGAGGACCTGTCCTTCTCATTATAATATTCTCCACCTAGGGGTATTACAGGGGAGGGCTTATCCTAATTTGGAGTTCCTGGGGTCCTAAGCCAACCCATGAGGTAGGTACCTTTCTCTGTGAAGGTGTATTTTTGGGGTTTACACATCATAAGGTGAATCTGGGGACAAATTTTACCTTTTCTGCACATATCTCTTTCTGATTCCCATGTCTAGTTTCAAAATAGCTCCATTTTCATTAGAATTTCTATACCCTTGTCATTTCCTTTATTGTAGTCAGGCCTCCTTGGCCTAGGTCCCTCTGTTCCCATTATGGGTACTGATCACTGTGGGTACGATAACCTAGCATAAGTTATCCATTAACTGGGGTCTAACTCTCTTTTGGAGCTAATATTTGAATTAGAGCTTGGATCTTAGGTTTTTCTATTAACCCCTTTTTGCCTCCTACATCAGTTCCACTGCCTCCAGGGCCGGGGTTCTTCTCACCATATCATTGGCCAACTGGTCTAAAGCAGCACAGTATTCATACCTAGGTTTCCAGATCTTTCTGCTCCAGTCACAGTGAGGAGGGATTTAACATGCTCACAAATAAGTAAGATACAAGTGAGATACAAGTGTGATACAATGTGATAAGCACTAAGGGACCTTTATGGGGAAGGGGAAATTACTTGGCTCAAGATCACCCTCCTGGATTAACTCTACTCAGATTTCAAGGCTAGATAAAGCTACTAAACTCCAATGGTTCCCTTTGACTTCCAGGATCAAATAGAAAATCCTATTTGGCTTTTCTTGAGTTTGTGGTCTTCTTACACCTTACTCCTCTTCTTGAACTCTCTGATCCAGGGACACTGGAATCCTTGCTGTCCCTGAGACAGCACAATCCTTCTCCTGACTATAGACGGCCTCATTGGCTGTTTCCCATACTGGAATGCTCCCGTGTCATCCCTGCTTTCCAACTTCCCTGGCTTCTGTCCAATCTCAACTAAAGTCCCATGTTCTACTAGAAGCATTTCCCAATTTTCAATCTTAGTTTTCTTCTCTCTGGGATCATCTCCAGTTCATTCTGTATATATCTTGTTAGTACATAGCTGTTTGCATGTTGTCCCCCATTAGAATGAGAGCTTCTTGAGACAGGGATTGTATTGTTATTTCCATTTTGCGGTTGTTTTTTTTTTTCCTATTTCTGTGCTTAGCACAGTGCCCAGTACATAGTAGGCACTATATAAATGCTTGTTGACTTACTTTCCCTGGGGAATCTCAGCACTGTTGTCTTCAATTAATATTATTGAATACTTCTTGTTGTTTTCTGTGTTCTGTCTTCACAACTAGGACCATGACCTCCTCAGAACTGACAAGCTGAGTCTTCTTCCCTTTTTTCTCACAGAAAATCTAGGAGAAAGCCTTCTGAACTTGACACTGTTTGGCCCCAGTTGCTGGCTAGTGACTAAGGGAAGAGTTCTCCTTCTCCATTGCACAGTGGCTCTATTTGGATGGGGAACCTACTTCCAGGTCAATGCCTTCAGCATCTCCACACCTGGCTTCTGTAAAGGTAATTGTCTGAGTCTTCACCTGCTCTTCACATGGGGCTTTCCTGGTTTCTCCAGCCTGCCTGAGCTTGCTAAACAAAAGCTAGACTGTGATCAGTGAGTAGGCTAGGAGGAAATGAAGGAAGAGTAAGCCGGTTCACCTGTCTCTGTGTCCCTTCATGCCCTACATTATTCTTTTAAAAAATGAAACAAAAAAAATCAGAAGATTCCTAAAATGAACCCAGCCAAGGCCCCTACAGCCATCCTACCCAGGCTCACACTGACAGGCAAGCCCAAAGAGCTCCTCACCCATGTCTTCCTTCCCCTTGCTACCTCCTCCCCTCTGGGCAGAACTGGGAGATAGGGCAAGCCCCAGCTGGGGGAAGGTAGGAGGAGGCAGGGACTTGTAGCCAAGAAATTTACCTCCCACACCTATGCATATGTGTAAATCTTGTAGATGGGGAAAAAAATCACAACCCTGGAGTAATAGTCAGAAGGCCCTAGTTCAGTCATTAGTTCATTGTGTGACCTTAGGTAAGTCACTTCCTTTCTCTAGGCATCAATTTCCTTCTCTATTATGAAACAATGAGTGCTTCCACCTTCCTGGCTAAGCCTACCATCATCTTTGATGCCCTAATGGAAAAGTTCCGTTTAATTCAACAAACATTTATTAAGCATTGACCACATGCCAGAGCCTGTGTTATGGTTGGGTTTTTTTTTTTTATTACAAACTAGAAAGTCATCAATATGAACATTTCCAAATGCAAAGAACAGAAAATGAAGATTGTATCAAAAACCATAAATCTATTACATATGATTTTCAGCCTTGTGAACTTTGATAAATCACCTACCTTCTCTGGGTCTCAGTTTGCTCATCTGTAAAATGAGAGGGTTGGACTTGATGACTTTGCAAATATGACTCTGTGAATCTATGTCTGCTGTGTGTTGTGTTAAAACATGCTCTGTGTGGTCCAGCCATTTAGTTGATCTCCTAGATGCAGAGTAAAATCAATCAACAACCATCTGGTTTGTGTGTGTGTGTGTTTTTCCTCCAATAAGCATCTGTGGTGAGCTTACCTTGGTACTTTAAATTTCCATAACCCTTTCGTATTTACAAAACCTATCCCTCACAATTATCCTGTGAGGAAGGTAAAGAGAATAGGATTCCCATGTTGCAGTGTGGAAAGCTAAGTATTCATGAAGGGAATAGACTTTCTATAGGAGTTCAGAGAATCTTAGGGTGTTCGATTTAGCAGATGCCTTAGAGGTCATTTAGTCCAACTCCTTCATTTTCCAAAAAAAGGGAGGGAACCAAAAGAAGAGAGTCTGCAGCTATTGTCAAGCTACTTGAATGAGGCACTGAATGCTGAAGAAAATTTGAACATGGGGGGACAAGCATGGGGTAGGGAGGAGAAGAACACAGGAGCATACATTTCTTTTTTAAAATTTAAATAACATTTTGTTTTTTCCAATTATATGTAGAGACAATTTTTAACATTCATTTTTCATAAAATTTTGCATTCCATATTTTTCTCTCTCCTTCTGTCCCCTCCTCCTTCCCTAAAAGGGTAAGCAATTTGATATAGGTTATATATGTGCAATCATGTAAAACATATGTCAAGTTGTGAAAGAAGAAACAGACCAAGAGGGGGAAAAATAAAGTGGAAATAGTCTGCTTTGATCTACATTCAGACTCCATCAGTTCTTTCTCTGGATGTAGAGAGCATTTTCCATCATGAGTCCTTTGGATCACTGGATTGCTGAGAAGAGCTAAGTCATGCATGGTTGATCATCACACAGCATGAACATAGATTTCAAGCTAAAAATGGTCCTTAAAGATCATCTAGTCAGACTCCCTCATTGTTCAGATGAGGAAATCAATAATATGAATATTATTTCTATCTTCACAGCCTTGGGACCTGTCTAATTAACTCAGCCCCTCCTAGAACACGTAGCCTGAGCTTGCAAATGGGATTTCCTGGGGATCCCTCTAATGGATGGAGAAGACAGAGGAGATGGAGACTATTTTCCCCAGACCTTCATTTCTCAAAGAGATCATCCTCAAGGCACCCTGACATGAAGAGAATGGAGGGAAAAGGGAAAAATCAACTAATCAACAAGCATTTATTAAGCACCTACTATGTGGCAGGCACTGAACTAAGTACTGGGGATAAAAATACAAGGAGGAAATAGCCCCTGTTCTCAAGGAGTTTACATTCTAGCAAGAGAAAACCTGACTCTTTCCAGCCCAGCCCCCAGAGAGGGAATTGTGAAAATAGGTACAGGACAAAATCAGCGTGAACTTGGTTTCTCCAGCCTGGAGCTTTCCACCTGCTTTAACTTGGGAAGGACAGTCCCAGACTGAAAGTCTAACTTCCTTCACCCCCTCCACCCCCACCCCCACACACCCCAAGGGGGAAAAGTATTTGTTTTCATTTTCCTCATAAGGATGGGGGGCAGGGGGAAGAGAAGCTGCAAGCCTGATCTCTTTGAAGGCAAAACCAGGAACTGTCCCCCAACCCTGCCCAGATCCTGTCAGTTCTGGCAATTAGATGGCACTGAGGCCTAGTGAAATAATCCCTACTCTTTCATTAGCCTCAGATCTTGCTAACTGCTCCAGGCTTTAAGGCCCCTTTCAAGGTCATCTCCTCTGACAGCCTTTTCCTTGAGTGTTCTAGCCTGAAATTATCTCCTCTATAGATCTCTCTATCACTCAGTTGTCTGAACCACACACAGTTTAACCGTTATGGATGTTCCATTTTGTCTTGTTCTCTAGCTGTTTCATGCATGTTGGTCCTCTATCCCAGAGGTCAAAATCCTTCTTCCAAAGCCCTTGGTACCTGCTTTTATAGCCAACAGTCTCTCCCATAGTGCCTTGTACATCCTCTAACACCTCACCCAAAAAGAAAGACTGTATTTAGTATCCTGGCAAGAGACTTGGAGCCAAGAGAGACCTGAGTGAGATTCCTGCTTTTGATTTATACTAGCTTCAGGACATGACCATAAGCAAGTCCTACTTAACCATAGCATCCTCATCTGTCAAACTGGGAAAATGACACCCGTGGTATCTTCCCCACAGGGTTGTTGTGAGGATCAAATGACATGATGCATACAATGTTCTTTGTAAATTTTTAAGCACTTTATAAATGCCAGTTGTCATTAATAGATGCCTCCTGTCATGAGTGGGGACTTCCACTGGTGCAGATTGCAACCTAGCCATACTATCTCATTCTAGGTAACCCTTGTGCAGATTGTCCAAGTAATGTTCTACTCAGTATTCTGGAGGCTTAACCCTGATTCATTTAATATTTCATGGTACCAATACAGTGCTCCAGTTGTAGGTCTTTTATGTTGTGCTCAAGCTATTTGTTATTGTTCAGTCACATCAGTCATGTCCAGCCCTTCATGACCCCATTCAGAGTTTTCTTGGCAAAGATACTGGAGTGGGTCACCATTTCCTTCTCCAGCTCATTTTACAGATGAGGCAAATGAGGCATACAGGGTTAAGTGACTTGTCCAGGGTCACACAGCTAGTGTCTGAGGTCAGATTTGAAGTCTGCAAAATGAATGAGTCTTCCTGACTCCAGACCTGGCTCAAACTATACAGGATCATAAATCTAGAAGTGGAAGGGACCTCAGAAGCTATTATCTTTATTTGACAGATGAGGAAACTGAGCTTACTTGAGGCCACACAGGTAGACAGGAGAGACAGGATTTAGCCAGCTGCTCTGACTGCCAAAGTCAACGGATTTTCCATGATATACCACAGCCACCTTGATGATTAGCTGATCTCCTTTTTCATGCCCTTGACACCTTTTACACTCTCACAAACAAGCCATCAATGGAAATATGTACCAACTATACAGATTTTCATTGCCCTTTGACTCATTGTCATTTTGATTCCTCTAAGATCCTGGTGCTTTCTGATTGACAACATTACAAGAAAAAAAAGTAGTGCTGAAAATGGACTTTAGAATCTTCAGAGCAGTTAAAGCAATGCAATTTCCCAAATTTGATCCAGCTTGGCCTGTTCTTCCTATTTAATTCTGGGCTTGGCTCATTGTCCAGCTGTGTGGTGCCTGTTCCATGATAGAGATATTTGTGGATGCACAGTAGGCTCTTAAGAAGTGATTATTCCAAACTTCTATTCATCTTTAAAAAGATGATATTGGAGTAGATAGACACCAAGGTTTCTTCCAACTCTATGATTCTATGAAACTGTCACATTTTTCCAACATAAAGAATTAGAAGATGCCAGCTTGTAGATTTGTCCTGTTATTATACACGCATGTCCTTTAATAGGATATAAATACCTTCAGATCAGGACAGGTTTTACTTCTGTCTTTGCATCGCCAACACCTAGTGTTGTGCCTGGCACACAATGCTTAACAGATGCTTGTTGATTAATTTCCTGATTGTAGGCTTCTTGAGGACAGAAATCATGTCTCTTACTTTGTATCCCTCAGGGTGTTGAGCACAGGTCTGGACCCATAGTAGGACTTTGCTAAAGACTAATTGATTAGTCTGTTAATGACTTTGTTCTATGATGCTATGGGACTGAGTTGTTTGTGACTGCACAGCACTGGACAAATTGTCCTCAATACCTCCAGCTGTTCAGCAATCCATGCAGAACTGATTTGTGTGACCAATGCCCAGCTGTTGCTGCCAACTGAATTAAGTAATTGCCAAAGGCTGGAAAAAGGGAGCACCCTGTTATCATTGTATACTTAAACCCAACCCAGTGTGTCCCTCTTGTTCCTTCAAAGTACACCATGTGTTCCACTGCTCAATGCTGTCTAACTTGGGGATGTTTCTGGTCTAAGCCTTCACTTAGTGCTGATGATATCTGAATGATAGCCTTCTTCCCCGACTTCCTTTAAGAAAGATAAGATGTTATTGACTGTGGGAGTTGTTCCTTCCTGGCATCTTCAACCTATGAAGAAAATTAGTTGGATATAAAAAGAGGCTATGGACCGTCACAATGATTATCATGTTTGAAATTTTTCACAGTTGAAATTCAAATTAATCAGGTATGTATTGAGCACTTATTTTGTACCTAGAAATATAGTATATGGTACTTGCCCTCCCCACTTGAGAAATTTGAGTTTTTTTCAATAATTTCTTCTTAACTGGAAACACTTTGAGGACATGCCTGGCAACACACTCAATCTACTTTCTGGGCACCAGCTTTGCAAAATAAGAGGAACTATTAAACAGTGTTGTCTGCCAACTGATGAATAGGGGGGCCATAGAGACCCATGAAAGAGAGAGAAATGCAAGATGGCCCCATCTCATTCATTTCCCCTTCCATTGCTACAGTGGCAGGCATAATGCCTCAGAAAGGGGGAGGGGGCAGATTGTGCTAACACACTTCCAGTTTTTAGACCATATAAAACATTTATTTAACCATTAGTGTACTCCAATGTAATATCATTCTTTTTTTTTAATTAATTTATTTTTTTGGCGAGGCAATTGGGGTTAAGTGACTTGCCCAGGGTCATACAGCTAGTAAGTGACAAGTGTTTGAGGTTGGATTTGAACTCAGGTCCTCCTGAATCCAGGGCTGGTGCTCTATCCACTGCGCCACCTAGCTGCCCCGATGTAAGACCATTCTTTAATCAGTGTCCAGGGAGACACTTCTGCAGGAAATGTATTGCATGCATATTGACATTCTCAAAAAGTCAAGGGGTCAACAAGCATTTATTATATACTTGGTGAGTTCCGGATACTAAGTACTGAGGATGCAAAGAAAGTTCACAGTCTAATGAATCAGAGAAAAGTCTCTAGTATGTTGGATCGTTCTGCCAAAGATTTGTGGAAAGATATAAGCAACTCATGAATGGATTGTAATCTGTGCTGGTGGGATGAGTATTCATGGAGTTGAAGTCAAAGATCCACTGAAATATGAAGTGCCCCCAAACACTTGAATGAAATAGAAGTGATGTGGGTGGGTCACCAGGAAAGGAAAGATCAATCTAGAGGGCTGAAATCATGCCTTGTCCTTTGTATCCAACTATAGCACTGAGCAGAGAGCTAGAGTTTGATAAAAGCTTATTCACTGGTTTGTTAATAACTTTGTTGTCCTGTGAAACTGAGACCAAGTGGTTTGTGACTTGCATAGCACAGGGCAAACTGTCATTTGACTCAAAGTAGAGTGGGTGGGTTATAAGGAAGGAAAAGATCAATCTCCCCTGGGGCTCATAAATTGACAGCTGGAAGAGACCTCAGAGGCCATCTAGTACAACCTTATTTCACCAGTGAGGAAACTGAGGCACACAAAGAAGAGGGGGCTTACCTAAGGTCTCACATGTAGTAAGGATTAGTAATGGCATTTGAATCTTGGCCCTTTGACTACAGAACCAGTGTTCTTCCTACTGTACCATGCTAAGTTAGCAGGGAAAGATGGGAGAAGTGGTTTTAGGATGGACCTTGTGAAATGCTGAGGATCTGGAGGTCAGCGAAGCAGGATGGTTAGTAATAACACAGTGGTTTATTGTGTGGCCTATAATAACTCTCTGTGCTCCAAGAGAAAATATTGATTAAAAATTAACCCATCATTGCCATCCTTCCTATGTGTAAAGATAGCAAAGTCTTCATCTTTTGCTGTTTTTAAGCATTAATGGGTCACAGTCAATAGAGGGGAGGAAACAGTGGTAGGGGGCAGCTAGATGGCTATTGGGCCTGGAGTTAGGAAGACTCATCTTCCTGAATTCAAATCTGGTATCAGACTCTTACTAGGTGTTGTTAAGGCTAAAATTCTAGCTAGTCTGTCTAAAATATCTAATGAGTGGTCGCCAATAAATTATAAGCTTTAGCAAGAGTTAGACTTTTAAGCATTTATTAAGGAGAATAAGAATTTGGTAAAGAGAGAAGGAAAGGCCTACATTCATCTATCTATTAAAGGGAGAGCGCATTTCTAGCTCCCTTCTCCACCAGAGTCCTCACAAAAGTGAGCAAGTCAGAGCACCAGGCTCCCCCTTCTTCCTCCCACAAGCCAACTTCACTTCCTGATGCCAAAGAAAAGATGCATGGTCTTGCCCTCAGAGACGTTCACCTCATGGCGAAGCTTTTCTACAGTAAGTCTCCAGCAGGTGGCGTCATTGCAATCGTTACAGTGTGTGATCCTGGGCCAGTCACTTAACCCTGTTTGCCTCAGTTTCCTCATCATAAAATGAGCTCAAGTAGGAAAAGGCAAATTGGTCCACTATCTTTGCCAAGAAAACCCCAAATGGGGTCACAAAGTATGGGACATGACTGAAACAACTGAACAACAAGAAGTAATGGGGGTGATTGGCAAGAGAATTCGAGCTAGGAGATTTAGTTACTCCTAAATTCCTCTCCTTGAGTAATAGGTTCTCTCCCAGGGTTCAGGTCACAAGGCTAGAAGGTTCTAAGGACAGCTCTTTGAAAGGTTTTCTGCCCTTTACCTGCCGACCTTCCAAAACTGCTGCTCTCCTTCATTCTCATTCATGTCCCTGCTTTACAATGAGTCTGTTTGCAGTTGATACAATTGTGCAGCAACCTTGCACATAGGTATACAGAAAAATAGCCCAGCAGTAGGTGGGTGGGTAGTATAGTGAAAAGAACATGGGCATGGAGACAGAAGATGGGTTCAAATTCTGGCTCTGCCTCTTACTATCTGTGTGATGCTGTGTAAATCATTCTCTGGACCTTAGTCTCATCTATAAAACGACAGTTTGCTACTAGATTACCATTAGGGAATTTTGCCTGCCACAATCCTATGCTGATTCACAAGCCGGGACTCCCAGGACAGGGGAGGGATCATGGGACTGAGTGATGGAAGGAACCTTAGGCATTATCTTATCCAATCCCTTCACTCTTCACTTTCTACCCTTGTCCCTGCCCAGGAATTCCTGAGGTCCTTCTCTCCTGGATATTAATCCCTAACATCCTGAGTATTTACTATCCCTGGTATTAAATCTCAACCCTTGGAAGCTAAGGATATTTTTAAAATGTTTTCAGTTGAGGTTAACCCCTGGAGCGATTTCCATCCACAGTAACCCAACCCTCTGCTCCAGCTGGACGCCTTTCTTCCCTGCCCATCCCCCACTTCTCAGTACCTCCCTCAGACATCACGTTCCAGCTCCTCCATGAGCCTGAACAGACAGTTTCCCCCACATGGAAACCCGTAATCCCTTCCACTCCAACTCCTTCCCTGGCCAAAGTTGGGGCTGGTGAATAGTAACAGGATTTAAAAAAGAAAGTTCCTTAGAGAAAATTTAGACCAGGCTTTTGAATCCCTTCATAGCCTAGCCCCTTCCTACCTTTCCAATTTTCATCCACCTTACTCTCTACCACATTCTCTTTGATCCAATAACACTGGTCTCCTTACTATTCCACAAACAAGTCACGCTGTGTCTCAGGTCTGGGTATTTGTCTGATTGTCCCCCATGCCTGAAATGTTCTTTCTCCTTATCTCTACCCTCTGGCTTCCCTGACTTCCTTCAAGTCCCAATGTATCTTCTATCTTTTACAAGAAACCTTTCCCACCTCTCTTAAATTCTAGTGTCTTCCCCCTATTAATTATTTCCTATTTATCCAGTATATAGCTATTTGTAAATATTTGTTTGATTTTTGTCTCTCCATTAGAGCAGGAATTATCTATTGCCTCTTTTTGTATTCCAAGTGCCTGGCATATAATAGTTGCTCAATTAATGCTTATTGACTGACTGAATTTGAGCATTACAACAACCCTTCAAGCTGAGATCTGTAGTCACATGAAAAAAATGCTCTAAATCACTACTGATTAGAGAAATGTAAATTAAAAACAATTCTGAGGTATCACCTCACTCCTATTAGATTGGCTTATATGACAACAAAGGAAAATGATAACTGCTGGAGAAGATGTGGGAAAATCGGAACACTAATGCATCATTGGTGGAGTTGTGAACTAGTCCAACCATTCTGGAGAACAATTTAGAACTATGCCCAAAGGGCTATAAAACTGTGCTTATCCTTTGACCCAGAAATATTACTACTAGGTCTGAATCCCAAAGAGATCATAAAAAAGAGAAAAGGACCCAAATGTACAAAGATACTTGTAGTAGCTCTTTTAGTGGTGGCAAAGAATTAGAAATTGAGGGGATGCCCAATAATTGGGGAATGGGTAGACAAATTGTGGTGCATGAATGTAATGGAATACTATTGTGCTATAAGAAATGATGAGCAGGCAGATTTCAGAAAAGCCTAGAAAGACTTACATGAACTGATGATGAGTGAAGTGAGCAGAACCAGGAGAACATTATAAACAGTAACAGCAACATTGTGTGATGATCAGCTGTGATAGAATTAGCTCTTCTCAGCAATACAATGATCTAAGACAATTCCAAAAGACTCATGATGGAAAATGCTCTCCATATCCAGAGAAAGAGCTATGGAGTCTAAATGAAGATTGAGCCATCCTATTTTCACTTTTTTGTTTTTTTCTTTCTTGTGCTTTTCCTCCCTTTGTTCTGATTTTTCTTTCACAACATGACTAATGTGGAAATATTTTTTATATGATTGTACTGTATAACCTATATCAGATTGTTTGCTGTCTTGGGGTGGGGGGAGGAAAGAGAGGGAGAAAGAAAACATTGGAACTCAAAATCTTTCAAAAATGAATGTTGAAAGCTATTTTTACATGTAATTGGGAAAAAATTAAATGCCATTAAGTGAAAATAAATTTAAAAAAAGAAAACTAAGTTTCAATAAAAATTGAAGCATACTATTTTCACTTAAATTTTTCACAAATTTTTCCCTTCTATTATCTTTCTTCTTTTACATGACTAATATTGAAATCTGTTTCACATGATTGCACATATATAACTTATGTCAAATTGGTTACTGCCTTAAGGAGGTGAAAGAAAAAGAGGAAGAATGGAGGGAGAAAATTAAAACACATTATTTTATTTAAAAATTAATATTAAAATTATCTTTGCATGTAATTGGAAAACATAAAATATTATTTAAAAGGAAAAAAAAAAGCAGACCTAAGCTGGTGAAACAGAGGAGACATAAAGCCAAGCTCTCCCAATATTTGTCTCCAAAGAACATTAAAAATCATAATTCCTCAGATCAATTTCTGAAGTAGCAGAGTATTTTTAAAAGGGTCAGGGTAAGACATTCTCCCAGCCCAAGTCAACT
The DNA here is from genome assembly GCF_019393635.1 of Dromiciops gliroides. Lineage (NCBI taxonomy): Eukaryota > Metazoa > Chordata > Mammalia > Microbiotheria > Microbiotheriidae > Dromiciops > Dromiciops gliroides. Next base: position 408,115,133 of record NC_057862.1, read on the forward strand.
TCAGAGGTTTGAAGGAGAGATCTGTGATGCAGGGAGGCGCAGTGAAGGGTGACCTCTATGAATACAACACCAGTGGTGGGACTTTGATGGTTGTGACAGTAGTAGCAGTAGCTTTAGGAACTCTCAAACAAGAAATGGTAAGGGAAAAGGGTTAGCACCATAATTTTCCAAACCCCCAGAATTAGTTCTGAAAACAACAATGCAAAAAAAATTAAATTAAATTAAGGCTGTGCCTACAAGTGTCCCTTTTCAGTCTATGCTGGGAACAGAGCCAACTTTAATATAAAGTTCAAAGCAAAAAAAAAAAATAGACTGGTAAAATGAGTAAATAACAAAAAAAGAAGAACATGACAAAGTGCTGGACCTGAAGTTTCAATGAGCTGCATTAAAAACTAGCCCCAGAGCACTGGCCCTGGAGTCAGGATGACCTGAGTTCAAATCCGGTCTCAGACACTTAACACCTACTAGCTGTGTGACCCTGGGCAAGTCACTTAACCCCAATTGCCACACCAAAAAAAAATATCTACTATGGTGACAGGGCAAATCAAGACACAAACTTAAAAAGCAATGATGTCAAAACAGCAAAGCTTCAAAGGGGGGATAAGGTGAATCAGATACAAGCCTAACAAGAATTCCTGGAAGAGCTGAAAAATTGTTTTCAAAATCAATAAAACTAGTAGAGGAAAAATTGGGTAAAGAAATGAGAATGAAGGAGGAAATTTATGAAAAGACAACAGCTTGGTAAAAGAGGCTCAAAAAATTACTGAAGAAAATACCACTTTAAAAAAACAGAATTGGCCACATAGTAATAGAGGTACAAAACTTCCTGATGAAAATTAACTCCTGAAAAAACAGAGTTGGGGGAATCTAAAGATGGTAAAGAGGAAGCAGCAAGCTGCCTAAGCTCTCCTTCTGTTCCCTCAAAAAGAACATTAAATCAAGCCTCTGGACAGATTCTGAAACTACAGAACCTGCAAAGAGACAGAGAGACACAGTCTTCCAACCAGAGATAATTTAGAAGACTTCAGGAAAGGTCAGTCTGACTCGGGCAAAAGGGAGGCGCAGCGTAGGATGGCAGTGCAATGCCAAGGGGGTCAGGGCAAGTCAGCAGGAAGCTGTGGGCCACAGCCGAGCAACTGAGGCCCCTGGATCCTGGCTCAACAAGCTGGTGGTGCAGCAGGACAGTGGCGAAACCCATCTACACCATCCGAGAGGGCAGGTTGCCAGCTGGAGGGCCACGGACAGGATAGGCGGGACTAGGCCCACTGATCCCAGTGTGCTCAGACAGGAAGTCCAGGGCAGGGGAAATCCACACACCACAATTCCTTAAAAAATTCATCTGGTCAAATGGAAAAAAGGTACATCTCACTGAAGAAAATAATGCCTTAAAAAATAAAATTGGACAGTTGGAAGATAAAGAATCCATGAGATACCAGGAATCAGTCAAGCAGAATCAAAAGAATGAAAAAATAGAAGAAAATGTGAAATACGTTATTGGCAAGACAACTGATCTAGAAAACAGATCCAGGAGAGACAATTTGAGAATCATCAGACTGCCTGAAAGCCATGATCTGAAAAAGAGTCTAGACACCATATTCCAGGAAATTATTAAGGAGAACTGCCCTGATATTATAGAATCAGAGGATAAAATCATCATTGAAAGAAACCACTGATCATCTCCTGAAAGAGACCCCAAAAGGAAAACCCCAAGGAATATTGTAGTCAAATTCTAGAGTTATCAGGTGAAGGAGAAAATATTCCAAGCAGCCAGAAAGAAGCAATTTAAATATCATGGAGCCACAGTCAGGATTGCTCAGGACCTTGCAGCTTTAACATTAAAGGACCACAAGGGTTGGAATATGATATTCTGCAAGGCAAAGGAGCTTGGATTGCAGTCAGGAATCTATTACCCATCAAAAAAGTGCATTCTCTTTCAGGGGAAAAGATGGACATTCAATGACATTGGGGACTTTCAAGGTTTCCTGAGGAAAAGACCAGAATTGAATAGAAAATTCGATCTTAACATACAAGACTCAAGAGAAGTTTAAAAAGGTAAACAGAGGGGAAAAAAGTTACTCAATTAGGTTAAACTGTTTACATCCCTACATGGGAAGATAATAGAAGGACTATACACAGAGGGTATAAATAGAAATTGTCTTTGATGTGATGATACAAAGAAAATTAAGGGGTTAAAAAGGGAGTCTATGGGGAGAAGAGGAAAGAGGAGGTGGAAGGGGGTGAATTACATCATATGAAGAGGTGGAAAAAAACCTATTACAATAGAGGGAAAGAAGGGAGGGGTGAACATTATTTCAACCCTACTCTCACCAGATTTGATTCAAAGAGGGAATAACATATACATTCATTTGGATAAAGAAACTTAGCTCATTCTTTAGGGAAGTAAAAGGGGAAGGGAAAGGGGGGGGCTGATAGAATGGAGGGCAAAAAGCAAGGGAGAAAAGGGTAAAGAAAAGGGAAGGGGTGATAAAAAGGGAGGGCAGATTGGGGGAGGCAGGGGTAAGAAGGAAAACATTGGTGAGGAGGAATAGGGTGAAAGAAGGGGGGGGAAAGTACAAAGGGGATAAATAGAATGGAGGGGAATAGAAAGTTAGTAATAATAACTGTGAATGTGAATGGGATGAACTCTGCTATAAAACAGAAGCAAATTGCAGAGTGGATTAAAAACCAGAATCCTACATTACGCTGTTTACAAGAAACACATTTGAAGCAGAGACACACACACAGAGTAAAGGTAAAAGGCTGGAGCAGAATATATTATGCTTCAGCTAAAGTAAAAAAAGCAGGGGTAGCAATCCTTATCTCAGACAAAGCAAATGGCAACAATAGATCTCATTAAAAGAGATAAGGAAGGAAACTACATCTTGCTAAAAAGTACTGTAGATAATGAAATAATATCAATATTAAATATGTATGTGCCAAGTGGTATAGCATCCACATTCTTAGAGAAGTTAAATAAGTTACAAGAGGAATTAGTAATACTATACTAGTGGGGGATCTGAATCTCCCTCTCTCAGAATTAGATAAATCTAGTCAAAAAATAAATAAGAAAGGAGTGAAAGAGGTGAATAGAATACTAGAAAAGTTAGATATGATAGATGTCTGGAGAAAATTGAATGGGGATAGAAAGGAATATATTTTTTTCTCAGCAGTACATGGCACATTTTCAAAAATTGACCATGTATTAGGGCACAAAAACATCAGAGTCAAATGTAGAAAGGCAGAAATAGTAAATGCATCCTTCTCAGATCATGATGCAATAAAAATTACATGTAAGAAAAAGCCATGGAAAAGCAAACTGAAAATCAATTGGAAACTAAACAATTTCATTCTAAAGAATGAATGGGTCAAACAACAAATCATAGAAACAATCAATAACTATATCCAAGAGAATGACAACAGTGATTCAACATACCAAAATCTATGGGATACAGCCAAAGCAGTGCTTAGGGGGAAATTTATAGCTCTAATTGCTTACATGAATAAAAAAGAGAAAGAGGAGATCAATGAATTGCGCATGCAACTTAAAAAGCTAGAAAAAGAACAAATTAGAAGTCCCCAATTAGATACTAAACTAGAGATTCTGAAAATTAAAGGAGAAATTAATAAAATTGAAAGCAAGAAAACTATAGAATTAATCAATAAAACTAAGAGCTGGTTTTATGAAAAAATCAATAAAATAGATAAAATATTGGTTAATTTCATTTAAAGAAAGAAAGAAGAAAACCAAATTACCAGTATCAAAAATTTAAAAGGTGTTGTTACCACCAATGAAGTGGAAATTAAATCAATAATTAGGAATTATTTTGCCCAACTGTATGCCAATAAATTTGACAGTCTAAATGAAATGGATGAATATTTACAAAAATACAAACTGCCCAGGTTAACTGAAGAGGAAATAAAATCCTTAAATAAACCCATATTAGAAAAAGAAATTGAACAAGCCATTAATGAACTCCCTAAGAAAAAATCCCCAGGGCCAGATGGGTTTATGGGTGAATTTTACCAAACATTTAAAGAACAATTAATTCCAATATTATACAAATTATTTGGAAAAATAGGTGAAGAAGGAGTTCTACCAAATTTGTTTTATGACACAAATATGGTGGTGATACCAAAACCAGGCAGAGAAAAAACAGAGAAAGAAAATTATAGACCAATTTCCCTAATGAATATTGATGCAAAAATCTTAAATAAGATATTAGCAAGGAGATAACAGCAAGTGATCACCAGGATAATACACTATGACCAGGTGGGATTTATACCAGGAATTCAGGGCTGGTTCAACATTAGGAAAACTATTAACATAATCGACCACATCAATAAGAAAACCAACCAAAATCATATGATTATCTCAATAGATGCAGAGAAAGCTTTTGACAAAATACAACACCCATTCCTAATAAAAACACTGGAGAGTTGAGGAATAGGGGGAGCTTTCCTTAAAATAATAAACAGTATCTACCTAAAGCCATCAGCAAGTATTATATGCAATGGAGATAAATTAGAGGCCTTCCCAATAAGATCAGGGGTGAAACAAAGATGTCCATTATCACCCCTATTATTTAATATTGTACTAGAAATGTTAGCTTTACCAATCAGAGAAGAGAAAGGAATTAAAGGAATTAGAATAGGCAAGGAGGAAACAAAACTATCACTCTTTGCAGATGATATGATGGTATACTTAGAGAATCCTAGAGAATCAACTCAAAAATTACTTGAAACAATTAACAACTTTAGCAAAGTAGCAGGATATAAAATAAATCCATATAAATCATCATCATTTCTATACATGACCAACAAAGTCCAGCAGCAAGAGATAGAAAGAGAAATTCCATTTAAAGTAACAGTAGATAATATAAAATACTTGGGAGTCTACTTGCCAAGACAAACCCAGGAACTCTGAACACAATTACCAAACACTTTTCACATAAATCAAATCAGATCTAAATAATTGGAAAGATATCAATTGCTCATGGATAGGCGGAGCTAATATAGCAAAAATGACAATTCTACCTAAATTAATGTACTTATTCAGTGCCATACCAGTCAGACTACCTAAAAATTATTTTATAGAGCTAGAAAAAATAGTAACAAAATTCATCTGGGAAAACAAAAAGTCAAGAATATCAAGGGAAATAATGGAAAAAAAAATTCACAGGAAGGTGGGTTAGCTGTACCAAATCTGGAGCTTTACTATAAAGCAGCAGTCATCAAAACTATCTGATACTGGCTAAGAAATAGAATGGAGGATCAATGGAATAGGCTAGGCACAGGAAACACGGTAGTAAATGACACTAGTAATGTAGTCTTTGATAAACCCAAAGACTCCAGCTTCTGGGATAGGAACTCAGTATTTGATAAAAACTGCTGGGAAAACTTGAAGATACTATGGCAGAAATTAGGCATAGACCAACATCTTACACCTTATACTAGAATAAGGTCAAAATGGGTACATGATTTAGACATAAGAAGTGATACCATAGGTAAATTAGGAGAGGAAGGAATAGTCTACCTTTCAGATCTTTGGAAAGGAGAACAGTTTATGACCAAACAAGAGATAGAGAATATTATGAAATGCAAAATGTATGATTTTGATTACATTAAATTAAAAAGGTTTTATACAAACAGAAGCAATACATCCAAAATTAGAAGGGAGGCAGAAAGCTGGGAAACAATTTTTATGGCCAGTACTTCTGATAAAGGCCTCATTTCTAAAATATATATGAACTAAATCAAATTTATAAGAATCTAAAATAGAAATACTGAAAATTAAAGGAGAGATTAATAAAATTGAAATTTAAAATTGAACTGATGAATACAAAAATAGACAAATCATCAGTTAATTTTTTTTTAAGCAGAGCTGAAATTAAAAGCCAAGTAGCCATTCAAAATTCCTAATTCCTTCTACTATACAAGACACCCTCTTTGCTGGATTGATTATAGGATCATAGAGTTAAAGCAAGAAGGAACCTTACTGGGGGCAGCTAGGTGGCGCAGTGGATAAAGCACTGATCCTGGATTCAGGAGGACCCGAGTTCAAATCCTGCCTCAGACATTTGACACTAGCTGTGTGGCCCTGGGCAAGTCACTTAATCCTCATTGCCCTGCACCACCCGCCCCCCCCCCAATAAAAGAAGGAACTTTATAAGACATCAAATTCCATAATTTCACAAGTGAGGAAACTGAGGCATAGAGAAGCAGAAAACTTGCCTAGAGTCACATTGGTCGTAAATGACTGAGGTGAGATTTGAACCCTGGTCTTTTTTTCCTTTCCTTTTTTTTGGGGGGAGGGGGGGTGAGGCAATTGGGGTTAAATGACTTGCTCAGAGTCACACAGCTTGTAAGTGTTGAGTGTCTGAGGCTGGATTTGAACTCAGGTCCTCCTGACTCCAGGGCCAGTGTTCTATCCACTGCATCACCAACTGCCCCCAAACCCTGGTCTTTCTTACTCCAATCCTGTGCCATGTATGCAACAGAAGGATAATGGGGAAAAGTAGTAATAAAGTTATCTTCCCCACCATAATTTCTGCTTTACCTGAGCCAGTAAAGGTCTTTAATTGTTGAGAGGTTTCTGTCCAGAGCAGCAAATCTTGCCGACAGGTCAGTTATGACATTTCTGAGAAGTTCAGTGATTGTTGTTCATCCTTCATTTTCAAAGGGGGCTGATGACATCATGGGTAGGTAATGTCTTGACTTACAAGTGAATTGTATTGAAATGAGGCAAAGTTGTGCAAAGTCATCAGCCTCATTCTTTCTTCCTGAATCATCAAAGTCCAGTGGCAGTACAACCGTCAGGATGACTGGTGATGGTGCAGGATGCAGTTGATGACTTTGGCATCTTTGATGCCTGACCAAGCTCTAAGCATTCCTTAGTGACTGTTTCAACTGCTTTTGTGGCTATTGGAACAAATTGTTCTCATCTACCCATTCTGCTGGGGGAAGTCTTCACATGCTTGGCATAAACATCCTCCTAATTCACCAATGGGCTTAAGGCCTGTTGGTTACCATCAACCTGGTTTAGCCTGTCTGCTGAGACAGTTTTACTGGGGTGTGGCTGCTGTACATGATACAGCTTCTTGGAACCACAGGTGAGAGTTAGGTGCACACACCAGAGGTGTTAGTCCTCCCAGAACACCCCAAAGAGCCCAAAGATTAGACATAAACCATTTTAATCCATTCTTTGCCCAAACCTGTGCTATTCCCTGTGTTCACAAAGGAGAAGATGTGGTCCCTGCTGTCAAGGAGTTCATGGTCTTGCTAGAAAGACAAGTTTTATCCTCTGTGCCACCTAGCAGCTTCATAATTATCATTGTAGTTGCACCCTCTATTAGTGCAGACTGGAACATCTCCCTAATTTTTCATCCTCCACCAAATTCCTCCTTGATGCCTCATCTTAGTGTAGAGGTGACAACTGGGCACAAGTCATAGTTAAAGACTATGCCTACAAAATTTAAGTTCTGAGAGGTCAGTTGGGTAAGGGGAAGAGGACTGGATTTGGAGTAGGAGGATCTGGGTTCAATATCTTAACTCTGATATTTTCAACCTTTGTGACTTTGGATAAGTCATTTCCCTCCTATGAGCCTCAGTTTCCAAATCGATAAAATAGGGGCAGCTAGGTGGCACAGTGGATAAAGCACTGGCCCCAGATTCAGGAGGACCTGAGTTCAAATCCAGCCTCAAACACTTGACACTAGCTGTGTGACCCTGGGCAAGTCACTTAACCTTCATTGCCCCCCCCAATTTTTTTTTTCTGGAAGGGTCCAGATACTAAATATTTTAAGCATTATGGGCCAAGGGGCAAAATTGAAGATATTTATATTTTAAGAGAGAAAACAAATTTCCACAAATTTTATTGGCAAAATTCAAAATACAATAATAATAATTGAACAGAATTTTTTGTAATACAGGGCAGCTAGGTGTTATTGTGGCTAAAGTGCTGGGACAGGAGTCAAGAAGACCTGAGTTCAAATCCAGCTTCACACACTTACTGTGTGACCCTGGGCAAGTCACTTGACATCTATTTGACTCAGTTACCTCTTCTTGGGTGAATCTCTAAATAGCTTTTCTCTTTTAGAGTTCTAGCACTTATTGGCACACTGGATTTTGAAGTCAGAAGACAGGTTGGAATCCCAGTACTGCTTCTTAATACTTATGTAACCTTAGACAAATCCTTTCCCTGCTCTGGATCTGTTTCCTTATCTATAAATGAAAGGGTTGGCCTAGATGGTCGCCAGGGTACCTTCTAGCTTTAAATCCATGATCCATGTTCTGCTCTCAAGAAGCCTCCCTCAAAGTCCTGGAGAAAAGATGCTCTTCTACTCACTTCCTGGTCTGCCCCAGCCCTCCCAAGCCCAGCCCTGTCCTTGCTGCCCTTGCCCTGCTCTGTCTTTACCTTTTGTTTTTCCTATCCCTCACTACCTTCCAGTACCTCTTGGATCATTAACCCAATCCCCGGTTCTCAATTCTCCTTACAAATACCATTGGTCTACTCAGAAGTTTCTCTCTCAGAATCAGACTTTCAGATTACCAGAACTGAGGGACTTGGTCCAATCCCTTCATTTTATAGAAGAGTTTTCTGAGGAATAATCCACCTCTTGCTTGAATTGGGCTGTACTCAAAGTCATAAACTGTTCAAGGACATCAGGGGGATCAGTTTTTACAACAAACTTGCCAAGATTAGCTGGATCTTTCTCTTCACCATTGCCATTCTTTTCATGCCTCAAGTATCTAGTGCCTCCCTATTTCCCCCTCTCCCTCTCAAAACCTATTCTCAAATTCTTTATTCACATTGAGATAGCAATGCCTAGTAGCTTACCATATTATTTCTCTAATGAAAACAGATCACTTTTTTTTTTACTTCTGTAATGAGAAAGGCTCTGATGTTAGAATCCCAGAAAAAAGAATGGGGTAGGGAATAGGAAGGTTTCATATAATCAGTGACTATTAGAGCTGAAAAGTACCTGAGTAAAAACAATACCTGAAATGGGAGACCTTGGAACCTGCAACATTCTGTGATTCTGCAACTGTCAGAATGAGAAGGGGCCTTAGGAGAATGTGAGAGCTAGAAGAAACCTTAGAAAACAGAGCATAAAATATTAAAACTGAAAGGGAATTTAAAACAGAATGTCAGAAATGAAAGAGACCTTAGAATACAGACTATCCAGTCTTGCAAAGACCTATCCTCTACAGGGACTTTAGAGCCTACTATGTCAAAGCTGTAAAGGACTACAAAACTTAGATTGTCAGAAATGTTAGAGAGCATAGAATGAAGATAGAGAATATCAGAATGAGCGAAAACCAATGTTCAGGGTCTCATCACCTCTCACTCCATGCTGGGGATCCTTTCCCTCCTCAAGTCTGTCTTTTAGAATCCTTTTCTTCCTGTAAGTTTCAGGGCAAGTGCCACTTCCTATAGACACTTTCTCTGCTGGATAACAATTTGGAAGTATGCCCCAAAAGCTATAAAACTAGGCATACCCTTTGACCTCGAATTACCTCCACTAATCCCAAAGAGATCATAAAAAGGGGGAAAAACCTATGTGTACAAAAACTATTTATAGCAACTCTTTTTTTTTTTTGTGGCAAAGAATCAATTGGAGAATGGCTGAACAAGTTGTGGTTGTGATTGTGATGGAATATTATTGTGCTATAAAAAATGAGGAGCAGGATGATTTCAGAAAAATCTGGAAAGACTTATATGAACTGATGCAAAGTAAAGTGAACAGAACCAGGAAACTATTGTACACAGTAACCACAATATTGTAACAATGATCAACTGTAAATGACTTAGCTACTCTGATCAATGACCCAAGACAATTCCAAAGGACTCTTGATGAAAAAATGTTATCCACCTCCAGAGAGAGAACTGATGAACTCTGAGTGCATTTTTTTTTTTGCATGGGGCAATGAGGATTAAGTGACTTGCCCAGGGTCACACAGCTAGTAAGTGTCAAGTGTCTGAGGCCAGATTTGAACTCAGGTCCTCCTGAATCCAGGGCCGGTGCTTTATCTACTGTGTCACCTAGCTGCCCCTCTAAGTGCATTTTGAAGCATAGTTGTTGGGGGGTTTTTACTTTCTTTATTATCTTTGAATTTTTGTGTTTGTATGTGTGACTGATTTTGCAATTGGCTAAAATGGAAATGTTTTGCATGATTTCACATGTATAATGGATATTATATTGCTTGCTTTCTCAATGAATTAGTGAGGAACTGGCAGGAGGGAGAGAATTTGGAACTCAATTTTTCAAAAAATGACTGTTTTCATACATACACACAAAATACTTTTCTTTTTTTCTTTTAAAAATATTTTTAAATGCCTTTTGACTCAAAAAAAGAGAAATCTTCCCTGATCCCCATAATTATTAATCAGTTAATCATTCAGCAAGCATGTATTAAGTGTTTACTATATAGCATGCATCATGTTAAGGTCTGGGGATATAAATCTATCTCTGCAACATTATCTTGCATCCATTTTCTTGTCTCTGCTTACATGACCTCCACCATAGTTCAGGTACATAAGACCTCTTCACTAGACTATTGCAACAGGCTCCTGGATGGACTCCTGGCTTACTGTCTTTTCCCTTCTCTAAATCTATCTTCCACATAGCTTCTAAAATAAACTTTCTGAAACATTAGTCTTGAGAGATAGCATGGTGTAGTGAATAGAGAGCCAGCCAGGAAGATCTGATTTCAAATCCTGCCTCTGACACATATTGGCTGTGTGAGCTTGGGCAAATAGCTTAATCTCTTAAAACCAGATGGAGGTTTCTTTGCCTCAGTGTTTCCTATACCAATGAAATCACATTTTGGGTCTCTATCCTTATAAATCCAAAGTCTGTCACTCCCTCACTTAATAAACTTCAGTGGCTCCCTATAGCCACTGGGGTAAGAGACTCAGATTTAGAGTTGAGAGGCTACCTAGTCCAACATCCTCATTTCAGATGTAAGGAAATGATGCAAAGAGGCTGTTTGACTAGCCCAAGATCACAGAGTTAATAAGTATCAGAACTAAGATTTTAACATAGAGCCTCTAACTCTAGCTCCACGAGATTTTTCCACTCACCCAAATGACCTTCAAATAAAAGTTCCTAGGCCTGGCATTTAAAGGCCTTCCTCATCTGGGTGTGTTTTAGTCTACTATTCCAGGTTAATTTCATACTGCTCTCTTTCTTATATTCTCTGGGACAGACAAACAGGCCTCCTAGTCATTCCCCATACTTAGTATTCCATCTCCTGCTGTCATGCTTTTGCAAAGGCCAACCTCCATGTCTAGAATGATTTCCTTCCTCAATTCTGCCTTTTAGAAATCCTTTTCTTGCTTCAAGGTTCAGTTCAGGTGCTACTTCCTACAGAAACCTTCCCTGATCCTGGTAATTCATCCATTCAGGAACCATTTAGTAAGCTCTTACTATGTATCATGCACTTGCTAAGTGCCAGGGATACAAATAAAGGTAAAAACAGAGGGACAGTTTACATTCTAATCTGGGAGACTACATGTAAATAAATGGGTACAAAGAAGATCATTCAGAGTAGATAGAATGTAACCTTAAAGGGAAAGACTAGCAGCTGGGCTAAGGGTGGGGGGGATTAATTTTATATTTGCTTATCTGTTTACAAACCTTAGCATAATGTAAATTCTTTGAGGGCAGGGACTAGTTTTAAATTTTTTCTTTTATGTTTTTGTGTCTGCACTTAGGGGATTAACACACTTGTTAGAATGAATTGGAGTTATAGGATAACAATGTCATAAATGCTATTTATAATAGTGCTTCAAGGTTTAAAAAACATTTTACAAATATTATCACATTTGTTTTGACCCTCACAACAGCTCTGAGAGGTAGGTGCTATTATTATTTTACAGATAAGGAAATTGAGGCAGACAGAGGTTAAGTGACTTCCCTAGGGTTATACAACTAAGTGTCTGAGGTCTGAATTTTAACTCAAGTCATACTAGACTCCAGGCCCAGCACTCTATCCCCTGTACCCTCTAGACTATGGATCGGATCGGATTGGATTGTGGATTGGATTGGATTCCATTTAGTTCAATTTAGTAGGTTACTTGCTGGCCCTCAGTGGGAATTTGGGGCAGGGATCCTTATTTTTTTTATACAAAGTCTTCTGTCTAATCTTTGTTTCAAAGATTCACATTGCAATTAATTCACAGTTCCATTTATCCTGCACTTTTCTTATTAATGCAAGTACCTTCCTGGAAATGGTATGAAATGCTCAAATATCTGAAGAAAGTCTTAGGGCTTGTGTTTATGTTACCTATATAGGGAGATATTCTCCTCATCCCATTCATATGAACACACATACACTTACTCACACTCACACACACACACACACACACACACACACACACACACACACACACTCAAACGTGGCTTTTTCTTAGTTATTCTGTTCTTAATGCCTCCAAACACTTCCATTTCCTTTTAGGACAGCTACTTTGGGGGGGAATTCTGCAGATGGATTTCCTGTTTGAATTTGTATTTAAACCTGGAGTGGTTGAGAGAATTAGGAGTTTCTATTTGGCCACTATGTTTAAGTCTTAGCGTTTGTTACAATAATTCCATACCTGGGGATTACATCGACCTCATGCCCCCTTGAAGTGATACACTTAGTCTGTTATCTGTGTAACTGTAAAAACAAAAAACAGGATAACAAACACTGGAAGCTAAGAAGTGCAGGGCCAAGGACTTATGTGTCACTTTTATCCAGATTGTCACAATGTAAGAGAAATAGTGCTGGGTTTAGAGTCAAAAGACCTGAAATCAAATTCCAGGCTTGCCATGCACTAGCTGTGTGACCTTGGGCAAGTCACTTCAGGCCTATGGATCTCATTTTCTCCATGTGCGAAATGAGTGGGTTGAACTGGATGATCTAAAGTATATCTGAGCTCTAACATGCTGTAATTTCATGTCCATCATATCTTAGATGTAACCTTTTTTCAGTCTAAATTCTGGGTGTGTTATTTAAATTATCGGGGGTACTAGGATGGGCTTTCTAAAATATTACTAAATTATATATTAATGACTATTACACTAGTTTGGGCAGTAAGCATTTATTATTAATTAATTTCACATATTATTAAAGTATTGACCATGTGTCTTCCTGACTTCCCCACTAGTCATAGGCTTACAGGCCTAAACAATTACATACCCAGCATATTGAACCAAGAAGAGAGGGTGAGTAGAGAGTAAAAGAGACTCCAAGGAAGAAGAGAGAGAACAAACCCCTTGTGGCTCATTCTTCTTATCCTTTTTTTTTTGTAGAGGTGGGTCACTATACATTGATCTAAGCTAGTTGGTTAGCATCATTCAGCTCCACTGATTGACATAATTTGGGGTGGGAGGGTGTTGGTCTAGAGATCAAATTCCAACCATCTAGGTGAGCTTCTTCTCCTAGCTAATCAGAAGAATCAATCTGCATTCCTTTTTGTAAAACTGAAGGCTCTTCCCAGGCTGGTTTCTGGTGTGAGGTGGAGAGAGCAGCTAAAACTAATGTCTGGGGCTTTCTCCTAAAAATCCATTTTTAAAAAATATTATTTTATTATTGTTGTTGTTGTGGGGCAATGAGGGTTAAGTGACTTGCCCAGGGTCACACAGCTAGTAAGTGTCTAATGTCTGAGGTTGAACTCAGGACCTCCTGAATCCAGGGCCAGTGCTTTATCCACTTTGCCACCTAGCTGCCCCTAGAAATCCATTATTAATAATTATTTTCTCACATGGGTAATGTCATGTGATAAACTAGAGAGCTTAGGGCAGCTAGGTGGTCCAGTGGATAAAGTGCCAGGCTTGGAGTCAGGAAGACTCATCATCCTGAGTTCAAATCTGGTCACAGATACTTACCATCTGTGTGAACTTGGGCAAGTCACTTAACCCTGTTTGCCTCAGTTTCCTCATCTGTAAAATTAGTTGGAGAAGGAAATGGCAAACCACTCCAATATCTTTGCCAAGAAAAACCCAAATGGGGCCATGAAGAGTGAGACATAACTGAAAAACGACTGAACAAATAAAACAACTTAGTGGAGAGCATCCTGGTCTCTTCCTGGGAGAAGACAGAGACTATATATGGAGAGGCATGGGGAATTTCCATTTCCTCACTTGCAACATGACTAGATAATCTAAGATCCCTTTCAGATCTGCTATTCTGTGATTCTACAATACTAATACACAGGAAGCAATTAAGGAATATCCTCCAGGTTTCTTTTGTCTGTGTCTCCATATCCCTTTAGGAGAAGCAGAAATACTAGGATGTCACCCCAGCAATGTTGGCCTCAGCTTTCATTCTCTGGAAACTATCCTTCTCATTCATCAGTATTTTTCCCTCCCTCCCCTGGAGGAATTTTTAATGAAGGAAAAACAAATTCCCACAATTAAAGAGCAAGTGAAGCTTTTGTCCTGACAGGCCTAGATTTCCCACTCTAACTGGCTCCTCTTGCTTCATACTCTTAACAGATTATCTAGACTACAAAACCAATCATATAGAAGTCCTTCTAGCAATCAGTTCCCTGAAGTGAACCAGAGAGAATATGACCCTAGGGAGAAGGGGGTTTTCAAATAATGGAACAAGATTTCTCTCTTTAGAGCAAGACATCCACAGCTTTGTGACTACACAGAGGTGGGACAAAGGTGGGATGAAGTTCTTCATAAGTTTGATGTTGAAGGGACATCCAAATGTCAGGGTGTGGATGAACCAAATTCAATTTAATTCAATTCAGTGTAGATGGAGTTGGTTTTTCCAAAGACTTCACAATCAGCCCAATCCAATAGAAGCTCCTCAGCCTGGCATTTGAGACCTCCAAAACCTGATTCCAGCCCACCTTTCCAGACTTGGTCCACATTACTCCCCCTTATAAGAGGAATTGGCAGCTGCAAAGTGAGTCAAACCACCACCATCTCCCTTTAGACCCCACTGGAGACATCCTAGGACCCTGAACCCACAAACCCTGAGAACAGGAATATCCCCAGCTTGCCCCACCTCCAGCCATCACCAAGGAGAGCAATTCCTGTAGGGAAGGGGACCACCTTCCTTGATTCCACCAATACCAGTCACTGACCAACTGCCACCTATGGGCAAGTAGATCCAAGAGCTCAAGGAATGGAAGTCCTTCATGTCCCCTGCCACTATCATCCCAGGAACCAATCCCTGTGGAGATGTGAACTAGCAACTGCTTCTGCAAGTGCTAAAGCTATGGCCTCTCCAATGATCACAGCTACTAAAGACTCAGGGAAAAAAGTCTTCCACACTAAACTCCTTGGCACTCTGCAATGTTTCATCAGAAACAGAGTTGATATTGCCATTGGAAACAACAACAAAGATGTATTACCATCTGCTTTGCTGACACACCCTAAGGACTATGGGACTTTCCCATGTGACTTGCAGCTTAATTATGTCTCTATATGTGTTGTCTCCTTCATTAGAATGTAAGCACCTTGAGAGAAGGGCTTGGGTCAGCTTTTCTATTTGTGTCCCCAACATTAAGTACAATGTTTTAAAGTGATTTTCCATTAATTCCTCTAATTTCCATTATATCAAAACCAAATTATTAATTGTTTCTCTGGATTATCCTACTGTCTCTTTGCATCAGGGCAATTATGCAGGCTGCTTTGTACATCCGAAATGCCCTCCTTCCTTATCTCCATTTGTTGAAATGAATTTTTTCTAAAAAACTATGAAGAAAACTAGCATGAAGTCTGGCAGAAATTAGGTTTAGAATATGATTTACACCCTATACCACAAGAAGCTCTAACCATATATGTGATCTAAATATTTTTTAAAATCTGAATTTTAAAAAAATTAGTGGGGCATCTAGGAGGCGCAGTGGATAAAGCACCGGCCCTGGATTCAGGAAGACCTGAGTTCAAATCCAGCCTCAGACACTTGACACTTACTAGCTGTGTGACCCTAGGCAAGTCACTTAACCCCCATTGCCCCTCGTGCAAAAACAAAACAAAACAAATTAGCAAAGGATGGGAGAAGGTATTTGTCCTTCATTCTCAAAGAGGACAATAACATCCAGGTGATGTCACAACTTGCACTGCTTTGGATTTAAGTGAGGGAGGGTTGTGCAAAGTCACCATCCTCAATCTCTCCTCCACAGCCATCTGGGCCAAGTAGCAAGATATAGATCAGGATGACTGGAGATGGCCCCAGATGTTTAAGGAAATTGGGGTTAAGTGATTTGCCCAGGGTCACATAGCTAGTTTGTGTCTGATGTTAGATTTGAACTCAGATCCTCCCCACTTCAGGGCCAGTGCTCTATGCATTGTGCCACCTAGCTTCACCAAGGAAGAAATGATCTTACACAACTATGACTAGAGAGAGAATTTCTAACTAAACAAGGGATAACCATGATTCATAGAAGATAAAATTGAAAAGGTTTTGCCTAAACAAAATCAGTGAAGTTTGGATTATGAGAGGTGTATCTAATTAGGGAGAACCATTTCCCAGTAAATAGGTAGCCAAAGGATATTGCAGGCAGTTTTCAAAAGAATATAAGCTAATGCATTCATGTGAAAGACTTCTCCAAATAACAAATAATAAGAGAAATGTAAATTAAAACAACTCTATAGTATTAATTCCTACCTGTTAGATCAGCAAAGATGACAAAAGAAAAAAATATAAATGTTGGAAGAACAGTGGTAAAACAAGTACAATAATGTGAAGTTGTCCAACTATTCTGGGGGCGGGGGGAGATTGGAATTGTATCCAAAAGTCAATAAATTGCCCATAATTTTTAATCCATTAATATCACTAGCAGACATATACTTGAAGGAAGTCAGAGACAGAGATGTACATCTCATATGTTTAAAAAACTATATTTAGGGGCAGCTAGGTGGCTCAGTGGATAGAGCACTAGCCCTGGATTCAGGAGTACCTGAGTTCAAATCCGGTCTCAGACACTTGACGCTTACTAGTTGTGTGACCCTGGGCAAGTCACTTAACCCCAGTTGCCTCACCAACCCCACCCCAAAACTATATTTAGCAGGTCTTTTTGTCATAAAAAGAATTAGAAACAAGGAGAATGTCCACCATTTAGAGAAAAGCTAAAACTGTGTTGTATGAATATAGTAGAATATTATTGTGCTATAGGAAATGACAAATATGAAAGATTTGGAGAAATTAGAAGACAGTACCTGATACCGAATGAAACAAACACTGTGGTACTTGCATAAACCAGGAGGGTTTATAAAATCACCATTTTTAGCCATTTGGTCTGACTCAGATCAGTCCTCTTGTGGTTTTTATTTGATATCTGAATAAAATGAGACATTTGTAGGTCATTCAATGTTGGGTTTTTTTGGGGGGGAGGCAGGGCAATGAGGGTTAAGTGACTTGCCCAGGGTCACACAGCTAGTTAAGTGTCAAGTGTCTGAGGCTGAATTTGAACTCAGGTCCTCCTGAATCCAAGGCCAGTGCTTTATCCACTGTGCCACCCATCTGCCCCTTGCAGGTCATTCAATGTTAACAAAAGGAGATTTACTTAGCTATAACAAGATAAGGATATTCAAAAAGAATATACAGAGAGGAAAACTTGAATAAATTCAGCTGAGCAAAGCTCTCCTGCCTCTGAGTTCTCCATTGGATCTGCTAGCCAAACACCAGACTGAATCTGGGGCTTTTCATGAATCCTTTGTACTCAAGAAGTGACTAAGACATTATTTCAATTTCAGTAGCCTGGATCATTAGTGGCTCATTCCCCCCTCCCTCCTCCAAAGACAAACAAGTCTTGGGGATGGTTTCAATATCATCTAAGGAAAAACTAGCCTAACTTACATGTTGTGGTGGTGCTGAGGAGAAATGGTGGTAGTTGTGGTTAAGATATTGCTACCATCACAACCACTATAATTTTAATAAAGACAATGGTGAAAAACTTCAGAAATCTGATTGATCAATGCAATGATTGATTAATAACTTTGGGGGGGGCAGCTAGGTGGCACAATGGATAAAATATCAGCCCTGGATTCAGGAGAACCTGAGTTCAAATCTGGCCTCAGACACTTGATACTTATTAGCTGTGTGACCTCTGGGCAAATCACTTAACCCTCATTGCCCTGCAAAAAAAAAAAAAAAGAACTTCAGAAGTCTAATGCAATGGAAGTATGTGCTTCCCATATTTCAGCAGAGATGTAGTAGACATCATGCTGATCTGCTTTATTTAATTATATTTATTTGTTAAAAGGGATGTGGGGTGGGGCATGGCAAGGAGAATTGGTAGCAAATGGCCATGATATAAAATAAAGAAATTAGTATCAATAAAACAATTTTTAAAAAGGAGAAGCAAGAAGATTCTGGGGAGAACAATGTGTCCCTTTGGGTCATTAAAAACAAATAGGAAGGAATAAAGGAAGAAAGGAAGGAAGGAAGGAAGGAAGGAAGGAAGGAAGGAAGGAAGGAAGGAAGGAAGGAAGGAAGGAAGAAAGGAAGGAAGGAAGGAAGGAACAAAAGAACAAAGGAAAGAAACCATGTATCATATAAGCACAGTCAAGCTTAACAAATTCCCACATTGACCAAAAATGCATTACTTATTGTATATATTGGTCCATTTTTTGTCATGAGAGCCAACATTCTTCATCATTCTTCTGGAATCCTAGTTGACCATTTAGTTGATCAGAAGTTTGAAGTCTTTCAGAATTGTATGAGGTTTTGGTTTTGTTTGTACAAATTTGATAATATTACATAAATTGTTTTTTTGGTTCTGTTCATTTCACTCTGCATCAGTCCATATAAGGCTTTCCAGGATTGTTGGGTTTGGGTTTGTTTGGGGTTTTTTGTAACTGTCTTTTTCTTAATTTCTTATAACATAGTAATATTATGTTATATTCACGAACTATCATTTTTTTAGCCATTCGTCAATCGATGGGCACTTGCTTAGTTCCAATTCTTTGCTACCTTAAAAGAACTACTATAAATATGTTTATACATTTAGGACTTTTTCCTCTTTGGCCCCACTGGTTGGTTTGTTGTTGTTGTTGTTGTTTTAGTCTTTTAAAATTTCTAAGCTGAAGTCTATCTTGCTAGTAGAACTGTAATCCACCAACTTTCTGCCAAAATGGCTGCCTGAATGAGAATAGGCAATCTCTTACATATGTATTCCAACATTTTACTCAGCAGGTAATAGGAAGTCACAAAAGATTTTTGGATCAGAAGAATGATATGACTATGTCCATGCATCAGAAAGATTATTCTGGCAGCAGTAGGAAGGACAGAGTGGGGAGCTCCCAAAATTTGAAGTGGGAAGACCTGCCAAGAGACCTTTGCAACATACCAGGCTGGTAATAATGAAGGGAGTGGCAGCGAGAATAGCAGGGAGGGGACGCAAATCAGAGAAATGTTGAGGAGATAGAATCAGCAGAAATTGATAACTGATTGGATAGGAGAAGTGAGGAAGTAGGAAGGATCAAAAATTTCTTCAAGGTTGTGAACATGGGAAGATAGGGTGAGTGATCATGCCACATACAGAAATGGTGAAGTCAGAAGGAACAAGTTTAAGGGAAAAGAAAGGAAGGTGTCCAGTCTAATTTTCCCTACAACATCCTTGACAGATGAATACTTCTCCTTAAACACCATCAGTGAAAGGAGCTCATTTCCTGACATGAAAACCTATTCCATTGTTGGATACCTGTAGTTGTTAGGAGGCTTTTCCTTATATTAAGCTAAAATGTATTTCCCTATGGAATCATAGAATTTCAGAGTTGGACAGGGCCTCATTGGCTATCTATTCCAACTTATACCTGGAAAAAGAATATCAACTAAAATACATCTGGAAAATGGTCAACCAGACTTTGCCCAAAGGTTTCCAGTCAGGGGGAATCTACAACTGCCGGAAGCATCCCTTTCTACTTTTGGAAAGCTCTAATGATCAGAAAGTTTTTCCTTACATCAAGTCTAAATTTACTGCTTTCCAACTTCATCCATTATTCCTAGTTCTGCCAAACTGGAACCAAATGAAGCAATTCTAATCCTTCGTCCATGTGACAGGCTTTCAAATACTTGAAGACAGCCATAATTTCTACTCTGAGACTTGTCTTCTCCAGAATAAACCTCAGTTCCTTCAACTGACCCTCATATAATATGGACTGAAAGACCCTCACTATTCTATATGCCTTCCTTTGGATGCTTTCCAGCTTAACAGTGCCTTTTCTAAAGTGTAGTGCCCAGAATTTAGTATAATACTCTATCTAGCACAATACTCTATCGACCATGGCAGAGTCCAGTGGGTCTATTACTTCCTTTTATTCCTGGAGGTGATGCTTCTCTTATCAGAGCCCAAAATCACATTAGCTTTTTGGCTGCAATACCCTCATTGATGTATCAATAACATATAACACATAGACTATTGCATAATATAATAATATTAATATAGAAAGAATAGATTATTTGTAGTTTTGTGTATAATCCTCTTTTCCTAAACTATTTTGCTTGTGGAAATAAATGTTCATTTTATCTGGTGCTTCTTCAGTTTATATTTTTTTTCTTCTTTTTTTTTTCAGAGCAATGAGGGTTAAGTGACTTGCCCAGGGTCACATAGCTAGTGTCAAGTGTCTAAGGCCAGATTTGAACTCATGTCCTCCTGAATCCAGGGCTGGTGCTTTATCTACTGTGCCATCTAGCTACAACCCCCCCACCCCACCCCGTTCATATTTATAAAAAAAAAAATTTAAGCACTTTCTGGTTCCCAAGTCTGTCCTCCACTGTGTTAGTTATCACAAATAATGTGTCTTCTACCAGACTGACAAGGATGGCATCTTTGCCCTTATCCAAAGTACTGATAAAGAATTAAGCAGCATGGGCTCAAGCACAGGTACTTGGAACACCAATCTAGAGACCTCCTTCCTAGTTGGCATGGAACCTTTAATGATGATTCTTTGAGTTCAGACAGTAAACTAGTTCCAAATCTACTGAATGCCTCAAATCTAGGCCATGTCTCTCCATTTTTTCAACAAGAAAAACATTCTACTTTGTAAATGACTTTTCTAAAACCTAATTAAACAACATTTTAATAATTCTCCTAATTTGCTGGTTTAGCGACATTGTCAAAAAAAGAAAATAATGCTAGTTTGGTATGATCTGTTCTTGATGAAACCATGTTGCCCTTTTGTAACCACCATTTCCTTTTCCAAATGTTCACTAGCTAGCTATTTAATAGTACATTTTAGAATTTTCCTATAATTTCCACCTATTAGTTCTAGTTCTGATTTCTGGATATATATAAAATAAGTTGGCTCTCTTTTCCACATGGTACCTTTCAGATATTTAAAGATACTGATGATGTCATCCTAAGTCTTCTCCAGCCTAAGAAACTACAGTTCCTTCAGTCATTCCTCAAATGACATAGTTTCCAATTCTCACACACTTCTGATTGCACACCACATTTCTCCTTTTAAAATATGGTACCCAGAGCTGAACAGAACCCCCCAGATGTGGTCTAACCAGTGCTCCCTTTCCCAACTTCCCTTTTGACTTAATGGTACATTTTTGTGAAAGAACTGCTTAGTGAGAGAGGAAAATGAGAGTGGTACCTGTGCTTTTCAACTAGATGAGAAGACTTAGGAAGAAAAAAAGACATGATTACTTCTTATTGTTGTTGAAGAATTTGAAGGACTATCATTTGGAAGAAACATTTCTGCTTCATTCCAGAAGACCGAGAGAATTAGCAACTGAAGGGTAAAGCTGTAAAGAAGCAGACTTCTGTTCACATCCTTTGACCACTTATCAATTGGAAAATGATTTATATTTTTATAAATTTGATGCAATTCTCTATATATTTGAGAAATGAGGCCTTTTTCAGAGATATTTGTTTCAAAAATTCTTTCCCAGTTTTCTACTTCCCTTGTAACCTTGGTTACATTAGTTTTGTTTGTGCAAAAGCTTTTTAATCTTATATAATCAAAATTATCTATTATACCTTTAATTTTATTCCCTATATCTTCTTTGGTCCTAAATTCTTCCCCGCCCATAAATCTGACAGATAAATGATTCCATACTCTCTAAATTTGCTTATGGTATCATCCTATGTGTAAATCATGTATCCATTTCAACTTTATTTTAGTGTGAGATGTTGGTCTATACCTAGTTTCTGCTATACTGTTTTCTAGTTTTCCCAGCAGTTTTTGTCAAATAATGAGTTTTTTTTCCAAAAGCTTGGATTTTTGGGTTACTATAGTCATTTACTATAGTGTAATTTCTGTCTATTCTATTCTACTGACCTACCTCTCTATTTCTTAGCCAGTACCAGATTTTTTGGATAATTATCACTTTATAATACAATTTTATATCTGGTACTGCTAGACCACCTTCTTTCATATTTTTTCATTGATTCCCTTGATATCCTTGAACTTTTGTTTTTCCAGATGCAGTACCACTGCTAGGTTTATATCCCAAATACATTCCTCCCCCCAAAAAAGAAAAAAGACCTTTTTGTACAAAAATATTTATAAGCAGCTCTTTTTGTGGTGGCTAAGAATTGGAAATCAAAGGAATGCCCATCAATGGCTAAACAAACTATGGTATATGATGGTGATGGAGTATTATTGTGCTATAAGAAATGACAAGCAGGATGACTTTAGAAAGGCCTGGAAAAACATGTATGAAACAATGTACTGTGAAGTGAGCAGAACCAAGAGAACATTGTACAGAGACAGCAATATTGTTTGATGATGAACTGTGAATGACTTGACTATTCACAAAACAATGACCCAGGACAATCCTAAAGGACTAATGATAAAACATATTATCCACCTCCAAAGAAAGAACTGGTTTTGATGGAAGGAGACTGAAGCATGCTATTTTTTACTTTCTTTCATTTGTTTCTTTTAATCAAATTTCCTTGTACAAAATGACAAATATGGTAATGTTTTACATAATCATTCATGTATAACCCATATTTGATTGTTTGCCACCTTGGGAAGGTGGGGAGGGAGGGAAAGAAGGATAAAAATTGGAACCCAAAACTATAAATAAAATTGTTTATTATTTTTTTAAAAAAATTTTTAAAAGGAGCAGACTTCTGCACAATGGAAAGAAACATTTTCTAACAGTTAATGCTGTTAGAAAGTAAAAGGGCCTGCCTTGGGGGATAGTAGGCTCCCCATCACTGGAGGTCTGTAAGCAGAAGCTGGATGACTACCTGTAGAGGGGATTGTAGGACCAGGTACAGGTAAGACTATATGATCTCTGAGATCACTTCCCATTCTGAGATTCCATGTGTATAGAGTTTTTTTATTTGGGTTTTTATTGTTGTTTGTTTCTTTGTTTTGGCTTTTTGTTGTTGTTATATCTCATTAACTGGCCTCCAACCAATTGTATACTGT
Source organism: Dromiciops gliroides (assembly GCF_019393635.1). Classification (NCBI taxonomy): domain Eukaryota; kingdom Metazoa; phylum Chordata; class Mammalia; order Microbiotheria; family Microbiotheriidae; genus Dromiciops; species Dromiciops gliroides. The sequence goes on from NC_057862.1 coordinate 408,138,472, forward strand.
ACATGAGAGCAATTTTTTCCCTCAAAGCAAGTTATATAATTCTTGAGAAAAAATAATCTTCATCAGTGACCAGCTCTAAAGCAAGGAGAGTATTCTCTCCAATTCAGTATAGCCTCTTCTTTTGAGAAGCAGAGAAAACATCAATGCCTGCTACTAGGTACCCACCAGACACATAAACCAAGACCACATCTATGTAGGTATAAGGGGAAGGACTCCTACTCAAGAATATCTCCCTTGGTCAGGTGTCATGATGACTAAAATTCTACCATTTGTAATTCAGTCTTTTCAGCCAAACATTGCCCTTTCTTTGGGTCATCTTCTAAACTGTAAATCTCCCCCCTTGAAGAGGTAGTGCATTAAACTAATTCGAGCTATGATGCGAAACACTTATTAAAACCATTTTCTGCCTAACCAGAGTAGAAAACTAGAGTAGCAAGTATAGAGGGGGAAAGAGGAGGGAGTAGACTTTCAGGTGTAGATAAAGCCCTGAAATGGAAGGTGAGAAGATAAAGAAGACAAACTCCATTAATTTCATACCTTCTGTCTCTTCTTTGAAGAGGTATAAGAAAGATGATTTCTTTACTCCTGTTTCCTTGAAAGAAACAAGTTACCTATTCTTAGAAAGGCCAGGTTGATGCCAGAATACTCTCCTTCTCCTCCCCAATTACACATATTTGCTCTCTTTTCCTGCTGCCTGTGAACCAAGCCAAATGAAATGCATTCTGAGAGTGTAAATCTTGGGAGCAAATCCTGGTTCAGCCTTTAAGCAGTGACATCAGCCTAACAAACAGCTGGCAAAACCGCTACAGCCAGGGCAGATGTTAAAGAGAAGGTTTTCTGTGAGCTGAATAGGAGACTCCAGTGTGAGAAGGAGAAAGAAATGTCTGTACATTTTCCCTTTGGGAAACCAATCCCTCTCCACAGTGATTTCCTAAATCTGTCTGCGGTATTAACGGATTCATTGCTGATGAAAAGCTTCAACGTGCCAGCAATCTCCTGGATGTACATACTGTTCCAAAATCTTCCTTTCTCTGATGAAAACAGCCTATGGTTCCTTGGCCAAAGAAATAAGTCTACATTTAGGAACCAGCTAAAGTAGAGTAGGCTCCCCCAAAGCAGGGACCCAGCAGTCCATTTCTTTCATCATGACTTAATAACAATGTCTAGCATTTGTATGCTGTGCTTTGTGACCCTAGGGAAGTCACTTACCCTCTATGAGCTTCAGGTTCCATATGTGTAAAGTGGGCAAAATAATATTTTCACTTTCTACCTTCAGAAGGTTGTTATGGGCCAAGTGCTTTGTAGAATTTTTAGACTTCAGAGTATTAGAGAAATGTGAGATACTATATATTTTGTAGCTTCTCCATGATCATTATCCTCACCTTATAAACTCTGAGAGGTGGTGTGGTGTGGAAAGAATCCTGGACTTGGAGTCAGGCAAAACTTGAATTCTAATCCTGCTTTTAGCATTTATTAACCCTGACCTCAGTCTAGTTGCTAATTTCTATGAACCCTGATTTCCTCTTGGACATTATATCATCTATAGTACAGAGCTGTTTGAAGTCCATATGAATATGTATATCCCTCATAAGCTTTAAAAAGCTATATGAATGCCTATTATTAGAGATAGGGAAGTGACTTGCCCAAGGTCATTCAGTTTCACATCAAGACAGGACTTTAATCCAGGTCTTCTTAGTCTCACCCAATCTCTGGCTCTAATCTCAGTTCCACAGATCTATGACCTTTAGAAATCATCTTGTCCAACCTGTTAGGGGCTAAAATTTTAGCTATTCTGTCTAAAATATCTAATGAGTGGTCACCAGCTTATAAATTATAAGCTTTAGCAAGAGTTAAACTTTTAAGCATTTATTAAGGAGAATAAGAATTTGGTAAATAGAGAGAGAAAGGTAAAAATCTAACTATTTCTAAGAGACCCCATCATCCGACCCACCATGGCGAGGTCAGGAACTAAAAAGAGACAGAACCCCTCTGCCAGCATCCGCTTCCTACTTCATGTCCCTTTCCCAGAAATGGGAGGCTCCTCAGGTTGGTTGGCTGGTAGCCTTGATAGACAGTACCCACGAGCAAACGTCACTTCCTGATGCTAAGAACCTTGACCACATGGCTTGCCCTCAGAGACCTTCTCCTCATGGCGGAGCTTTTCTACAGTAAGTCTCCAGCAGGTGGTGTCATTCTAATGGTTACAAACCTCTTCATTTTACAAAGAAGGAAGTTGCGATCCAGATAGTAGAAGGAACTTACCCTGAGTTATGCAGCTCAGTCTATATTGTTGACTGAATAAGACCTGAACAAAAAGGGACCTTACCATTTTATCTTCTTGGAGCTAGAAGAAATCCAAGAAATCCAAGCCCAGAGTTTAGCCAGACTTGCCTGCCCTGGCATCTGTTGAGCATCCATATGGATCAGGGTGATCTCTTCTTGCCTCTGATAGTGCTTTCCTGCATGTTAATGACCACTTTAGATTGGCTGATCTTAGGCAGAAGCCCCATGAGAGGCTTCCATCAGGAACCTACAAGATTTTGTTTTCCTTTGGTCTATGCAATAAGAGTGGCTGGTTAGATAGATAGAGCTTGGTGCTGTTGAGGTTCCAATTCATGGGGACTACCTTGGCTCCACCCTGAAGCAGTGGTGCATGGAGAGCATGCTAGTTCCATGACTCTGGCTGAGGGAATCTAGGCCTAACAAAGGGGTGCATAACCACTGGCAAATTTAGCCCAACTAATAAGATAACAACTCAAAGGACACTTTTTTAGAATTTACCAAATCTAGACAAAAGAGACTGAATCTCTATCTGGTTCACCAAGTTAAGCATCCATCCATTCATCAAATATTTGCTCAGCCTCTACCAGGTATGACCTCAGCTAGATGGCATATAGTTTTCCAGAGCACATGAAATGGGTGAATCTACCTTCCTTTTCCTAGACCTGGTGAGCTCCTAGTGACTTCATACTCTTATTCTTTATTCCCATTATAGTCTGCTCTAAGGAAAAGAATCTTATATATTCCTCTTCAGAGTAGATCAGTCCCTGTCCTCTAGAAAGAGACTTATTCCCATGCCCAGGAGAGGGGTAGTGTGAAGAGATGTTTCTCAATCAAGTCAGGAATTTTGGGAATCACATCAAGTAGTCCATTGACCTACTGGTAGGACTGGCCAGCTCCTGTTATTCTTCAATTTTCTCTAGAGCAGAGATTCTTAACCTTTCTTGGGGTCCTGGACCCCTTTGGCAGTCTGGTGAAGCCAATGGACTCCTCAGAATAATGCTTGGTTTTTTTTTTTTTTTTTGCAGGGCAATTGGGGTTAAGTGACTTGCCCAAGATCACACAGCTAGTAAGTGTCAAGTGTCTGAGGCCAGATTTGAACTCAGGAACTCCTGAGTCCAGGGCCAGTGCTTTATCCACTGCTCCACCTAGCTGCCCCCAGAATAATGGTTTTAATGCATAAAATAAATGACACAGATTACAAAATAAACCAATTGTATCAACATATAATCATCAAAAAATTTTTTACGTTCTCAAGCTCCAGATTCAGAAGCCCATCTACAGAGTCCTCCTTCCTAACTTTAAGTTTCTTGAAATGAAGGACTCTTGAAAATATTGAATTGAATTTTTCTCCTATTCCCTATAGCACCTAGCACAGGGTTGGACACACTTGCAAGTGCTTGGCAAATATGCATGGATTTTTGTTTCCTTTGCTCTATGCTTAAATGACCCCTCTCCCAGTCCAAAGCAAAAGGCTACAAATGGGGAATTGGCTTTGCAGAGAGGGAGGTGGGGAAAGCTACCCACAAGGAAAAGAAAGCAAATGACTAACAGCAAAAATAAGGGGAGAGATTTAACATCTTCCTGGGACTGTACTGAGTGATTATTGTTCTCAGAAAGGATTCACGGAGGACCTTTTCACTGTCAAGTTGGGCAAACATTTGATCAATATGACAAATGGGACTTAAATTAGAATATAAGGGCATCTCATACCCACATTATTTAAAATCCGCCCCCCCAAAACAACAAAAACTCTCTCTATCCTACTTGGCTAAAGGCCTGGGTGACACCTTAGAGTATTGGGGAGGCCTAGATTATTAATGTACTCACTCAGTAACGATTGGCTGCTCCTGGGAAACATTTGTTAATATTTTATTCCATGTAAACATCTGGATCCAATTTAGCAGAAGAGAAAGAGAGAGAGACAGAGAGAGAGAGAAAGACAGAGACAGACAGAGAGAGAGACAGAGAGACAGAGAGAGAATGAGAACACTGGTATTTGTCCAATTCCTGGCAATTGGTGACTGGTGGTTTGAGAGCTCCATTCACATCACTCCCAGAGATAAAGTTACTGTGAATTCAGCTCACAAAAATTCAGTGCAGACCTTGGTGCTCCCCCACCCTCCAACCTTCTGCTGTACATCACAAAGAAGAGGGGAAATAAAATGATTGTTCCCTCAATGGTGAGTCCTTTGTCCTGGAAAAGGCTCTTCGTGCTCAAATGTTGTAGACTCACTGCTTATCACTTTTCAGTGAAGCAGCAGTAGTATTTCATATCCCTTAATGTATTCATTTACCCATATTCCCAGGGATGCCCTTCCCCACTTTAGTGTTCTCAGTTTGTGTACATATATCATGGTAGAGTAGAAAGACAACTTGATTTATAAATCAGAGGGCCTGGGTTAGGAACCCAGCTTTTTCTACTTACTACCTATGTGACAGGCAGCTACATGGTACAGTGGATAGAGTCCTAGGCTTGGAGTCAGAAAGGCTCTCCTCTTCCTATCCTGAGAATACTTAGTAGCTGTGTGACTCTAGGCAAGTCAGTGGGCTTGGAATCGGAAAGGTTCTCCTCTTCCTGGCCTTAGACACTTAGTAGCTGTGTGACCCTGGGCAAGTCACTTAATCCTGTTTGCCTCAGTTTCTCATCTGTAAAATAAGCTGGAGAAGGAAAGGAAATGGCAAACCAGTGCAGGATCTCTGCCAAGAAAACCCCAAATGTGGTCACGAAGAGTTGGACATTACTCAAAAATTACAGCAAAAACCTGCGTGACCTTGGACAGATCCTTTACCTCTCTAACCTTTGCTCTCCTTATCTATCTTGTGCCTTTGGTTTAGAAGCCATTGATACAGCTAAATGTATTGAGTGCTGGGCTAGGAGTTAGGAAGTTCAAATCCAGTCTCAGACATTTAATAGCTATATGACTCTAGGCAATTCACTTAATCTCAGTTTCCTCAACTTTAAAATGGGAATAATAATAAAACCTACCTCTTAAGGTTATTGTGAGAATCAAATGAGATAATATTTGTTAAAAGCACTTATCATGATGCCTGGCACATAGTAGGTGTTATATAAATACTTATTCTTTTCCCTTCCCCTTAGAGATAACTTTAAGTCTCTGTGTTCTTTATTTGCTTGGACTTGGAAATTATATAGGAAGAGTTTTCCTAGCAGATTTCATTATAGTGTACATTTGTCCTCATTTCAGAATTCAGAGTTTATTGAATCTCAGGTGATAGGGAACTTAAAGGGCATCTAGTCCTACCATTGTGGTCTTGCTGAATACACAAATCATTTCCACAACACTCGGAATAATGCTTGACCAATTTCTACTCTACCAGTGGTGTGGAATTCATTACCTCACTAAGCAGCCCATTCCATCATTGGTTAGAAATTTGTTTCTTTTATTTATTTGTGGGCAAAGTAGCAATCTTGTTTGCAGGAATGTAGGTCAAAAAGTGACTTGCTTTGCTGTCCCTCCAGTCTTGCAAATAGAAACTCCCAGGGTGGTGAATGGCATTATGGGAATGGAAAGAAGCAGAAAGGAATTTTCTCACTTTAAATCAAAGGAGGGACTAAATTCATGGTGTCAGTTTAGATCAAATTGCTGGCATTCAAAAGACAGATTTTAGCTAACTAACTAGGTGGAGTTACCTGATATCTACATCATAAAAGAACTGAAGATAATCCCTTGAGCTATAAACCAAAGTTGATAAGCTCCTCCCATTATGGGAAGGCAATACAGCACTGTGAAAGGGGCAGAAGACACATGGCAGAAAGCTGAAACTTCCAAAGGGAAGCAGAGCAGTGACATCTCAAGAGAACACTGGCCAGTCTGCAGCATTTTAGGGATAAATTGTTCAAATCATGTGTGCACCCCCCATTCCCATGTATTCTCTGTTTGTATGTGCCTTCCCCCATTGGTGCTATGGTAACCTGTGGGAAAGTACACTCATCTTTCTTGTCAGTTATTTTTCTACAATGTTTAATTAAATGTCTTTTGCTTTAAACTAACTTGTTCTCTGGGCAGCTAGGTGGCACATTGGATAGAGAATTGACCATAAATTTGGGAGGACCTGAATTCAGATCTCACGTCAGACCATTTACTAGTTACGTGACCCTAGGCTTAACCCCAGAGAACTTAAACATCCAGGGCCATCTCCAGTCACCCTGATAAATAACAAGGACAAACAACAACAACAACAACAACAACAATTTGTTCTCTAGTTGGTCTACTCAAGTAAACACATCAGTGTGTATGGGACAATTGCCTCAGTTTACCCAAATAATTCAAGGAGACCACCAAGTCAAGTAGAGACAGATTTATTTCATTCTCATGAGAATGAGCAACCCCATGTAAGAGATGAGGAGCACTCTGATGAGCTCATGAGTTGGGTTTTTATGGAAGTTTTGAGGGGGCAGTCCCCTTGTGCACAGGGTGAGCTCACAATCTAACATCCGATCCTGTCTCATCCAGTATGCATGTTCAGCGTGTGATCATGGTATGGATGCATGCTCAGCTATGTCCAAGAACTGGGGGGAAGGGGAGGGGAAAAGGGTGAAACCACTCCACCAGTGTAAGGAGGGGGTAAAGGGGAAGAAGGGAGAGATGGTACCAGGAGCTGGTACCAGGACCTAGGGCTTAGGAATGCAAGAAGGGAGAGGAAGTATCAGGGTGGGTTTGCACTAACAGGAGACAGCTCTCCTACTTGGCCACAGAACAAGGTGGGGTAAGAGGTGTGTTTTAGCAAGGGGATGGAATATGGACGGAATGGTCTAACAATAACAGGGACTGGGGGCTGGGTACTTTCCAGACCCCATCCTCAGAGTCTAAAATGACTCAAGTCCACCATATTCCACTCAAGTGGAAGCTTCAACCCGGAATACTTTTCTGGGATCCAACAAGGTGAGCCCCTAGTGTAACATTAAATCAAAATCAGTTGGTCCTACCTCTCACCTCAAGAGCTACATAGGATCACAGATATTTTTGGAGGGTTAAGAAATGCCAAATGAGGTAATAGAAAGAGTCCTAGGCTTTCAACCTGAAAAGTCAGATTTGAATCCCAGTTTTGTCCATATGATCTTTTTTTTTCTTTTTATACCTTTTACTGATGCCTTTTTAAAAATCATAATTATTTCCAGATACATCCCTCTTACAGACTATTGATACCTTGTTTTTTCTATCACAGTATTTCCAGATATACCCAACTGTAAAAAAAAAAAAAGAAAAGCAAAGAAAAGTAGTATGCAACATTTTGTACACATAGTCCCTTGAATCTCTCTAGTGAATGGACAGAGATACTTCAGGGGCCAAGAGTGGGCTTTATAATTACACAGCATTCTGGATTCATTTTAGTTTTCTTTTTATTTTCCTTCTTGTATTCACTGTGTATATTATTTTCCCAGTTCTGCTTTCACTCTGAATCAGTTCAGATCACTCTTATGACAATACCATGCTTTGGGAAAAAAAACCCCTTCATATTCCTGGGAGAAGGGCCAGCCTCAGTGAGACTGGGAGGGCTTGAAAATCTTAGCACTATCAGACCTTTCAGTTACCATGGACTGATTACATAATCGAATGTGCTACAATTTGTTCAACCATTCCTTATCTGTCCATGGTTTCTGCAGATTCAGCCATCTACTCACCTAGCCTGGGATCTTTGCATTTAAGAGATCAATATTGCTTAATAAAATGCTTTCATTTTTGGAAAGATTCTTCCAAGTAAAAAGGGAGGGAGACTTGCTTTTTTACTGGCAGGTATTTACAACTAAATACCCAGGACCAAGAAAAATTGTCAAAGTCTTAAAACATTTTAGCTACTTCCACTTGAACTACATGATCAAGTAAGATCTTCTGCCTACATCAGGTGTGCTTAACCTTTTTTGTGTCATAGACCCCCTTTGTGAAGTCTATGGATCCCTTCTCAGAATAATGTTTTTTAAATGCATACAATGAAATATGTAGGATTTCAAAGGAAGTCAATTATATTGAGATAAAAATGTATTTATTTTCCTGTCCAAATTCATGGATCTCCTGAAATTTAAGCACAAGCCCTCTAGGTTAAGTATCCCTAGCCTAGATTACAGGCAGCTAGGTGGTACAGAGGACAAAGTGCTGGACCTGAAGTTTCAATGAGCTGCATTAAAAACTAGCCCCAGAGCACTGGCCCTGGAGTCAGGAGGATCTGAGTTCAAATCCGGCCTCAGACACTTAACACTTACTAGCTGTGTGACCCTGGGCAAGTCACTTAACCCCAATTGCCTCACAAAAACAACAACAACAACAACAACAGCCTAGCCCCAGGCATTTACTAGTTGGCTAAATCATTTAACCCTTATCTGTATTGATTTTCTCATATGTGAAATGGGGATAATAATAGCATCTACCTCTCAGAGTTGTTGTGAAGATAAAATGAGATATTTTTAAAGAATTTTGCAAACCTTAAAGCACCTTATAAATGCTAGCTACTATGATTACATCAAACATGAAAATATTAATTGATCCTGTGTCTTCCATGAAATACAAAATAATGAGCAAACAGATCTTTGAGGAAATTTAGATTTAATTTACTTCTGATCACTCATCAAAGTAGAACAACTTGCTTTAAAGAAACATGAGTAATTTGATGATAGGAGCATTAGCAAAACCTTGAACCATTAATTTGTTAATCGTTTTCAATATCTTCTACCAAGAATTTGCTGTTTCATGAGTCCTACTATGAAGCAGTTGAGAATTCATCTGTTCCCTGCTCCTACTGATTTCAGATGCATTAGCATTATCACTTAAGATTTGCTGGGGGGCCTACCAGTTCTGCAAAGCCCCAGAAACCTATAATGTCTCCTAATGAAATTCTGGTACATTGTAGGTTTGTTCATTAGATTAAAAGAAGGAGAAAAAAATTCAACTCCTCAAAACAAAGGAGGAGAGAAAAATCTCTCTTGGTGCCTATTTGTTCCTAGCGTATCATTTTACTTGCACATTAAAAAATGCTTAGCAGATAAGGAAAATTGTCCAATTGCTTAGCAACCAACAGCATGGAGACAATTATAGCTACAGAGAAGCAGGAGAGTAAACACTGATTTAGAGCGAGCTGCAGCAAATATAATTATCTGGTGTTTGTATGCTCTGAGGTTTTGCTCTGTCTTGATGTCTTGTGGTTAACCCTCTGTGAACTTGTCTACACAATTCATAGCTTTTGGAGAATGCAAGCCATTCTTTGGATAATTCAACTCTAAAATATTTTTTGTTGTTGTTGGAAACACCAATATACTGTCATTTAGAAGGAAAGTACATGTTTTTGCCTCAGTTGTCTATATGGTGATCTCAATGTCTCCCCTTCACTTGTAGACCCTGTCTGAGGAGTAGAAGGATAAGAAATAATGCTTGTTGATAGTTGGGAAAATTAAAGCAGTCATGTCTGCCTAACATACATCTGAATAGCAACCAGAAAATTACCCAGATATTGCAAATATTGTAGCCAGATACTTGTTGCATATTGACCAACTATTTAAATAGTAGCCTGAATATGGATATCTGCCCTTAAGTAGAAATGACTGAAGAGATACCATGACTTCCCCAAAGTCATTAATAACTGAGGTGGGGCAACTAGGTGACACAGTGGATAGAGCACTGGCCATAAAGTTGGGAGGACCCGAGTTCAAATCTCACCTCAGAGCAAGTTACTTAACCCCAGTTGTCTTAAACATCCAGAGCCATCTCCAGTCATCCTGATCTATATCTTGGCACTGGACCCAGATGGCTCTGGAGGAGAGAATGAGGTTGGTGATCTTGCACAGCCCTCCCTCACTTAAATCTAATTCAGTGCAAGTCATGATATCACCTGGATGTCATGGTCCTTTTAAGAATGAAGGACAAATAACAAATAATAATTGAGGTAGCTAGGGGGTGCAGTAGACAGTGCACTGGACTTGGACTCAAAACATCTGAGTTAAAAATTCTACCTAGGATATTTACTGTGTGAGCATAGGCAAGTCTGCCCATTATTCTGTTTGCCTCAGTTTCCTCATCTGTAAAATGACTGTAACAATAGCACCACCTCCAAGGGTGATTGTGAGGACAAATAAACAGTTTTACTTATTTACATAAGATAACAGTTTTGAAAGCACTTTTCAAATCTTAAAACACTATAAAAATGCTAATGTTGATGGCAGTGCTGGTGGTAATGTTGATGTTGATGGTGAAGATGGTGGTGTCTACTTACACGTTTGAAAAATCAAATCACTTAAAATCCTATAATTCTCAAAACTAGGAAGTATATTAGAAATCGCCTAACTAATCCTACCTGAAAAGCATAAATTTCCTATAGAATAGTTTTGGCAAATGCTCATGTAGCCCCTGCTTAAGTATGTCTGGTGACAGGAAAGTCACTTTCTTTCCAAGACATTTTCAGAAAGCTCTTAAAAAAAAAAAAAAGAAAGCATTTTCTTATATTGAGCTTGAATCATTCTCTTTATGCTTCTTTCTTCTTCTTCACTTCTTCCCCTTTTGGTCCTTAGCCAGAAAACCAGAATTCTGTTTGATAGAATTCAAGTGGTTCTTTTCTTGATTGTAGCGTAAGTTCCTTGAGAATAGGGTTCATATACTTCTATACTTTTCCATATCCTCTATACAACCTAGCACAGAGTTGGGAACATAGTTGACATTTGTTGTAATGATTTTAACTGAGGTGAAATGAATCGTTCTTGTCTTCTTCAAAACTGTTTGTATGTGTATATGGTGGCAGAGGCACCATAATTGATTCTGCTAGCAGTAACCCCATAGAGCTTTCATCTTTGTTGGGATTATGATAGTTACCCTTTGCAACTATTTCCCCAGATGAAGCTAGCCCAGCCTTCTGAAACAAACAAACAAAAAATATACTCTCTTTCCTGTCTATCCATTTGCAATTTTGGGTTTGCCTCAATAGAAAACATATCCATCAAAGGCCAAGGGAAAAGTTGTTGTTGGAGCTAAGCCTAGTTTGTAGTGGGCTGGAATCCATGGAGTCTGGGGCTCCCAGACTCAGCAGGGAAGGTGGGTGCATGCATGAGCTGATTTTAAATAAAAATAAACAAACGACTTGTTTCCAGTGCTGCTGAGACTTTCTTGGCATTTTTACATACTGACCTATATATTCCTGGATCTTTGAGGCTAGGCCTGAATTCAAAGTTAATATTCAACTAATAATATTTTGACACCCCATAGGAATGGGCCAAGGGAGAAGATTGTCCCAGACCCTCCTGACCAGCTCATGGTAAATTTGCAAGGCAAAGAATGGTTAAATTAGGATGTTTTTTTTCTCCCAAGTAGAGCTACATGATCCAAATATATATACACAGGCACACACATGGTTCTAACATTCTAAGACCAACAGACATAGTACATGGTTGTACAACAATTGCTCTTTGAAAATGAGATAAGATGAAAGACTGTGGATTTCCTATCTCAAGCAAAGTCTCTGATGATACAAATACATGAATCATTAGTACACATAGCTCTCAATTGTTCAGTCTTTTGAAGATATGTCTGGAAAATTCAAAATAGCAAGTAATCCAAAGACAATTTGTATTAGGCTCTGGAATTCATTATTTTGATTTCTTTTATTACATTCACCTTCATGATAGAGAATGTTAGTGAAATGTAACCTCTTTGAGGGCAGGAGTCTTTTTTTGTTTTGTCTTTGTATTCCCAACATCTAGTATAACTGTAGGTATTTAGTAAATATTGAACTCAAATTTTCTTTTCCATTCATTTATACTGTTTGGTCATTGCTCAACATGTTATGAGTACATATCCATCAAATGCCAGAACTTAACAAGTCCTTTCACCATTTCCATCCAGTGACCTTCCATCTCTGCCTACCACCAGTCTATTATTGGTTCATCCCATCAAGTTTGTAGCTTCCCTAATCCATCTGGGAAGCAGTCTATAAATTCTTAAATAATAATAGTAATTACCTGATGGCAGGTCAGAAGTCTGTAAGAGGGTTGGGAAATGTGGAACTAAAAAATTATCAAATTTTTCCAAAGACAATATACCAATTGGATAGTACAAGAGATGTATAGGAAAGCCTCTAGCACTTTGGGTGGATCTCCTGTGAAGGATTTACAGGATGTGAACAAAGGTCATACAGAATGAGAGGATATGAATAGTTTGTGATTGGCACCTATGAATACTCTCATCACAGAACCATAGAAGTAATGTTCAAAATAGGTAATCCCCTAAGGGATAATTGAAAATTGTCAGTTTGCCAAGAATGCCCATTCCCAGTGGAATAAGAACATTATTCAGAGAGAGCTCTCACCATACCGGTCAAGTTAAGCATACTTCTGGCTAATATGTCCCAATAGATTCCAGTTGCTAAGTACACTGTAGAGAAATGTTAATATTATTGAAAAGAGTGAATAATTGAAGAAAAAAAATGTCTTTTGCACTGAAAACCAGTCAGGCTTGTCTCCCTATAGGCACTGTCTGGGTGTCCTGGAAGCTGATCTCATAGCCAACTACTTCTAACCCCTCCCCTACCAGTCCCAACCCTAGAAACCACTTAACCCAATCACATAAAGCTCCAGTCTTTGTCCACATTGGCCACACTTTCCCTATGGCCTTGTTCCTTTGTTCTCAGACACCAGGCCACCCTGACTGAATGTGCAACTGGAGAACAAGTGTTCCTCTTGAGACTCTTCTGAACTCTAAAACTTCTTGCCAAGTTGCTTCTAAACCCTTTGTGCTAAATGTCCATTATTTAAAAGGTCTTCCTCTCAGGAGGGAAGTTGATGGAGAGGTAAGCTCTTGCATTTCTCTCCCCTTTCTGAACTCTTGTGAAAAGGAGTATTCAGCAAGAAGGAGGTCTACCCTGTGCTACCTAACCTGGAGAAGACAAATATCCACTTCTCATTATGTGAAAGATAGGACTCTTAAATGAAACTTTCTATGCATTCAGCCCTGACAACTAGCTCTTCTCACTACATGGAAAGAGAAATGATAGGATTTAGAACTGAAAGGGAACTTAGAGGTCACTTAATCCAGGCTTCTTATTTTAAAGACAAAGTCATTGAGGCCCAGAGAAAGTAAATGACTTGCTAAAAGTCACTCAGTGAATAAGTGGTGAAACCTAAACCAGAAATCACATCTCCTGATTGCCATAGCAGGCTCTTTCTGCTACATCATGTTGTATCTCTGTGTTTCTTGTTCTGCCTCCCCCATAGTGCCTACTACAGGGCCTTGAATAATACCCAATCTAAACCAAAATGTTATTATTAAAAGTATACTATGTGTAAAGTATCATGCTAAATGCTAGAGATATGGAAACAAAATGAAAATTGCCCCTGCTTTCAAAGATTTTACATTCTGCTAAAGTAGTTGGTCTCTCTATCTGTATATAGCTATATTTTCTTCCCCTGCCCCTCCCATTCTCTCTTCCCTGCCTGTCTACCTCCCTCTTGGTTTCTTTCCAGGGACAAACCATATTCTATCTTCTCCTCCCCCTTGAGCTCTTTCCTGGGCACTTGAAGCTTTTTTCCTCTGGGCACAGGGACAATCTGTTTCACTTTCTTTATTTTAAATGTTTCATCTGTCTTTAAAGACAGCTTTAAGGGATGGTATTTGTTAATAACTCTATATTTACTGGTGATACAATTGGGAGGAAATTAATATCCCCAGAGAAGATATAAAAAGAAATATAATACCGAGGTGTTTTACCAGAAGTATGTTCTCAGACTGAGGGCTCAGAGCTAACAAAAAGATAATAACAATTACAGATCCTTTTATACAACATCCCAGTGTGCAGAAGGAATATTTATATATGTCTAAGCAATAAGTCAATAGTAGGGAGAGAGGCAAATTGAAGTGGCTGGATAAACCTGATAATCATACCATGGTTAGAGTGTGGCAGCAAGAGTAGTACTAAGAATCATGCAATTAGACCCCATAAAAGCATGAATTTAATTATTGGCACTTTAAATGTGGGATCATTCTCTAGGGACCAAGGAGTTGACATTCTATTAGAGGAACTCAGTTATATCAATCTTTAAATTCTCATTATAACTGTGAATTTATTGTGGATTCAAAGGCAAAAAACGTATTTCATGGAATCCTTGCTTTTCTCATATTGAATTGTTCATGAAAAAATATTTGTAAAAAGATCATCATGATAATAATTGAAACTTATAAAACAGTATATTATGCAGAAGATGAAAAGGTAATAAAAAGTCTATTGAGAACTCACTATGATTCTAAAATTAAATTAACATAAACATTAATACCTGGCAAATTCAATGCAAAAGTTATAGGGGGCGGGGCAGCTAGGTGGCGCAGTAGAGCACCAGCCCTGGACTCAGGAGGACCTGAGTTCAAAGCCGGCCTCAGACACTTAACACTTACTAGCTGTGTGACCCTAGGCAAGTCACTTAACCCCAATTGCCTCACTAAAAAAAAAAAAGTTATAGGCGGGGCAGCTAGGTGGTGCAGTGGAAAGAGCACTGGACTTGGATTCAGGAGGACCTGAGTTCAAACCTTGCCTCAGACACTTAACACGAGCTGGGTGACCCTGGGCAAGTTGCTTAACCCCAGTTGCCTCACAAAAAAAAAAAAAAGTTATAGGGGACAATGGGGGAAATATGTTATAAAACATGATTCAGGAGTAAGAAACTTTAGAGAGCCCAGTAGTTCACAGATTATACACAGTTTTCATACCTATATATTGTTAGTGCTTTATTTGAGAAAATAATTGGGAGGTGTTGGATTTTGAAATCACCAATGTCACAAAAATGAAATTAATTATAGTTTAATACATTATAACTGGCTGATGATATAGTAGTCAATTCTGAATCAGTTGTCTGTGTCCAATCAGACAATTGAATAGTGAGAGCAAAGATCAAAATTAATACTACATTAGAAGGAAGAATAAAAATAAGATATGAAGGGTAATTGAGACAATTTTTAAATCATTTAAACAAGTTTCTGAACCTCCCTCCCCAAATAAATAAAAATGGAAAATAGATGAAAGCACACAATGACTATTGTCTAAGGAGCATTAATCAATGTAACTCAATTGCCACAAAAAGGAGGCGACAATAGTCTAGGAGACACTTCATCAAATAACATTTGACCTTCTTCCCAGAAATGGCAAGGTTCTATATTTGAACATAAACATGTTTATAAAATATTGTAGAACAGAATGTATCTCCTCCTTAAATATTGAGAAGCAATGACAAGAAGTTTATAGAAAGTTTAGTGAGAGACCTAACTAAGCCAATTAATTTCAAAGGCATTTAAGATTAAAATTCAACTAAATAGATGCAGATAAAATAAAAAGAGGTGCTGATAATGTGAGGGAAAAATCTTCACAGTAAATATCAAGTAGGCCTGATATTTAAAATACAAAACATAATATGTAAGAGAACAAGAATCATTCCCCAATAA
Organism: Dromiciops gliroides; assembly: GCF_019393635.1. NCBI lineage: Eukaryota > Metazoa > Chordata > Mammalia > Microbiotheria > Microbiotheriidae > Dromiciops > Dromiciops gliroides. The sequence goes on from NC_057862.1 coordinate 408,154,176, forward strand.
ATGGTCAAAGTATATAAATAGGCAGTTTTCAAAAGAAGAAAGGTGAATTATCAGCAAGCACTTGAAAAAATACTTCATGTGTGACCCTGGGCAAGTCACTTAACCCCAATTGCCTCACCAAAAACAAAAAACATACAAACATACAAAACACTTCAAATCACTCATAATAAGAGAACCAATCATTTCAAAACTGATATTTCACTTCACATTGATCATAGTGGGAAAGAAGACAAAAGACAAAAGATTGTAAATGTTGGAGACACTAGGGGAAAATGGCACATTAATGGTGGGTCTATAAAGTGCTTCAATCACTTTGGGAAATTATGCTAAATTATACTAGAAAAATTATTTAACTGTACATACCCTTGGATTCAGGAATACCACTATTAGGCATAAAACTACAATTATATAAAGCAAAACAATACTGAATATGTCAAAACTCTGATCAGTGCAGTATTCAATCATGACTTTAGAGGACTGATGATGAAACATACATCTCTTGATCCTCTTGGCAGAGAGGTAATGGACTAGAAGTTTAGAATAAGGCATACATTGTCAGAAATAGCCAATGTGCTTATTTACTTTGCTTAATTATATTATTGATGGTGGATGGGGGAAGTTATTGGAAAACCTCCAGTTTACTATGTAAGGAAATAGAAATTACCTTAAAAAAAACAAAAACAAAAAGAAGGATGGGGAATTAGATGAAATACAAATGAGGCCTTTGCTAGAGGTGATTCGATTTTAAGAACATTGAGGAACTGTTTCTAATATCTAGAAGAGAATAGGAATGCAGATGCTAAGAGAAAAAATCATAGACCTTTTTGTTACTGAAAAAAGGTAACTTAGAATATATCAATATATAATAGCTTTTTGTGTGTGGTGGCAAAGAATGAAAACTAAAGGAGTGTCCATCAAATGGAGAATGACTGAACAAATGATGGTCTACAGATGTTAATGGAAAACTCTTGTGCTGTAAGAAGGGTGCTATTTCAGAGAAATCTGGAAACACTTGTTTAAACTGATGCAGAGCAAAGTGAGCAGAACTTTGGGGAATAATTTGTATAAGAACAACAATATTGTAAAGATAAACAGCTTTGAAAGTTTTAAGAACTTGGATCAATTCAATGACCAATCAAAATTCCAGAGCTGAATGATAAAGCATTCTGTCTACCTTATAAGAGAGGTGATGGACTCACAGTACAGATTGAGACATATATTGTTGTTGTTTTTTTAATTTAGAATTTTATTTTTCCCCAATACATGTAAAATAATTTTAACATCCATTTTAAGACTTTGTGTTCCAAATTCCCTTCCTCCTTCCCTGCCCACCCTCCTCCCCTTAAGAACACAAGCAATTCAATATAAGTTATACATGTGTAGTCATGCAAAACATTTCCACATTAGTCAGGTTGTGAAAGAAAAGAGACAAAAAAAAACTTAAGAAAAAGAAACTAAAAAAAATGCTTCAATCTGTATTCAGATACCATCAGGTCTTTCATTGAAGATGGATTGCATTTTTCATAATTCCTTCAGAGTTCTCTTGGATCATTGCACTGCTGAGAATAGGCAAGTTATTCACAGCTGACCATCTTGCAATACATCTCACTCTTTCAATCTTTTTTTGTTTTGTTTTGGGGTTTTGTGTGGGGCAATGAGAGTTAAGTGACTTGCCCAGGGTCACACAGCTAGTAAGTGTCAAGTATCTGAGGCTGGATTTGAACTCAGGTCTTTCTGAATCCAGGGTTGGTGCTTTATCTGCTGTGCCATCTAGCTGTCCCCTTATATAGTACATCTCACTGTGCAACCACTGGATCCCTTCACCAGTCCATGAGCTGAGTTACAGAAGTAGCCACTGACACTGATGATTCTGAGGCTCTGGAGGTGTGGCCTGCCTGGGGCTGGATCTGCACAGTACAGCTGCACTCCCCTCTCACCCAGATACAACATACCTTCCTTGCCACCCTTTTAAGCATTCTTTGGCTGGAAAATGATCTCACCCTGTTCTTTTGTGGGTTCTACTGCTCCAGGAATTATCTTATATCATTATTTGGAGGTATGTGGATGGATCGTGTGGGGAGCTCCAGAAAGTTGCTGTCTTTCCTCCACCATCTTGGCTTTGCCCCCTCCCTCATTCGCTTTTTGTACCTCTTTTACCATTTGGACCACTCTGGTTTTTAAGGTGTTTTTTTCTTCCATATTTTGTGTGTGTGTGTGTGTGTGTGTGTGTGTGTGTGTGTGTGTATGTGTGTCTCCTTTACCAAGCTATTGACTTTTTTTCATGATTTTCTTGCATTGCTCTCATTTCTCTTTCCATTTTTTCCTCTACCTCTGTTACTTTATTTTCAAAGTCCTTTTTGAGCCCTTCTATGGCCTGAGACCAATTCATATTTTTCTTGAAAGCTTTGGATGTAGGAGATTTCACTTTGTTTTCCTCTTCTGAGGGCGTATTTTGATCTTCCTTGTCACCATAGAAACTTTCTAGGGTCAGCATTTTTTTCTGTTTGCTCATTTTCTCAGCTTATTTCTTTTAAAGAATTTGGTTGGAGGGCAATGCGGGTTAAGTGACTTGCTCAGGGTCACACAACTAGTAAGTGTCAAGTGTCTGAGGCCAGACTTGAACTCAGGTCTTCCTGAATCCAAGGCCAGTGCTTTATCCATTGTGCCACCTAGTTGCCCCCTCCCAGCTTATTTCTTGACTTTTAACTCTTTGTTATGGCCTCAAACACTTGACAGTTACTAGCTATGTGACCCTGGGCAAGTCACTTAGCCCCCATTGCCCCACAAAAAAACAAACAAAAAAAAAACTTCTTTGTTAAAGTGGGGCACTGCTGCTGCTGCTGATTCAGAGGCTCCTGAGGCCTGCTTTTGGTTTGCTGGGACTGGGGCTATGTTGGGTTTAGGTCTGTACTGGCATGGCCTGCTCTGAACTGCACTCCACTCTCACCCTGCTATAACAGACCTTTCCTGCCAACCTTCTAAGTTGTTTTTAGCTGGAAAGTTATTTCACCCCATCTTTTTGTGGGTTCAGCTGCTCTATGAATTGTCTTATGGCATTATTTGAAGGTATTTGGAGGGGTCTTGGGGAGAACTCAGGCAAGTCACTGGCTTTCCTCTGATATCTTGTTTATGACCAATATGGGAATGGATGTTTAGTTGACTTTGCATATTTGTTACAAGGGTTTTGCTTTTCTTTTTCAAGGATGCAGTAGGGAGGGAGAAAACTATATATTTTATTTTAAAATTTCAATTAAATTTAAAATGTCACTAACCTACTTACCTACCTCTATAAAATCCTTATGTGAATAATCTATACAGGCATCAGGTCTATGCTTGAAAAAGGTTTAAGAAGAACACAAGGGGCAGCTAGATGGCTCAGTGGATAGAGCACTGGCCCTGGATTCAGGAGGACCTGAGTTCAAATCCAGCCTCAGACACTCGATACTTACTAGCTGTGTGACCCTGGGCAAGTCACTTAACCCCAACTGCCTCACCAAAAAGAAGAAGAAGAAGAAGAAGACAAGCAGATTTTTTACAAATTAAGTCTTCACAGTCACATAAGTGACTACAAGGAATAGAGAATATAAGATTCTACTGTATTTCTTATTTGTTGACTACACAAAAGCATTTCCACAAAAGCAGAACAAAACTACTCCTTAAAAGTTCCCCTCCAACCAGATTTCTCCCAAGTAGATGTCCAAATCAAACAAGAGTCCTTAAAAGAGATAGCTTTTAACTGTAGAGATAGCTTTGTTCTGTAGCCCTCTGAGTATTATACCAATCAAAGCATAAAAAAGAAGGAAGAATGCTTGCCAAAAGGTGATTGCCATTTTCATGTGTGTCCAGCACATACTCTAAATGGAAAAGGAATTGTCTATAAATGATGCTTACCAAGTGTTCCTGTTTGCATTGATTCAGTGCTGATTTAACCAGACCCTACAACTCATTTAGGACATACTCAGAAGAGCTCAGCCTAATTATCCAAATAGGCAGAACCTAGTGGATAAAGAATTCTTGTAGTTTGGATAATGATATGTAGTTAGATTAATAGCCCAATCAGTATCTATATCTCAGGAATCTATGTGGTGCAGTGGATAAAGCACTGGGCTTAGAGTCAGGAAGACTTCTCTTCCTGAGTTCAAATCTGGACTCAGACACTTACTAGCTATGTGACCCTGGACAAGTCACTTCACCCTGTTTGCCTCAGTTACCTCATCTGTAAAATGAGCTGGAGAAGGAAATGGCAAACCACTCCAGTGCCTTTGCCAAGAAAACCCCAAATGGGGTCACAGAGTCAGACAACACTGAAAAATGACCGTACAACAGTCTCTATCTTGGGCAGATAGTGTGGATAGAAATGTAGTCAGGCCTGAAATCAAGCAGAAGGAGAAGAAGGGGTTGAATTGCCTTTGGGAAACTGAATAGTGCTTTTAATGGAAGTTTCTGCATGAAACAAAGATCTGCATTGCTAAAGGGAGATTGATGGACCCTATTGAAATATGCATAAAATACACACATCTCTATATCTACATTTATATCTATCATCTAATCTATCTACTTATCTATCTCTCTACCTACCTACATTATCTATCCACCTACCTATCTAATTTATCATCTATCTATCTATCTATCTGTCTGTCTGTCTGTCTGTCTGTCTATCTATCTATCTATCTGTCTGTCTGTCAAATGAATAAAGACCTTCAGGATGAAGAATGTAGAAAGAAAAGTTTAGAATTCTTATGTGGCAGGAGAAGCCATATTTTGTAGTGCTGTATCTGGAGCCATAAGTTCAAATGAATTCAAGTCTATTTTATCAGTCTTCAAGCATTTGTTTAGCACCCACTATGTGTCAGGCACCATATTAGGTGCTAGATATACAAAGACAAAAATGAACCAGTCAAAAAAAAAAAGAACTAGTCTCTTTCCTCAAGGAGCTTTCAAACTATTGGGAGACAACATATATATATGTGTGTGTGTATGTATATATACATTGGGAGACAACATATATATGTCTGTGTGTATACATATATATGTATGTATATCACATACTATTAGATTCATTCATATATATAATATTAGATAAATATTAGATATAATTGAGCAGGGAGGTATACACTAGCTGTACAGTCTGTGTCTCAGTTTCCTCATCTTTAAATTTAGATTAGATTGAATTGGGTTATATTTGATATTGCCTAAGATTGATCCTGCTCTAAAGCCTATGAACCCAAACCCTTAACCTCTCTGTGTCTAGGTTTCCTCATTTGTAAAATTAGGAGGGTAAAACTCAATGGCTTCGGGCAGCTAGGTGGCACAGTGGATAAAGCACCGGCCCTGGATTCAGGAGTGCCTGAGTTCAAATCCGGCCTCAGACACTTGACACATACTAGCTGTGTGACCCTGGGCAAGTCACCTAACCCCCATTGCCCAGCAAAAAAACAAAAAACCAAAACTCAATGGCTTCTAAGTTTCCTTGCATTTTAAAATTCACAATCTAATCTATGATCCTAAACTCTGGGAGGATTATAAAGTGAAATGGGATGGGTAGTATTTGTCTTAATCTGGAAAGAGACAGTAAAGGTGGACAAACCTGTCCTCTGCCAGTCAAATTCCTCCACCCTACCATTCTCCCAACTCTGAGATGGCGTCTGGAAGGAGGTGGGGTTTAGCCAGTCTAGCATATCTGATGCTCTTTTATTGTTTTTTTGTTTTGTTTTTGTTTTGCGGGGCAATGGGGGTTAAGTGACTTGTTCAGGGTCACACAGCTAGTAAGTGTCAAGTGTCTGAGGCCGGATTTGAATTCAGGTCCTCCTGAATCCAGGGCCAGTGCTTTATCCACTGTACCACCCAGCTGCCCCTGATGCTCTTTTAAATAAGTATTGGAAATGAGAGGAGAAAAATAATCATGTTAGTTCCCTTGTTTGATCACATTCCCCTAAAGTGGAATTACAAACTATCTGCATTGCTCAGTCTACCCACTCTTCACACTCACGTTTGGGTCCTGGCACCAGATGGCACTCACAGCAAATTGTATAGCCTGTTCTATAGCCACTGGGAGAGTTGTCATCACAAGGTATCACTCATAAGGCAATAGTAATGATGTTGACAAGCCAGATCAACCCCAAGCAAAATTGTGACGCCTTCTAAGTATGTCTCTTCTGTTCTCAGGCTTCTTTTTCAAGTGCCCTTTTTCATCTTCCTGATCAGCCCCTTCACCCACTTTCAAGCGACAGTGACCTCTTGTGAGGTCTACAATATTTATTTCCTCATAGCATTAGTTGAAATTTAGCATATACTGCCTTGTGTTGTCATTATTTGTGTCCCTGTCATGGGCTCATATTTTTAGAGCTAGAAGAGACCTAGGAGGCTATCTAGTCCATTTTACAAATAAAGAAACTGAGGCCAAGAAAGGAAGTGATTTGTTCAAGGTAACTCTGGTAGTAGGCAAGGGTAGATTTTAAACCTAGGTCCTCTGACTTCAAAGCCATTATTTTTTTCTTCTCTACCACCCTGTCTGTCTTATCATTCCTATTAGATCAGAAATTCCTTGATGATATAGATTCCTTTTTATGTAGCTTCTCATGTCCAAAAGAGCCTCAAACAGGACAGAGTATATATTTGAAAGAGGGATGGAAGGAAGGAGGGAAGGAAAGAGAGAAGGAAGGAAGGAAGGAAGGAAGGAAGGAAGGAAGGAAGGAAGGAAGGAAGGAAGGAAGGAAGGAAAGAAAGAAGGAAGGAAGAAAGGAAAGAAAGAAGGAAGGAAGGAAGGAAGGAAGGAAGGAAGGAAGGAAGGAAGGAAGGAAGGAAGGAAGGAAGGAAGGAAGGAAGGAAGGAAGGAAGGAAAGAAGGAAGGAAAAAAGGATGGAAAAAAGAGAAAAAGAGAAGGAAGGAGGGAAGAAAAAGAGGAAATTCTCTATGACTATAAATTACAGATCAGATGACTATCTGCTTGAGAGAAGGAGTTTCTTCATATATTCCCCATACCAATGAAATCACAGGTCTAGATCAAAAATAAATTATTTGCATTTCAATAAAAATAATGAAAACCCTTCGACCCTCAAAAGGGGGGTGGGGTAGGGGGAAAACAAAGGACATAGTTGATGTTCTGGGACAGGGTTCTTGTTCAGGGCCAGCTCATACTTGGTCTACTGACAAGGCTAGTCGTAGGGCCAGAGACTGTTCTTTCTGTTCCCACCCAAAGAGGAAAGGTACTGTTTCAAACTTCAGTGCAAGCTCACATCCAGGAAACAAATCAAAGCAGAGATTACAGGTGCCTTATATTTTCTCAGGCTGACCTTATCTGAGGAGTCTCTCACTACCATCCCTGAAAGTCTCAGGATTCTTCAAAAAGAGCTCTGATCTCTTTCCCTTTGGAATGATGTGAGGCAGGGGGCCTTCCCTGGGGTCCTGCATGGCCTAAAAGCCTCTCCAGATTTCTGGGCCTAGGGCTTGGCACACTCCCAGCTGCTATGTGTCCTCCTGCAGTCTGGCCTTTAAATCTGGGACAGGGATACAACACTCCTCTTCTGAAGTGCTGAGCTCATTTCCCCTAGAGACGAATCACTTGGCACAGGATGAGATCTCCAGAGGTTTTTGATGCAAGTGCCCCAGTTCTTGATGAGAGGGGAGAGAGAGAAGAGAAGGGAGATGAAAGAGAAGAGGGACAGAAAAATAGGAAGAGAGAGAAAAACAGGGTGAAGAGACAAGAGAGAGGGGAGAGAAGAGAAAAAAGAGGGAGTTAGAGAAAGAGAAGAGACAGAGACCAAGAAAGCATCTCCCCACCTATCATGAAGTGGAATTTGTAAATTACACAAATGAAATTCTTTAAATGAATATCACAGGCTTGTTTCCTGCCTCCTTTAGGAGGTCTGATCTTTGATCTTAAAGGTATTTGAATGGCAGGTGAAAGGAGCAAAATTCCTCTAGAAGTCTTTGAAGCACTGAAACTAGATCTAGGCTCACACTTAAGAGTCTCTATATTTTGGATGCCACAAACAGTTGCTATGTAACCAAGCCAGAGGTGGCCAACTCTGTTCGTTTCAATCCTTATATCTGAGGGAGCAATTCCATAGTTCCTTTTCAGGGAATCACAGAATCTAGTTGTTGGAGAGGACCTTAGAGGTAGATCCAACCTGTAGTCCAACCTCTCCCTGAGCAAGAATTCCCTCTATAACTTTTTTTTTTTTTTTGGTGAGGCCATTGGGGTTAAGTGACTTGCCTAGGGTCACACAGCTAGTAAGTGTTAAGTGTCTGAGGCCGGATTTGAACTCAGGTCCTCCTGACTTCAGTGCCAGTGCTCTATCCACTGCACCACCTAGCTGCCCTCCCTCTACAACATTTTAAAACTAGACTTAAGGAACTCTTAACTTGGGAACTCTTGTTCCCAAAGGACAAGACCATTATTCTCCAGAAGTTATGTCTTCATAATTCTTCAAAGGGGATCGGTTGGAAACCCCCTTCTCAACTTTCAAATAGTGTCATTATTTTATTCAATTAAAAACACAATTTAATTAATGTATTTCAATAATTTAAATTTAATTATTTTTTTTAAGTACAGAAAAGGAAAATTAACTGTGTGGTGACACTTGAATCAACAAGAACACCCAGTTGAAAAGGGAAATGAGGTTAATCAATATAGCATGACCTGTTCTTAATGCATCCATGCTGGCTCATTTTGATCACTGCTTCCTTTTCTAGATGTTCACTAGCCATTTCTTTAATCTAAGTGAGGCCCATAGGATTACAATATGCAGACTATTCTTTTCCCTTTTAATACAATTGGATCAACATTTACTCTTCTCTGGTCTTGTGAACCCTTTTTCTTTTCCACAGCATTTTTGTTGTTGGTGGTGGTGGTTTTTGTTTTGTTTTGGTGAGGCAATTGGAGTTAAGTGACTTGCCCAGGGTCACACAGCCAGTAAATTAAGTGTCTGAGGCAGGATTTGAATTCAGGTCCTCCTGACTCCAGGGCAGGTGCTCTATCCACTGCCCCACCTAACTTCCCCTCCACAGCATTTTAAAGATCACCAACCATGGCTCAGCCAATAGGTCTGACAGGTCTTTCAGTACCCAAGGGTGTAATTCATCTCAGCCAGGTGACTCGAATACTTCACAGACCACAGGGTGTGGTCTATGGCAAAACATTAAGCTGACCCTGTGGTAAGTCACATCTTAAAAAAAGCTTTGCTCTAAGGTTTCAAAGGGATACCCCAGGAGCTTCACATCGGGGCTTCCTCATCTAGACTTCCTGTTATTGTATGTCAGCAGGTCAGTCAGTTCAGGATGGGACATTGATTAGAGGGGATAATATTTCTGGAACTGAGTCTTCTTCACCCAGAGACCAGCTTTTTTGGGTGGTTGTTTTGATTGGGGGACGGGCGGAGAAATGAGGCTGAATTGGCCCGAATAACTGGTGATTTTGTGAAATAGCAGAAGGACTTTCTGTGGCAGCAAAGAGCTGGACATCTGTGGAGGGTCCATGGTTGCCCAGACCCTCCCTAAATCTGCCCCTTTCCTCACCTTATCAACCTGTGTATATAAACTTATGTTTATATACTCTGGTTTGATCTAGCATATAAACTTGTATGAACTCAAGTTTGAACTTTTTCTTTTGGGGGGGGGCAATGAGGGTTAAGTGACTTGCCCAGGGTCACACAGCTAGTAAGTGTCAAGTGTCTGAGGCCGGATTTGAACTCAGGTACTCTTGAATCCAGGGCCAGTGCTTTATCCACTGTGCCACCTAGCCGCCCCTGAACTTTTTTTTTTTTTAAACAAGACCTATAATGAGGGACTAAACTAGAACTGGCAGTAATGGTCATGGAAAGAAGATTACAGTGAATGTACATTTTTTGAAGACAGACTAAACAGGACTTAAAGATGGGCTATGAAAAGCAATAACTCTGAGGCTTGAAGTCAAGTGACTAGTAAGAAAGTAGTACCATTCCATCCCTTATAATTTTTCCCAAAAGGAAGTTGGATGGTGGTATATTTGAGGAAGGAACGCAACAAATAGAAGAAAAATGGAAAAGATCTGAAAATATTTTTATAACAAATTCTTTTCACCATCAAGGAAAGTAGAACAACTACATCTGGTGGATTCTGAATAGGAATGCAAACTCAGTCCTTCCTGACTCTTCTAAGTCTAGCATTCTATCCACCATGACACCAACTAAGTCACAGGATACCATAGTGTCCAAAATTAAGTATTACTCAAAGGGCAATGGAGAAGCACATGGTAACTGTGAGTAGGCTGAAAGATAATATATAAGGAATTATGACCAAGAATTGTTTATTTTTAATTCCATCAAAGAGTTTTATAACTGAAAGAAAAGATGAGTTAACAATCTGACAAAAATGAGGGGTGATTATTGGATAGCCTATGTACTCCACTAGTATGCTGGAGTTGTCAGGAGAAAGCAAGGAAGGCACCAAGTAGGTTGGGGAAATCCCCCAGGCATTGACAAGAGTAAGAAAGGATGGATAGATACTGACTGGTTGTTATTGATATTATTGAAGGAAGCAGTTATAGCAAGAAGACTACAGATCCATTTGATTATCTCAAAAGATTGGTCAATTCCATGTCATTGGATTTCCCATTTGTAGATGGTCATTAGTTTCCTTCTTTCTTTCCTTTTTAAATTTTAGTGATATTTTTTGTTTTTATATCACATTAATTTCTAGTTATACCCCCCAACCCATCTACCCAGTGAGCCTTCCATTTTAACGAAGACAAACATCAACTATGACTGTTCATGTGACATTCTGCATTTCTACTCTCTGACTTCTCCAATGAAAGGGATACATTTCCTCTATATGGAAATGAATTTCTCTGACATCAAATCAAAACCTAATTATTTTACACTAAGTATTCAGCAAGATACTACTATTTATAGGTGTCACAGGCTGACTCTGCTAGAGTTGCTTAGGCATTCACACAAAATTTAAAATGACTTGTCTTATTCTCTTTGTGCCATTCCTAGGATCAAACATCATACTCTGTACCCAGTAAGTACTCAATAAATGTTTGTTGGATTGAATTAAAGCCATAGCATTATAGAATTGAGAGACCATCTAGTCTAAGTCCCTCCACCAAGGCAGATCTTGAAAAGCTCTGAAACTTATGGTCATAGAGAGTTGTCTGGGGCAATGAGAGGTTAAGTGACTTGCCCAGAGTCATACAGATATTCTGTTCCAGAGGTAGGACTTGACTCCAGGTTTTTATGTGTAACAATTGGAATGATTCCCCTGCTGGAGAGTTACTGTAGGAAAGCTCCACCATGAGAAGAAGGCATCTGAGGGCAAGCCACGCAGCTTTCCTTGGTGTCAGGAAGTGACGTTTGCTTGTGGGTACTGTCAATCAAGGCTACCAGCCAATTAGCTTGGAGATATGTGTGCATGTAGATGGGATGTTGCCAGTTTCACAGGAGGCTTGTGGGATGAAGGAGGTATGGCTTGCGTTCTTTCGTGAGGACTCTCATGGAGAGTGGAGCTAAAATGTGCTCTCCCTTTGATAGATGAATCTAGGCCTTTCTCTCTCTCTTCACCAAATTATTATTCTCCTTAATAAATGCTTAAAAGTCTAAATTCTTGCTAAAGCTTGTAATTTATTGGCAACCACTCATTAGATATTTTAGACAGTCTAGCTAGAATTTTAGCTCCTTACATGACAGCTCACAATCCATTATGCTATGCTGGCTCATTCAATCCTCCTTATAGTAGTGATGAGAGGAAAAGTCAGAGAGTTAAGTTGAATTGAAATGAATGTAATAAAAATTGAATCCAGAGATGGGAAATTAGTTCCCAGTAAGTAAATAATATCAATGGCTGTTTACATTTATATGGTCAGTTTACAAAATACTTTATATACATTATCCTATTTGATACTCACAAACAAGCCTCTATGGTAGATAGGACAAGTATTATTATCCCCAGTTTACAGATGAAGAAACTGAGTTCCAGAGTAATTAGGGGACTAGCTCTCCTATACAAGTCTAGTAAGTGTTGAAGCTGCAATTCAAACTCAGGTCTTCAGATTCAAATTCTACCCCCTCTTCATTATACCACATTGACAATTTCAGGGGTCTTTAACTGACTGATTCAAAGTTAGTTCACTCTACTGTGATCAGCACAACCTCAGAAGACCTTGCTTCTGTCATTTACATTACTACCTTAATGAAGAGGAGCTGGCTTGACCCACAGGTCCTTTGTATAGGTCCTTTGTGAGGTTTGTGAAACCCCTCTGGGGAAATGAAAGAGAGAGAGAGAGAGAGAGAGAGAGAGAGAGAGAGAGAGAGAGAGAGAGAGAGAGAGAGAATGAGAGATGGTCTCCCCAAAGCTGACTTAGGTAATAGGACAGTGTCAAGAGCCTGCAGCTCTTGTTGTTCTCTCCCTAAGGAGAAAGGACCAGTCACCTGCAAGTTCCCCCTAGCTCTGTACCCCATTGCTCCCAGGAAGACTCCTTTCCCAACTCACACTTCCTCAAATAGATTAAAGGCTGAGAGACAGGGAGGAGGAGGAAGGGGAGAGAGAAAAGACAGAGAGAAACAGACAGAGACAATGCAAAACAGACAGACAATGCAAAAACAATAGTAGCTAAGGAGCCAGCCAGGGACCAATCCTAGGTTCCTTATAGGCCAGGAGCTGCCTCCATGAAAGCCTCTCAGATTGGGTTTTTCAGGGCTTCACTGCTGTTTTGGCTCCTACTGCATTATGTGTCTTGATGTCTTTCTGCCATCCCTCAGGCTCCCCGCCCTTTTGGTAAATGTGAGATGCCAGCTGTTTCACATTAAGAAACTAACCTCAGCTGTCACAGGAGAAAATGAGACACAAAGAATGTTTTTTTCTCTCAATCCAGTTTCACCCCAAAGGAGTAACATTCCTCAGCTTTACATAGTTCATCTTTCTCACAAATCCTATGTGTGTCTCCCTCCTTCTTCAATGAAGAAGTTGTTACTGAGTGCCTGTAATATGCCTATTCTTGCCTGCACTAGAAGTTCAAGATGCAAAGAAATATAAAATATAGTCCCTCCCCTAGCTTATGGTCTAGGATATAGGACACAAACCTGCAAAAATAACTAGCAGCAATGATGCTGGGCTATAATGCCAAGGGCCAGTATAAATAATAATTGCCCCAGGAGTTCAGAGAGGGAAAGAATAAGCACAATGAAAAGAAATACCAATAATCTGTATGGAAATTGTAAAATTCCATCAACTCACCTTTGGATAAGTGGGGAGAAAGGGGAGTGGTCCTTGGAGTCAGGAAGAATGAGGTGTTCAAGTCCCATCCCTGACACATGTTGATAGTATCACATTTGGCAACTCATTGTGCTCCAAGGCATCTCTCTAAGACTGTGTTTCAGAGGTGTTGCCCATCAGCATCATGGAGGTAATTTTCACACCAGAATTTTCCTACACACAGTGTACAGATAGCTCTGGACCACAATACAGCAATAACAACAACAACAAAAATCTGCAATGCTTCAATAGATCTATGACCTTGTTTCCTTTCACTGGTACAGATAGCAACCCAACCATACTTTCTCATCCTGTAGGATCCTTGTACACATCTTCCCATAAATCTTCCAAAGACAGCCTACTCAGTACAACAGAACCCTTCTTCTAGGTCTTGTCAAAAGATTTCATGAGTCCCAGTGCAGTACTTGAGCTGTCCATCTTTTATTTTCTCCTCTTGCCATCCCACATGACTACCCTATCCCCTTTTCCATTCATGCATTTCCTTGGTGATATCTTTTACACTACTCCTTCTTGGGTGCAGATTGTCACTGGTAATGTGCCTACTGACATCTGCTTGGTGTCATCTCTCTATTGGATCACCCACAATTCTGATTCTGTTGACATCATGATGATTTACTTTGTATAGCATCATCAAGAGGATATCATCTTGGGGGGCAGCTAGGTGGAGCAGTGGATAAAGCACTGGCCCTGGATTCAGGAGGACTTGAGTTCAAATCCACCCTCAGACACTTGACACTTACTAGCTGTGTGACCCTGGGCAAGTCACTTAACCCTCATTGCCCTACAAAAAGCCGGAAAAAAAAAAAATAGAGTACGCCACAGATATAATGACTTATTGTCCCAATCTACATGTAATATAGGTTAGATAATGTAGGTATATCTTGGGCCTTCTAATATAAAAGATAAAACAGCTAGCCTGCATCTTGCATATATAGACATATATCTAAATTGGGATCTGGAAAGCCAATTCCACATCTCCAAAAGGAGACTCTACTGTCCATCTTTGTGAGAAGTAAGAAGAGGGCCTTATTGTGCTGTCCGTAGCTTCAGGGGAAAGGGGCAGGCAGGATCCAGGAAAACTATGTAAAAAAAATTAATTATTAGCTATTTAGCTAATCTGGAAAATTGCTTATAATTGGATTTATGAAAAATTATAAGTATATGAAAAATGATGTTTCGAAAAATTATAATTGGGCCATAAGTCCCATCTGGGTCTCCATTAAAATGTAGAATATTTTTAAATGACTGGGCCTAATTTGGGGGGGCTAATCTATCTGAGTGGACTAATCTGGGGACTAATCTGGGGACTTTTGACTCACTGGCTATCTGACTGCTATTAATTGAATGTGGGCCGTTTATAAAGTGCCACCACACTGCTCCCTAATTGATAAACACAGGATTAAGAAGCCCCTTAACTAAATAATCAAAGCAGAGTTTATTTATGAGATACTATTGAAAATTAAGAATACAGGGAAATAAAATGTACAACCTGACTGCATTGCGCTGCTGCATCTCTTTCCCACCTGCAGTGCCTCAAACTTTTAATACAATAAGGGCCTTAGCCACCTCTGCCCCAGGGCACGTTACACTTTCCCTGCTCAGCTCCTTTCTTCTAACTCCTCTTAATCTTCACTTTCTCCAACCTGCACCCTGTGCTGACACTTCTGTGCTCTCCGCTGCCTCCTGGTCAGTCTGTCTGTCTGTCTGCTCCGTCAGTCTGCCCTCTGCCGCCTTTGCCGCCCCTCTAACCTTGTCTGCCTCTCTTAATCTTGTCTGCCAGCCTTTCCTCCTTGCTCCTAGTCCCTCGTTACTGTTCGTCTCATCCCCCCCGTCTCCTTGTCCGAACCTCTTCTCGGCCTCTCTAGTCCCTCCTTGTCCTCTCTTAATCTAACCTCCAGGTCTATATATACACCTTTCTTTTCTCCACTCAAATCTCAGGGCTTCCTGCACCCCCACAGACCAAGCTAATCCACCAGCCAGGGCTTCGGCATGTGTGTGTGTGGGGGTGCTGCACTGGAGCCTCACTCGCCCAAGCACAGGCCCCAGCACAGGCCCCGCCAGACCCCAGCATCCCTCAGATACCTCCGATCAGGGTGGAGGGAGCTGGGGGCTTCTTCCCCCGCCCCCTGACCCGGCATCTTGCACAGCCCATGGAGTTTTCTGGCTCAGCTGAAGGAGAGGGGGAGAGGTACCAGCCCCTCCCACACAGAAGAGACCCTGAGGGCCTAAGGCTTTCCAATCTCAGCCCAAAGGTAGGGTCCCCAAATCAAAATAAATTTCCACAACTATGGCTGAGACATCACTGCTTTCCTCCTCTATCTTCAAAAGGGATGTTGGGCTGGAATGATAGTTATCTGTCACACCAGCAGTCTAGGAGTATGATTCTTGGGTTGTTCAAAACAAACACCACTTTCCCAGATCACTCTAAAGAGAAGGGTAGCTCTTTTTTTTTTTTAATCCAAAGAAACCCTATGCTGGATCTGTTTATCCAGTGAAGACTCCTTTTGTTATGTAAATGATCACACTGTGTTTTAGAATTCTAATTTGGGAACATCTGATTTAAAAAAAAATAATAAACATTTTTTATTTAAAGCTTTGAGTTCCAAATTTTATCTCTCCTTCCCTCCCTCCCCTAACTCCTCCCTAAGGCAGTAAGCAATCAGATATGGGTTATACATGTGCAATTATGTAAACCATAACCATATTATTCATTTTGTCCAAGAAAACTTGAATAAAAGAAAAAAAATGAAAGAAAGTGAAAAATAGCATGTGTCAGTCTGTGTTCAATCAATATCAGTTCTTTCTTTGGAAGTGGATAATATGTTTTATCATTAGTCCTTTGGGATTGTTTTGAATCATGCATTGCTGAGAATGGCTGTCATTCAGTTTTTCATCAAACAATATTGCTGTCTCTGTGCAGCAGTGTTCTCTTGGTTCTGCTCACTTCCCTATATATCAGTTCATACAAGTCTTTTCAGGCTTTTCTGAAATCATCCTGCTTGTCATTTCTTATAGCACAATAATATTCCATCACCATCATATACCACAGTTTGTTTAGCCATTCGCTAATTGATAGACATTCCTTTGATTTACAATTTTTAGCCACCACAAAGAGAGCTGCTATAAATATTTTTGTGCACATAGATCTTTTTCTCTTTTGGGGGATGTCTTTGGGATATAAACCTAGCAGTGGTATTGCTGGATCAAAGGGCATGCACAGTTCTATAGCTGGAAGGGTAGCTTTTAGCTTACTATTGGCAGAATAGTTTACTCTCAGGGGGCAGCTAGGTGGCACAGTGTATAGAGCACCTGCCCTGGAGCCAGGAGGACCTGAGTTCAAATCCGACCTCAGACACTTAACATTTAGTAGCTGTGTGACTCTGGGCAAGTCACTTAACCCCAATTGCCTAACCAAAAAAAAAACAAACCAAACCAATAGTTTACTCTCACCCATCACTTGACACACAAAGAAACAGTCTTACATAGTGAGCAGTCAAGGAGCTGCATTTTTCTTTAAATGGCCAGTAATAGCTGCCAGCCCAAGCCTCTGTTTCTCAGTGTTTATTTAGGTTTTGATGGCTTAGAATGAATGTAAATAATAATTATTTCTGTTCTGGCCAGAAACTCTGAGGGTCTTCCCCTCTTGGGTGGATACTTTTGTGATGGCAAACTAGGCCATCTTTTGTCTCAATTCTTAACTAATCATTGAATGGGCATTGCCTCAGACAAACTGAGATCTGGAAAAGACCTTGATTTAGAAAGGTGAAGGTCATCCACTGCATTCTGGGCTATCATCTTGACTTTTGTCTTGCCACTGGACTTCAATGACTCTGAGGCAGAAAGTGACACTGACAAGTTTGAACAATTCTGTATCACTTAAATCTAATTCACATGCAAGTCAAGACATCACCCTCGTGATGTTATTGGTCCTCTTTGAGAATGAAGGATGAATAACAACAACAGATAGTGAGCATATATGTTTATACAAGAAAGTAACCAAGGAAATATGAGAATAGATATAATCTATATAGTATATATAATAAATATAAACAATAAAATGCACAAGAGTAAATGAATCCTTCAAATGAGGAGCAAGATACAATTTTAGTTTAACCACAGAGAGAAAGATATCACTGGAGAAGTCTGACCTTAGTTTAAAGTTTAGGTATAGCTTGTATCTAAATTTACCTAATATACACAACAGGATTTCAAACTCCTATAAGGCACTCAGGGTACAAGACAGATGTAGTTCAGGCATTATTTCGTTTGACAGAAAGTACAATGTTTCATAGGATCCCATGAACAGATATAGAAATATGAAGTACCCAAATAGCTCATCAGTTCCCTCCAGAAGGGAACTGAACTTGGTTTGCTTTTAGGGCAAGTCTTTGTTATTCCGTGAGTTTCTCTTTCCTACAGAGTCCTAAACAGTATCATCAAAATTTATAGAACCACACTGTAGTTTAGATACTCCCTCTGAAAGTAAACATACTTTAGGGTCTGCTGACTGTTAAACCTGAATTATACAAGTAAGTCAGTCCAACTAAGATGTTTCTCCAGAACTACTACATGAACCACTCTTTTCCTTTTCAAAGGAGCATCGTGTATCATTGAATCTTTTCTGAAGATTCCAATAAAGAAATTCTTTAACCTTGAAGAATTCTTAAATGTGGAGTTTTCATACGACAATCCCTGAAACTTGCATCACTCAGGAACTCTCCCTTCTCTAGCTAGAAAGTATCATGAGGGCTAGGAAACTTTAAATTTCCCCTTTTCTACAAAGGAGGTTGAGCTTTAGGAACACTGCCTTACATTCCTTTCTCAGGCTACATAAAGCACATGTCTATGATTGCCATATGTTTTTGCTCATCCTTTATGCTTCTGGTAGGGGTGGAAAATGAAAAATCACTTCTCCCTCCTCCAGAAGGAGATGAAGGTTTGCTTCATTGTGCTCTAGAAGTTGGGGGAGCATGGAGAGGAGAAAATAAAGGGAGAGAGACAGACAGACAGAAAGACAGAGACAGAGGGATAATTCAGTCTATTCATCTTAGTAGACAATCATCTTAGAAACAGTCACTAGGAAACAATGAGAAAAGTTTGTCATCTTAGCAAGATTATAAATTGCATACCTATTGGCCCTCAATGGGAAATGCCCTTCAGATTAAGGCCTAGACCCTGTAAACTCACAAATTTCATCTGGGATTTCATCAAACTAAACAAGGACTCTCATGATTATCCCCTCTTATACAGTTGCTTATTAGAGTACTTCAGGGAATCAACTTTGAGCATTCCATGTACCTTGACAATGGATTGAAAATTACAGTTCTCAAATGTCTTCAGATGCAGGATAGCCAATTTGGTAGCAAGTTATACTGTTTATATTACATTCTTAATGACTTCCCAAGAGGAGATAGAGAGAGATTAGTACAGAGAATACTAATTAAAGATGAAGTGACTACGGAGATGCAATACTGTCAATTCCACAAAACATGATGTCCCTCCCAGGATAAACTCATCACTTTCTAACTCATGACCATGCTGCTAACTCAAGCCTCTCCCCTCTGGTTTGAGGTCTCCTCCCAAAGCTTTCTTTTACAGAGGGCAAACTGGACTCAGCTTAATCCACTTTGCATATGCTGCTCTGCCTGTTTCCAACTCCATGGAATAAGATGTCCTCAAGCCATGTTCTTCCCCGGTGTCCAATTTTCCTAATCTCTGCTTTGCTGCCTCCTTTTGTCTGTTTTCTTCCCCCCACCCCACCCATAAGATTATAAACTCTTTAGGGGCAGGGACTGTCTTTCCTTTTCTTAAGTGTATCCACCACTACCTCTCTTCTTAGCACAGTGCCTAAAACATAGTAGGAACTTAATAAATCTTTATGGCATTATTGGATTAGAACTACACATTTACAGACCCAAGCAATGAGGGGGACTCTAAATAATGAACTGAATTGTTGCAGCATTGGCTGCCTAAACTGAAGATGTTTCTGAAATTTGATGACTTTTATGCCAAAGCTTCTCAACATATAAAGAAAGAACTCTAAGTAGCAGAGCAAAAAGGGGTATTCTGGCCTGGGTTTCCTGGAATCTTGTAGCCATCACAAAGATTTAAAAAAATATCCAATCCAGCTTTTAAGGACTTGGTGAACTGACTCATTTGTGTACTCTCATGTCATTTGCTTCTCTGCTTAAGCCCTTGACAATTGCATGTACCAGTAGGGGACTCACTAAAAGGGAGATCCATTAACCTATCCATGACTTGAAGGAAGCTTTCACCAAAAAGTTTTTAAATGGTTTATATGGAAGTTCAATTTTAGATAGAGACGGATAACAACCCATTGACCTATGGTAGGGCTTCTTAACCTTTCTTTGTGTCACAGTCTCCTTTGACAGTCTAATGAAACTAAGGGACCCCTTCCTTAGAATAATGTTCTCAGGGCAGCTAGATGGCACGGTGGATAATGCACCAGCCCTGCAGATACTTGATACTTACTAGCTGTGTGACCCTGGGCACGTCACTTAACCCTCATTGCCCCACAAAAAAAAAAAAAGAAGAATGTTCTTAAAAGCATAAATTAAGATGTATATGATTATGTGTTACATGTTAAAGGCTGTTAGATGGTACAGTGGATAGAGGTGTGCCTGAAATCAAGAAGATAATTCAAATTTGGCCTCACATAGTTATTAGCCAAGTGACTTGGAACACGTTACATAATCTCTGTTTGCCTCAGTTTCTTCAACTGAAATGGGAATAATAATAGTACCTACCTCCCAAGTTATTTGTGAGAATCAAATGAGATAATATTTGTAAAGTGTTTAGCACTATGTCTGGCACATAGTAGGTGCTATATAAATGTTAGTTATGATGATGATGATTAAAAAGGAAAGTGATTATATAGAAATCTAGTGATCAATTTTTTCTTAAAAAAACTAGTTCATAGACCCCAAATTAAGAAAATCTATAGTATTACAAAAACTAAATTGGATGCCACAGCCAGAGATGGGAAGCAATGTCGACAAACAGTTATTTCAGTGTGTAGTATTAATTCAAAAGAACCAATATCAATGCAGATGTACTGGCACCATGTATCAGAAGCCATGATGATTCCCATGAATAGGGTAAAGATAATCTTTTAAACACAAGGAAGAAGTCCCTTTCTTCCATGAAGAGAGGAGCAGTAGGGGCAGCTAGGTGGTGCAGTGGATAAAGCACCGGCCCTGGATTCAGGAGTTCCTGAGTTCAAATCCGGCCTCAGACACTTGACACTTACTAGCTGTGTGACCCTGGGCAAGTCACTTAACCCCATTGCCCCGTAAAAAACAAAAACAAACAAACAAAAAAAAAAGAGAGGAGCAGTTGAGAGTCTGGAACTAGCTCTAGAGAGTGTGCAATCTGCCAAAGTAAATTGTGTAGTGTTGAACCATCCCTTCCTTACCCAGTTTGAACATGAATTACTAACTGCAAGCTTGGGTGATGGAGGAATGAATATCTGTGAGCAGTAGTTTTGTCTGAGAAAAAGACATGACCTTCAGAAGCTCAGATTCCAGTCCCCTGAGGACACATGGCTGTTGAGGGAGTGGCAGAAGTTGGGTCTCTGCCACAAAGTATTGTATTAGACTATAACATTGTTCACAAGGTACAAGAAGGCAATTAGTGCTGACCAAAAGCTCCTGGCCCATTGCTATGAAAGTTTTCCACTTTGATGTTGAATGTTTGGGCTGAGAAAAATCTCTAGATTTAGTATAGAACAGGTTCTATTTGCCCTCTGTAGGAGAGGATGTATACAAGTATATTCCTGTGCCCATTGCATATAAAGTTAAGTATTACCCATTCAGACTGCTTCATTCCATCCTCTTCTTTCTTATGCTAAACATTCATTACCACCCCCACCCTCCCACCAAGTGGGCCCTTCCTCTGATTGGTCACTTCCTCCCAGAACTTCCATTATAAGGAAAGTGCTGAAGCCAGCCATGTCTTCATTCTTCTCTGGGCTCCATTCCTTGTTCCCCAGACTTTCTCCACCATGCCCCAACCTGAGTACCTTCTCCCTCTCCCCCACTAATGCTTCTCAGTTCCTGTTTATATGTTGTTTTCTTCTATTAGAAGGTAAGCTCCTTGTGTGACCCAGAGCAAGTCACTTAATCTTCATTGCCCTGCCAAAAAAGAAAGAAAGAAAGAAGAAAGTAAGCTCCTTGAGGAAAGGCACTACCTTTCTTTTGACTTGTATTTATATTCCCATCATTTAGCACAGTGCCTGGCACATAGTAAATACTTAATAAATACTTTTTGACTTAACACGATTCATGTGGAAAGTATAGTGAGCTTTGGAGCTAGTGTCTGTAGTCATCTTGTCTCTGAAAAGTAGAGGCAACTAGGTGGTGCAGTGAATAGTGTGTTGGACATTGGAGGCAGGAAGTTCCAGTTAAAATCTGACCCCAGATATTTAGTAGCTGTGTGATCCTAGCCAAGTCACTTAACCTGTTTGCCTCAACTGTAAAATGGGGATAATAATAGCACCAGAATGGAGATCATGTACATAATGCCCCCAGAAATTATACTCATGGCTTAAATGCACACGTTAGTGTTTGGGCAAGAGTCAGAGCTGCCTATAAATCTTTGGTTTGGAGTATCTGAGAACAGAGACAGTATGGCATTGTAGAGGAAGCACTGAACTTGGAGTCATGGACCCCAAGTTTGAATTCCTGCTATACCACTTACTATCTATATGACCTTGGGCAAATCACTGAGCCTCTCGGCCTCCGTTTCCTTACCTGAAAAATGAAAAGGTTATGCTAGATGATGTCTAAAGTCTCTTTGAACTCTAATATGTATAACTAATGAGTATGTTATTCAATCTAAAGACCAGTTGAGGGTAGTCTACTGCCTATCACATTGGTTTCAGAAAAACGTGGAGAGGAATGGGCAGCAACATCAGTTTAAAGTTCTCTGTCATACCCAGGGGATAGAATCCTGCCATAAAGTCTTGGTATCTCTAGAAAACATATGGTAATAGATCGACAATATGGAGTGGAAGAGAGCTACTCCAATATTAAGAGGTTAGACAGACCAGAAATCTATAAAATAATTACAGAGTTGCTAGAGCTCTATAAAGATGATGCATTGAAAGTACTTGTTGACCATGGGAAAGCTAATCAAACTTCTTAGCAAACAGGAATACAGAAGTATGGGAAGTATGAGGTATGAGGCCTCACAAATGCCCCATCTACCAGTTGTAGTTGGATAGTTACCATTAGGTGATGACCCATAAAGGGAGGATTCAAATAAAAATTTGAAATTTAAGACAACATTGAAAGGATGCTAAGAGATCTTCGTTCCAGGAGGGGGTGGGGGAAGGTTCTCCCCAGAAGGGGAGCACTAAATATGAATGCCATTCCTTTCCTTCGCATGGCTCCATCTTTGGAAATCTCAAGGGATCAGAGGCCACTTATAGGAACCAAAGATACCCGCCTTTCATTCCAGGACATCCATGCAATCCAGAATTGATAAGGCGCATATGGTTGTCACCTATTTTCTGCAGATGATGAGGACTGCTTAGGTGTTCAGAAATGGCAACAAGTCACTGAAGTCATACCTAGATCATCTGAAGTAATCATGCTGACTTACAATGCCCTGGGGATGATAACCAAGGATTTCATCCATGAATACTGAAGCAATGTGGACTTGCACAAGGCAGCATACTATATTGCAGGAACATGATACCTTGGTGTAGTCTACAAGGGCTGCAATTTCTTTTAGCAGAGACTGTACTAGAAATGCACCAGAATGTGCCAGGAAGAGTAGGGTAAGCCCCTTTCCTCTCCACTGACTCCAGGATAAGACATGAATTTTCCTTATATTCATTATCACACTTGGGTAGCTTTTGTTTTAGTACTGACTCAAGTTCACGTGGAAACTTGTGCCAGTGTCAGATGATGATGGGAAGAGACAGAATTGATGAGAGACAGAGAAAAAAAAGGGAGGATTTCTGGATTCAACAAGAGATGGTGGCAATGACCAGCCTCATTCAGACCTAGAAAGAAGCTTATAGTTTACAACATCTAAAGACTCCGGGAGGGGAAGACTGATTGGCATCTACATTTAATAGTAAGTTGGACTTCTTTGATAATATTGAGAGTAATCTAAAGTAAACAGGGTATCCCAAAAGTCTTGGTGCAGTTTTAAGTTTTAATAACTTCAAAAATATAACTGTATTTTTAAGAAAAACCCATCCATTTGAATGCTTGTTAACAATTTTTTCACTTGTTTAGCTTTTTTAATTTTGATAAGATGGAACACACAGTACATGTGTGTCAGTTTTGTATGACATTTTCTCAGACCAGCAGATAGTTAGAGAAGGTTCACTTGCTTGGCCACATCAATCATATGATCTAACTCAATTAGATTTTTTTACTTGTGGGGTCATACCAAAACTGTCATGTATGCATCAAAACCTCATTCTTTGGATAATCATGAAGATAGGCTTACAAATGCACTAACAGCTGATGAAAGTTTTTACAAAGTTCAAAAATCAATGAGAGCAATATATAGGATGAGATGGTAGTTATATTGAATTTTAATTTAAAAATCAATATTTTTAAACTTCAAATAATTAGCCTCTCAAATGTTTTTGTAAGTTTGTAACATTTATGTTTATGAAGTTATTAAAGTTTAAAACTTCACTAAACTTTTGAAATATCTTGTGAAAGCACTAAGGGAAGGTGAGGCCTAATGGGAAGGAAGGCTACTGATGTTCTCTGTAAAGGGGCAGAGGGAGAAGAGATTTTTTTTTCTGTTTGCATATTTTGTCAGGTTAAATTACACCTATTTTAAACTTGAGATTAAATATAAAAATCTGAATGTTAGAAGGGGAGTTGAGAGTCACAAACCAGATACTAATATTTAGGGGTGGGGTATTACAATGTGTTATAAAGATGATTATGGGGCAGCTAGGTGGCACAGTGAATAAAGCACGGGCCCTGGATTCAGGAGGACCTGAGTTCAAATCTAGCCTCAGACACTTGACACTAACTAGCTGTGTGACCCTGGGCAAGTCACTTAACTCCCCATTGCCCCACCAAAAAAAAAAAAAGATGGTTATGGAGAGAGGCCTCTAAGTCAAAAGCAATCTGTCACATCAAGAACTAAGTTCCAAATAATACATGGATTATAAATATTGTATATTTTTTCTTCAAACCTTCAAGGATTGCTAATTGGGTTGTTATGGGTGTTCCCTTCCTCAATGCATATTACAACCCCTCTACAATTTAGGAGATGGAATTCAGGATTAGCTGTGGCCACCAAAACCAAAAAACCATTTAGTTTATCCCTGGTCTTGAGTATCATCTTCTCATAGAAATCTTTTTAGCTTATTAGGACCTGCCAGGGCTTGCATGACAATGGCCTAGCCTTTGAGAATCCAGGGGTGTCACAACACAATCAGACACTGGAAGAAAATTTTAGTGACTATGCAAATACACATATACACATTATATTTCTAGAGCAATATGACATAATGGCTCCTAAAGTCTACATGGTTCTCTTTGTGAATTTAGGTAGTTTTAGATGAAAAGCTATGAGTTCAAACGCAATCACTCTGAGCCCCCAGTTAGGAAAATTCCTAACATTTAGATTCACTGCTTAAAATTAGTTAACCCCTTGCCTTTTTTGGCTGAGGTAAAAATTGGGTTAATGGAAATGTTTGAGTAATAAAACAGCAGATTATATTATAGTGTCTTTGGAGAGAGGCATCAGGAGGTTGAGCTGGGAAAATAGATGTTTTGGGGAGACTTTCTTCAGTCCTTGAATTTTCATGGATGTTGATGGTATCATCCCGGGTCTTCTGTTTTGAGTTGCCTCATGACCCTCATCAATAGCTCTCTTCTTTACCATAGTTCAATTCTACCTTCTCTTTCTCTTTTGGGGGCTGCTAGTTCTTGGCTCATTTTTTTATGATCATGTCTTTCTGCTTCAGATGTTCTGGTTTCTTTTTGGTTCTGAGATAGCTTCTTCCTTTTATACAAATTCCGTAGGACATGACCAAGTCTCTCAGAAATGTCTTTGATTTTGGGGGTTATACAGGTCCATTTCATACTTGATTCTGGTTGATTCAATCAAGAAGTATTCATATCTGAGTGGGATATGGTGGACTTGAGTCAGTTTAGACTCTGAAGCTTATTACCAGACCATTCTGTCCATATTCCATCCCATTGCTAAAACACACCTCTTACTCCACCTTGTTCTGTGGCCAAGCAGGAGAGCTGTCTCCTGTTAGTGCAAACCCACCCTGATACTTCCTCTTCCTTCTTGCATTCCTAAGCCCTAGGTCCTGGTACCAGCTCCTGGTACCATCTCTCCCTTCTTCCCCTTTACCCCCTCCTTACACAGGTGGAGTGGTTTCACCCTTTTCCCCTCCCCTTCCCCCCAGCTCTTGGACATAGCTGAGCATGCATCCATACCATGATCACATGCTAAACATGCATACTGAGTGAGACAGGATTGGATGTTAGATTGTGAGCTCACCCTGTGCACAAGGGGACTGCCCCCTCAAAACTTCCATAAAAACCCAACTCATGAACTCATCAGCATACTCCTCATTTCTTGCATGGGGTCACCAATTCTCATGAGAATGAAATAAATCCGTCTCTACTTGACTTGGTGGTCTCCTCATATTATTTGGGTAAACTGAGACAATTGTCCCATACATTATCTAACAGAGAAATGGTTATTTCTCCATCATATTAATAATCAATTATTGAATTAGGACCAAAATTTTTTCAGAGGCCTGTAAGTTGTTCAGTCTCTGAAGACATTGCAACCCCACCCAATCTTAAAAGGAATTTAATCTAAGGTAGGGAAACCCATTGTGGTCCAGTTTGGGTAGGGATAAATTCTTTGATTAGATTGCCAGGATTGCCAATTTAGAAGTAAATGACATAATCAAAGTTATATCCCTAGCCCCTCATTAGAATAGGTTCATCTCTTGTAATATTGATTCTTTTTCATTACTTGTTAACCAATCACAGTTGATTGTCACCCTCAGGAACACCCACTCTTCCAAGGGCATATAAACTGTGAGCCCACTACTATGACTCACCTTTGGTATTTGAGAGTGTCACTGACCCATTTTATTAGTAATATGCTATCATTATTAATAAAATTATTACTTACCCAGAAACTATGTCTCTCAAACTTTTTAAGCATCATACTTAAAATTTGTGCAATAATTGATGGAACCTCACCCTTACACACCTTCCTCAATTTTAATATTTGCTGTCCTCAGAAAGTCTACTGGAATTTGTTTGGCAAAATCAATAGTCCCAAATCCCTAATTAGTGATTTGGAGAAGGTTTGCATGATCCTTTCTGAATGCCTTCTCCAGTGCTTTGTACTAAAGAGTCTTGTGTCTCAATTTCTCATAAAGTCATTTGCTTCTATTTGCTCAGTCCTAACTTTTAAGCAATGATTTTCTTCAGAGAGCTTTTGTATCTCTTTTTCCATTTGGCCAATTTGGCTTTTCAAGCTGTTGACTTTTTTTCATGACTCTCCTTCATCACTCTTATTTCTCTTTCTATTTTTTCCTCTACCTCTCTTACTTTTCCCTCTACCTCTCTTACTTGATCTTCAAAGTCCTTTTTGAGTGCTTCTATGGGCTGAGATGAATTCATATTTTTCTTGGAAGCTTTGGATGTAGGAGTCCTGATGTTACTATCATCTTCTGAGGGTGTACCCCGATCTTCCTTGTCCCTAAAGAAACTTTCTATGGTCAGCACCTTTCTCTGTCTGCTCATCTGGCCCATCTTTTAATTGACTTTTTATTCTTTAAAGTGGGACACTGCTTTCAGGATGTACTGTCCCAAGTTTCAGGGGGGTCTAAGGTGGTACAATTTAAGGAAGGGCAGGTTCTTCACTCGCCTGGCCTGTTCTCTGGTCTACAGATAACCCTAGGCCAACTTGCTAATTAACCAGGCTGCAAAGCTTTGTGTGCTGTGGTTGTTAGCTCCAATGAGCCTTCACCCCTCTCCCACCTGGGCCACTGCCACTCAAGCCTCTATACTAAAGAGTCTTGAAGAAAGTTTGTGTTGCACAGTTCATAATCAAATCCAGTAATTAACATTCTTCTCTCTAGATTTAAACTCCTATGCTAACTAGCATAGCAGGAAAACTCTGACCTCCAATTCCTATCTTGAGATAGCTTCTCTTCTCCAGCTGGGAAAAATACATTTCCCAGGATCTTTAATAACTTATCCTGTCCCCCTACCTCACATACCCATCCTTGCAAGGCAATCATTCCAGGTTTGTTGAAATGATTGTTCCATTTAATCAATCTCTTTATATCTCTGGAGAGACAGAGACAGAGACAGAGAGAGACAGAGACCGACAGACAGACAGACAGAGGTGCAAAGGGGTAACAGAAGTAAATCCTGGTTGATGGAAGTCCTTTTCTTGTATTTGTGTGGTGCTCAAGAAGTTCTTTCCAGATGTGGTATAGTTTTTTCTTTGGGATCCTTGTGGATCCATGAATATACATTCAGGCTGTCTTTAACTCCCAATGTAGACACTGGCATCAGCTAATTTGGGGATACTTCTAGGACATTGTTGGGAAGATAGGAAGTACAACATCTTCCAGACCCTTCAAAGTTTACAAGAGCTTAGGAAAGGGTTGTAAGGGAAGGGGGACCAAGGAAGGAGATGTAAGTCAAGGCTGAAGCTGGGGTACTCTTCAATGCTGTATACAAGATCTAAAGGTGTGATGATTTCCTTCAGCCAGTTGGAATAGACTTTTGGTCTGGTATCATTTAACTTTGTCAAATGACTTTCAAAGACTTTTCATAGACTTGATTGAGATTCTCCTTTTATTAAGGTATCAAAGCTAAGATGGGATTTTGACCCCACTCTTACATGCATAGATACACACACATATAAACATACATAAAGACAGAGATGAAAGGGATAGAGAGGGAGGGAGAGAGAAATATTAAGTTGTTTCTATCTAGCATTGGCCATATCTTTATAGATACAATGAAATCAGGTATATGGGATGTTTAGCTGTTTTAAGGTCAATGTATACTAACTTCATGGTCTTCAGGACAGCATAGTTTCAGAAATGTTCTCTGGGAAGACTTATTCTTTCAGTTATAAAGACATTGTTTATCCCTGCTTTCCTCTCTCTTGAAGTGATCTCCCCTAGGCATGGAGAGAAAATGAGTTTCCATACTCCTCTCATTCTTTACTCCATCTCGACTTAGGCCAGATTGATATAGAGAATAGGTCAGCCCTAATCTAGAAAGCACACAACATTTCACAGAGATAGCCCAGCCTCTCCCATGGGCCATCCTGAAAGTATGAAGCTTCTCTTAAGTGAATTAGACATATCCTCCAGTGCCATATATGCTATCCCCACTACCAAAATAACTTTCAAGGAGAGGGCATTTAGGTCCAAGTTTGGAAATTTGTGTTTGATATTCCTGAGCTCCTCTCCCCCATTTCAATATCCATCAGTTCTGACATTCTATGGTTCATCCTGATGACCAATTATTCATCAGATCCTCCAAGGATTGGGGAAATTAGGAAAATCCACTATCACCATTTCAAATTCGTTTTGATGGAGAAAAATCTTTAATTCCAACAACAAATGTGTTCTCTAATTAATTCTCCACACCCAAGATAGAAAGTGACAACTTTTTCAATCACCTCCATATGTTGCTTTTTTTCTTTCAATCAACACTCCAGAAACACTGATATTCCTCCTAATGGGAAATGCTGCTCTTAAACATTTAACTGTTGCCATGTTTGGTTGAATTGCTCCTTCTTTTTGGCTCTTGGGAATTTCAAAAGGAAGTAGTGCCATTAAGACTTTCAACAGTATGAGTCAAAGAAAATGAAAACTTTCTTGAAGAAAAATAAAAAGAAAATAAAAGAGAGTGCTAAGCAGATAGAAAACCATAGTAAATTAATGTCACCACAGAAAGACAAAATAATCATAACTTTCTGTACTACAGCATGGGCCAAAAGTCAAAAAGTTTTAATAACTTTTCAAAAATTATTTTTTCTTTATTTTTCACCATTTACAAGATATGATTTTTCACATATAATGTAAGTTCATTTCCTATATATAATCTATGATGCTATGGTGTTGTAAATTAAAAACAAAAAGTAAAGGAGTTATTGAATATTCACGACTTTTGGCCCACCCTATATAAACAATGGTATAGCTAGAAATTTCAGCATCCTCTACTCTCCTCCCTTTCTCCCACCTTTCTATCAAAATGTCCAAAAAGGACTCCTTACTTTTTGTCAGCTGAGGAATATTAAGCCCCTGATATGCAGGACCACTAGGGTAATATCTACAGTCATGGAAAGAGAGACAAAGAGATGACTAGCAGGGGCCTTCTTCTGACATCTGACTCTCCTGGCTCTTCACTGTCTTTCTCACTTTGCCCAGGAAGCCCCAAGCATCAGGAAGCATTCACCTGCTACAGCTGAGTCACTGACATTTGATTTCTATTCACACTCTGTAAATATCCCTAGCTGAGTCAGCCGGATCTGTAAATGTAATGTCTAGGTTGGTCTCTGAGGATTGCCTTCAGCAACTGGGTCCCTATATCTCCTCAGCTTCCAGAATTTGCTTCTTGGGTCATAGTTGTATTTAAGACTAGACAACACCTTTCACCTAGAGATTTTTAAAAGACTTCATAGGCAGTGGAAAGGAGTTCTAACAATCATTTACTCCACTCACTGCCCTCAAATAGATGAATATGTAAACCAACAGTACAATGCATAGCTTCTTTGTAGTATAGTTATGTGGGGATTATACATCAAAGTAGGAGGTTATGTTGAATCCCTTCTAAGGTGCCTTCTGACTGTAAATCCTCTGACTAAGGGACGCTGGGCAACGGACTTGTGTTCTCTGGGCCTCAGTTTCCTCATTTATAAAAATGAAGTTGGACTGGAGGACCTCTGGGGTCTTTCCAGCTTTAAAAGTAAATCAATGATTCCATGATTATCAAAAACCAAGTTATTTTCCTCCTGCCTTCAGAGTATAGAAAACACTTTCTATTTTTGTTTTATTCTATACAAGGCCCAGCACAGAGTCATGGGCTCCATATGATGGTTGCCTAGTGCTTGCCTTACCTGATAATCAAGCTCTTGTTGCTCTTCTCCTTTCACCTTTTTCAGTATATTCTCTAATCACAGGAGACTCTGGCTGTTAGAGCTAGAAGGAATTTAATGATCATCTCACCCAGTGGTTCTTAACCTTTTATGTATCACACACTCCTTTTGCAGTCTGATGATGTCTATGGGTTCCTTTTCAGAACAATGTCTTTAAATTCATGAAGTATAATACTTAAAAATAAAAAGGATGGGGCATCTAGGTGGCGCAGTGGATAAAGCACTGGCCCTGGATTCAGGAGGACCTGAGTTCAAATCCAGCTCAGACACTTGTGTCAGACACTAGCTGTGTGACTCTGGGCAAGTCACTTAATCCTCATTGTCCTGAAAAAGAAAAAAAGGAAGAATACAAAGGAAACCAATTATATAGGAATAAAGATGTAATTTTTTTTTCTATACTTCTCAGACCTCTTGAAAAATATCTAAGAACCTTTTAGGAGTCGGTGGACTCTAGCTTAAAAACCCCTGGTCTAGTCTAAACCCCTTTATCTACATTATATTATGCTATTTTGCAATCATAAGTGTGGAATTAGATGGGACCTTCATGTTTAGTCTAACTCCTTTGCTTTACAGGTGGAGAAACTGAAGCCCATAGAAAGAAAGAAACTTACTTCATAAAGTAGTAAATGGGATTCAAACCTAGGTTTTCTGTTCTTTTCCCATCATCATACTACCTCTGTTTATATCTGATTCATGGTCCTGCATTTGTGTTGGTCCCTCCCTCACCCTGCCCCTTTAGACTGTGAGTAGAGGATAAATATCTCATATTTCTTTATATTTCTTACAATGCAAGGTACATAGTAAGTGCCTAATAAATGTTTGTTGGTTCTTTACTTTGGTGAGAAATTTAGTTGGACTGAAATTCAAGGAAGCTCCCATTTTAGAAAATCCACAGTTATCCTTTTACAAAAAGAATAACAGACCCCAGGATGAAAGAATGCTGCCTAGAAAGGAGTATTTAATGAGATGCAAGTCATGTGGAAAATTATGACAACACATAAAAAAACCTGACTACCCCCAACATCTTCACTTGGTTTTTATTGGCAGCAGACTTCAAGAATAGCATAGTTAGGGGGCAGCTTGATGGAGCAGTGGATAAAGCACCAACCCTGGATTCAGGAGTACCTGAGTTCAAATCTGGCCTCAGACACTTGACACTTACTAGCTGTGTGACCCTGGGCAAGTCACTTAATCCCCATTGCCCCACAAAAAAAAATAGCATAGTTGTAGATTCCCCTTTCTTGAGTTTCTTCAATTGATCATATCAAGTCAGAAACACCCAAGGAAGAAACATTTCACAACTAAACTTTTTTTTTTTAGTCCCCATAGTTTACTATTCAAATATACTTCAGGGTATAACAAATGCCTAGTGACTGACTACCTGCTGGGCTTGGAGAGCTCAGGAACACCAAGGAGTATTAAACAATCATGGTTCCTTGATGGAAATAAGGCTTAAAATGATTCCAGGAAATATGGTGGCAGGGGCATTCTAGGGATTAACTAGTTTTCCATTTTTGTCATCATTGTCAAATTCCTTTTTTATTTTACAAGATGTAAAGCAAATATTAGCCCAATTACTTCTCTGAGAAAAAAAAATGAAGTAATTTAACCTGAGGAAACATGATCCCCAATTTCTGATGGTGTTTGGACAAGACAGAGTTCATACAAAGTAAACAT
The DNA here is from genome assembly GCF_019393635.1 of Dromiciops gliroides. Taxonomy (NCBI): domain Eukaryota; kingdom Metazoa; phylum Chordata; class Mammalia; order Microbiotheria; family Microbiotheriidae; genus Dromiciops; species Dromiciops gliroides. The sequence goes on from NC_057862.1 coordinate 408,186,273, forward strand.
TTTGTTATGCTCTCAGCTGAAACACAAACATTCAGATCCTGGCAAGTCTTGGCTGTCATGCACATACTTTATCAGAGTATCACAGATTTGTTCATCCTTAGCTTCAACAATTATAATGAGAGAAAGAAGTGAAGGGGGGAGGAGAAAGAGGGGGAGGAAAAGACACAGAGAGATCTATATCCCTTGGAACTCTTCAATTTTTCTTCTTGGTAGGTCTCTTATAACCAACTTACTCCCTGAGGACAAAATTTATTATCTCCCTACACTAATCCTCCAAACAATGAGCTGTTCCATCTTTCCCTGAGACTCTGGATTATCAGTCAAAGCTGATGGGAAATGAGTGAGTCTACCTTGAGCCTGATTTTGCATCTATCATTGGAATGCAGTGGAAACCACTCAACTTTCTAAGCCAAGAAGCAGTCAAAGGGGCACTGGATTTGGAGGACTGCAATTCAAATCCTGGCTCTCTTATTTGTTACCTGTGTGACCTTGGGCAAATCATTTCACTTTTGTAGCTCTATTTCTTTATAGAATGAAAGGATTGGCCTAAATTAGTGAGGGCAAGCTCAAATAGAAATAGAATGACTAAAAACCATATATAAGTATCCCTGCTGGCTGTATATTATTGTTTTGTCATTATTGTTGTTCAGTTGTATCTGACTCTTTGTCACCCCATGGACCACAGGTCCATGGGATTTTCTTGGCAAAGATACTGGTGTGGTTTGCCGTTTCCTATTCCAGTGGATTAAGGCAAACAGAGATTAAGTGACTTTCCCAGAGTTACATAGTTAGTGCCAGAGTCCAGATTTGAACTCAAGTTTTCCTGACTCCTGGCCCAGAATGGAACCTTCTAATTGCCTACACATTTTGCTTTAGAAAATGACAAATTAACACTATCTCTTTTTTTGTATTTTTATTTGTTTTGTTAAGTGCAATTTAACAAATTAGCAAATTTGTTAAAATTACATTTGAATCTTGTTCAGGCTATACAAGGAAGTATTGTAGGCAGCAATGTGCCCAGAAAACTTCTCCGTCCTTTTCTCTTCTGGAACCAGGGGTTCTAGAATGGGAGATAGAAAGATGTTTTCTAGTTCCAGCTTTGTCACTGACATTTTGTGTCTTTAGACAAGTCACTACAACCCTTTGGGTTACTGATTCTTATCTGTAAAATAGGAATGATGCTAGCTGTCCTATTATCTCCAGGACTGTTGTGGGGATCAAGACAAAGTACTGTATAGGAAAGTATTTTTTAAATGAGTTACAAACAATTCCTATTCCTATGGCACTTTCAGTTTTACAAAGCACTTTTCTCAAAACAATCCTATGAAGAAGATATTAGTACTACCCTTATTTTACAGATGAGGAATCTCCCCTAAATGCTTATTCCTTTTTTTTTTTTGTAAAAAATTTATTTCTCCATAAATACAAATCTAAACATCAACAAATTATGTTCCAATGGAAAAATACTAGCCATTAACATTGAAAACTTTCTTTTTTATTTAATAAATAGAACTTTGGCATTCAAAATTCTAGACATAAACCCTATTTTAAAAAATATAATCCCCCCCAAAACACACAAAACTCCCCCAAAACAACCCCTTTACACAAAGAGGCAAGAATGATAGGCCTGAAAGCATAAGTCATCCAGTGGCTTCACTTCTAAAGGCTTATTCCAATGGTTCTTCATGAATTGGAGATGATACTGTACAGGACAAAAGAAGAGAAAACTGTTCTTGAAAAACAACACTGTCACACAAGAATGTCAGCCATGGGAGTAGACTAGACCTCCCTCCATTGTCCCTCGATCCACAGACAGGCTGGTGGTCCTGCAAGGCAATATCCAACAAACATTTTTATAAGGGTTTACTATGTGCTGGGCACTGCTAAGTACTGGGGATACACATATAAGCAAAAAGAAAACTAGTCCCTGCCCTCAAAGAGTTTATATTCTAATAGAGAAAAGACAACACAAAAAAAGGAGCTGAAGGAGGAGGGAGTTGTCTACCTGTGGACAACTAGTGAAGTTCAGAAAGTCAAAGGGAAAGTCAGAAAGGAAATAAAGGTTGGGTGGCCTGGCCCACCCCACAATACCCCCAAAATGGAGAGCCTGGAAGAGGGTACTCTAGGACAGGGCTTCTTTTTTTTTCTGATAAAAATATTTTATTTTTTTCCAGTTACATGTAAAAATAGTTCTCAACATTTGTTTATACAAGCTTTCCAATTTCAGATTTTTCTCCCTCCCTCCCCTCCCCTCTCCCCTAGACAGCAGGTAATCTGATATAAGTTTTATATATATTATATATATATACACATACATAATAACTAATATTAAACATATTTCTGCATTAGTCATATGATAAGAGAAGAATCAGAGCAATGAGGAAAAACCTCAAAATAGAAGAACAACAGCACCAAAAGCAAAAGAAATAGTATGGTTCAATCAGCATCTCTACTCCACAGTTCTTTTTTTTTTTTTTCTGGATTTGGAGATCCCCTTCCATCAGGTCCCCTGGAACTCTTCTGTACCATTGCATTGGTGAGAAGAATCTAGTCCATCACAGTTGATCAACACACAGTGTTGATGATACTGTGTACAATGTTCTTCTGGTTCTGCTCATCTCACTCATCATCAGTTCATGCAAGTCCTTCCAGGTTTCTCTGAACTCCCCCTGCTCATTGTTTCTTACAGCACAATAGAATTCCATTATATTCATATAACATAACTTGTTCAGCCATTCCCCAATTGATGGGCAACCCCTCAATTTCCAATTCCTTGCCACCACAAAAAGAGCAGGAATAAATATTTTTGTCCATGTGGGTCCTTTTCCCTTTTTTATGATCTCTTTGGGGAAAAGACCCAAAAGTGGTATTGCTGGGTCAAAGGGTATGTGCAGCCTTATAGCCCTTTGGGCATAATTCCAGATTGCTCTCCAGAATGGCTAGATCAGTTCACAGCTCCAACAACAATGCATTAGTGTTCCGATTTTCCCACAGCTTCTCCAACATTCATTATTTTCCTTTTTTGTCATATTAGCCAATCTGATAGGTGTCAGGTGGCATCTCAGAGTTGTTTTAATTTGCATCTCTCTAATCAATAGTGATTTAGAGCATTTTTTCATATGGGAAAAGATAGTTTTGATTTCTTCATCAGAAGACTGCCTGTTCATATCCTTTGACCATTTCTCAATTGGGGAATGGCTTGGATTCATATAAATTTGATTTATTCCCGATATATTTTAGAAATGAGACCTTTATCAGAAGTACTGGCCAAAAAAATTGTTTCCCAGCTTTCTGCCTTCCTTCTAATTTTGGATGCATTGCTTCTATTTGCACAAAACCTTTTTAATTTAATGTAATCAAAATCATCCATTTTGCATTTCATAATATTCTCTATCTCTTGTTTGGTCATAAACTGTTCTCCTTTCCAAAGATCTGAAAGGTAGACTATTCCTTCCACTCCTAATTTACCTATGGTATCACCTCTTATGTCTAAATCATGTATCCATTTTGACCTTATTTTAGTATAATGTGTAAGATGTTGGTCTATGCCTAATTTCTGCCATACTATCTTCCAGTTTTCCCAGCAGTTTTTGTCAAATACTGAATTCCTATCCCAGAATCTGGAGTCTTTGGGTTTATCAAAAACTACATTACTAATGTCATTTACTACTGTGTTTCCTGTGCCTAGCCTATTCCATTGATCCTCCATTCTATTTCTAAGCCAGTACCAGATAGTTTTGATGACTGCTGCTTTATAGTAAAGCTCCAGATTTGGTACAACTAACCCACCTTAGGACAGGGCTTCTTAAACTTTTTCCACTTGTAATCCCTTTTCACCTGAGAAATTTTTATGTGACCCTGGGTATATGGGCATATAAAATAGGTATACATAACCTTTTATTGTTCCCAAATTTTTCATTACTCCCACATTCAGTTACATGACCCTGTATGGGGTCACTACCCACAGTTTAAGAAGTTTTTCGCTAGGTTAAGGAGGCTGCAGATGTTAAGGGAACTTCCAGGGTGAAATAACAACTTGGGCATGGTGTCTGTTTCACAATCTGTCCTCTGGAACCAAAAATGTTCATGACATTTAAATCAAATGCCTTTTAGTGTTATGTTTAGCAAGCAAGCTTTTCACTCCAATCCCACCTATGCCACTCAGGGCTCAAACTTGTGTAGAGTTTTAGACAGAGTTGATATTACATTAATAGGAGACTGTCCCATTACTCATTGGGCAAGGCAGTACGATAGTCTGGACCTCTGAAATCAGGGTATTTTGTGAGTTGACTAATCAAGAATGATGAATAAAGGGCAAGGACCAGAAAACTTAATTCTAATTGTAGCACAGCAAGTAAAAGCCTCAAAGGAGAAAAATACCTGGTCTCCAGGTCGGTTCATCCTAAGCATCCTGGGAGCTGGGACAGATTTTCTCTAGTTTACATCCTGGATGATCAAATGTTATGTGAATGAAACGGATGTTCTGGCAAGGTCTACCAGTGCAGAAAGGCTTTGAGTACTAAGAAAAAATGTAGGAGGAAAATATTGCCTAAATATAAGTCAAAGTTACATTCATTCTATAGAGAGAAAGTTTAAAAAGAAAGAATAGCAGCGATACCCACAAATTCAAAGGAATTGGTTCAAAGAGGGAATAAGATACACACTCATTTGGGTATTGAAATCTATCTCACCCAAGAGGGAAATAGGAAGGGAAGGATGATAAAAGGGAGGTGAATTAAAAGAGGCAATGGTCAGAAGCAAAGCAGATTTTTGATGAAGGACAGACAAAAATGAAAGAGAGAAGGATAAACAGGGGGAAAATAGGATGCAGGGAAATACACATTTAATAATCATGCCTGTGAATGTGACTCAGATGAAGAGATATGAGAAGATACCCCAACCTATCACTTTGTGGAAATGAGAGGTCCACAAGTGTTATACATTGCCCATATTTTTGAACTCTCTCAATGTCTCTATTAGTATCAATCAGTTGTGGTGACTTTTTTTTTCTTCTATAAAAAAAAATATACTAGTTGTCATATGGATTGACTCCCAAGGAAGGGGAGAGGACTGGATATATGGGATACCATGGTGATGTAAGAAACAGTAAACATCTATAAAAAATAAACAGAAACAGAAGGTAGTAGAGTCAGGATCTAAAAGCATCTTGACAGGCTAGAGAATTGTGCTGAATTTAATCAGATGAAACCCAGTAGGGCTAAGTAAGAAATCTTATACTTGGGTACAACCAAAAAAGTTCCATAAATATAGTATGGAGAGGGTATGGTTATATAGCAGTTATTCTTGAGAAGATCTGGGGGTAGGGGTTAGTGGACTGTAAACTCAATATGAATCAGCAGTGTGATGTGGCAGCTTAAAAGCTAATGCCATGAGAGGGGCAGAGCTTCCAGGAATAGGGAGGTGATGATTCCACTATAATCAGACTTCTTCAGGCCTCATCTTGAGTATTGTGTTCAGTTCTCAGCACAGCAATTTAAGAAGGGCATTGATAAGCTGGAGAGTATCCAGAGGATGACAACCAAGATGGTAAAGGCCGTGAGTTCATATGAGGATCAACTGAAGGAACTGGGCATCTTTAGCCTAGATAAGAGAAGACTCGGGGGGCATGTGATAGCTGTCCTAAAATATCTGAAGGGCTACCACATGGAAGGACAAGATGAGTTCCATTTATTGTTGATTTGGTCCCAGAGGGCAGAACCAGAAGCAGTGGGTAGGTGACATAAAGAATCAAATTTAGGCTCGATGTCAGGAAAAAGCTGTCTAATGATTAGAGCTATCCGAAAGGAGAATGGGTTGCCCGAAGAGCTGGCGGAGTCCTCCTCCTTGGAGGTTCTCAAGCAGATGTTATCTGGCCACTTGCCAAGTATGTTCTGGTGAGGAGCGTTCCTTTTATGTATGGACTTGACTCGTTCACTTCTGAAGTTCCTTCTGATCCTCACATTCTATGATTCTGTGATTCTGGCCTGCAGATGAGTCGAATGTGTTGTTCAAGGAGCCACCTAGCTAAGTTCAGAGTCGCATGACAAGACTGGCTATAGGCTGATGAATTTGTTAACCATAGCAACTCCTAACTCCTTAGATAGTTAGAGATGGCAATCGGCAGCTGTAGAAGTATATACACCAACAACTTTACAAATCCTTGGAGTACTGATGAAAAAATAGACTCAGAAGAGATGAGTGACTTGCCAATAGTCACACAGCATAAAATAAAAAGTATTCAGTTCTCTAGGAAAGTAAAGTATCATCATTTTATCAGCCCTGAAGTGATTTTCTTCCCATGATCTTACCCCTCCTCTCCTCCATAGTTCTCATCAAAAGCACTGTTTTCAGCTCCCCCATTTTTCTTTCCTCATTGCCATGGTAAGACAGTATCTCCCCAACCAGAAAGTAGTCAGTTGATTAAGCTTTTTTTAAAAAAATATTTGACTAATATGGTAATATTTTACATCATCACACATGTATAGCCCATATTTGATTGTTTACCTCCTGAGGGAGGGGGGAGGGGATGGAGGGAAAGAGGAATAAAAATTGGAACTCAAAACTATAAATAAAAATGTTTATTATTTCTTTTAAAAAGTATTTGATTTCACATGGGCAGAACAACCTTATTCAATAACAGTATTTCTACTTCTCAGTTTGTGTATTGATGTCATTTATATAAAACCTAAATGTTTAACAACTCCAATCATCTCTTACAGAAGGTACTAGCAACCTACTACACATGTTCCTAAAGCAGCCTTTTGAGTATGTGCAGAATCCTGACAGGGTAAAACTTGTCTGGGCACCCTCCCACTTCCCTTTCTTTCTCTATCCCTATTCCCTCCCCACCTCCCAGGTACAGAGTCAGCCACCCACTGTTGAGCTTAGCTGGCTTTCAAGTTTTAACTACTAACATGTTATTGATATTTAACACATTAGTTGAGAAAGTTTTCAGGAGTAAAGCCTTCTGAGGGTGTCTGCATTTTAAAAGGAGACTCCTGAAAATGGGTTATGGGGTTGATATTTGGGAGTACAGGGTGCTCTTGTAAGTTAGACCTTAGACATGTAGAAAGAATTGATCACAAATGTGGGGTAGTAGACAGCTTGCCCCACTGCCTCTCACCTCCTTACTACCTGTTTACTCTTCTTAGTAGTAAGTAGCCTAAGAGTAGCCCCAATTGTACCATCTCATACCAAAATCTGCCTCTTTGGCATAACCTGTAGGCCACCTCCCTCCTGCACACATGTATAGACATATATCTCCAAGGAGGACTGCTACCTCCATTCTCACTCACAAGGGAATGAATAAATGAACACTTGGCAAGTCCTCTTTGAAAGGTTGCCAGCCCCTGCCCTAGAGCACCACTTTACTGCTGGTTATCAATCTGAAGGCCCAGCATCTGGTGGTGTTGATTTTTAAAAAATTATTTCACAACCAAGTTGAATTTGATTTCTTCACCACCAAACCTGATCTGGCAGAGAAAAACAAATGAGATGTGGACTTTCTCTGCCACAGTATAAAAGATCCCTTCAGGGAGGTCTGCATCGAAATCATCATATGGAACAAGAGCTCTTAAGCTTCAATGTGCCATGGACTCCATTGGAAGTCTGGTGAAGCCTATAGACTTCTTCTCAGAAGAATGTTTTGTTGCCTCCATTCATAATTGAAGGAAATGCTCAATTTCAGTTAGAGGTTAGTGAAAATAAAGATGCCATATTATTTCACAGACCCCTTGAAACTGACAAGAACAAGAACCCCTTATGTAGAGAATCATGCTTTCAACCTCATACTTGGACTTTACAAGTCAGCCCAAATGAAAGTCATGTCAATACACCAAAGGTCTAGATGGAAAAGCAGAAAGGGAAAAAAAAACAATTGACGTCAAGTTGCTTCCAAACAACTTCAACAACAACAACAACAATAACAATGCACTTTCCTGTAGAATGTTACAGCCCTCTAGGCAATTTCCTTACAAAAATTCTGGATGGTGGGAAGCACACATGGTACTATTCCATTTTCACAGATGAGAAAACTGAGGCCCAAAGATATTAAGTGATGATCCAGCTAGTTAATGGCAGAGTGGGAACTAGAACCCAGAATGTTCAATTCCCAGTTGAGAGATTGTTATGGGGGAAATTGGTGGGGGTTTGGGGTAGGGGTTCTTAGGAATTCCTCTTTAAAGAATTACACCGGGGCAGCTAGGTGGTGTAGTGGATAGAGCACCAGCCCTGGAGTCAGGAGTACCTGAGTTCAAATCTGGCCTCAGACACTTAACACTTACTAGCTGTGTGACCCTGGGCAAGTCACTTAACCCCAATTGCCTCACTTAAAAAAAAAAGAATTATACCTTCTTGCACACAAATCCAATTGGAATAAAATGATTTTTTATTTAGGTGCTAGGGAAAGGAAACCAAGAGAGAAGTTCTTGGACTTCTTCTAATGGGGAGAAGGCATGGCACAGAGGTGTGTTTCTCTGAGATACCTTTCTCCTAGAGTAGAAGACAGGCAAATACTTTTATAGAGGACCGATGGTGGTCCTATGGGGTGATCATCTTATTGTGAAAAGTTCCCTTATTGGGAGAGGACCGTCCCCCACTGCTGATGGCTGGGGGAAGTTAGGCAAGAGTCAGCTCAGATCTCTTAAGCCATCTCTGTCCCCCTTAGCCCACAAAGGTAGCAGCCACACCTAATTTTATCTCTCTGAGGGGTGGAGGAGACTGGAATGAAGGGGGTGGTGGTCCTAGAGTTAGCAGTCTGGAGCCGCTTATCTTTTTAGGTGTGTCTGTTCTTTGGTTTAGCTTCTCAAGAAGGTTCCTTGATCTCCCCCACAAAACTTCTGAGGTACCCCAGGTCCATAACAGTGATCATTCCACTATTCTCCACCACTTATACACCAATTCAATTCAACATTCATTGAGCCCTTATTTGCATAAGTAAGATTCTGGGAGAAGCACTGCTGTTTGCTATTTCAGCAGTGTGCTGGGAACACTGAGGCCTTAAGCAGAAGACTCAGTGGGATTAGCATGTGGCCTTAGAATGGAGTACACATATATTGATGCCACTAAGTCACATGTGATAGTGACTCGAACCCTCCCTAGTTCTCTCCCTAAGAGAGGTGCTAGTTCACAGAATTCCCAATAAAAGAGCAGAAGAGACCAACTGGCTGCATACCAATGACACACAGCTTAATTGGCTAAAGCTGGTCTTCTTATTCCTCCCTAGCAACTCATCAAAAATTCCCTCACTGCCTCTTTGGTCCAGTGGGGCCTCTCATTAACAATTACAAAGTGAGAAGCCAAAAAAGGGACAGATTACATAGTAACAGTGGGACTTAATTTGGAACCACTTAAAGAGTTGGCTTTATGAGACATTATTCCCTCTGTTATTTCTGAGTTATGCTACTGAGAATTTGAAAGTTCTGCACAGCTAAGACTTTCAATTATAGGTAGGAAACACTTTCCAGTTGGGAGATTTAGAGATGGGAGCAATTAGTTTGCCCATTAAAACTGAGAAGCTTAAGGCCACAGAGACCCAACATCTCTTCCCCTGCTTGCTTGTCATTTTTCTCCCTGAAAATGTGTCACGATTAAAGCTCCAAGAGAAGAACACAAAGGGAAGATTGAACTTACCACAGAAGTCAGCAACAGGTGCCTCTAGATATATCACAAACGTGAGCTGGGAGAAATTACATTTACGTCATCTGGAGGCTGGAACAGATTAACCCCAAAGTCCAGCACACACATGCATGAAATCTCTCAAGATCTCTCTGTCTCTTATTTTCTTAGCTTTATTATTATATTATAATATTATATATTATTATTGCCATTGTTTATTATTAATAATAATTATTATTATTATTCCTGGGATTTAGCAGTTTGCAATAGGTGGGTACTGTACAAAGATTTCATGGCTAGCCCTACCAGGTGCTAAGCTCCAGGCACATTTTTTCATGTTTCAGGGGTCAAATATACACTGCCTTTGCTTTGGGTGGTCTTTGGGGAAACAGTTGTTCAGTGACAAGTGATGTCTAGTCGCTCTCCTTACAGGAGGCAGCTCTAAAATAGTTACAATAAGGTCTTGCTGTTTAGTTAAATAGAGAAAGACAAAGGCTTGTTGTTCTGATGTACAACTGTTATTAGTGGAACCAGACCCCCACACCAGAGGTTGACTAAACTTGCAACAGAGTTGACTAAAGCTTTTAAGGCTAAACCTGGAAGAGATCATTTCATACTACTCTTTCATTTTATACTGATGAGGGGACTGAGGTCTAGAGCAGGGAAGTAATTTAAAGAAACACAGTAGGGGGCAGCTAGGTGGCACAGTGGATAGAGCACCAGCCCTGGAGTCAGGAGTACCTGAGTTCAAATCTGACCTCAGACACTTAACACTTACTTAGCTGTGTGACCCTGGGCAAGTCATTTAACCCCAATTGCCTCACTTAAAAAAAAAAAAGAAAAAAGAAACACAGTAGTATGGTACAATGGTTTTGGAGCCAGACAAGCTGGCCTCAAATGCCTTCTCTGACACTCACTGCCTATTCAACTTTGGATAAGTCCTTGAATTGCTCTGGGCCTCAGTTTCCTTATATGTAAAATAAATAAGTTGGCCTGATGATCTCTTAGATCTCTTCTAGCTCTAAATTCATTGATCTAATTCCTAGGACCATACTTGCAGGGGAAGAACCAGGATTAGAACTCATGATTTTCAACTCCCAGGACAAGCCAAGGATCTTCCCATGACACCATGCTGTTAGTTTCCATAGAAGTTACACTGGCCCTGTGTATTCCAAGACCAAGCCCTTGACCAATTGTAAGTGGACTGATGCCTCAGGAGCTGTTTGGAATCTAAACACTGTGTTCATAACACAGGAGGAAAAATAGACATCTGGCCAAGGGAACAGCCAGCTGCTAGAGGAGCAGAGGGAAAGGGCCCGATTTGGGGGGCGGTAGAAATATGCTATGATTTGGCATGAAAACAAGGCTCTCTCTATATAATGGCCACACATCTGGAAGAAAAGGGGACATGTTAGCCATTTCCCTGGTTATTTGCTAGGCATGCCCTAGCCCAGGACATTTGTAAACATGCAAATACTTCGCTGAGCTGTTTTCATTTCACCTGGCTGTTTATAGACAGCCCCAGTAGAATTGAAGGCTTTCACTGGTTTTTGCATCACCCTCACAACTGTACTAACAATGCAGGTCAGACACTTGTTAGGTTCTTATGTTTGCAGATTACCACAGCCCCATGAAAGGAGCGTGCATTACAGAGAGCCAGGACTGCCACAGCTGGAAAAAGTGGGCTTTCTACAAAAGGATCAGCCCTAGACTCCCTCAGAGAAGCCAGAGATCTCTCTCTAGGCAGCTTAGTCTCAATACTATCTCCTCTCCCTCAGCAACCAAGAAAACAAAGGAGCTAAAATGGGAGGAGCCTTTAGCAAATACTCTTCTATCTATAAGAATATAAATTTAAAATGGAGAGACATAGGAGTACATAGATCTATGCTTACAAGTAAGGTCTGGCTGGAAAAGATCCAGCCAATAATGAAGTAATAACCTTACCTATAGAGCTAGTAGCCCATGGCTGGGAGCCAAGATATTTATTTGAATCCTATGCCTAAATCTAAACATCATAAATTTAAAGCCTGAAGGGACCTTAGAGATTATGTAGTCCAATTTCTTTCTCTTATAGTTGAGGAAATTGAAAGATTAAGTGACTTGTCCAGGGACACATGAACAGTGAATGGCAGAACCAGGATTCAAACACAGGTCCTTTATTTCCCAATCCAAAACTTTTTTCTATCGTACCACTCGCTAACTGGCTGAGTGACCATGAAAAATTACTTCCCCCTTTTGGGTCTCAGTTTCCTTCCTTATAAAAGAGAGTTTGGAATCTCTAGCTCTAGCATTCTCTGTGTCTATTTACTACATGCTTAAATGACCCTTGTGGGGACAGGGGGAAAAAGATTGTTGGGGCTTTTTTTGTTGTTCAGTTGTTTTTCAGTTCTATCTTACTCTTCATGATCCTATTTGGGGCTTTTCTGGCAAAAATACTGGGGTGGTTTTCCATTTCCTTCTCTAGCTCATTTTACAGAGGAGAAAACTGAGGCAAATAGGATTAAGTGACTTGCCCAGGGTCACACAGCTAGTAAGTGATTGAGGCCAGATTTGAACTCAGGAAGATGATCCATCTTCTGGACTCCAGGCCCACCACTCTATTGATGGTACCACCTGGCTGCTTTGAAAAAGTAAGGAAATGCGATTCCAGTGCTTGGGGATAAAGGTGGGGAAATGGAGAAGGGAAGAAGTAGACAGATAATTTAGACCCTCTTAAATGCAGGAGGATAGTGTCTTGCTATCCTCCCATTTAATGTTCTCCAAATATCTTGGCCATGTCAGAATAGAGAAACCACTACACAATGGCTAGAGTTGAAACACTGCCACCACCACTGAAACAACGACAATCATATCTTATGTTTCTATGGCATTTTGTACTTTTCAAAATCCTTTCACAGGCATCACATTGTTTCATCTCTGTACCAATATGTGGGAGAATAAGGTAAGATAGACATTATCTTTATTTTATAGACAGGAAAATAGATGCAAAGTATTATATGACATAATTTTGTAAAACATAAAGAAAAATTAAGGGACTTGCCCAAAATCATACATTGAGTCAGTTGTGAAGGCAGAACTAGGATCAAACTCTTCTAACTCTAGTCCATACTGGTGCAAAAGGAAAGATTCCCTTACCATAAACAGTGGGTGGAGGGAACTCTTGTTATACAAGATGTAAGATCATTATCCTCAATGGTGGGTGGAATGTAGAAGTCCTTAGGGAGTACCTCCTTCCTTCCTTCTCAACTTATCAAAGAGCCCTCCTTGGAGGACAGCTCTTCACCTTCTAGGGGTAGGAGGGGTCCTCTTCCATCCCAGTCACCTCCCATGCTGCAAATGCTATTGATATTTTTCTGAGAAGAATCAGCAGCGTAAAGCAGTTAAGTAAAGCTTAGGACATTCAATGAGAGAGAGATTTGTTGTTCAGTCATTTTCAATCATGTCTGACTCTTCATGACCTCATTTGGGGTTTTCTTGACAGAGATTCTAGAGTGATTTGCCATTTCCTTCTCCAGCTCATTTTACAGATATAGAAAACTGAGGTAAACAGGGTTAATTGACTTGCCTAGGATCATGCAACTGGCAAATGTCTGAGGTCAAATTTCAATTCAGGACTAACTCTAGGCCCTGCACTCTATCCACTGCACCAAGAGAACAGAGCAAGAAATGGAGTCCTTGGCATGTGGATTCCAAGGCAAGTGCCCTTCCTCCATTTCCTTGCTGCCTATGAATTGTGACAAATGACTAATGGAAAGTTTGAAACACCACAGTCCTCAATCATCATAACTATTTGGAACTGGCTAAGAAATAGTGGTGGATCGGTGGAATAAGTTAAGCACACAAGATACCATAGTGACTACAGTAATCTAGTGTTTGATAAACCCAAAGACTCTAGCCTCCGGGATAAGAAAAAACTGATGGGAAACCTAGAATATAGTATGGCAGAAACTAGGCATAGATCAACATCTTAAACATCGCAAATTAGGAGAGGAAGGAATCGTTTACCTGTCAGATCCATGGAGAGGAGAAGAATTTATGACCACACAAAAGATAGAGAACATCATGAAATACAGAATGGGTAGTTTTGATTACATTAAATTGAAAAGAATTTGTACAAGGAAAAGGAAAGCAGAAATCTGGGAAATAATTTTTACAGCCAGTGCTTCTGATAAAGGCCACATTTCTCAAATATGTGGAGAACTGAATCAAATTTATAAGAATACAAGTCATTCCCCAGTTGAGAAATGGTCATAGGATATGAACAGGCAGTTTTCAGATAAAGAAATTAGAGCTATCTATAGTCATATGAAAAAATGTTCTCAATCACTATTGATTAGAAAAATGCAAATTAAAACTACTCTGAGGTACTACCTCATACCCATCAGATTGGATAAAGGACAAAAGAAGAAAATGATAAATGTTGGAGAAGATATGGGAAAATCAGAATGCTAATTCATTGTTGGTAGAGTTGTGAACTAATCCAATCATTCTGGAGAACAATTTGGAACTATGCCCAAAGGGCTCTAAAACTATACATAGCCCTTTGACCCAGCAATACCATTACTAGGTCTGTATCCCAAAGAGATCATTAAAAAGAGAAAAGAACCCACATGTACAAAAATATTTATAGCAGCTCTCTTTGTGTTGGCAAAGAATTGGAAACTGAGGGAATGCCCATCACTTGGGGAATGGCTAAACAAGTTGCAGTATATGAATGTAATGGAATACTAGTGTGCTATAAGAAATCATGAGCAGACAGATTTCAGAAAAACCTGAAAAGACTTACATGAACTGATGCTGAGTGAAGTGGGCAGAACCAAGAGAACACAGTAACAGCAACATTTTATGATCAACTGTGATAGACTTAGCTCTTCTCAGCAACACAATGATCCAAGACATTTCTAAAAGACTCATGATAGAAAATGCTCTCCAGATCCAGAAAAAAAGAACTATCGAATCTGAATGCAGATCAAGTATACTATTTTCGCTTTAGTTGTTGTTGTTTGTTGTTTTATCTTTCTTGTGGTTTTTCCCTTTTATTCTGATTCTTCTTTTACTACATGGAAATATGGAAATATGTTTAACATGATTGTACATAAATAACCTATATCAGATTGCTTGCTGTCTTGGAAAGGCAGGAGGGAAGGGAGGAAGAAAAATTTGGAACTCAAAATCTTACAAAAATGAATATTGAAAACTATCTTTACATGTAATTGGGGAAAACAAATAAAATACAATTAGGAATAATGATTTAAAAAAATATATCACCATGGTCCTGTTTCCACTTGCAAACTTATGTGAGAAAATAGTTTTTTGTATGGAAATGACAGTGTGTGTCTAAGTTGGTGTGAAACAAATGCATACCCTTTGAGGAAGATTATTCTTTTCTTTTCTTTTCTTTTCGGGGGGGGGCAATAAGGGCTAAGTGACTTGCCCAGGATCACACAGCTAGTAAGTGTCAAGTGTCTGAGGCTGGATTTGAACTCAGGTCCTCCTGAATCCAGGGCCTGTGCTTTATACACTGCACCACCTAGCTGCCTCCAGGGAGATTATTTTTAAGCCACAGCTTGGGTGCATAGACTATCACAGTGAGTTAGCTTTGTCATAGTCCCTTCTGTTAATATAAGCAAAAGGCTATACTAAACCCTGATGTAGTATCATAAACTCTCTCCTACCAGTGAACCCCCAAAGATTCCTCTTAAATTCCTCCATGTTTAAACCAAGTGTGCATTCTGGGCCCACTACCCCATGGAACCTTCTTCAATATTCACTTCAAGTCCCACACCTCCTCCACAGTGTTCCCAGATTACATCACCCCTCAGTGACCTCTCTGATCTCTACACATTTATCATGCATACCATTCATTTGTTACTTGGGTGCTGCTACATTTCTCATATTGTTTCCTTGTGTTACTTACTGTTGATCTCTCACCTTGCTGTTTACCTCTTATCTTGTCTCCTCCACTTGTAACTTCTTGAGAGGGATTATTTGTTACCTACCCTAGTTACCTCAAGGTTGATGAGAGGGAAATATTTTGTAAAACTTACAGTGCTATAATAAATGGGAGTTATTCTATTGAATAATAATGATAATAATGGCATTTGCATGACTCTTTCAAGTTTACAATAACCCTATGGGAGAAATAATGCAAGTATCATTCACTCTATTTTACAGACAGGGCTCTGAGAGGTTGAGTGGACATTCCCAGAGTTGCCAAGTGCCTGAAGCCTGGTGTGAATTTAGGTTTCCTGGTTCAAAGTCCAACAATCTATTCACTCGCACTGCTGCCTTTCAGTGCCTGGTACACAGTGCAGTTCACATGGTAGGTACTCAATGTTATTTGTTGAAATGAATAAATGAATGAATTCTAGTGAATGGTTGTACCCCTCTGTCTGAATCACAGGCACCTGTCCAGGAAACAACTGCTAGTTGCTGCTTTTGCAGCCCCTCCTCTCTCCCTCTTAGAAGATCTCTGAAAAGCAACCCAGGGTAATGTAGAGTTCAGTCCAGCTTCCCAGGCAGAAAACAGAAGACAAATGCAAAGGGAACAGGAGTGTCTTTCCTAATTCTAAAAGATTGAGTGATAGGGGATTATGAGAAAGGGAGTCACATACTCTAGGTGCTAAAATAGGAAGGAGGTAGATTTACTATGAACCAACCTGAGGTACAAAACAGAGCTGTTTGTTTAAACTAAGAAAGTGTCAATGTGCCATACTGGATGAGTGCTGAACCAGGAGATCTGGATTCAAAACCCACCTCAGGCACTCACTAGCTATCTACCATGGAAAAGGTCACTTCACCTAAAAAATTCTCCGTTTCATCATCTACAAAATAGGGGTAATATGTGTAGCTCAAATGTGAGCCACAGATTGTGTTGTAAAACATATCTAATATTCACTTATCATTGTTAAAGAAGTGTTTCCACTGTGTAGAGGGTGGAGTTGTGGAGCCAATAGGTAAAATAGAAGGGTGAAATGGAGATATTTGATGTCCTGGAGGTGGGAAAAAGCCATACCACCATCAATGTAATTGTTCCAAGGGGAACTGGTTGCTTGATCTAGAACTGGTAGGTACTTGGAGTGGAGCTAACAAGAAACACCTGCTAGAGGAGAGACTGAGGCAACAGCAAAACAGTGCTAAGGGCAGCAACAGGGATCACAGTGCTGGCTAGGAGTGAAGGACAGTGATAGCACCAAAGAGTTCTGTCACTTCCTGGCTATCTCCACATCATCTTGCCTGTCCCTCCACCATCACTCTTATCTCCCCACAAGGGGACCTGTGGGCTCCTCCCTTGGGCTACCATGCTCTGATAGGTGAGTTTTCATCTCATCTGGCATGGAACCAGACCTGCACTCCACTCTTGGCCATTTATGGGGCAAGCTAAGTACTCTGAGGAGAGATGGGGGTCAGTATGTGCCAGGGGAAAAATGACAGTATCAGTAAACCCCCTTCCCACCTCTACCTCCATCCCCCATTCAATTGACTTCAAGATTGAGACAGAGCTGGGAAATAAGTTTTTCCCTGGGACTTTGGGTGAGAATCCTGGAACAGCAACCTCTAGTTTTATAGAAAAAGGGGCAGTGTGGTCTAGTGGAAAGAGTATTGGACTTAGAGTCAAGACCTAGGTTTAATTTACTGCCTCATTGATGACCTCAGTCAGTCACTTACCCTCCCTATGTCTTTAGCTTTTTCATATGTAAAATGAAGGGTTGAACTAGATGGACTCTCACATTCCTTCCAACTCTAAACCCATGATCTATTCCTCTTCAGATTTCCAAATCTGGGACTATGAAGTAGGAAAAGACAAGGGGTTGTGATTTTGCCCTGAGAAGTGGAGCTTCTGCAGTCTGGCACACCTGCCCAGCTTGATCCTGGCTCAGTCCCAGAGCCTATTTCACACACTGTATGATGGGAAGGCCCAAGAGCAGCACATCATGGGCTGACTCCAGAAAGGCCCAAGGAACCCAAAACTCTGTACCCAACTGCTAGGGAGTTTCTGTTCATTGGAGTAGGTTGGTCTATGGTGCTACCATAGATGGGTGCTATGGAAGGACTCTAATTATCATCAGGGGTGTAACACCACCATAAATGTCCCCTATCCCACCAGATGTTGCAAATTCTTTGGCTCTCTTCCTCTGTGGCTAGGTCCTATGTAGCAGGAGAAGATGAAGGGCTTGGGCCTAAAACATAGGCATCCTAAGCATAGGAGAGAAGGAGGCAAGAAGGATTCTCAGCCAGTTCCCTGATGCCCCTACTCATTGCCTTTCTGCCATTCCCTACAAGTTGGAGTAATACATAGGATATGCAGTGTTCGTCTCATTTTGTTGACTTTGATTTGAACTTTGTTTTCATTGAAAATAATGAATGTATTTATGTGTGAGTTATAATCAAAAGTATCCAAAAACTTTGGTCATTATTTTGTGCCCCACTACAGATGGTGTTTTTACCCATCTGATAAGGGGTTACAACCCACAATTTAGGAATATAGGGAAGGGAATAAACATTCATTAAATGCCAACTATACACTAGGCACTACACTAAGCACTCTACAAATATTATCTCATTTGATTATCGGACCATAGATCTCAAGCTAGAAAGGATCAGAGGTTATCTAGTTCAATTCACTCATTTTACAGATGAGGAAACTGAGGCCCAAGGAAGTAGAATGACTTACCCAAGTTCACACATACAGTAGAGCCTGGGGTTTGAACACAGTCTCTTGAATTCCAGAGTGCTCTTTCATCTGTTTGGGATTGCTACTCTGCTTTGGGATTGATAGATCCCATCCTTATTCATGTATCTCTACCCTTCTTTTATGCCCTCTCCAAAAGGACTACCTGACATGAATTACATTTTTAAAAAAAATTAGTAAATTCAAATTGACTTTATTTTTTTAACATTTTTCAGATTGTTTCCTCACATTCCTAGGTCTTGTTAAAGAGGCACAAGGGTGCTGTAAAACCACTTCTACCAGCTAGGAATTCCCTACACTAGGCTCATATTAAAACCAGAACAAAGAATACCTTTCACATCCAGTGCCCTCTTCCTTTTTACATTTGGGGACTGATGGCATTTCCTTATGAGTAAGGAACAATGGTTCTGGGGAGTCCAGAATTTGGTGCCCCAAAGAAGATTGCTTCATTCATAATTATTGAGTGGGTGTGCTACTCTCTTCTTATGGCTGCTTGACAAAATGCCAAGTCCCAACACAAGGTGTAAAGTCCTCATTGCCCCATTCATGAGACCTTTGTTCTGGCACTAACCCAAGCTGACAAGCTCAAACTTGGGTTTGACCTGTCAAAGGGAGATACACAGGGAGATACACAGGACTTCAGAGGGCTAGAAGAGAGAAGGTCATATGGAGAGGGGATATAGAAAGATGTTTCCTGGATAGAGATATGCCCAATTATGAACCGAACTCTAGCCCCTCCCAGGGAACAGAATGGTCCCAGGAATGGCCATGTAGATTTTAACACCTTATCCAGGAACTTGTCAAAGAAAAAGAAGAGGGAGAAGGGGCTCCTCCTGTGGAATATCTGGGCACATCCATAACAAGAGAAGTTCAAAATAAATAAAGACAAGGGAATGATGAAGCGACATCTACATGCCATGATTATTCCTATCACTTCATCCTGGCTCATGATTTTTTTTTCCTATCTGGAATACCTTCCCAAAACCTTTCTGTCTACCCAAATCTATATTTGTAGTTCAGAGTTCATGCTTAAGTTCAATCTTCCCTAATGAAGCCTTCTAAAATATCTAGATCACAGTTCTCTCCTTTTTAAACATTTAAAAAATTTTTTATCTTCTTTCTCTCTTCTTTAAATTATTATTGCATTTATAAAACACAATCTTACACTTATATGCTTTCCCATTTGTTGAAAGAGCTTTGAACTTTGAATCAGAAGGCCTAGGTTTGAATCCCAATATCGGCACTTCTTATCTATGAGACTTAGCCAAGTTACTTCATCTCTGAGATTTATTTTCCTCATCTTTAAAATGAAGATAATGATTTGTACTACTTTGGGGTTGTTGTGAGTTAAGTATTTTGGAAAGAAGCAAGACACTTCATTCCTTATCAAAGAAACTTAAGAGGAAGAGAAAGAGTGAGGAGACCATTAGACTTGTCATCAGAAGACCTCTTTTTGGACAATTCCATTCCTAAGTAAAAGAAAAATTTGTATTACACATAGTTTATTGTAATCCTCTTTGCTTAAATGTTGAGTTTAATTTTTCTTTGAAACATGGTTATTGTAGATTCATAAATTTGCTTGTCAACAGTCCAAACTTTTTTTCCTTTTCTTCTAATTATTAAAAAAAGGCTTGATCTTCCACTTTAAGATAACAAGAGCTCCAGTTTAAAGTCATTCCCAGTATATTAATTTCCAGCAGACTGACCATTCTAAGATAACTGCTACCTCCTAATTTCACTGATTGAAAAATAACCTTAAGTTAATTATGGGAACCATTTCATCACAGATTTACCCCCAGACAACAACCATTTCCATCTGAGGTCACTGGGGGTCAGAGACAAATCATGATTACTGAAAGGACCACTCCAAAGCTAAGCTCTTGTGCTCTGAACAAATTAGCACTCAGAAAAGACTGTCCTCAAGGACTCAGGCTCATGATACCTTCCTGGTTAGCAGTCATCAATCTTCCAGAACACTTGAGGGGACAGGGGCCTCACTGATAAGGACTGATAGCAGAAACAGCTTTTTTTTTTTCTTTTTCTTAAACTAAGTAGAAGTAAGCCAGCCTCAAATCACACTGCTGCCAAAGATGCCCTAGGACTTTCACATTTCTATGGGTATGTGCTGTTGTAGAGAAGACTGCCACAAAATCCAAATACATTTTATAGACCCAGAAGAGTTTGCCTTTCATCTGGAAGTACCCAATGGGGGCTAAGAGCACCACCCATTATCCACCCTATCTGATCACCTATAATTAGCCCTATAAACTCTGAACAATGAAGGGAGTTTTCATAAGGGGACTTGATGATGAAATCACAAGTATGCACCCCCTCCCAAATAAAGTATACAAATAATTATTATAAATATTATGTCTCTGTGAACATCTTTTTACATTTACTTCTTATGAAGACAGTGAGAATTACCTTTTAAGATAAGTGCTGTTTTAGCTAAGTATACTTCAATATCTCTGAAGGTCCATTATTTCATTAATGTGTTGGGGTAGAGATTAGGGTAGGGAGTTTTTCCTTGAACACAGATCTTACAGAGTGACTATGGCCCAAAATTGGTGATGACAACTTTCTATTGATGAATTCCTCTTCCCCAGAATGTAGAGAAGAAAAGAGAATAAGCATTTATATAAAACACCTCTAATGTGCCAGGTATTGTGCTAAGTGCTTCACAAATATTATCTCCTTTGACTCTCACAACAATCTTGCAAGGTAGGTTATTATCCCGATTCTACAATTGAGGCAGTTGAGGCAAACAGAGGCCAAGTAACTTCATCAGGGTCACCCAGCTAGTAAGTATCTGAGGCTGAATTTGAACTCAGGGTTTCTTGGATCCTGGTCTAGCACTCTATCTACTGTGACACCAGCTGCCTTGCATCTAGCACAATGCCTGGCACCTAGAAGGTACTTAATAAATGTTTATTGATCAATTGATTGATTAATTAGCTAGAATAGCTTTAGATAATGAATACACTTAAATTATTGGCCCAAACTCAAAATGCTTCCAACTTTGAGAACTTTTACTTCTTTGGCATTGCCTTCAAAACACAGGATCACCTATTCCAGTGTCGGGAGCTAAAAATTCCTGTGTTAATGTTTGCTGGGTCCTCTTAGGAAAAGTGCTTAATCCACTAATCAGTTCGGCAGATGTTGATTCTCCTATTGGATATATGCAAATGTCTGCCTCTTCTAAGGAGTTGTCATCAATGGCTGTCAGCAAGTGTTTCTCTGCCTTCAGACAAACTCAGCCAGATTGCCCTGCCTAAATTACTATATCCTTAAGTTTGTTTACTTCCTTCCTGAAAGGTAAACAAGTACCTGAGTAAAAAGAGAATAGGGAATGCTTATCTGCATTCCTTCTTGTCCTGCTACCAAGTGGAAACATCAAACCATAATTATTCCAAACATCAGTTAGGAGGTATTTTAGGGTTTTAACTGTATAGCAGTTTTCTCCTTTAAGACATATTTATGTTCTATAACTTATTTTTTTATTTTAAATGATGGCTTGCTTATACCCTCACATTATGTAGCTATGTGTATTATGTGGCAAGGCATATACTTATTTAGAAAGGTGGCTATTCAGATGACAGCTTTTGTTTGTTCATTCTGTGAGAATGTATTGTGTTAAAACTGAAATTGTGAGACCCCTGTAATATATTTGTTTAATTTCTAGTCTATTTTTGTACCATATTCTCCCTCAAATAATTCAGAAAATAATTATCTTTATGTAGCTGAAGGATAATTTTCCCTTGGCATATCTAAAAATGAATTATCTTTTAAATGCTACCATTAAAAACTCAGCTGATGTATTTCAAATACACTAAAAGGTTTTCATATTCTAGGTGGTTGAATCTTGCCTAATTTGGGCTCATATGTGTCATTTCTATGAAGAATACACAGATCATCTTTTTTTTTTAAGGTTGAGAACTCTATCTTATGAAGAAATCCATAAGCAATAGAAATGCCCAAATTTATGGAAGCACAGAATATGGACACTTGTAGAAGCAATGATAGATATCATCTAGTTCAACTCATCTTATGGAACAGAAAATTCAGGGCCAAGGAAGGGAAGTGACTTATTCAAAGTCCCATGGTTAGTGTGAATTACACAGGGGTTTTTTTGTTTTGGGGGTTTTTTTTGTGAGGCAGTTGGGGTTAAGTGACTTGCCCAGGGTCACACAGCTA
Source organism: Dromiciops gliroides (assembly GCF_019393635.1). Lineage (NCBI taxonomy): Eukaryota > Metazoa > Chordata > Mammalia > Microbiotheria > Microbiotheriidae > Dromiciops > Dromiciops gliroides. The sequence continues at coordinate 408,208,774 of NC_057862.1, forward strand.
GTCAGTGTCAATTATCTGAGGCCAGATTTGAACTCAGGTACTCCTGAATCCAGGGTCGGTGCTCTATCCACTGTGCCACCTAGCTGCCCCTTACCCAGGGTTTTAATTTCCCTTCTGATACCAGCAATATATTTATGCAACCTTTACCAAAGGATAAGTAGGGATAGTGAAAGTGATATCAATTCATTTTATGATGCATAATCAGTAGATTTCCTGGAGTAGGAAGAAGGAAATAAAAATTTTACAAAAGGAGACTATTGAATTATATGTGGGTTTCATTTGTTCATATTTTACCCATTAAGAATACAGTAAATGGGGGCAGCTAGGTGGCACAGTGGATAGAGCACCGGCCCTGGATTCAGGAGGACCTGAGTTCAAATCTGGCCTCAGACACTTAATACTTACTAGCTGTGTGACCCTGGGCAAGTCACTTAACCCCAATTGCCTCACTTAAAAAAAAAAAAAGAATACAGTAAATGGGGCAGCTAGGTGGCACAGTGGATAAAGCACCAGCCTGGATTCAGGAGGTCCTGAGTTCAAATCCAGCCTCAGACACTTGACACTTACTAGCTGTGTGACCCTGGGCAAGTAACTTAACCCTCATTGCCCCACTTAAAAAAAAAAGTAAAAGAAAAAAGAAAAAAAAAGAATACAGTATATGTTTGTACATTCCTCCCATCATTGACATTAATCACTAAGGCTATTGTATGTGTCTATAGACATGGGGACAGAATGATTCTATGAGAAATTCTGACCAGAACTTTTAGCCAAATATATCATCAAAGTTTTTCTATACATTGGTACAACTAGAGTTATAACAAGCAAAATAGTTGCACCTTAGGTAGCAGAAACTGGCCAAGGGCAGTGAACTCCAAACTTGCCCTCAGATCAGCTTTTCAAAGGTTTGGTGGAGGGAAAGACCAAAGGTAGGCTGAAGGCACCCTGGACATCCAGGAATGCCTCCTGCCCCCAGCATACACGTATGGTAGGGCCAAGGTGACATTGATGTGTGATCATTGCTTCTTCCTTCTGTGGGAGGCAGGTGTGGGTGAGGTTATCAGTGTCAGCAGGAAAGGATATCAGCTCAGTCAGGAACTTTGTCCTTTCCTTTTATCATTCCTTGCTTGAGGTGGCCATTATGCAACATCATCATGAAGAGTAAGTAGGGAAAGGTATCAGACCACCCCAGAAGTCTCCCCCTGAAGACAGTGATTTATAATCCTGTAATACAACCAGGTGCCAACTCCCTATTATATTACCAATTTGCCTACACTATGGGATTGATACTACTAGTGCTTGTGGCAGTTCCTTGGCTCTTAGCTCTCACCCTGGCAAAGACAGAGAGAAGAAGCATGATCAGCTCTGTTGTTTCTAGACTGCCAAGGGTTTGCAAGTACTTTCAATGGCCTCTAACTTTAGGTCCCTGGGGCAATCCCCCTGTCACCTTACTCTATTTATAGCTCTGAGAAAAATATTACTAGCTAGTATTTCTAGGGTTTTTTTGCTATTATATCACTGTGTAGATGGATCATATTTGATTTACTTGAATTTTATGATGGTTGCAGATATTCTGGTAATGTATCCATTACAGTTTCCTGGTGAAGAAATCCTCTTTAGTGATATCTTGCCATCAGCTGAGTCAGGACACAAGTTTTCCTTTGGTCTGATTAATTCATAGGATTTGTACTTTTCTTTCTTCTTTCACTGATTTTTTTCATAAAACAAGCTCTTAGTTTTATTCTATAGTTTTCTTGCTTTCAATTTCATTAATCTCTCCTTTGATTTTCAGAATTTCTAATTTAGCATTTCATTGGGGATTTTTAATTTGTTCTTTTTTTCTAACTAATTAATAGGATTTATAGCTAGAATTGACCTTATATAGTGACCTTATAGTTTAAATTGCTATCTCCATTTTACAAAAGTAGAAACATGTCCAGAGAGAAAGTGACTTGCTTGAAATCACAGATATGAAGGTAGAACAAAATAGATTCATGACTTGAACACAGTTCCTTTGATTCCAAATCCAATACTCTTTCCATAATATGAGCTTTTTCTTTTCCATACATAGCCAGTCAATAAATATTTACTAAATGCATACTGTTTGTCAGGCACTGTGCTAAGCCTTGGATATACAAAAAAAAGGCAAAAGATAATTCTTGTCCTCAAAGAGCTCACAATCTAATAGGGGAGAAAACAAAGAAACAAATAGGCACAATATACAAGATAAATAGAAAACAATTAAGAGAGGGAAGGCACTGGAATTATTGTTGTTGTACATTGTTTTTGTTTGTCCTTTGTTTTGTTTGGGTTTTTGGCAAGGCAATGAGGGTTAAGTGACTTGTCCAGGGTCACACATCTAGTAAGTGTCACGTATCTGAGGTAGGATTTGAACTCAGGTCCTCCTGACTCCAGGGCCAGTGCACCACCCAGCTGACTCATATCCTTCATTCTTCACATTGATTTTTTAAAACTTTATGTTCTAAATCTTCTTCTTCCTTCCCTCAACCCTCCCTATGAAATCAAGGAGTTTAATATAATTCATACATGTGCAGTTATGCAAAACATCTTCACATTAGGTTGTGAAAGAAAATAGACAAAATAACTTTAGAAAGATGAGCTAACAAATAAAACTATACTTCAATCTGTATTCAGATACCATCAGTTCTTCCTCTGTTGATGGTTTGCATTTTTCATATGTCCTTCTGATATCATCCTGCTCATCATTTCTTTCAGTGTTACTATTGCTAACTGTATTACCCTCCATCTTATCACCTCCTCTTGATATTTACTCTATTTTCTATCTTCCTACACCCTATCCCTCCTTGAAAGTGTTTTGCTTTTTACTGCCCCCTCCCCCAATCTGCTCTTCCTTTACCTCCCCCCCCCTTATCTCCTTCCCCTCTCACTTTCCCTCAGGGCAAAAATTCTATCCTATACCCACTTGAGTGTGTATGTTATTCCCTCTTTGAACCAATTCTGATGAGAGGAAAGTTCACTGACTCCCCCACTCCTTCCCCATCTTCCCCTCTACTCCATAAGCTTTTTCTCATTTCTTTTATGTGAGCTTCTTTTCTCTAGTCCACCTCTCCCCTTCCTTTTGTTCCAGTATATTTCTCTTACCCCTTAACTTTATTTTAAAGATGTCATCATGGGTCAGCTAGGTGACACAGTGGACAAAGCACCAGCCCTGGACCCAGAGGGCCCCGAGCCCAAATCCGACCCCAGACGTAAGCCATCCCAACTTGCCTGCCCCACACAAAAGCAAGGATAACCAAAAAATAAATGCTTTACAGATATCATCCCTTCATATTCAATTAACACCTGTGCCCTCTGTCTAAGTATATTCTTTCAGCTGCCCTAATATTGAGAAAGTTCTTATGAGTTAGAAGTATTATCTTCCCATGTAGAAATGTAAACAGTTTAATCTTTTAATATCCCTCATGATTTTTTTTTAGTGAGGCAATTGGGGTTAAGTGACTTGCCCAGGGTCACACAGCTAGTAAGTGTTAAGGTCTGAGCCCGGATTTGAACTCAGGTACTCCTGATTCCACAGTGCCACCTAGCTGCCCCTCATGATTTCTTTTTACTATTTACCTTTTTATGCTTCTCTAGGGTCTTGTATTTGAAAGTCATATTTTCTATTCAGTTCAGGTCTTTTCATCACAAATGCCTGAAAGTCTTCTTTTTCATTGAAGTCCCATTTTTCCCCTGAAAAATTATAATCAGTTTTGCTGGGTAGGTGATTCTTGGATGTAGTCCCAGTTCCTTTGCCTTCTGGAATATCATATTCCATGCTCTCTGGTCCTTTAATGTAGATGCTGCTAGATCTTGTGTTATCTTTACTGCAGCTCCACAGTATTTGAATTCCTTTTTTCTATCTGCTTGCAATATTTTCTCCTTGTGTGCTTCATTTCCACTTTCTACAAGAAGTCTATCCTATTTTTCTTAATATTAGTACCTTCCCTCTGAAACTATCCCAATTTATCCTGTGTACATTTTGTTTGAACATAGTTATTTTTCATGTTGTCTACCCCACTAGGCTGTGGGTTTCTTGAGAAGAGGGACTGTTTTGCCCTTTTTTATATCCCCAGTGTTTAGCACAGTGCCTGGTACATGGTAAGCAATTAATAAATACTTATAGACTGAATGACTGACTGTCACCACATTTGGGCTTGAATATCACAGTCCTCAATGTGTTGCCTGATGAAGTAGAAATAGCACTAAGGAAGCTTGATAGGAAGAGCAGCTAGACCAGATGACATATTCACACAAGTCCATTCTGGAGGCTACACAATTTGAATCACATTGAGGGAAGGATGCCAAAGGTTTAGAAAAATATCATAGGCCTGGGTGATCAATAGCATTTGTGACCAACCCATATAACCTTATATGCAAGTGAGGGAGAAAGCAGGGTGAGGGACTTAAAATCAGAATCTGAGCTTGAACATGAAGGGAAAGGCTGAGGGAATGGTATTTGAGCTAACAACAGCCCTTTCACTATCTGCCCTGGAAGGACTGTGATATTTAGGCAGCTTACATCTCATGAGGGTAAGTCCATCACACTTGATCAGTATTCATGGGTCAGAGAAACAATTAACCTAATATCAAGGTAAGAACCAGCTATCAGGCAGCAGAAACACAACCATATGGAAGTGAAACCAATGCCTGGAACCATTTTACTTGCTCAAATTGGGCCATATTCATCAGAAACCTCCAGGGCACCAAGGGTTCCCTTATTATGTCAATATGAAGCTCATCTAGCCTGTGAATGAAGGTGTGAAAAAGGCCTGAGCAAAAGCCGTTGACCAGTCCCATAGGAGAACAATGGGGAACTGAATGTTGGAGCTTTTTTGTGTTGCTGTTTTGCATGGGGGGGGGGGATAGGAGAAAGTTAACATAGGAATTGTAAACCTTGTGTCAAGATAATGGAATGTGATAGATGACATTTAGTAGATACTCAGGGGCCCACCTGGAGATTAATTTAAACTGATTGAATTGGATAAGGCGACTGACTGCTGACTAGATTACTGACTGACTTCTAGTTAACTAGATTGTAAGCACATCTGGCTGGTACTTAAGTGTACTTAAGGAATTTGAATGACACTAGCCAATCAGCTTGAAGAACCTCCAATTTCTGGGAGGGGAAGATGAAGCAGGAAGTGGAGACTGGGGACAGGTTTCTGTCTCTTTGGCTGCAAGAGATCCGCAGAGGACTTCAGAAGTGGGAGCTTAGGAAGATTAGAATTGCCAGGTTATAGGAAATCTGTTCTCAATCTTTCTCTTTCTTTTAGTATCTTTCAAAAAACCCTTTAAAAACCTAAACTCATTTATCAGTGATTTTATTCAGTTTCCAAAAAAAACTGGGGAGACAGATTAGAACCCACAAATCCGGCCTCAGACACTTAACACTTACTAGCTGTGTGACCCTGGGCAAGTCACTTAACCCCAATTGCCTCACTAAAAAAAAAAAAAATCAGATGCAACAATAAAGATATCTTTGTTCTACAAACCTATGGTTGTTAATATAAAGTGAACCATAAAGAAAAGGCACATGTTCAACAAAGATGATTGTCATCATTATGGAGGAGATAAATAGGGGTTTCAATAAAAATGTTTCCCTGTAGTAGTTGAGGTCTCTCAGATGCTCTTGTTTGACTCTCTAAAGACTCCAAAATTGGGTCCCTAATCATTCTGAAGAAATTGGCATAACTATGAACCCAGCAAAAACAAAAGGATAAAAAACATCTATGATCTGGATTGTTAGGCACCTAGAAGTTTAGCTTATAGAGCTAGCCCATCAATACATGTATCTTGGGCAGATATTCCAGAAAGATAATAAAGGCCTGAACAAGAATAGAATATATGTCTAGATTGTCTTCATGATGTTGAATGGCACTTAAACCATACATGATCCCAAGTTTTTCCTTGCAACAAAAGCTCATCTTTTTAACAACAATATACTTCATGCTAATAGACTGAAAATACCAAGTTGTTGAAAAGTTTAAATTGCTGGTCAGCTGACAATGAAGAGGTGTATGGTGGTTGTAAATAAATTAGAGGGGTTACAAATGGTGGGTAATACATGGTGCATGGTGCCCAAGAAGTGAACTAAAAGAAATCAAAGAGATAAATCAGAAAACTTTTTTCTGATATAGTCAGAAAAGAAGATGAGCTAGTAATGTAGTGGGTGAGGAAAAACAGATGGGAAGCTTGTGTGAAGAGATATAGACAAGAGTTGCACATAATGAAAAGACACAAGTAGGTTTTGAACTGTGCCATTGGAGAAAGTAACCACATTGACAAGATCACAGATCCATCAAAATACTGAAACATGTTAAGGGCTAAAATTCTAGCTAAACTGTTTAAAATATCTAATGAGTGGTCGCCAATAAATTATAAGCTTTAGCAAGAGTTAGACTTTTAAGCATTTATTAAGGAGAATAAGAATTTGGTAAAGAGAGAGAGAAAGGCCTAGATTCCTATCTATTAAAGGGAGAGCACATTTCTAGCTCCCTTCTCCGCCAGCGTCCTCAGGAAAGAGCCCCAGAGTCAGCGCCAGTCTCTTCCTTCCTCCTCCCACTAGTCCGCGTCACTTCCTCCCAAAGAAAAGACTCCTGGTCTTGCCCTCAAAGACCTTCGCTTCATGGGCAGAACTCTTCTACAGTAAGTATCCAGCAGGTGCCGTCATTCCAATCGTTACAGTCCCCCCTGTTGTTCCTCAAGAAACAAAATGTTTCCTTGATGGAACAGTAAAAACAATATAATAACTATTGCTAACTAATAATATGTGAACAACAATATAGAAAAGGAAGAGAGGAAAGTTTTGTCCAGAGGGGCGATTTTTTTTTTGTCCTCATGAACCGACGCTTTGACATTAGTCTTGCAAAGGGAGGGCCTCTGCAGAGAATACATGTTACAGATGGTGTATATTATAACAGAAAGAGAAAAAACCAACAAAAACAACAAATCAAAACTGTTCATTTAAAGTCTCTGAAAGTCTTTTCTCAGATGTCCTCTAGGTGTAGTCGTGGAATGGAAGTCTTTTCAGGGGTTGATGTGTGGATGCTGGTAATCAGCCAGGAAATTTCCTACAAAATTGAGCTTAACACAACTTTAAAATAGCTTTGTCAATAATCAAATCAAACAATGAAAGTTTTCAAAAACATGTCTAAGGGAATTCAGAATCTTAGTTGTTACACATGAAACATATAATAAAACAAAAATTGAACCATTCTTTAAAATTATAATATTACTATAGTCCCCCCCTTATGGAGGGTAATTGAGAAGACAATTGCTGCGATATTAATTATTAAAAATAATTTTTTATCTTTGTTTCATCACTTTTTGCATCATCTTCCTAATTATCCTCATGCCATTATGAGAAATTAAAAAATCTAATATAATTGGTAACAGGTGTCAAGGCCAAATTCAACACTGTATTTATCATGACACCTGAGATAATTATGGGGGTTACCATAAAAGAACAGAGAAATGATGGGATATGAGCATTCCCACACTTGAGCAATATGTACTGCTCATACAGTATGCCAGGCTTAAAATAGGTGGATGGAATATATGTCCAAGCCACCGAACATATTGGAAGAAACTGAGTCAGACTTAATCAGATGCATGGGATTGAGATGTCCATGGCATCAGGCATATAGGAGGGAGCATAGAAGCCAGGTGTAGAAGTGAGATGGGTGGGATGAATACTTCCAGCCATCTGTACAATATTGTGGGGAAAAATAAAATAAAATATTAAACCAAGAGAATCCAACCTCAACATTTGTCAAAAGCCGTTCCCTCGGCCATACCTTAACTTCGTGCATGTCTCCCCTCATATAACAGTTCAATGTCTGCTCTTTGCATGTATTCCTCTTGTGATTGGATGGCATCTTGGCCAACTGGCATCTGATAACTCAGAATAAAGGCAATTAATGTCTTAAATGATAAGTTCCCATAATCCAAGTCTCATATGGATTTAAAAATTGAGGATAATAAATGATTGCAAAAAATGTGAATACATCTTGACTCAGAACACAATATATAATTATGCAACAATTTCAAATAATACCCCTTTTTTTGCACTTAGTATACAATTACTTTTGTGAAAAATCAGAACATATTTAAATACAAGTTAAAGCACAACAGAATATCAAAGAAAACTTTTTTCTGAAAAAAGAAAACTTTTACAAATGTTCCCCTCTTTTTTTTTTTGGAATATGCTTATCAAAAATAATACTTCTAGAATCAATTTACACTTGCCATGGCAAACAATTTGCCAGGGAAATGCTTTAAAGAGTTTGATCAAATAATCAGTTGAGAAAAAATAACAAAAACAAACAACTCAGAATATGGGAGCACAATACTCCTAGAATTAACACTGTATTATGAAATCAAAACCATCTTGCAATTTTTTCAAAATTAGATAAATGAATAGAAGAAAATACACATGGAACAATAAAAGACAGTGAAATTCAAACTAAGGAAATCTAAATGAACATGAACTTAAAGAGTATTATAAAATATAAACTTGATCACATGACTAAAAAGCTTTTACAAATATTCTCCTTGTTTTAAAAACTAAGTATAAGACACAATCTCAAAAGCATGAAAATCTCTATGAAAATAAACCCATTACCATTAATTTCAAAATGTAGATGTAATAGCATAGAAATCCTATGTAACCTCTGAACTGATACAATTACTCTGAGTGAATTCAGAACACTTTTGATTCCGATATCTAAAATCCCCAATACTCATATCAATACCTTGCTGCTTACTTCTACATTTCTGTAAAATATGTACCCTTCCATGGCAAAAGAAGCAGAGTCTTGAACTATGGTGATGATTGTCATTCTTATTCAGCTTAAGTTTTTCTTCTTTAACCCCTCTATATTGTCTGTCAGTCTTTTCACCATACAAATGCTTTATAAGATTACTAATTAAAGACAAAAGCAGGTTAGCAAAATTATGAACAAAACAAGCATATCTGGAATTTAAAGGGCTTTCTAAGGTTGTCTCAGAAGCACAGCCAGGCTGGGAAAGGGCTGAGCCTGAAGCTGCAAATGTAGTTAGAGAAAGTTGAGCATGCGCATCAGTTCTCTGGACTTCCCAGGCAGGGGAAGCAATGGGCTTGGCCATGGGAGGAGTAGAGGGTGGGGTCTGGGGAGGAGGGGAGGGACCAGCACAATTTGAATCCGACTTGATTTTGAACTCAGGCCTGGATTCCTCTTCCCCCACTTTGCCTCCAGGTGCTAGGGGATTAAAAGCTTCTAGAGGGTGGGTCATTGCCTCCAGGCATGCAAAATTAAAGCAACAATTACTGTTAGAACTGGGAAAAACTGCGGGAATCTCTTCAGGTTTCTCTGAAAAAGCATGGTTGGGAGAGGGAGAGATATTTCCTTGTGTGAGTAAGTTGCTGGCTCTTTTAACAAAAATAAAAAGAAAAATAGAAAATCCACAAAAACAAAGCATTAACATGATCTTATCTCCCATTTGTCTGGTTAAACAGACTAAAATCAAAAATAGGATAATTAGGGAGTTTAAAAGGTCCATTTGAAAAAATTTAAAGGAAAACACAGCCAGTACACCAGTACTTAGCAGTTAAAGGGAGAGGGAGGGGAAATTTCTTACCCAACCAGAAGATCAGAAGAAGACTGAGGTTTAGCTTTCCTCTTCGTGGTCAGCCATCTGTTAAGGGTTATAATTCTAGCTAAACTGTTTAAAATATCTAATGAGTGGTCGCCAATAAATTATAAGCTTTAGCAAGAGTTAGACTTTTAAGCATTTATTAAGGAGAATAAGAATTTGGTAAAGAGAGAGAGAAAGGCCTAGATTCCTATCTATTAAAGGGAGAGCACATTTCTAGCTCCCTTCTCCGCCAGCGTCCTCAGGAAAGAGCCCCAGAGTCAGCGCCAGTCTCTTCCTTCCTCCTCCCACTAGTCCGCGTCACTTCCTCCCAAAGAAAAGACTCCTGGTCTTGCCCTCAAAGACCTTCGCTTCATGGGCAGAACTCTTCTACAGTAAGTATCCAGCAGGTGCCGTCATTCCAATCGTTACAAACAGTAATTCAATTCAGTCACTCACAGAATATTGAAATCCTTTGAAAGGTCTTATAGGGAGTCTGTTAAGTAGAGTAACATGAACTTAGTGGTATCTGGGCAGTTTGTAAAGCACTTTCTAAAGATCTAAAATGGTAATTAAATTGAAAATAATGTGTGTTACTGTAGATTTTGATTGCAAATAGTAAAGTCTTAGCTATTGTATAATAATGATATAAACATAAGAAGATAAGATCTATGGAGATCTACTATCAGGTGGCTAAGTGTCATTTGGGAGATGGATTTGTACCAACACATTCATTCACACTCTCTTACTCAGTCCCCCTTGTGATCTAGTTAACAACACAATGGTTAGAAGTATAGTCTATGGCCATGGACTAGAATGTAGCTAACTGGCCCTTACAGAAGAGCAAACTTGGACCCCCTACCAAGCTTGAACCAGCTAAGTTATATAACCAATGACAATATCTAAATTAATTCCTATCTTTATTTTTTTTATTTTAAAATTCACAAAGCATTTTAAACAAATAAATCATGGATAAATAATCATTGTACAGTTTTATAACATAGCCCTGAGCTAGTTTGGCCTAAGACCTACCTCTGATGCATCCTAGCTATGTGACCCTCTTACAAGTCACTTAACTTCTCAAATATATTGGAAGAAGTCTCTCACTAGAAGCTCCCTAATCCAATAAGATCATAGGTCTGGTTAAAAAACAAAAAACAAAAAAACTATGCAGAAATGGTGGATGCTTGCTGGAGAGGACCATGTCAAAGGGCAATATGTCTCTTTAGAAACCTATGATAGAGGGGTAGCTAGGTGGCGCAGTGGTAGAGCACTGGCCCTGGAGTCAGGAGTGCCTGAGTTCAAATCCGGCCTCGGACACTTACCACTTACTAGCTGTGTGACCCTGGGCAAGTCACTTAACCCCAATTGCCTCACCAAAAAAAAATTTTTTTTAAAAAGAAACCTATGATAACTCCTAGTAGTGGCTAGCCCAATAGCTAAGCACTTGAAAGTTCTTAATGTGTTTCACACACACACACACACACACACACACACACACACACACACACACACACACACAAAACATTCAACTAATGCCATAGGAGAATTCCTGGAGCAGCAAAATTCACAGAAGAATGTGCTGAAATCATATTCCAACCAAGGACGGCTTGGAAGGTCAGTAGGAGGGAGCTGCTGTGCTGAGACAGGAGTGGAACCCAACTCCATAGTCACCGTGACTCAGATCCAGTCCCAGGAAGGCATTGCCAGAGGAAGAGACCCCCCCCCCCGCCCCCCAGAGCCTCTGAATCAGTTGCAGTGCCAGTGTCACCTGGAACTAAGCTCAGTCTGGTGAGAGGGCTGAGCCTTTGGCAGGGGGGAGACTACAGGGGTCTAGGCTGGTGCTGAGTCAGAACTTGGGTTTTTCACCCCTGCTGGGAACCAGGAGGTAGGCTTGAGTAGCAGTGGCCCAGGTGGGGGAGGGGCACAGGCTCCTTGGAGCTGACAACTACCGTACACAAAGCTGGTTGATTAGCAAGTTGATCTGGGGTCATCTATGGACCAGGAAACAGGCCAGGCAAGTAAAGAACTTGATCCTCCTTAAATCATACCACCTGAGACTTTCTGAAGCTTGGGATAGTGCAGCCTGAAAACAGCACCCCCACTTTTTTTTTCTGATAAAAATATTTTATTTTTTTCCAGTTACATGTAAAAGTAGTCCTCAACATTTGTTTATACAAGCTTTCCAATTTCAGATTTTTCTCCCTCCCTCCCCTCCCTCCCCCCTCCCCTAGACAGCAGGTAATCTGATATAAGTTTTATATATACATAATAACATTAAATATATTTCTGCATTAGTTATATTATAAGAGAAGAATCAGAGCAATGAGGAAAAACCTCAAAATAGAAAAACAACAGCACCAAAAACAAAAGAAATAGTATGGTTCAATCAGCATCTCTACTCCACAGTTCTTTTTTTCTGTATTTGGAGATCCCCTTCCATCATGGGTCCCCTGGAACTCTTCTGTACCATTGCATTGGTGAGAAGAATCTAGTCCATCACAGTAGATCAACACACAATGTTGATGATACTGTGTACAATGTTCTTCTGGTTCTGCTCATCTCACTCATCATCAGTTCATGCAAGTCCTTCCAGGTTTCTCTGAACTCCTCCTGCTCATTGTTTCTTACAGCACAATAGAATTCCATTACATTCATATATCATAACTTGTTCAGCCATTCCCCAATTGATGGGCAACCCCTCAATTTCCAATTCCTTGCCACCACAAAAAGAGCAGGAATAAATATTTTTGTCCATGTGGGTCCTTTTCCCTTTTTTATGATCTCTTTGGGGAAAAGACCCAAAAGTGGTATTGCTGGGTCAAAGGGTATGTGCAGCCTTATAGCCCTTTGGGCATAATTCCAGATTGCTCTCCAGAATGGCTGGATCAGTTCACAGCTCCAACAACAATGCATTAGTGTTCCGATTTTCCCACAGCTTCTCCAACATTCATTATTTTCCTTTTTTGTCATATTATCCAATCAGATAGGTGTCAGGTGGTATCTCAGAGTTGTTTTAATTTGCATCTCTCTAATCAATAGTGATTTAGAGCATTTTTTCATATGGGAATAGATAGCTTTGATTTCTTCATCAGAAAACTGCCTGTTCACAATGCCCCCACTTTAAGGAGCTAAAAGTCAAGTAAAAGAAAGGGAAGATGAGCAGACAGAGAAAGGTGAGGACCATAGAACGTTTCTTTAGTGACAAGGAAGATTAAGGTGCACCCTCAGAGGAAGATGTCAACATCAGGGCCCCTGTATCTAAAGCTTCCAAGAAAAATATGAATTGTTCTCAAGCCATAGAGGCACTCAAAAAGGACTCTGAAGATAAAGTTAGAGAGGTAGAAGGAAAAAATGGAAAGAGAAATGAGGGTGATGCAAAAAAGACATGAGAAAAAAGTCAACAGCTTGAAAAGCCAAATTGGCCAAATGGAAAATGAGGTACAAAAGCTCTCTGATGAAAATAATTGCCTTAGAATTAGGATTGAACAAATGGAAGCTAGTGACTTTATGAGAAACCAAGACACAATAAAGCAAATCCAAATGAATAGAAAATAGAGGGCAATGTGAAATATCTTCTTGGGAAAACTGCTGATCTGAAAAATAGGTCTAGGAGAGAGAATTTTAAAATTATTGGTCTACCTGAAAACCATGATCAAGGAAAGAGTTTAGACATCATCTTCCAAGAAATTATCAGGGAAAATTGCCCTGATATTCTAGAAGCAGAAGGTAAAATAGAAATTGAAAGAATCCACTGATCACCTCCAGAAAGAGATCCCAAAAGGAAAACTCCTAGGAATATTATAGCCAAATTCCAGAGCTCTCAGGTCAAGGAGAAAATATTGCAAGCTGCCAAAAAGAAAGAATTCAAGGGGGCAGCTAGGTGGAGTAGTGGATAGAGCACTGGCCCTGGATTCAGGAGTACCTGAGTTCAAATCTGGCCTCAGACACGTAACACATACTGGCTGTGTGACCTTGGGCAAGTCACTTAACCCCAATTGCCTCACCAAAAAAAAAAATTAAAAAAAAAAAACAAAGAATTCAAGTACTGTGGAGCCCTAGACCGGATAGCACAAGATCTAGAAGCTTCTACATTAAAGGACCAGAGGGCATGGAATATGATATTCCCAAGGGCAAAGGAATTGGGATTACAACCAAGAATCACATATCCAGCAAAACTGACAATAATCTTTCAGAGGAAAAAAATGGGACTTCAATGAAAAAGAGGAATTTCAGATATTCGTGATGAAAAGACCTGAACTGAATGGAAAATTTTACTTTCAAATACAAGACCCTAGAGGACCATAAAAAATTGGAGCTGGGGGACATACCTGGGGCCATACAGTGGGTGACTGTCTTGTGTCTGAGGCTGGGTTTTGGCTGGGATCCCCCTGGGTCCAGGGTGGATGCTTTGTCCACTGTGTCACCTAGCTGCCCCATGATGACATCTTAAGGGTTAAATTGAGGTATAAGGGGAATGCACTGGGGGAGGGGGAAGGGCAGAGGTAGCATGGGGTAAAATCCCATGTGAAAGAAATAGGAAAGGGCTTATGGAGTGGGGGAAGAGATGGGGGAGGAGCAGGGCAGAAAATGAATTTTACACCCATCAGAAAAGGCTCAAAGACCTTAATCTCATCAGAGTTGACTCAAGGAGGGATTAACACACACACACAATTGGGTGGAGTAATCTATTTAATCTGGGTAGTAAATGAGCCTAACACTCATCAGAATTAGCTCAAGGAGGGAATAATATACACACTCAATTGGGTGGAGTAATCTATCTAACCCTGCAGGAAAATAGGAGGGGAAAGGGATAAAGAGAGAGGGGCAAAAGAAGGGAGGGCAGATTGGGGGAGGGAACAGACAGAAGCAAATCCATTTTGAAGAGGGATAGGGTGAAAGAAGATAGATAATAGAGTAAATATCATGGGGAAGGGAATAGGATGGAAGGGAAACAGATTGGTTGATGTCTTGTGGAGGGGGAGGAAAGGGAGGGAGGGAGAAATTTTTGGAACTCTAAATCTTATGAAATTGAATGTTGAAAACTACCCTTACATGCAACTGGAAAAATTAAAATAAATGTTTGTTGCACTGATTAAAAAAAAAAAAAACTATGCAAAGACTATTTTTTTCTAAGAATAGCATAGAACATAAATACTAAACATAAAGGAGTATGTTCCCATCCAAAATAAGAGAAGAGTCTTTTCTTCATATCTCCAAAGACTTCCTTTAAAGAGGAACAACCTCCTTCTAACTCCATTTTCCATCTGCTGCTCTGCATGGATTTGACTTTTGATTTGGCTTTGAGAAAACAGCATGCCCCTGTGCCAGGTGCCCCTCTCCCCTTTTCAGATTTCTTTTGTGTATTTTCTTCCCATATTAGATTGCAAACTAGTATCCCTAGTGCTTAGCATTGTGCCTGGCACATAGTAGGTGCTTAATAAATGTTTCTTGAATTAATTTTAATTGAATTCATATATTAGCTCTCAGTAAAATTATGAAGTTAGGAAGACAGATTAATATAGTTAAAAGAATAAAAGGCCTAGGATCTGGAGTGCTAGCTCTGTTCCATTGGACTCTTATGATCTTGGACAAGTCACTTAACTCCTCTGAGCTTTAGCTTCCTCCTTTGTAAAATGAGAGGTTGGACTGGATGATCTCTATGATCCCTTTTAATTCTAAAGTTCTTGGATTCTAGGTTCCTGAGATAGGTCACTTTACCTGGATTTCTAAGAACTAATTAATCTCTGGAGAAAGAACTGACTGAGTTGTTCAAATTCTCTTTTTACCTTGTCTGGATCCCCCCACCCCCCACCCCCAAGCGAGTCTTTTTCAGTCGTAGAAATGACAGTCATGTTTAAGGATTCACATCTGTAATTAATGTGTGGGAGCTGGAATGATATCACTTCATCCCAAGCACACTACCTGTCTGCTAAGGAAGGGGAGGGATTATACAAAGAAGGCAGCCTTCTCTCCAAGCTTGAAAGGCAGAAGAAACTACATGGGCATGAGCAGTTTCTCACAAATGTTGGGAATTACATCAGCACATCAGACCAGTGAGTATCCAGCTTGGTGTTGATTGATCCAAGCAGGTGGGCATAAATGCTGACATAAAGAGAAGACTGGGGAGAATAAAAGGCATGCAACCACCTTTTAGTCTCTTTCTGAACATTACTCAAGTTTGTACAACATTACCTACAGCCTATTTATGATTTGTTGGTGCAAGTTGGGCAATCAGATTATAAAACAGTTTCATTGAGTCATGCAAATGACAGATGAGCCCACATTGCAGTACTGTCCAGACTCTGGGATTATATTCCACTTTAGGAAGCACTTTGTATGAGGGGGTCAGTTTAGAATATTTCATGTAGTTCAAGAATTTTTTTTTTCATTCCAATAGCATAAGGTGTTGTTTTTTTAAAATCTGATCTTGGAAAAATATTTTTCCTTGTAGAAAAAGCCCCCTCCCAGTCTTGGGTTACAGAAAGTATTCTCCACTTTGAAAAAGTATGAGTCAGGGGAAAATAAAACAAACATCTGATATAAATTGAAGGGGCTGTACTATATTACCTGCAGGGTTCTTTCTAGCTGTTATATTCTATGGTATTTCAGTATCAAAATATAGCCCTGTGAGCTAAGAGTTTAAAAAAAAACACTAGTACTTTGGTCTTAGAATTCATCAAAGCCAAGAGATTAAGTTTGGAACTTTGATGAATCAATGTTCTAAAATTGGAAGATAGGTAAAGGATTCCTCCAATTCCTCCCTCACCAAGCATGCATCTCCCATGATTCCCCCTTTTGGCTAGGTGAAAGGGCAGCACATTTTCCCAATGCTGATTGGTTTCACAAACTCAGTGTCATTCTATTAAACAGTTCAATTCAACTGCTTCTTTGACTGAATGGATTAGCCCAGTTATTCTTTTTTGTTCCAATATGTAACTAAGAAATAAATGAAAATCTCATTATAAAAAGGTGTCCCTAGTTCCTGGAAGACTGATGCCTGGCTTTTTATTTTGGGTGGATATAAAAATTTCATATATAACAAATTATAATTTTAAAAAGCTATTTGTGGGCCAGGGCAGTTAGGTGGCATAGTAGATAGAGGGCTGAGCTTAGAGTTAGGAAGTCTCATCTTCATGAGTTCAAATCCAACCTCAGACACTAATTGTATGATCCTGGGTGAGTCACTCAATCCTGTTTACCTCAGTTTCCTTATCTGCCAAATGAGCAGAAGGAAATGGTGAACCACTCCAGCATCTTTGCCAAGAAAATCCCAAATGGTGTCACTAAGAGTTGGACATGACAGAAATGACTGAACAACAACAACAACAAAATTTGTAGTCCTAGTTGTTATTATAACAACTCATAATAATAATAATATAATACTAGTAGTATAATACTAATAATAGCTGACATTTGTTTTATGTCTCATTTGAGGAAGACACCTATACCATGAAAAGTTTCATTAGTCCAAATAGAAAAGATATTTCCTACTGATGGCAAATCTTTCCTCATATTCCCACTTTCTAATGATCCTGACTTAATCAAGCTCTGGAATATCTAATTGCTACCAGATCCACAGACATTCAAAAGAGATTGCCTAGTCATCTAAGTTGGAGAAACAAAGAGAATGAAAAAAAAATATTACCCAGATTGCATGTGATTAGATATCTTGCTAGGTACTGCAAATGGACAATGAGGAAGAAAATGGTATTAGGTAGTAATTTTATTGATCTCAAGTTTTTTCCTAATGCAAAAGCCCATCTCTTGAACAGCACTACACTTTTGTTGATACTTTATAGCTATTATTGATGGGAATACCATGACCTCAGAAGACTCAAAATTGTAGATGACCAAAGAGTGAATGCAAAGATACATGACAAATTTAGGCAGGCTATAGCATAAATACAGAATAAATACAAGGATTTGTGCATGAGAAGTGGTGTAGAAGACATCATCAAGGACATTTGTAACCAGAAAGAGTGAGGGAAAAACAGGTAGATAGCCCAAGTACTGCAATGTAATCAATGAAACACTAAAAAACCCCCCAAGGCAGGTCTCCCTCATGTTGCATAAGTTCGCTATGGAATGATTTATGAAAAGCTAGGTACAAGAATTGTGAGGGATTAGAAGTGAATTGCAATCTGCTTGAATGGAAAGAGTAGCTGTACCACCAAGATCATAGATTCAAGAAGTCTTGAAATAAATTGATATATAATGCTTTATGATGTACAAGGTGATTGACATACATTATCTTTGATTTTTAAAACAATTCTAAGAGAAAGGTATCTGAGGCATTACCATTTTCATTTTATAAATGAGGAAACAAGCTCCTAAAAGTGAACTGGCTTCCATAAGATTCCATAGCTAGGAGGCAGCTAGGTGTCACACTGGCTCTGAATTCAGGAGGACCTGAGTTCAAATCTGGCCTCAGACACTTGACAGTTACTAGCTGTGTGACCCTGGGTAAGTCACTTAACCCTCATTGCCTACCAAAAAACAAACAAAAAGTTTTCATAACTAGGAAGTAATGGAATTGAGTTTCACATTTAGGTCTTTTGGGTATAAATTCAATGTTCTATCCATCATACTATAATGCTTTATTGTTGCTGCTGCTAACAAAGCAGGAAATCCAACCCTGATAGAACAGGGAATAACATGAAAGGGCTAAATGTTTCCATCTTGATTCTCATTTTCAACACAAAGATCCCCCTACAGATTGCCAGGCTAGTTCAGTTGATTAGAATAAAGGACTAATGAAGCCAAGGTCAAGGGTTCAGTCTCCTGTGGGACAGTTAATTTTATTCTTTCACTGTCACACCTATAGATTGTATCCCTAAAGCTAGATCAGCTCCCTGATTCACTAGGAGGACCAGATGAGAGTATATAGATGGATCAGGTCATCTTATCCCTCCTACTAATTAGAATAAGTCAGATTTCACATCTAAAAATGAGTCAATATCATTGCCCTCATGTTTAAAGGATATTTTTTTTTCTCCTGTAGTAGGGAATAGAGATAAACCAATTAGCTCAAGGGAATAGAGTCAGGCTTCAAACTAATAACCTTGGCTTCTTGATTCTAACCAAGTATTTCTGGCAGGCCCATGGAGAGAGCCAAGGTCTACTGGTTTCTGGGTTTTAGGCCAATTCATAGATACTCCTTGTTTCCCTTTCTCCTCCTCTCACCTATTCTCCTACAGTTATTCCTAGAGAAGATCTTGCAGCAAATAAGAGTCCTGAATAAGAATAAATGCACAAGGGGAGGAAGTAATTTCTTTTTTACACAAACTAAGTGTCTGAAAGCAAAGGGGGGCATAGAATACCAGATGAGCTTCCTTTTTTCCCCCTTGGGGTAAACTGTAAAGTTGGCAACATCCTTTTGTGCTGCAAAAACTAATAATATTATGTTGATATGGTTTTCTTTTATGCTACTGTACAATGTTTGAAGTCTCCAAATAAAATCCCTTGATACTTTATATTTTGGGATGAGGCAAAGGCTCCAGCAGCACTACAGCTTTTTTGTACCATACCGGAATACTATGAATACAAACAAGATAAATGGTGTGTCAGCTGGGGCTATTTGGCTATGTCCCTAGGGATCACTTAAGTATAGCTATATCTCTGCTGTTCTTTTGGGTTAAGAGACAGGAGCCAGAAGTGTTATATAGTAAAGATGGGAAATTTAGGAAAATATAGAAACATAGACTCTTAGAACTAGAAGGGGCCTTAGAGACTAGCCAGTTTACAAAGGAATCTGAGGCCCAGGAAGAGGAAGTTATTTGCTTAAACAAGATAGTAGAAGAACTAGGCCTAAAATTTAGGTTTTCAGACTCTAGCCTGGTTCTTTGCTATAGGTGGAGGACCAGAAAGGTCTCTGAAGATCTCTTCTAGTCTGATGAATATGTAGCTTTGTGTTCTCTGGCACTGTCCAACCCCCCCAGCCCCTAGCTCTGTGAGATGCTACTGAACTAGGTTCTTTACCTTGTCTCTGAAAGTGAAGGGAAGATACCTGAGATCAAGTTCAAGGGACTGAGATGGGGAAACCTTATCCTTACAGGTGTTTCTTAAGCTCTCTGTCAAGGTCTGCATTAATTAATTAGTTTAATGGATTCTGTTGTATAGCTCCAGGCAGAGATAATCAAAGTACAGTACTTATTTGTCTTTTGCTTTCACCAATGGTGTTTCATAAATGTGCATCCTTATATTAGCTCTAAATCCTTTATATAAGAAAATTTGTGCTCTGGCTATCTCCATTGCCATGGTAACAAGGTCCCTAAAGAGTGTACAGATGCATAATGTCCTACTCCATTCCTGAATACCCTGGAAAAATGTGATAACAAAAAAAGATCATAATTTGAATGTTGTTTGTCCAGGCCTTTTTAACTAGTATGAGGCTGTATGTTGTGATGAGAAACACTAGACTGGGAGAAAAGAGACTTGGGTTTTGTCTCTCTCAGCCTTTAACTCAAACTATGAACCAGGCAGGTGACTTTGCACAGCCCTGCCATACTTAAATCCAATTCACTTGCAAGTCAAGACATCACCTTCCTGATGTCATTGGTCTTCTTTGAGAACAAAGGACAAAAAACAACAATGACCTATATCAAGTCATGCTTCTTTTCTAGATCTCAATTTCCTATCTACAAAATGGAGTTGATTGATATTGATTCCATGCAATCTGACAAACATTCAAGACAGTATGCTATGGGCTTTAGGTAAACTCCAAGATCTCTTCTAGCTTTATAATTCTATGTGAAACTGATCTCTGAACATCCTCCTTTCCCAATCTAGGTGGTACCCTTTATCTCCGTTTTCCAGACATGGGCAAAATACTCAGGAAGCTAGGGAAAAACTGCCCTAAAATCATTTAAATGACAGAGTACTCAATACTTTGATTCACAAATGTCTCATTTCCTTATGCCAAGAATTCAGGAGCTTAGTATATACTGAATACCTGAAAGCCATTGTCATTCATATACCTAAAGGATCTGATTAAGTCATCTGACTATCAGAAGTATGTATGTTCTCTAACAGAGACTAGACATATTGCTTGGGAGCACATAATACCTTTTCTCTATATGAGCATTTAGAGGACAATTTAGGAGAGGCGTATTTGACAAGGTAGAGAAATTCAGGGATGGACCACAAAAATGATTGCTTTCTTCTTCTTTAGGAAAGGATGTTTCTGATACTATTGCTTCTGGTTTCTTATTCAAGTCCATCATTCACCCTTGAAAATTCATAAGAAAGTGGTGAACTCAGAGCACAGAATGAAAAAGTATAGTTTGAAAAGATTTCAGCAGTCAGAGGGTACGGATATCTTCACCAAGGCATGCTGTATGTTTATGGCATAAGTATGCCATATATGTGCACGGTGCATCTATATAGAGCTTTGTTTGGAAAGTGAGTTGCATAAATAATCCAAATAACAAATATGGGCTGCTAAAATTTCCTGTCCTTCTTTCAAGAAACAGAGGATTGTAACTAGGGTAGATCTATAGAGCTTTGCCCCACAATAGAAAATATAGAGGATTCCAATAATATTGTCTGAGTGGGGCTTCCTCCCTAAGTACCTTGCCTTGGTTCCATCTCCGGTATAGCAGGTTCTTCCTTGAGTGGGTTTTCTCTCCTGGACCACACCATAGGTGCCTCCCTACTCCAGATCTATTCCAGGTGCAATAATTATTTTGGGGGTCATGACAAAACTAAGTAGAGGAACCTTACACATCCTTAGCTACAATGTACTTTAGTTTCACTGATCTATTGATTAATTCACTAGGCATATATTAATCATCTGTGATGTGCCAAGCACTATACTAGGTAATGTATACATGGTAAACTATAAAGTGCTATATAGTTGAGTACTTATTATTACAAGGGGAATCAAAGAAGAAGTTACAATTCTTGTCCCTGAGGAATTTATAATTTAGTTGCAGAAAAAAGATATACAATTGCACAATAAGTACACAGCAAAAGAAAATGCATGAGAAAGTAGGCCAAATTGTATACTGAGTATCAAGAAACTGAAAGGCCAATGGGGTGATCAAGGCTGGTTTGCCAGCAGTCATTAAAAGAAATTTTCTTGAAGGTAATCTCTAAGCTAGATCTTAAAGTAACTGAGTGATTTAGATTGTCAGGGAGAAGGCAGAATGAACATATCTGGAAGGTGAACATTCTGACATAGAAATAGGGAAGGGGTAAAAAATGTTGGGATATGTTAAAGAGCAATGATGGTGAAGAAAAATTAGAGATGAAGTTGGATAAATGGGAGGGAGTGTCCAGATGACCAATGATCTTACATGAATACCAGACTGAGAACTTTAGGTTTAATTTGATAGGAGATATGGAACTACCATAAATTCCTAATCAGAAGAGTGGCATAAGATCAAAGGATCCTAAAGTTTAGATCTAAAAGGGACTTTATCATACATATGGTGTTTTTACCTGGCAGCTACATACTAGATTAGACTGAATCAGAGAGAGATAAGAGTGGGGGTGGGAGTAAGGGCAGATTATGAAAATCAGTTAGGAAGCTTTGTTAATAAAGCAGATGCAAAGTAATTAAGGTGGTAGCAGACATAAACTTCAAATACAAGTAATATTGTGCAGAAAGAAACAGCAGTCCTCTCTGACTGATTGCTCTATGTAGGAAAATAGTTTCTAATACAGTATAGCAATTCTAGCTAGAAAATGAGCAGAGCAGGGGTTTTATATAAGTTCCCATGCATTGAAAAGGTAAGAAAAGACCACATTGTAAATTTGGCTCCTAGACTTCAGGAGAGCAGAGTTCTTCTATGAGGCTGATGGCTGCCTGTTGATATCCATCATGCCCTAATTCCACGTACCTGAATAGAGTTATGATGCAATATGCAACAGGTCCTAATCACACACCACATCTTGCAGATATAGTACAGAATATAATTTTCATTTCTCTGAGAGAGACATAGCTATCTCTCCTTCAGGCTCAAAGAAGCTGACTCTGTCTACATCTAAGACCTGATGACAGTTTAAATATCTCCAATTACCAGGTTTCATTAGCTAAGAAGGACAGATTAAGCAACAGAAGCCCCAACAACCTTAGTTGTACTAACACTGTTTTTCAGAACCAATGGATGTCTTGCCAAAACAAAGAATATCAGGATGAGATACTATGAATATCAGTTTCTTTTTCTCTGGTTGTGGGGAGGATAATTTAAGTCCTTATAAATTGCTTTAAAAATGAAAATGTTGAAAATTATTGCTGTCTAAGATAAGTAAAAAAATAAAATATCACCTTAGGTTATTCGAATAGAAATGGTATAAACCAAGCCTCTATTTTCAGGCTGTCTGAGAAAGTCCATATTTTTATAGAACAAAAAACCAACAACTATAATCTCCTTTCTCCACCAAAATTAAAAAGCAGTTCATTTAAAATACATTCATACTAGACTATTAGGGAAGCTAATTGTGCTGTTCTTTGACTAGGAAATAAAACTAGAAAAGTATTGTTATTGGATATTATTATTTATTGGTAATCAAGAAAACAATCAATCACATACTTACAGAGATGGTACCACTACAAAATTAGCAAACAAGTATTTTATGGTTTTCAACAGTAGCAAGAAAATAGAAGCCCATGAAATTAGATTTATGTAATCATATAGTTCAATAAGTTTACTCTTAGAAATTATCTAAAAAAGATGAAGACAACTATGCTTTAGAAATCTTACTATATATACTTTTTCAGTAGATTTGCACAGGGACATTTTTTTCATTCTCTTTTCAGATGTTCTGTGATGAGAAAGGAAGGAAGGGGGCATGAAACAAAGCAGGAAAAAAGAAAGGAAGAAAGAAAGGAAGGAAGAGAAAGAAAGAAGCAAAAAAAGAGGGAGGGAGAAGGAAACAAGAAAGAAAGAAAAGTATTAATTGATAATTGTTCTGGAGCCTCACTATAATGTCACTTAAATGTAGAGAAGATTTTTACTTCATTGTGGCTCTCAAATGATTTTTTTCTTTGTTGGATCATTGGAACCTTATCAGAAAAAGGTTGTTGATACTATCTATTATACCATATATTAGAATTAAGTGAGTTTTCTTTGGAACCCAAAGGAATTATTATTAAATGTATCAGAAGAACCTCCTTATAATACAGCACTGAAGCTTTGCGGATAAAAAAAAGGCTCTTCAGCTAATGAGAGGAGAAATTTTATAAGAATTTAAGAAAATAGGTAAAAGATTAGGAAAACCTTATAATTAGACTCATCTGATAACCCAAGGCCCCTTGAGAGTAGGAATTTTGTGTCTTACATATTTTTATATCCTAGTACCCTTTTATCCCACTCAGGGATTTGCATACATTGGTTGCTCAATAAATATTTGAAGAAGGATGAAGATAGGCAGGCAGGAAGGAATGAAAGCAAGAAGAATGAGAGTTGGTTTTTGTACAGAACTGAGATATTCACTTAGTGTTGTTTCCACAATGACCTAGGAGTGCCACATAGAGAGTAATTTTCAGGTTCTGCCCAACGAAATTTATTGTGCTTATCTTTATGTGAGGCCCAGCCCAGGGGAGCTATAGTCACCCTATGCTTGAATGATTCATAAACAAAATGCTCTTCAATTTAAAAGGATTTTTAAGTAGGATAGCCCCAGTATGCCAAATGGGAAGTTCAACAATCAACCATGCTCCCTCACAAAATAGGCCAGATAGATTCCTGTGATGCTGTGATTCAAGGCACAATTTTAGGATCTACATATCATTGCAATGTGGTAGAGTAGAAAGAACTGTGGATTTGGAGTAAGAGGACCTAGTTTCAAATCCTGATTCTGCCACTGTTTCTGTTGTCTTTGAGAAAGTTTCTTAACCTCTCTAGGTCTTAGTTTCCTCTTTTGTAAAATGAGGGGTTGGAATAGATGACTTCTAAGACCATTTCTAGTTTCAAATCTATGAACTTATGCATTGTGCTGACTCTTTCACCAACACTTTTTAAAAAAGTATATAAATTCCACAAGATGCCAGACAAATCAATGCTTGATTCTCATCCCACCTAGTCCATTGGTGGCTGAAAAACTTGGTGTTGCAACACTCAACCTAGTGTCTAAAGAAACTGTTCTATTATTAAGGAATACAGTAGTTGCAGAATGGCATTTGAAAATCTGCCCATGCAAATTGGCTTGCACACTTATTACACCAGATACATTTCCAGACAGTTTTGGATTTTCAGGAAACATTCAAAGAAGCCTAGCTCCTAATTTCAGTTTCATTGACCATACCTGAGTGGTCAAACAATATCTCTGAACTCTTTTTCCAGAGTGTTTAATAGAGTAGGTTATGTGTACTGTTCTACTTCATAAACTAAACAATCTTAGATATGAAGTTATAGTAAATAGGTGGGTATGACAAAGAAAACGTTATTTTGGAGGTTTTAAGGGTGTCAAAGGGTATCTAACTTGTGTGAACTTGTATTCAGGTACCTCCTCTCCCAAAGCTCATATGTCAGTATTTATTTAATCAGAAGATCATTCTAGGCCAAGAAGTACTCTGTGTTTAGCTAGCTGCAAAGTTATCCTTGAGAGGGAATGCTAGGCATGTCCTTGTAGCTATTCACCTAAGGTGAATGCTTAATGGGTATTAATAGTCTAACATGGAAGGATACCTCAGTAGTTTCTTAGGCAAGAATTACCTGGTGATTGCTTGAAAGATATGTCTCTGAGGTGGTCTAGTTAGAAGTAGATGAGTTAAACGTTTTGATCTTGTGACCTGGTTTGTATCAAGAAAACAACAATGTGGTTAGTTCAAGACACTGGAAACAAATTATAATCATCTGAATTGGCTTAATCAAGGTTGGCAAGGTTATTTGGGGATTTTTCATTTTGCTAATCCATTTTAACTGTGTAGACAATAGGACTTTGTACAGTAACCCCTCTTCTCCTCCCCCTTCTCTCCAACAGCACATAGATCAACCAGTGCTTTAGAAGTACTTAGACTCTGCAAGTGACTCATCCAAAAACTATGGCTTAATGGAGAAAAAGACTTTATAAATGGGTCTCCTAAAAATCCAAGGATTATACATGAAGCAGAAAATTCTAATGTACATAACCAATTCGACATCATCAATGTGATGGGCAGGGTAAAAAAGCTTATAGCTAAAGAGAGATTGCAACCTTGGAACTGAGTTGTAATGTCTAGTTGATCACACATAATGAAATAAGACAAAGGTCATTTCAGACAAAAGTTCTGAGTATCTAGGGAAGTTAGAGCTCTTAAAGGAACTGAGATCTAACCCTCTCATTTTACAGATAAGGAAAGTGAGGTCCATAGGGTTTAAAAGACTTATCCAAGCTCACACAGCTAGTGAGTGGCAGAATTGGAAATAAACCAAGGTTTTCTGATTTTCAGTACAATCCTCTAGTGCTTATGCATTTGAATAAAGGTTTCCATTATCTTTACATAAGAAGGAAACATGTACAGTTTATACTCTTGTATGTGCATAGTAATCTAGGTACATAGAAATAATAGGATTTTAAAGCTAAAAATGCTACTAACTCCATGAAGTTCAGTGAATAGTGTGTGACAACACAACGGTTGTAATAATATAATCAAAGTACTGTGGGATGATGGGAAGTAGTAGTCTGGGCATGAATGGAGCAGACCCCAATTATATGACAGAGAAGGGCATTTAAAATTGATTTACCACATTGTCAAGCTATATTTACTCTTTTTTTTAGGACAGTGTTTATGGAAAGAGGAGGTGATTCTGGGGTAGTAAAAAATAGTAGAATATTGTTTTAAAAGTCTATCACAATCTGATAGCTTCCAGTGAAACTCTTCTACTTACAAAGATGTTTTAGATCAGAATAGTTCATTCATATTATTAAAAAAGTGAACT
The DNA here is from genome assembly GCF_019393635.1 of Dromiciops gliroides. Lineage (NCBI taxonomy): Eukaryota > Metazoa > Chordata > Mammalia > Microbiotheria > Microbiotheriidae > Dromiciops > Dromiciops gliroides. Next base: position 408,235,272 of record NC_057862.1, read on the forward strand.
CAAAGCCCATGATGTTTGAGAAGCATTCCATTTAAAATTCAACTTCATGTCACAAGTAACTTGAATTCTGTATTCCTTGTTCCACCATTAAGACTGTATATGTCTACTAGTACATATATTTAATTGTATATAATGTTATCCATATGTCCATCTCCTTTATTTAGCCTTAAGGATTCTTAATGGCAAAGCCTGTGTCTCATTTTTACATTTTTTCTGTATTTCGAACCTCATAGTCTCTATTATTGGCCCACCAGCATGGCTAATTCAATTGAAAATCTCAAGACTTCCCCTTACCCCATGTACCTCTTGGTCTTCTTTTTGGGATTTCATCTATTTATTAACTTAAGATCCACAGAAATCTCACACTAAAGCCTCATTGTGGCATGGAGGTGACACTGGGCTTTCTAAAGACTATGCTGGTAGTGCAAATGATTTCTACCTCTGCTAGAAGAACTTCAAATACAGCCAGTGACATACTGTGCTTGTCAAGGGAAGACCAGGCTAATTCAGGGAGGACACCAGGTAATGAATTCTTCTGTCCCAGCAACTTGGTGAAGACTGATGTGATCCATATAGGTTTGGGAAGTCATGATATCAAGGAAAATTATGGATCCTTAAAATACTAAAGTATTAATTCAAATACTGACTACATAACATTATACTGGTGACTGTGAAAACTCAGTGTTTGCCTGTGAAGAACATATAAGCACATACATCATTACACAGGTCTAAATATGTTACTAAAAATATCTACTCTTGACTCTTAAGGTTCATCAGTAAATTATATCTCTAACTTTTTTTTCCCCTAACACAAAGATTAAATAGTCTCATTCTGGGCTCTTAATCCTCTAAAAATAAATGGAAACATCATTCAAGTAAACCAAAAACAAACAAACCCTATTTGGCTTCAGAAACAGAAGCAATTTATGACCATTTCAGCCTCAAAAAATATTGTTATGTCGGGGCGGCTAGGAGGCACAGTGGATAAAGCACCGGCCCTGGATTCAGGAGGACCTGAGTTCAAATCCGGCTTCAGACACTTGACACTTACTAGCTGTGTGACTCTGGGCAAGTCACTTAACCCCAATTGCCTCACCAAAAACAAAAAAACAAAAAAATATTGTTATGTCCCTGAAGGCAGATAACAGAGCATTAGATTAAGAACAAAAATAAAAATGTAGTGGTACAATATACTCATTTGAAGATAGATTATTAAAGGAGCCATTTGTAACAGTTATTTTCACAATGTATATCCAGTTTGAAAACCAACAATTTGTATATCTTCCCAGAATCTCAATAGGAAGGTACAAAGACCTTCAAAGACGAATGAGGGTTGAAGGGAAAAGAACCCTATAAACCTTGTTGTTTCCCTACATAGTATGTAATTTCTTTGAAATCAGGGACTTTAAAATTTTTGGTCTTTGTTTTTTGTCTGTAGGCCCTACTACCTAGCAGGATTTTAATGAATGCTTGTTGATTGTGATAGATTACAAGAAGGATAAATTTGCTTCTTTGCCCCCCTGGATTTAGTTTTGCCCATCGGGCCAAACAGAACAATTCTAATCTTTCTTCTGTTAGATTACTCTTTCAAATACTTGAAGATTGCAATAAAATTGCACCCCAGTCTTTTTTTTCTCCTCCAGGGTTGAGGGATTGGGACTGAATTTGTGATTTAATTGGTATAGAGAATTTTGGGATTAGGAAATTCCCCCAAACTGATCACAGGCCTCTTTGCTGTATGTATAGTTTTAGAGAGTTGACTTGTTTAGGGTCACAGCAAGTATTTGTTAAAGGAGGTACTTTAAACCCAGAGAGAGAGAGAGAGAGAGAGAGAGAGAGAGAGAGAGAGAGAGAGAGAGAGAGAGAGAGAGCGCAAGCGAGAGCTTAATGTGTTCATTCATTCAATAAACATTTAATGCCCGATATGCACAAGAAAGCCATGTGCTATATGATGTCAGGTGTGCCTTAAATTAACATACAAAAGGCATGTAGTTCTTGGCATGTAATGTCAGTTTTCACGGACGTCCCACAAAAAGCCAGATGACAGAATTGCAATGCTTCGGATGAGATGATTGTGTGGCAGCTCTTGCTAACATGTAAGCCTTGATCATACTTGTAAAAAGTCACTGGAGATGGGGAAAGAGGAAGTCTTACAAATAGTTTTTTTAAGTGAAAAGGAAAAACTCTTGCAAGTTTAGCTTCCAGATTAAAGGATTCCAGAGAAGAGCGAGCATCCAACTCTCTTTGCCCCCTTAAAAATAAACCCTAGGGCCCTGCCTCGAAGTAGCTGAAGATGGTGGAACCATGGGGGGTGGGGAGAGGGGGGCGGAGAGAGGGAATCCCATTTGGGTGTGGTTTCCCTTCAGTTTTATACAGTCACAGTTTTGGGTGTTTGTTTGTAAGGTGAGCCGGAGTGGGGAGGGATTATTGAGCGAAGTGAACAAAAGCTAATATAGAGACGGCGAAGGGGCAGGGGCTTGGGTTCCTCCTTGGGAGGACTGGGGAGTGGGAGAGGAGGGTCTAGGAATGGCCCCCGAAACAAAGCCCCTCCGCTTCGGAAGAATGCATCTGCAGTGCGTGGGGAGGGAGTCCCAGGGTGGGGTGATGGGCGGATGCTTCTGACAGGCCCTGGGTGGGGGAGGGGGGGACGGAAGCACTCGTTTCTGCTTTGATGAGGGACGGTTGGTCCGAAGCGGGAGGGCTCTGTTGTCTACGTGAATCTGTGTGAGGAGCAACGGTCACCGAGGCAGCAGAGACACTAACCGCCACCTGTAGTGACCCGAAGCTCGGGCTGCTCAGACTGAGCCAGGGATTTCCGCGCTTGCGCACTCTCTTCTCCCCCTCCCCCCCTCCCGCGCGCTCTTCAGTTCCCTCCTCTCGGGGCCGCGCCTTCCTCTCCAGGGCCACCGCCGCCGCCGCAGTGTGTGGTATTTAGCGGGAACGCGCGGCAGACTCGAGCACGAGCGAAGCGGCGGCGGCTGAGGCAGCAGAGGGAGCCGCGACGGCGGCGGCGGTTGCAGGGCGCGTTCTCGAGAGGCAGCGGCAGCGGCAGCAGCAGCAGCAACAGCAGCAGCAGCAGCAGCAGCAGCAGCAGCAGCAGCAGCAGCAGCAGCAGCGTGTCTCGTCGGGCGGCGCCGCGGCCTCTGTGTGAGGGGGAGGCGGAGGTGGCGGCGGCGGTGGCGGGGGCTGGAGGTAGCGGCGGTGAGGTGGAGGAGGAGGAGGAAGAAGAAACGGAGAAAGCCGCGCGTTTGAGACGGAGCGAGAAACGGGGCCCCGGTCGCGCTCTCCGCCCACCGGTAAGTGCGGCCCAGCCTGAGGGAGGAGCCGGGGCAGGAGGGGGGGGGGTGATCGGTGGGGGGGGAGGTGGCGCCGCGCGGGGCCCGAAGTCCGGCTAATGGCGGCCGCCGGCTCCTCGGAGGAGAAGCAGCCGCCTCGCCGCGAAGTGGGGGAGGAAGGAAGGGAGGGAGCGCAGGCCCTGCCCGGCGCCACGCAGCCGCCCCCGCGGGTAGCTCGCGGCCCCTGGCCGCCTTTGTCTCCGGCCTCGGAAGGGGAGCGAACCTGGGCCTCGCGGCTCGGTCGAGGCCGGCCCCGCCCCGCCCCCGGGGTCGGGTTTCCCCTGCCGCCGGGGGCCTTTTCCTTGGCGCCTGGGACCCCAACGGGCCAGGGGTGGGAGATGGGGAGGGGGCCTGGCCCTTAGAGCCCTGGCGGCCCCGAGCGAAGGGGGGCAGAGAAAGGCTTTCCGTCAGCCCGGGCGCCCGGGGAGGCGGGCCTCGGCGGAGGGGGAGGTGCCGGCCGGCCTCTGCTCGACTCCCTCGTGTGGGGCTTTGTTGTGATGGGGCCGGTGTTTGCGGCCAACATGGCGGAGGTCAGCTGAGTCTTGTACCGTGAGCCACCGAGCCGTCCCTTCCCTCCCCCCACCTGGCACCCTCCGACACCCCCCGTCACCTCCCTCTTTCTGGGGTTGTGGTCGTCATCTTCCTCCCTTCCAGACGTCCTAAACATCCGTCTCTGTAATGTGGGGCGTTAGTTCCTTTTCTCACTCAAGCCTGAGGCTTGTATTGTGCAGTGCAGAGAATGCAATTTCCTCTTTATTTCAGTAAAGAACCTATGAATGAATGGGTTGCTGAACGAGAAAGATTTAGCATTTTAGTTTAAAGTCCAAGATAACCCTGTTCCCTAATCTCTCGGCTGGAAGTTTGGGAGAGTTGGCGGGAGGCATATTTATTCTATTTATTCAGGGCCATAATCCGAATGTCCTAATCAATTGTTCGCATGTGCTTCTTTAGGGTCACCTGGATATTTTAGTTGTCCTCTCCCTCACCCCCGTGACATAATGGACAGATATTTAGCATAGATTAGACTTATTTTAAGAATAATTTTGTGTTTTGAAAGTTGAATTGCCTCTGATTTATGAAGTCCGGCACATTCTGTATTAATGAACAAGGATTGTATCTTATTTCTTAGTTGAACAAACTTTCCTTTGATGAGCAACTGCAAGTTGCTCACTCGTAAGTGCATAGGGTAGAATCGGTAAACCAACATTTTAAAATATTTCATTGGGTAACCTCTTATGGAAGTGAGTTACCTTGGTTGGAGAAGCTTGGACACTGTTTTTGTGTGTGTGAATACTTGACAATTTATTATATTGTGATTTTAAAATTATTTTAGTGGACTCGTGCAGTTAAATATTGTAGGTATTGAATATTGAAAGTCTAGTTGCCTGAAGTTAAGGATCACTTCACCTTGCAACTTTTGGCCCAACAATAAGCAAAGTAGGGCAAAGTAGTGAAATGTCCTGTAGTGTTTACTTGCTTTTTAAAGAAGGCACAGCATACCATATTGGGTTTTTTTTTTTTCAGAATACCATATTGTATAGTATTGTGACAGTGTGGTAGCCTTATTTTTGCAATAAAGGAACAATCTAGGTTTAAGTTGTAGTAAAAGGATTTTGGTTAAATGTTAGAAAAAATTGTGATCCTGGGAGTTCCAGGATGGAAATATTCATTACTAAAGCTTGCTGTGGAATTTCATTTTCTGGGAATTTGAAAAATGGAGTAGACTTTCATACTGAATTATGCAGAACAGGTGTTTGGCAAAGGAAGGATGGATTACATTGGAAAAGGGGTCTTTTCTAGGTGTATGATGGGTGAATTTGCTTTCAATAATTCATTCAACAAACACTTTAAAGAACCTACTGTGTGCCGATCATTAGAAAAATACAAAGTTTAGATAAAGTGCCTTTTCTTTTGTAGCTGATAGCCTGAAGAATGATATAATCACAGCTATAATAGCTACTATTTATATAGTGCTTTACGGTTTGCAAAGTGCTGTACAAATAGCTCATTTTATCCTCACAACCCTGGGAGGTAGATGCTATTATGTAATATAATATCATGTATTACAGTTAAGTGCAAGTGCAATATGAAAACAACACTAGTTTAAAGAACATGATGAAGTTGATATGTATTGGATTTTTTATTTATATATATATATGTGTGTATATGTGCACATATTTATGTATATGTAATCTTTTGGTTTGGATCTGCAGTTTTATCTGTAGTTTTTAACAGTTCAAGTTTACAGCTGTTCTGCAATTTATAGTTTTAGAGAGTTGCCTATGGATTTGAGAAGTTAAGTAAATTGTCTGGATTCACATAGCCAGTGTGCCAGAGGATGAACCTTAACTCAGGTGGTCCTGGTTCCAAGCGCAAGCTTAGATTCTATTCCCTGTCATCCTTCCCACCTTTTACAGAAAACCTTTCCCTGGCCTCTTCAATTGTAGTGCTCCCCTTCCCCCCCACCTCCATTGTGATTATTTAACCTTTAGCTTTTTTATAGCTTGATCGTACATAGTTGTTTGCATGTTGTCTCTCCCCTTGAGACTGCCTTTTACCTTTCTTTGCTTCCCTAGCCCTTAGCATGGTGTCTAGCACATAATAGGTACTTAATAAATGTTTATTGATTGATATTGGAATAATAGTTATTCCCCAAAAGAAGGAACCAGACATTTATTTTTAAGTGCCTTTTATGTGCCAGGAGCTGTGCTAAGAACTGGACACATATTTCATTTGAACCTCACAACAACTCTATGGGGTAAGTACTATTATTATTCTCATTTTGCAGTTGAGGAAACTGAGGCAGACGGGTAAATCAGATTAAGACTTGCCAGGTTTACACAACAAGTGAGTCTCAATCTGATTTGAACTCTGGTCTTCTGGACTCTGTTTACTGGGCCATCCAGCTGCCAATGTAATAAAGTGATATGTTGGTAGAAAAACCAACTATTTCATTTTATTTTTGTCTATTCATTAGATCACCTTCCAGAAGCATTGATAAATCTAGTGCAAAAGCAATACTTTTTAATAAATAAATGTAAGCAAGTTCTCAGATTAGGAGCTGCCCCATTGATCAATAGCAGTATTGATTATATATTAAGAATAGGATTAGAGAATCTGAGAGTTGGAAATGTGAGATTTAAAATTGGATATTAGATCATAAATCTCCCCTACTTAACTTTTCCCTTAATTTATCTCCCAGACTAGTAAATGGAAGAAGCTTCTGGTTTTCTAGATAGAGCCTTTATTGTATATAAGGTGTTGTTGATTAGAAGGATAGGAAAATAGAAATACAGTACAAATCGTCTTAAATCTAGGCTTAGTCTATATTCCTTATAAAAACTCACCAAACCAAAAAGGCCACCTTTGGAGTGAGGGAGACCGTCTGTGCCGCGCCGCCAGGAGTCCCGCCAAGCAGGCAAAAAAGGCCTACTCTCGTTCTCTCCACCCCGAAAGTCAAAAAACCCGGCAGGCAGTTTGACATGCGCAGCAGGCGGACTGTTCATCTCCTCCCCAAAAGGGTGGTCCTTGAAAAACTGGCGTCTTTCAGTTATCCTAACCGACTGTTAAAAACTTTCATATTTTACCACAAAAGGACATCACAGATATCTAATCTAACCTGTCCCTGAAGAGGAATCCTGCAACATCTCACACTAGTGGTCATCCTGTCTTTGCTTAAACACTTTAATGAAGGACCACATTTTCATTTGTTCGGTTGAAGAATCAGTGTTGCAAATGGTATTGTGATAATAACACAAAAGTGTGCCATTCAGAGAAAATAAATAAGTTAATAACTTTATATATTATCATTCAAGGGTTGTGGTAGTATGATTAATATTTTGAAGCTATTTGTTGGGTTTTTTATTAGATGTTTTTCCTAAGGTTTGAATTAGTTTAATTATACGTAGATAAAATCTATTGTAAAATCAAGGTTTTGTTTCATCATTAAATATATTTGGTTTTCACATCATCAGCTATAGTGCTGCATGTATAATGATTATATGTGTCCCTCATTTAATCAAATACGGTACATAATTTTATGGACTTACTGTGAAAGATAAATTACGGTCTTCGTTACAAAGGGATTCCTTGACAGAATTCCTTGGACTCCTTAAAGCTATTTAAAGGAGGATTTGGGTTAAAGCACCGGCCCTGAATTCAGGAGTACCTGAGTTCAAATCCGGCCTCAGACACTTGACACTTACTAGCTGTGTGACCCTGGGCAAGTCACTTAACCCCCATTGCCTCGCCAAAAAAACCCCAACCCCCTCCCCCCCCCCCCAAATCTGGTCTCAGACACTTGACCCTTACTAGCTGTGTGACCCTGGGCAAGTCACGTAACCCTCATTGCCCTGCCCCCCCCCCCAAGAGGATTTGGGGTCATACAGCTTCTCAGGAAGACTTTTGTGAAGAGGAATAAAATATTTCCTGCCTTAAAGGAGCTTGCATTCCAAAACCAAGTAGAATTAGATTAACATGTATTCAAAAGTGTAGCATGTACAAATACTTTTGGTAATAGTAGTTGTTACTTATTTTCTTCTAAAAAGTCTTTTAAAAATATCTTTAGTATTTTGGGAATAAGATGAGACAATGCATAAATTTATAAGTTGTTACTATTTATTTCTTCCTATGGAGATTAGGCATTTTGTAATAGAGGCTGAAGTATAGTTATATCAATATGTAGTTCCCCCTCCCCCTTAAGAACACTGACAAATTGGAATGGAGGCAATATGAAAGTAAGACAACTTAATTTATTGGATTTTTTCCTAATTAAAAGGTTATAATTTTCTTAATATAAAAGGTTAAGCTCACCCAATTTAAATTACAGACAAGGGATATGTTACTGAATGTATTTAAAAATATACTCAAGATCTCTGTTTTGGCCAATTGAGGTAATGGTGGAAGAGAGGAGAGACTTGCAGAGAAATTTAACTTTGACTCTTAGTAACTATGGGACCATGAACAAGTCATTTAAGTTCTGAGTTTCAGTTCTCATCTGTAAAATAAAGGAGTTGAATTCCATGGTCTCTAAGTTCCCTGATAAGTTTAAAGTTTAAATATATTATCCTGTGATCTTAAGTAAAATGTTAGGGAGGAAGTCCTCTGGTGAGTGATTATGAAATTTTATTAAACTACTTTTTGGTTATAGTTTAGTTCATTTTAATTAAGTTTCTTAATATTATTACATCATAATTTGTCCTTTAAATGTGAATATTCACAACTCCTTATCAACTCTACAGACTTTCAGAAGTTGTAACCTGAATGGGATAATCAAGAAAGTCCATTGGGGTGAAATTATTCTTGGGACTGTGGTTAAAGTAATTAGAGTGTATTAATTCTGGGGCAAATTGGAAGTTTCCCCATTGCTATATTTTACAATAGTAACATCAAATTTTTTAAAAATGCCCATTTTTACACCATCAATTATATCCTTAATAGACTTTTCCCATTATCCCTTCCTTGTAACCAAGAAAAACATAAGCAAAATTGTATCAATTTGGCGATGGTGTGTGCCACATTCCTTATCCATAATTCTCCAAACATTGAATAAGCACATTTCTAAATGTCAGGCACTGTGCTAAACTGTAGAAAGACAACGAAAGGCAAAAAGTAGTTCTTAAGGAGCTCACCATCTAAAGGGGAGATAATTATGTGCAAATTGTATACACATACACATTCTGTGGATAGGTTGGGGTGCTGGCCCCACTGCTGTGCTGTTCCTCACACTCTTATGGCCTGATCCCAAGCATTTTCACAGATTGTCCCTACACCTGACCCCCCCACCCAGCTCTTTTAAATAGCATTTTTTCTGATTACATGTAAAGACAATTTTAAATATTGATTAAACATTTTTTTCTCCTTTCCTTACTTCCCCTCTCCTTAAGACAGCAAGTAATTTGATATAGGTTATGGGGGGTGGGGGCAAAAGTCATAAATATTAAATAGCTCCTTTATTTTTTGTTTTCAATTTACAATACCAAAGCATCGCTACAGTATATATAGGAAATGAATTTAAATTACATGTGAAAAATCAAATCTTGTAAATGGTAAAAAAAATAAAAAATAATTATCAAAAAGTTATTTGTGACTTTTGGCCCACCCAGTATATGCAGTCATGTAAAACATTTCCATATTAATCATGTTATAATAGAAGAAACAGACCAAAAGGGGGAAAAATACACGAAAAAAGTAAAAGTCAAAATGGTATGCTTTGATGTCCATTCAGACTCCATCAGATCTTTTTCCGGGTGTGTAAAGCATTTTTCATTATACGTTACTTGTAATTGTCTTGGATCATTGTATTGCTGAGACTAAGTCATTCATAGTCATTACAGTGTCATTGTGTACAATGTTCTACTGGTTCTGCTTACCTCATTTTGCATTAGTTCATGTAAGTTTTCCCAGGTTTTTCTGAGAGCATCTTGCTCATCATTCTTACAGAACAGTAGTATTCCATTGCATTCATATAGCACGAGTTGTTCATTCATTCTCCATTTGATGGGAATCACCTTAATTTCCAATTCTTTGCCACCACAAAAAGAGCTGCTATAAATATTTTTGTACAAGTAGGTTCTTTTCCATTTTTGTTCTTTTTTGGGATGCAGGCCTAGTAGTGGTATTGCGGGATCAAAGATTATGCACAGTTTGATTGTCCTTGGAGTATAATTCCAAATTGCTCTCCAGAATAGTTAAATCAGTTCACAACTCCACCATCACTGCATTAGTGTCCCAGTTTTCCCACAGTCCCTCCAACATTTATCATTTTCCTTATCTGACATATTAGCCAATCTGGTGTGAGGTGGTACCTCAGAGTTGTTTTACTTTGCATATCTCTAATCAACAGTGATTTAGAAAATTTTTTCATATGACTAGATCTAGCTTTGATTTCTTCATCTGAAAACTGCCTGTCATATCCTTTGACCAGTTATCAGTAGGGGGATGATTATATTCTTACAAATTTGACTAAGTTCTCTCTATATTTGAGAAAGGATGACTTTATCAGAGAAATTTGCTGTACTAATTGTTTCCCAGCTTTCTGTTTTCTTTCTGATTTTGGTTGCGTTGATTTTGTTTGTGCAAAACTTTTTTAAATTTAATATAATCAAAATTATCCATTTTACATCTCATAATGCTCTCTGTCTCTTGTTTAGTCATAAATTCTTCCCTTCTCCATAGATCTGACAAGTAAACTCTTCCTTGCTCTAATTTGCTTATGATGGTATCACCCTATATGTCTAACTTATATACCCATTTTGACCTTATTTTGGTATAAGGTCTATACATAGTATCTGCCATACTGTTTTCCAGTTTTCTTAGGAGTTTGATAAAAATCAAATAGTGAGTTCTTTCCCCAGAAACTGGGGTCATAGTATGTCTTTATGTCAGATCAGCAGTCTGAAGGCAGCACTGTTTATTTTTGCACATCCTGAGAGCTAAGAATGGTTTTTACTTTTTAAAAAGTAAAAGTTGTATTTTAAAGTGTACAAAAGCAGGCCTTTGGCCAGATTTGACCCCTCAGACCAGCTATAGTTTTTGTTGCCCCTGCTTTGCCCTCAGTAGTGGGATACCTAAATCAATGTAACAACTCTTAATATCCCTATAGGGGTGTCATTGAGAGAGTCATGGTCTTGATTAGGGTACTTTAGCATTTTCTTTTGCTTTTTTTGGTGAGGCATTTGGGGTTAAGTGAGGAGCCCAGGGTCACGCAGGTAGTAATTGTCAAGTGTCTGAGGTTGGATTTAAACTCAGGTCCTCCTGAATCCAGGGCCGGTGCTCTATCCACTTCACCAGCTAGCTACCCCATAGGATTTTCTTTAACAAAAGTTTCTGCCTACTTTGCAAACTTGTTTGTATACTTTTACGGTAATTTTCACTATAATTTATTCAGGTAGTATACTAAGTATTGGGAATACAAAGATAAACCCAACAAAACAGTCTCTTACAAGGAGTTTATATTATGTTTCATCCATTCAAGGATACTATGAATAAAAGTTGTTTTAATGCCAATTTTGAAGTCAGTTTAAAATATTAGTAAAAATTTCAGTGAATTACTTTATTGCTTAGACTAAAAAACCCAGTGATCTGAAACTTCTTTTGTTTATATATAGAAATTCAAGATGTACATGTTATTTCCTTGCCCTTGCTGAACTTACAAGATCAGGTTCATGGAATTTTCTCACATTGTGTTAATTCTTTTTGGGGAAAAAAAGAAAAATTGGTTCAATTCATTTCTAGTAATTAGTCACAGTGCATCAGATTGGACTAGTTTTACATTCAGCCATCATAGAGTTTGCAAGAATTTTAGCTTGGTTGAAGTAGTAACCCCAGGTGTGTGTAAATACTGGTAAATTTGTGCATATGGATTATATAATGTAAAAATTGTTGAAGATATGAAGAAATATAAGGTATATGTTATATGAAGGTATGCTATCTTTTTTTAATGGTCTTGGGGGGTCATTCCTGTAGGCTCAGAAGATAAAAGTGCTTTCCTCAACATTTTTTATTTCTTGAGATACCATGTATGATTACAATGATTTTGGAAATGGTAGAAGGCATAGAGTCATAGAAAAAATGCAGTTCTGCCTCAGACTCTAGGCAAGTCATTTAATGTCTGTGGTACAGTTTCCTTATATGCAAAAGAAGGATAATATTTGCATTACCTCCTTCATTGGGTTGCTTAAAGGAAAGTGTATTTATTGTAAGCATTCACAAAGAAAAAAAAACTGGAAATATAAAGAGTTACTTCTTTTTCTAGTTTAATACTACTAGGCCTTTTGTGTGTTTGTTTTTTTGATGAGGCAATTGGGGTTAAGTGACTTGCCCAGGGTCACACAGCTAGTAAGTGTTAAGTGTCTGAGGTCGGATTTGAACTCCGGTCCTCCTGACTCCAGGGTCTGTGTTCTATCCACTGAACCATCTAGCTGCCCCAGGCCTTTTGGATTTGGGGGAGAAACAGTTGTCTGTCTGGCACAGGGCTGTCAGAAACAAATTTATTTTCTAAATCTAAGATTTTTTTATGTGTGTGTATCTTGGACCCTTTTATGAGACTGGTGAAATCTGTAGATCCCTTCTCAGAATAATAATATTTTGAATACATAAAATACAAAGCATTACAAGGATTGTATTGATTGCATGTCTGGAATTCTCTTCTGTTTACCTCCTTGCCTCTGTTTCCTGGCTTCCTGTGTTTCCTTCAAGTCTCAACTAAAGTCCTATCTTCTGCAAGAAGCTTTTCTGGGTTCCCCCTCAATGCTAATTAATTAGTCTTCCCTCTCTGATTATCTCCAATTTATATTTGGTCTCTGTCTCTTTCTCATGCTGTTTGCATGTCTTCTCCTCCATTAGATTATCTTCTTGAGGGAAGGGACTGTTTTTCTTTTTCTTTGTATCTCCAGCATCTTTCACAAATGCACAAATACATATTAGGCACTTAATAAATTTGCATAGTGTGGCTATTGAAATGCAATTATCAAAATACTTTTTAAAAAAAGTTTATGGACCCCAGGCTAAGAATCCCTTAGCTTAGAGAAAAACATCCAATTTCTGGTTTACTGAAAATCCCTGTCCCTAAAGGATCAAATAAGATAGTATTTGTAAAGTGCTTAACACATAGTAGGCCCTTAATGAATGCTTATTTCCCCTGATGGTAATATTCAAGAAACCAAAAGGAAGATAACAGTGAGATAAATTTTAATTTAAAATGTTATTAGGGTTTTTTAACCAGTTGCAAAAAATATTAATGTTTAGAGCTATACCCTTGGGAATGATGTGCACCTGAAAATCAAGGTCAGGTGGTACTCAGCTATATTGATTGCTGTGGAAAATGAAAATTAAAGCAATCCGATTTTGCTATTAGATAATGCTTAAGAAAACAGCTTTAATAAAGTAGAGATATTGGTGGTGAAAGCCATACCACAGATGTTTGAGGAATGGATGGGTGGTGAGGAAATGGGAGATTGTAGTCCTTAAACATTATTAAGTGACTACTATGTGCCAGGCACTGCTAAGTGCAGGGAATACAAAGACAAAGGAAGCATTCAAATTTTTCAGTGAAAAATAATAAAAAATGTTATAGGGCTGGAAGGGCCCTCAGAAGCCATCTAGGCTAATCCCTTCATTTTACAGATGAGGAAACAGCCCAAGGAGATTACATGACTTGTCCAAGGTTGGTCAGGTAGTAAGCATCAGAAGTGGGATGGCTTAAATGATTTATTTCTGCAGTTTACTTTCTAAGAGAAAGTTACCAGTATTAAAGTGGCAACTGTAGGAATTAAAATCCAGGGAAAGGGTATTGCTTCTAGAGGCAGTAAGGAAGATAATTTAATGAAACCACTCAACCTTTTTTCACTTGGTTCTAGTATAAAACTTGTTATTCTAGACAGATGAACATTCTTCTGTTTACAGTGGCCTTGGGGATATTTGGGACTGCTGTGGAAGTTCAGGGCCAGACTAAGGAAGGCTTGGATAGTTTATTAAATTAATTATTTACAGGTTCACATTTAGGATTTGCCTGGGAATGATCCTATGGCTGGAGTTTACCTCCCAGAGATCTCTTAGATTTGGTGTGGTGACTGAGGGGCCACACTGAATTTTATAGATTTACTACCTACCAGAACTAATTTCTTTGTTCAATCCTGTATCTGAAGAAGTGCCAGATTTGCCAGTTGCTACCTATATGACCACAAGAAGTTACTTAACCTCTGGGCCTCAGTTTCTTCATTTTGTAGATAAGAGGATTTGACTAGATATTTTCTAGATATTTCAGTTTTAAATTCTAGACTACAGTGCTGTAACCATGGATTAGCTTTGACCTATTTTATAGAGAAGATGAGGGAGTAAGTGCGAGGCCATGATTCTGGATTCTACTTTGTGAAATCCCCTTGGGGAGCAGAGTTGTTCTCCCCACCCTCCACCCCATGTAAGAAGGAAAAAATAAATAAATATTTCTTATGATGTTTTTAATAGGGTTTAAAAAAATCCATGACCCTACTTTATGTTAAATTCTTAAAAATGACATGCAGAAAATTCAGCATTAAAATAGGTGATGACAGTATGGACCATAGTATGACCAATAAGCAAAAAAGCTCAGTAACATGAAGTTTATCTGTATTTTTTTTTCTTCTGTCTCTGCCAACACTTGAGGGTAAAAAAGAAAGCCCCTTTGTTCACCAAAACTTATTAGAAGATTACTGCTATAAAAATTAGAACTTGTAAGTTAGAAGTTCTAACATCTTCATTTTATTTTATTTTACTTTTTAATCATAAAAATATTTTATTTTCCAGTTACATTTTTTTGTTTGTTTTTTTGGGCAGGGCAATGAGGGTTAAGTGACTTGCCCAGGGTCACACAGCTAGTTAAGTGTCAAGTGTTTGATGCTGGATTTGAACTCATGTCCTCCTGAATCCAAGGCCAGTGCTTTATCCACTGCGCCACCTAGCTGCCCCCAATTTTCCAGTTACATGTAAAGATAGTTTTCAACATTTGTTTTCATAGGATTTTTAGTTCCAAATTGTTCTCCCTCTCTCCCTTCCCTCCCCCCTCTCCAAGACAGAAAGCAGTCTGATATAGGCTGTTATGTACTCTAATGTTGCTATCTAGCTGTACTGTCTAAAAGCTAATAAGTGGTCGCCAATAAATTATAAGCTTTAGCAAGAGTTAGACTTTTAAGCATTTATTAAGGAGAATAAGAATTTGGTGAAGAGAGAAAGAGGCCTAGATTCAGCTATCTCAGGAAGCCCGCATTTCTGCCCCACTCTCCACCAGAGTCCTGATGAAAGAGAGCCAGCCTCGCCCCTTCTTCCTCCCACAAGCCTCCTGTGAAACTGGAAACATCCCATCCACACACAGACACAGCTTGAAGCTAATTGGCTAGCAGCTTTGATAGACAGTATCCACAAGCAAACATCACTTCCTGACACCAAGGAAAAGCCACATGGCTTGCCCTCAGACACCTTTTCCTCATGGCAGAGCTTTCCTACAGTAACTCTCCAGCAGGTGGTGTCACTCCAATTGTTACTGTACAATCATATTAAACATATTTCTGCATTAGTCATATTGTGAAAGAAGCAGCAGAACACAAGAGAAAAACATCGAAAAAGAAAAACAAAACCAGCCAAAAAGTAGAAACAGTATGGTTCAATCTGCATTCATAATCCACAGTTCTTTTTTCTGCTTGTGGAGAGCATTTTCTATCATGAGTTCTTTTTTTTTTTCTTTTCTTTGAGAGGCAATTGGGGTTAAGTGACTTGCCCAGGGTCACACAGCTAGTAAGTGTTAAGTGTCTGAGGCCGAATTTGAACTCAGGTCCTCCTGACTCCAGGGCTGGTGCTCTATCCACTGCGCCACCTAGCTGCCCCTATCATGAGTTCTTTGGAATTGTCTTGGATTATTCATTGCACTTTGGAGAAGAGCCAAGTCTATCACAGTTGATCATCACACAATGTTGCTGTTACTGTGTACAATGTTCTCCTGGTTCTGCCCACTTCACTCAGCATCAGTTCGTGTAAGTCCTTCCAGGTTTTTCTGAAATCCTCTTGCTCATAGTGTCTTACAGCACATTAGTATTCCATTACATTCATATACCAAAACTTGTTTAGCCATTTTCCAATTGATGGGCATCCACTCAGTTTCCATTTCTTTGCCACCACAAAGAGAGCTGCTATAAATATTTTTGTACATGTTAGTCCTTTTCTCTCTTCTATGATCTCTTTGGGATACAGACCTAGTAGTGGTATTACTGGGTCAAAGGGTATGCACAGTCCCATAAGCCCTTTGGCTAAAGCCTTGCGGTGTAGTGGAGAGAATGCTGAATGTGGAGTTAGAAGACCTAGGTTCAGTTTCTGACTGCCACTTTGAGTGATTTTCTCTAGTCCTTTAATGTTACTGAGTCCCTAGGTGAAGCACTTTTGAACCTTAAAGCATGTATAAATGTCAGCTATTATGAATAAAATCCTCTTTCTGAAAAGTTGAAACAATGGATAAATTCAATTTTTACTGTACCATATAACATTGTGACTTAATTTCATCATATATGAAATCAACAAGAATATCTTTAAAGTGTGCTTTAGTATGTAAAAAGTGTATTTTTTTTTTCACAGTGACTTACTGCATCCTTAGTCTTTACTTAGATGGAACCAGAATTTTTCAAGCTGACTTGGCCAAAAAATACTTTTTATTATAAATCTGCAAATACTTTTGGTCTATGGGGGCATGGAATGCCCTTGGTATAAATGGGACCCTGGGACATTTTGAGCAAATCAAAGAAATTTATCCTATTTTAATATTTAGTAATTGTTCTGACTATTAGGACTCAAGGAAATAGAACCCATAGTGCTATAGGCTTGTAGATCTGAGAGTAACATCTCTGATTAAAGATTATTCTTGAGTCTGCAGTAATTAGTTGGGCCAAATAAAGATTTAATGCTACACATTCCTTTTTTCTGTATATATCAAGATCAGGTGTTGCTTTTGTTATGCAGGCATATAGTTTTCCAAGCTTCTCAGTGAAGCCCTTTCCATACATTTTGCTGTGAGAAAATTTTTCTTATTCAATAATCATTCTCTTATATTTGTCTTATTCCCCTTGTACCCTCCAATAACAGTCTTTTGGCTCAAAACCTTCAATTGGGTATTTATTATGTACCTACTCTGTAAGATCTTTAGATATAAATATGGGAAAGAGATGAAATCTTGTACATAGAACACTGTAATACAGGTTAAAGCATAAGCGGTTGGAAGAGGTAAAGGTTAGGAGAATGGGAAGGATCACTTTTTGCTGGGGGGTGGGGCACGGGTGAGGTAATTTTTAAAAGAGATTTCAAAAGATAGGTGGTGATGGATGGGGTAGTACATTGTAGCTATGAGGGCTACTGTTAAATGTAGAGGTAGAAAGTGGGCTGTGTGGGATCAAGAAATGGCAGCTTGTGCCATTTTTTTACTTAAATAGATTGATTAAACTGAAATAGTATATATTTCAACAAACCCATATTTTTTTTAAAAAAATTTTAAATTAAAAAAAAATTTTTTTAAACCCGTATTCTTAGTGAAGTGAGTTTTCCTTTCACTGGTACAAATTGCAACTCAGGCATGCCTTTTCTTCCTGTGAGACTTGTCCATTTTCTCCCATAAATCTTTCACAGGGTTTCTGAAGAATTTGCTAGGAGCCTTTTATCTCTTCATATCACATTGTAACATATAGCCATTCTATCATTTATCATTTGCTTTCATTAT
The DNA here is from genome assembly GCF_019393635.1 of Dromiciops gliroides. NCBI lineage: Eukaryota > Metazoa > Chordata > Mammalia > Microbiotheria > Microbiotheriidae > Dromiciops > Dromiciops gliroides. The sequence continues at coordinate 408,252,837 of NC_057862.1, forward strand.
AAAACTAGTTCACCACCTTTTCCAGTAATACATATTTTGTACCTCTTCATGCCCAAAGTTCATAGTATATAATACGATGTGGTTTATTTATACCAGTCCTAGGTCTCTTGCTTTTTGTGTGACCTACAATTTTAATTCCACAGAGATATAGTAGTATCCTATGATTCACAGTCAAAATTACCAGAAGACAACTCAAATATTCTAATGGATCTATAATCTCATTGTTGTGTATGTTTTTTAGATCACATGCCATCTGTGGCTGCTCATCCTTTGTGACTCTTGTCCTTGTCCACTCATAAATTCATCACAGGGCATCCACCCAACCTTTAAGAATGTAAGGTTTCACTTCTTGATGTAAGGATGCTAATGGAGCACATAAGCTGTCTGTGGAATATTTCTAAACTTTGCCATGTGGTTAATCAGCCCATCTTTTTTGTTTATATATTTATTTGATGAGATCCTTTATTGTAGCTATTCTTTGTTATTTTACATACAGCCTTTTCACAACTGCCATGTGGTTTTCAGCATCTACTTCTCTGAGATGAAACATTTTTAATTCCTTGGAGAATGTAGTGTCTCAGGATTTGCAGTCATATGACATGACTACTAAGAATATTGATATTAAAAGATGGCCCTTGGTTTCTGAGAGTAGTTTGGGGTCATTAAAAGAGCTTTGTGATTTCCCAAAGGCATTCAGCTCACTCTCATAGTTTAATTTTGGGGCCAACTTATTGTCCACTTGTGGTGTGATAGATGAGCTTAATATGTCATCCATTTAATTAATTGCATGCCATAATCTTAATAATAGATATTCTTTGTCCACCTGGTTTTTGTGTGGTGAGAATAAACTTGAGTGGTTATATATTTTGTCCAGGAGGCTTTGCAGTATTCCAAGGCTTGATACAACCGGTATCACGATATACGCAGAAAGGAGAATCTGAAAGACATACTCTATAGAGAATTCCTTTTTGACTTACACTCTTTGCTGTACTTCTTCTGTGACATTGGTCAACAGCTTTGGTGAAAATACTGGAAGAACATTGGATTTTGTTTCAGGGAGAAGCATAGAGTAATTGAAAATTATCACTTTTCAAATATGTTGACACTACAGAGAACTTACTGACCATCCTCAGTATTAACATCAAATGAAGTATAAAATGGGAACACATGCTCAATAAAGATATTTGTCAGTGTAATGGAAGGTATCTTATTGCAGTGAAGAATTCCTTACAGATTGCAGTGTCCTCAAGATCCAAATGAGGCAGCTTGGTGGCATAGAGTACAGCACTGGGATAGGAAGACCTGAGTTCAAATCCAACCTTAGATGATTTTGTAGGTTTATGATATTGGACCAGTTATTTGACCTGTATTTGCCTATTGTCTTCAACTGCAAAAAGGATATAATAGGACCTATTTCCCAGGGTTGTTGTCAGGATAAAAATGAAATAACATTTGTAAGGTGCTTAGCATAGTGCCTGGCACATAGTAGATACTATATTAAATACTAGGTTTTGTTGTTATTATATCTACACCTGTTTGTGGATGTGTTGATTACATCTAGACCTAGAACATTATGGAACCTTCCAAATGAGATGCAAAAATTTTTTCCCTCGAGTTCAGCTTAACTATCCCTACAGGAAAAAGAACAAATTATGTTTATTCTCTGATATGACATATTTGAATGGATTTGTAGCACAGATATTGCTGATAGAGGATGAACTGGATCTACAATATATGTAAAACACTATTATAAATGTTATCTGTAATGAAAAAGTATTCTTAGAGAGTTTAAATTTAAAATCTTTGTTTTAGAAATGAGTATTTACTAAGATCTTATAAGAAGAGTTAGTACAAATATTCCCCCAAGAGTCTGAGACACAGTCTCATACAGATTCTAGGAGAGAGTGGGTTCAATTTGAATATTCAGAGGAGGCCCAACTCTAGGCCTGTCTCAACTCTAGCAAGCTTAAAGTATAAAATGCATCCAGGTGGTTGTTGGTATTATTATTTGCATTAAATTTAAAATCTTAAAAGACCAAGAGTAACATGATGGAAGTAGGTATTATAACTTGTCAGTATAGCATAACTTATCTGTCTACCATATGATACGATATTTCTAAAGGAAACAATTAGGCTTTAGGGCATAACAGACCAAATATACATGTGATCTCTTTGATTCTCTTGCACAGTCTTAGCAGTAATGATCAACCATTGAATTTGATCCAACAGTATCTTCCTCCTGACAAAAAAAATGGTTGATTCAAGATGCAGAATGAGACATATTTTGGACATGGCTAGCGTAGGATTTTACTAGACTATGCATATTTACTTACAAGGTATTTAATTTTCTTTTTTTCAATTAGGTAGAGAGAAGGGATACTAGGTGTAGGATTTCCTGTTTCCCTCTCCTCCCCCCAATGAGAAAAGGACAGTTATTCCATTGTATGCAGAAAGTCACCCTGTCTTTCATAACTTTTCTTTTTTGTTCAGACCTATGATTTTTTAAAATAGAGGAACACTCAGTAGGAAACTTCCTTTACCAATGTAGATCTGGACCTGTTGCATGATTTATAGGTTTAAAGAGTTTCTTGGAGTACTGAGAAACTAATTGAAGTGGCACAGCCAGTAAAACATGAGGAAATACTTGAATCTTTATATGTCTCAATTTCCTTTTAAAAAACATTTTTTGTAAAATTTTATTATTAACTTTACAGATAGGAACATTTCAATATAAAAAGAGTAAAAGGATTCTAAGTGAAATCTCTTATTATGTATAGCTTGTTTAAGTATATATAAAATTTAACACAAGTAACAACATTCTCTTTCTTCTCTGGTTCCTTCTGAACTTCCATAGTTTTTAAAAATGATTTTTATTGATGCTCATCTCTTCCCTTTCCCACTTTTATTGTTTTTTTGGGGACAACACTATCACTAGTCTAATTTCCCCATCCCCTAGTATAGTTAAGATGAACAGAGTCACATATTGGCCAGATATGAAAATGTGTCTCAGTTTGCACCTCTGGTCTATCATTGAAGCACAATTCATTGTCTTTTAGAGTCGTGATTAGTTATGGCATTGATTAGAGTTAAGTCTTTCCTAGTTGTTTTTACAATATTGCTTAAGTGTTTTGCTTTCTTCATTTTTTATCAGCTCATACAGTTTCCCTAGGTTTCCTTGATCAGTCATTTACTTGTTTACTGAAATTTCATTAAAATTCCAAAATATCTTGTTATTTAAGTTGAAATTATTTAAATAAATTATTTATATATATTTGCAATATAATTTATGTCAAATTATGTATTCACTTTACATCATCTTGGTTTTTTCAGATTAATTTCACAATTATATTATCTAATGGAATTATTTTAGTCACCAAAAAAAACTGTTGCTTTAAAGTTATAGGCACCATAGTTTTAGTCCACAAAGAGTAATTGAATTGTTCAATGTCGCACAGTGATTTTGTAAATAATAGTAAATAACGGACCTGGGATTTGAACCCAAGGTTTCTGATGCCAAATTCTATGCTTGTTGAAGGATTTTTTTTTAAGTATCCCAGTATTATTATTGAGGAAGCTTCTGTCTTAAGGTAAATATACTGCCACTTTAAGCTTTGAAGGCAGTTGAAAGAGTATTGAATTAGATAAGTACTGAGAAAGTGGTATGTTATAGTGGAAATAGTGGTATTTATATTTATGATTTGCAAATACCTTTCATAGATTATCTTATTTGAACCTTATACCAAACAATCCTGCAATGTGAGTATGAGTACAGAGGTTCAGAGAATAATTAGGTTGTTTTGAATTTGTTTTTATCCTGACTCCAAGTCATTTTCTTTTTCCAGTAGAGGCAGCATGGCATAATTGATGGAGTGTTGAATTTGAATCAGGAACACGGGGCTTTAACTCTCTCTTTAGACTTTTTTTTTTTTTAATCTTTGTGGCCCTGAGCAAAGATAGAAAAGATCTGTGAAGGTTTTTTTTTTCTTTTTTTAAAGAGCAAACTCTTTTTTCACCATCAGGAACAGTGGAGTGATTACATTTGGACTCAACATTCCAGTCTAAGGAGTGCTTATAGAAGAAGTGAAAATGGCACTAAGGAGAACAATATGAGAAAAGCAGTTAGACTACAACAAATATAAACAGAGAAGAGGTCTGTGCCGAAGTTATCACAGTATTATTGATGGATTCATTTTCAAGGTATCTGAAGGAAGAGGAGATACCAGAGGCAAGCAAAAAATACCCTCAGACCTTATTTTTATCAAAAAAGGTAACCAAGAGAACATCAATAACTACCAACCCATCTGCTTACTTCATCATCTACAAAATTTTTATGAGAATAATGCACATATATTTAGGACATTTTCATTCATTCATTGATTTATTTGTTTAGAATTTTTCCCAAGTTACATGTAAAAACAAATTTTCACATCAATTTTTAAAACTTTGTGTTCCAATTTCTCTTTCTCTCTCCCTCCCCACCCCCCCCTTAAGAACTCAAGCAATTCATTATAAGTCATACATGTGCAGTCGTGCAAAACATTTCCATATTAGGTTATGAAAGAAAACAGACAAAAAAAACTTTAGAAAAAGAAACCAACAAAAAAAAAATTATACTTCAGACTATCGATACCGTCAGTTCTTTCTCTGCAGATGGATTGCATATTTCATAAGTCCTTCTGATAGCATCCTGTTCATCATTTCTTACAGCACAATAGTGTTCCATCCTAGTCTCATCCCACAATTTGTTCAGCCATTCCCCAATTTATGGGCATCACCCCAATTTCGAATTCAACTTTTTAAAAAAATAATCTCTTTTAGGATACCATCCTAGTAGTGATATTGCTAGGTTGAAGAGTATCCATGGTTTTATAGTAGGACATTTTAATGATAGTATTAGAAGGAAGCAGATTTTTGCAAATAACATTCCACTGTTGAGCACATCTTTACTATCACATAATTTATTGCAATATTCCATTGTGGTTATTCAACTATTAAAAAGGAAACTAAGCATTTAGTTTGTTGTAGAGCAAAATGTAACCTTAAAAGCCCTCATGAACATGATGTTTTCTTATGCATATATTAAAATTACACACGATTTCTTTGAAAGACACAAGTGTCTTTTTTGACTGTCTAAAAATTAATATTAACTGAAATATAACAAATAGGGACATAGCCTTCAAAAAGATGTTTACTCTTGTTGGAGGGGAGATCCAATACAGATTTGAAGTTGAGTAGAGATTCTGCAGAGATATTGAGGGTCTCTAGATAGTCCTATTTGTGGACAACATGGTGCTGATTGTATCAAAGCCCAGAACATTGTAGAACCTCCTAAATGGATTCATAATTACTTGGGAGTTAGACCCAACTATCTATGCAGGAAAAACCAAGTAGCTGAAGAATTTCTGTTGGGTAGACCAGTGGTCTAGCCCTGGCATGACCTGGCATGATTCCAAGTGGTATGTGATAAGTCAGAATATGGAAGACGGCTTAAGTTCTGTCTTCTGCTTCAGTTGAAGGGCTTTCTCCAACATAACTATACCTATTCTTCACACATTATTATTCAGACACTCTTGTATTTTGCCCTTCTGCTTCTGTGGAAGTTTCCAGTCTTCCTCTTGTACTGAAGTATTTGCATCTGAGGGCAGTTAAAGCTTAACTGTAATCAAGCCACCCAAAGCAAAAGCTGTGCAGATGCCACTGGGAAATTTTACATCCCACCCCACCCCTTCCATCTCTATTGCTCATTACTTTGAGTTGGTTGTATGGTCATTTGCACACTTGGAAAGGTGGGCTTATATCTGCCGCATGAATTGGGAATTAAGAAATGATACCATTCACTAAAGACTGGACTAGATATGTAAGGTCCCAGAAACAGCTAGGTGGAACAGTGAATTGAGCTCACTGGGCCTGAAATCACAAAAACCAGAGTTCAAATTTATTCCCAGACATTAATTACTGTGTTACCCTGGTCAAGTCATTTAACCTATGTCTACCTCAGTTTCTTCAACTGTAAAATGGGGATAGTAATAGTGTTACCTCTTAGTATTATGGGGATCAAATGAGATATTTGCAAAATGACTATCATAGTGCCTGATACATAGTAGGCACTTTCTAAATGCTTGTTCCTTTCCTCCTTCCAAGTCTAGACCTGTGATCCTGTGGACTAATTATTTGCAAATAATTATTATTTGCAAGTTGGCCCTGTCTCTTAGGACAGAAAGGGAGTTTTTGAAAATAATGAAAATTCTGTTACTAATATTTTTAGTGAAAGCAAAAAGGGTTTCTTTACTGCTAAGAAAGTTTAAAAGTAGAAATATTTTATATTTTATCTCTATCATAATCTTTACTTTCTGTTTTTTGAGGCAGTTAGATGACACAGTGAACAGTATATAGGACTTGGAACAAGGAAGACCTAAGTTTATATCCTGGCTCAGACACTTACTAGATTACTAGCAGTGTGTCTTTGCCAAATCATTTAGCCTTTCTGTGTCTTAGTTATTTCATCTGTAAAATGGAGATGATAATAATAAATAACACCTATCTCATGGGGTTGGTGTGAGGATCAAATGAGATAACATGTGCAAACCTTAAAGTGATAAACTCTGGCTATTGTTATCTACTAGTTCTTACACAATTGGGGAGTGGGGGACAAGGCAATGAGGGTTAAGTGACTTGCCCAGGGTCACACAACTAGTAAGTGTCAAGTGTCTAAGGCCAGATTTGAACTCAGGTCCTCCTGAATCCAGAGCCACTGCTCTATCCACTGTGCCACCTAGCTGCCCCCTTATGTAATATATTGGTATCTAATAGTGTAGTGGCTATATATGCACACATGTATACATATATATTTCTAAATCTATATTAGAGGTGTGTGTATTCAAAAATTTTTTACTGATAGTACTCCATCAAAAAAGTTTGTAGACCATTGGTTTAGATTGTGATATGCATATGAAGGTATTTTCTATAGATCTTGTTTATCTGTACTATATCTATGACAAGACACTGCATACAGAAATGAATTGGGCACAGAATTAAACAGGTAGAGAACAGGCTGCATAATCTTTGAGAAACTGTAGTTTTAATGTTTACAAACATCTCCAAAGCAAAAATATATATTTTTTTACTATAAGTATTTTTCCTGTGATCTATGTCTGCAAGTCATGGAGTACAATAGTCTCTGAAGAATTGAAATTAGAATATTACTTCAAGGGCAATGAAAAGGCACAATCAATTAATTGGATATTTATTACCTGCCTGCTATATGCCAGGTACTGTGTGAGGCACCTAGTGTACAGAGAATAAAGCAACCCATACTTGCCAAAGAGCTGAAGGGGGGGTCTAAGCTGGTTGCTATAGCTTATAAGCAAGGAATTATGAAGAATTAGTGTGATGGATGTCATCAGATAAATGTATGAGGGGGAAAATATGGGCTAATGAATGGCTGGTGCAGTGGAGAGCTGGTGTCATGATGTCAAGAGAATGTTAGGAAGGCCTCTAGCATGTTGAGTAGACCCACTGTTGCAAACTGGGAAGGCATGAACAGGAGTCATACATGATAGGCAAGCATTAATGTTTTGTTATCTGTATTGTAGGAAGGAATACCCACATTGATGAGATCATAGAGCCATCTGAACATGCCCTAGGCAGGGTGGCCCTAAGCAGGGTGTTGGGAGATTAAAAAAAAACCCACCTAGAATCTTGTAGGGATTTCATGTAGGGTATGTTAACCTTATTAAATGTTTCATCTTGAGAAAATAACCTCCTTGATTATTGAATCATAGAAGTTATGTTACTATGGCTTTTATTTCCATCACTCTTTTTGAATGATATTTTGATCCACACGTGTGTCTGCATGTACCTAAGGGTATATAATTAGTCAATATAGCTTATGATCCAAAAGAAAAATGTGAATTTTACAATGAGGGAAAACACTATCTTTTTTTTTTTCCTTTTTGGGGCATTGAGGGTTAAGTGACTTGCCCAGCTAGTGTATCTTTTTTAAAAAAATAAACTTTATTGGTTGATATTTTTATGTTTATATTATCTTTATTTCTCATTTTATTCCCCCTTCTTTCTTCTTCTGAACTTCCCCATTACTGTGAAGTGTTCCACCATTCTCCAAGTCACCCATGCTCACACTTACATGCACTCCCCCTCCCCCCAATCTAACATGTTAACATGCCAGATGTTGCTGTTTCTACCTTCACTACATCTCATATTTATCCCTTTCCTCTCCTCTCCCCCTCATCCAGGCCTTCATGAACTCATGCCTAGATTGTTGGAATAGCTTTCTGGTTGGGCTTTCTGCCTTAAATCTCTCTCTATTACAATCTGTCTTCCACTCAGCCCCTAAAATAATCTTGAAGTGGAAATCTGTCCATTTCACACTCCCCCCCCCCCCCCAAGTCATTCAATCGCAATGGTTCCTTATTGCCTTCAGGATCAAATATAAAATCCTCTGTTTAAAGCCTTCAACCTGAACTATTCTTATCTTTCAGGTATTATAATTTTTACCTATCCATGTGAGAATAGAAGCAGGTTTCCCCCCATGCCCCATGCCTCCTCACTAGTCTTACTTCCATCTTTACAACCTTCATTCCAGGAAGCAACCCTTATGGAGAAGGAGCTGGACATCCACACTATCTGTCAAACAACTGCCACTCACAGGGCAGGCAAGCTAGTTTAACTAGAGCAGCAGTGCAGGACACCCTGAGAGGAAGGAGTAGCATATGCTAGACAAGTTGAAGCACTACTACCACTTTGACCACCATCTCCCCTTTGACTCAGGTGGAGGAGATAGCCCATGACCCTGGATCCAAGAGGCTTGAGAATAGCAGTATTCTCCAGACTATTGGGGACTGCTTCCAGCCTCTCTTAAAGTCATTGAGAGGAGAAATCATTGTGGAAAATGGGACCCAACTTCTTATTACCACTAGCAAAAACTGCTGACCAACTGCCACCAACAGGTAGATAGACAAAAGAACCCTTTCAGTTGGAGCATCTCCCCTTCACATCCCCCTCCCAGATTATTGGTCCTGTTTCCCACCTAGCTCTTAGAGCCATCATCCATGGAAGCAACTCATGTGGGGAAGGTGGGGTTAGCCATCCCCACCAATTGCTACCTACAGGGCAGGCAAACCAGCCTAGTTAAAGGATCAGGGAATCCTAAGGGGAAGATGAGAGCATGTGCCAGGCAAGTTGAACCACTACCACCTTCTTGACATCTCTTCTCAGATCCTCATGGAGACAGTCCAGAATCTTGAACCCAAGAGCCTTTTGAATAGCAATGTTTATAGCTCAGTATTTGCAGTCTTCATCTTGGTAAACAACCCTTATGGAGATACAGCTTGGAATCTACTCCCAGGTGCCATAGCACATCTATTGAACACTCAGAAGAAAATTCTTGTCATTCAAAAGCATTCTCACTGTCACAAACTAATATGTTATTACTGGAAATGAGAGAGAAGAAGAGTTAACCATTAGCTTTGCCATTGTACCTTAAGTGTCAGAAGACCTTTCCATCCTGTTTACAGATAAAAAGTAAATAGTATTTGTAATTGAATCTATGTAGATATTGTGAGTGCTTTGGCAGATTAAAATTCTCAGGTGTTTTTTGTATTTGATAGTTATTTTGAATGGAACATTTCTTTATTCCTAGTTGGATTCATCTCTTTTTAAGAACAAGATTTTTTTTTAAAGTTTGTTTTTTTAAATCCTCACTGTGACTTTTAATTACTTTAGATCCTCCTTCAACTCAGACTCTGATTTTAGACCAATATTCAGCTTGCTCTTTCTTGATTGCATTTTGTTCAGTTTAGTTTATCCTTTTATGTGTTCCATTCTACTTCAGTATCATTGGGAGTCCCTTATTTTAACCCACTTCCCTCCTTTACAGGCTTGTGTTTCCCTCTGACTTTGTTCATAAACCTGTGCCATGTCAGTACTTGGGTATTCATATTAATGTGTTTGTTGATTTGCAAATATGCAGTTTAAAAAAAACTGTATAGTTCTATTCCTCCACTATGATGTATCTTAAGTAACAACTTTTCATCTTTTTTTGAATTCTGCCTCTTCACCCCCAATTTTTACTCTTAATTAAATCTTGATTCTTCATCTTTCATTGCCCTGCCCTACTTCTTGACTCTAATTCTGTTTGATCCTTGTTCCCCTTTCATATAATATATCCACATAATATCTTCCAGATAATATGAACTGGGTTCTACTAATATATGGTCTATATACTCTTTTTTTTTTTTTTGTGGGGCAATGGGGGTTAAGTGACTTGCCCAGGGTCACACAGCTAGTAAGTGTCAGGTGTCTGAGGCCAGATTTGAACTCAGGTCTTCCCGAATCCAGGGCCCTTGCTTTATCCACTGCACCACCTAGCTGCCCCTGGTCTATATACTCTTAAAAGTATGGGGGGAGAGGAGAGATAAGTATTAATTTTTAATTCTTACTTGCCACTTATTCTGTGACTTTTGATAGATAAAGCCTAGAAGAGGAAAGTAATTTAGTTTCTTCTTCTGTAAAATAAGCATCTGGATTAGATGATTAGTAAGGCCCTTTCTAGTTAAATAATTTATGACTAAGAGTGATAAATAGCACTCTAAGCAAGGTGGGCAGGTTCTATCTAGTTAATTTTTTTTTTAACAGCACCTAGTACAGTAATAAATACACGAAAGTCCTTAGTCGTCTTCAGTGATAATTTCTCTTGATAGTCTGAGAAGTCAGGAAGTCCATGGGTAACCATAAAGAAGTGTTACTGTGACATGGACCCAATTTCTAAATCAGATTGACTTGTACTGTTGGCATTTCTTTGTCTGTATATCAGTTAGTCAGCATATATTCTGTATTGCCTAATATGTACCTCAGTTTGTCTTCTTCAGTCAATATCTTGTGTTGTACTGCACAGTTTCTTACTTTTATTATTACTTTTCATCTTCTCTGTCTTGCCTAATGAAACCAAACTTTAATTTTTCAGAACTTTGAAAAGTATTTTTTTTTGTTTTTATATCATCTTCATTTTGTCATCTCAAAATATCTCTACCACCTCTGTCCTCAACTAGCCATTCCTTTCCTTGTAACAAGAAATAAAAATGAAAGGGCTGAGGGGAGCAATTGATTAAAAGTAATTAGCATATTAACTGAATTTAACAGTATGTGTTATATTCCACATCAGTACTCATCTATTACTCCCTCCCCCCACCCCCCCAAGAGAGGGATGTGTTTTCTTATCACTTCAAGAACAGGTTTGGCCATTAAAATTACATATTATTCAGTTTCATTTTCCCCCATTCTTTCTGTTTACATAGTTGTAGCCACTGAAAGCCTAAAGAGCTAGAAGATCCTCTAATCGAATAAGATGATATTTGTAAAGTGCTTAGCACAATTCCTAGCACATGGTAGGCAATATATAAATAATTATTCTATTTCCCTCTCCCATCCCCTCTAGTTAAATAATTCAGGCCAAAGGTTCCTACTTATAAGGATTTATTTTGAAAATGTGTGTATTAGGCCCCTGAGAATCCAAACTGCTAAATGATCCCTTCATAATTAATACGTTCTTTTCACCAGTGTTCCTCTTATCACAGTGATGACCAATATTAGGGAACTGCATACTCTGTCCAAATCTCCACATAAGGGTGGAATGTTTTTCTTGTACTTAGTAACAAGTAATTCAACCTAACTGCCCTTCGTTATGCTATATGTACTAGTTGGAAATTGCTTGTAATCATAGCTCTTTTGCTGGCAAAAGGATAACTCTGCCAGTTCAACAGTTCTCCCTGTAATTGCTTATGATAACAATTAAAATGTCTGACAGATTTAAATTAAAATAGTGAAGTTTGTTTCACATAATTTTGTATCTTGTTTTCCTGGTTTTTCTTCATTTTCTATCATTTCATTTCTCTTCCCATGCTTCTATACAATCTTCATATTTTTTTTTCTAGCATAGTAATACTGCATTACATTTATGTGCTATGATTTGTTTTGCTATTTCTCTATCAGTGAACATCTACTTTGTTTCTAGTTCTTTGCTAACACAGAAATGCTGCTGTGAATATTTTGATCTGTATGGGAACTTCACAAAAAATATTAGAAACAAAGAATATAAGGAAAAGGATATCCAATGATTATAGTTGACATAAAAGGATTTTGCTTCACAGCTGACTATAATAGGAGAATTCAGGTTGTGAATGGTTGAAGAACTCATCAAATGTTTCATATAATGGGTGGCAAGGGAATGAGTCTCCCAAGTTAGATTTCTTTAGCAGAAACCACTTTGTCTTTCAGTATCACCAACAGCCTTTTCTTTCCTGTTACTTAGGAACTAAGTAAAAAAAGTATGTTGATGGTTAGGCTGTCCTTAACCTTCAAGAGAAGTAGCCAGTCACTGGCACTCTCATAGCTGCTGTAGCTGGTTGGGGATCATAATGTCTTTTATTATTACTCTTTGTACTATTGAAACCTAGTAGCTTTACCTTTTAGCAGCCCTGGAAGCTGGTTATGTGCAGCACCCATTTAGTTTTCCACCTCCATCATTTCCCCATGTCTAAATGTAGCTGTTGAACGGTTTCCTCCTCTACCCCTTCCACTACCCAGCTAGCTGGGTGTAGACAACATTGAAGAAATTTATATTTAGCAACTGCTGTGGGATTTGTTGGGTTTTTTCCCCCTTCCTTTTTCTCATCTGTTTTAATAATCTGATAATTTAGCACATGGTTAAGATACTTTAAAAGAAACGCTATGCAGCTTCGATTTGACTAATGCAGTTTAACAAACTGAAATGTATTACCACTATTTATGCCATATATTTGGAGAAAAACTAACGAATTTGAGGATCTATAACACTCAGTATCAGCCAGTTCTAAAAATTCTGATAATCTTTATATCTGTATGGAAAATTAACTTAATAGTTTTGTCCCATCTTTAAAGGCATTTTCAGTTATTTTCAGTTCTGGGTACCATATGGTAGGAAGGACATTGGCAAAGTGGAAGATGGCCAGAGGAAGCTGACCGTAGTGATGGTGGTGTTGGAGACTTTGCCACAAAAGACTCATTTGAAAGAACTAGGGGTGTTTAGTCTGGAGCTAAGACTTGGAGCTTACCACGATAGCTGTCTTGACCTGTTCCTCTGTTCTACTTAAGTTATTCATCCGTGATCTTATCATTTAGAACTCTTCCAATTCCATGATCAACAACTCTGAAATTCCTCCCTTCTCTCTTTTTTTTTCTTAAAATTGTTCTTTGTCCTCACTACTGCCAGATCTTCCACTTCTCAGTAGTTTCCCAACTATCATCCTTGTTCTGGCTTTACTTTCATCCTTTCCAGTTTTGACCCTTTAGTTATTTCCTGTACCCTTCACCTTCCTTGTTTTTCTGACTTCTGGCTACTAATGCCTTGCCAAATCCCAATTTTGGAATGCTCCCACTGCCTGTCTCCTATGTTCTTACTTACTCGGATCTTAATGTGTCTGGAGAAAGTCATGCAGCATCACTGACTAGTTTTACTACAAATATATTATCTAATTTCAACTGGGCACTCACTGCAACAAGCTAAGTCCTTTTATTCCTCTCTAATTAATTGTTTCTTTGGCCTTCTGTCTCAGTTGCCTTCCTTATCCTGTGCCCTTCCTTCATTGCCTAGGACCTTTTCACCAGGGAACTTTTCCCTGCTAAGCCATACCTTTTCTCTTGTTAGTGAGTTTCTTCCAGTGCTTCTGTTTTGGAGACCTGTTTAGGCTAGCCATATGTAACGATTGGAATAACGCCACCTGCTGGATACTTACTGTAGAAGAGTTCTGCCCATGAAGGGAAGGTCTTTGAGGGCAAGACCAGGAGTCAGGAAGTGACGCGGACTAGTGGGAGGAGGAAGGAAGAGACGGGCGCTCGGTCTCAGGCTCTTTCCTTTGGACTCTGGTGGAGAGCGGAGCTAGAAATGTGCTCTCCCTTTAATAGATAGGAATCTAGGCCTTTCTCTCTCTCTTTACCAAATTCTTCTTTTCCTTAATAAATGCTTAAAAGTCTAACTCTTGCTAAAGCTTATAATTTATTGGCGACCACTCATTAGATATTTTAGACAGTTTAGCTAGAATTTTAGCCCTTAACAGATGGCTGACCACGAAGAGGAAAGCTGAACCTCACTTCTGATCTTCCGGTTGGGTAAGAAATTTTCCCTACCCTAACCCTTTAAATCTTAAGTACTGCTGAATTGCCTGGTGTTTTCCCTTTAAATTTTTTCAAATGGACCTTTTAAACTCCCTAATTATCCTATTTTTGATTTTAGTCTGTTTAACCAGACAAATGGGAGATAAGATCATGTTAATGCTTTGTTTTTGTGGATTTTCTATTTTTCTTTTTCTTTTTGTTAAAAGAGCCAGCAACTTACTCACACAAGGAAATATCTCTCCCTCTCCCAACCATGCTTTTTCAGAGAAACCTGAAGAGATTCCTGCAGCTTTTCCCAATTCTAACACTAATTGTTGCTCTAATTTTGCATGCCTGGAGGCAATGACCCACCCTCTAGAAGCTTTTAATCCCCTAGCACCTGGAGGCAAAGTGGGGGAAGAGGAATCCAGGCCTGAGTTCAAAATCAAGTCTGATTCAAATTGCTCTGGTCCCTCCCCTCCTCTCCAGACCCCACCCTCTACTCCTCCTATGGCCAAGCCCATAGCTTCCCCTGCCTGGGAAGTCCAGAGATCTGGTGCGCATGCTAAACTTTTTCTACCTGCATTTGCAGCTTCAGGCTCAGCCCTTCCCCGGCCTGGCTGTGCTTTTGAGACAATCTTAGAAAGCTCTTTAAATTCCAGATATGCTCGTTTTGTTCATAATTTTGCTAACCTGCTTTTGTCTTTAATTAGTAATCTTATAAAGCATTTGTATGGTGAAAAGGCTGACAGACAATATAGAGGGGTTAAAGAAGAAAAATTTAAGCTGTATAAGAATGACAATCATCAACATAGTTCAAGACTCTGCTTCTTTTGCCATGGAAGGGTATATATTTTACAGAAATGTAGAAGTAAGCAGCAAGGTATTGATATGAGTATTGGGGATTTTAGATACCGAAATCAGAAGTGTTCTGAATTCACTCAGAGTATTAATGTCAGTTCAGAGGTTACATAGAATTTCTATGCTATTACACCTACATTTTGAAATTAATGGTATGGGTTTATTTTCATAGAGATTTTCATGCTTTTGAGATCGTGTCTTATACTTAGTTTCTAAAACAAGGAGAATATTTGTAAAAGCTTTTTATAGTCATGCGATCAAGTTTATATTTTGTAATACTCTTATTAATATTAAGTTCATATTCATTTAGATTTCCCTAGTTTGAATTTCATTGTCTTTTATTATTCCACGTGTATTTTCTTCTATTCATTCATCTATCTAATTTTGAAACATGGTTTTGATTTCATAATACAATGTTAATTCTAGGAGTATTGTGCTCCCATATTCTGAGTTGTTTGTTTTTGTTATTTTTTTTCTCAACTGATTATTTGATCAAACTCTTTAAAGCATTTCCCTGGCAAATTGTTTGCCATGGCAAGTGTAAATTGATTCTAGAAGTATTATTTTTGATAAGCATATTCCAAAAAAAAAAAAAAGAGGGGAACATTTGTAAAAGTTGTCTTTGAGATTGTGTTGTGCTTTAACTTTTATTTAAATATGTTCAGATTTTTCAAAAAAGTAATTGTATACTAAGTAAAAAAAAGGGGTATTATTTGAAATTGTTGCATAATTATATATTGTGTTCTGAGTCAAGATGTATTCACATTTTTTGCAATCATTTATTATCCTCAATTTTTAAATCCATATGAGACTTGGATTATGGGAACTTATCATTTAAGACATTAATTGCCTTTATTCTGAGTTATCAGATGCCAGTTGGCCAAGATGCCATCCAATCACAAGAGGAATACATGCAAGAGTAGACACTGAACTGTCACATGAGGGGAGACATGCACGAAGTCAAGGTATGGCCAAGGGAACGGCTTTTGACAAATGTTGAGGTTGGATTCTCTTGGTTTAATATTTTATTTTATTTTTCCCCACAATATTGTACAGATGGCTGGAAGTATTCATCCCACCCATCTCACTTCTACACCTGGCTTCTATGCTCCCTCCTATATGCCTGATGCCATGGACCATCTCAATCCCATGCATCTGATTAAGTCTGACTCAGTTTCCTCCAATATGTTCGGTGGCATGGACGTATATTCCATCCACCTATTTTAAGCCTGGCATACTGTATGGGCAGTACATATTGCTCAAGTGTGGGAATGCTCATATCCTATCATTTCTCTGTTCTTTTATGGTAACCCCCATAATTATCTCAGGTGTCATGATAAATACAGTGTTGAATTTGGCCTTGACACCTGTTACCAATTATATTAGATTTTTTAATTTCTCATAATGGCATGAGGATAATTAGGCAGATGATGCAAAAAGTGATGAAACAAAGATAAAAAATTATTTTTAATAATTAATATCGCAGCAATTGTCTTCTCAATTACCCTCCATAAGGGGGGGACTATAGTAATATTATAATTTTAAAGAATGGTTCAATTTTTGTTTTATTATATGTTTCATGTGTAACAACTAAGATTCTGAATTCCCTTAGACATGTTATTGAGAACTTTCATTGTTTGATTTGATTATTGACAAAGCTATTTTAAAGTTGTGTTAAGCTCAATTTTGTAGGAAATTTTCCTGGCTGATTACCAGCATCCACACATCAACCCCTGAAAAGACTTCCATTCCACGACTACACCTAGAGGACATCTGAGAAAAGACTTTCAGAGACTTTAAATGAACAGTTTTGATTTGTTGTTTTTGTTGTGTTTTTTCTCTTTCTGTTATAATATACACCATCTGTAACGTGTATTCTCTGCAGAGGCCCTCCCTTTGCAAGACTAATGTCAAAGCGTCGGTTCATGAGGACAAAAAAAAATCGCCCCTCTGGACAAAACTTTCCTCTCTTCCTTTTCTATATTGTTGTTCACATATTATTAGTTAGCAATAGTTATTATATTCTTTTTACTGTTCCGTCAAGGAAACATTTTGTTTCTTGAGGAACAACAGGGGGGACTGTAACGATTGGAATAACGCCACCTGCTGGATACTTACTGTAGAAGAGTTCTGCCCATGAAGGGAAGGTCTTTGAGGGCAAGACCAGGAGTCAGGAAGTGACGCGGACTAGTGGGAGGAGGAAGGAAGAGACGGGCGCTCGGTCTCAGGCTCTTTCCTTTGGACTCTGGTGGAGAGCGGAGCTAGAAATGTGCTCTCCCTTTAATAGATAGGAATCTAGGCCTTTCTCTCTCTCTTTACCAAATTCTTCTTTTCCTTAATAAATGCTTAAAAGTCTAACTCTTGCTAAAGCTTATAATTTATTGGCGACCACTCATTAGATATTTTAGACAGTTTAGCTAGAATTTTAGCCCTTAACACATACTTCATTCCCTTCCCAGCTATATAGCTGACTCCAGATATAGATAGAGTACCTTAATACCTTCTGCCTACCACTCATCTGCTCACCTGCCTGCTTTTTAGCTCCCTTTTATATATTTTATTTCTCCCATTAGAGTATTAGAATGTAAGCTTCTTGAGGGTAGAGACTATTATTTTTTTTGTTGTTTGCTTGTTTCTATTTGTATAAACACGAACCTAGGAAGTGGCAGCACTCTCCCCTTATTTCCTTGGCCCTACTTTTTTTTTTTTAAACCAACCTTTATATCCATCATCCTGGGAAACAACTCTTGTGGAGAAGGGGCCCTTATGGAGATGCTGAAGTCATTGACTGTATAACTCAAGTTGAAGTCAGTCCCTCTCTAGTAAACTTTGAGCTGAAGAAGAGGTCTTGAATGGCACTAGGCTCCTTTTGGGTGGCAAAGCTCCTGGTTCTGATTCTATTTCAGCTGAGATTTACAGGGCATTTTCTGGGTTATATGGAAAGGGGAGGTTATCTCTCAGGAATTCAAGGATGCCTCCAAGAAAAGGAAATAGTTTGTCCTGTGACAATCACAGAGGGGTCTCTCTCTTAATCTTTGCCCACAAGATTCTTACCAGAGTCCTCCTTATTAGGCTGATCTTTCACCTGGAAAATGATCATCTACCCAAGAGCCACTGTTGCTTCAGAAAGGGCTAAGGAACAGTTGGCATGATGTTTGCTGCCTGACAACTCCAGGAGAAATTCCAGGAGCAGAACAGAACTCTGTATACAGTACTGGTCTGACCAGTGACTTTGATACTGTCAGTTTCCAGGACCTGTTGGAAGATCATAGCAAAATTTGGTTGCCTGGAGAAATTCATCAGTATTATACACTAATTGCATGATGGCATACTTGCATGGGTTTTGAATAATGGATGATGCTGTCACGATTTCCCATTCACCAGTGGAGTGAAGCAGGGCTGTGTACTTGCTCCCATACTTTCTAGCATGATATTTTCAGCAGTGTTTTAGTATGCCTTTAAAGAGGACAAAAACGGCATTGAGGTCAACCACAACACTGATGGTAAATTATTTAACTGGAAAAGGCCAAGACTAAATTGGAGGGAGAGTTGGTGCATGTCTTTTTGTTCACAGATGATTGCACTCAATGTCGGTATTTGTGCCTGATTTGCAGCAGAGACTTCTAATCTTATAGTGGTCTTCATCAGTCACAGTCAGAAACATTGTACCTTGACACCAACATAGTGATGTCATTTTGATGCTTGGTTAGAAGAAAAGACGGCAGCCAGTGCTTATAGCTCAGTGTCTTCAGCCATTATCCTGGGAAGCAACCCCTTAGGGAGATGCAGCCTGGGAACTGCTCCTATGGGTACTATAGCCACATCCAGAAAAGAAAGTTCTTGCCACCAAAGTCATTGGCACTTTCCAATTTTTCAATATCACAAAGGGATGTGGTTTTATCAGTGGAAATGACATTAAAGAAGAGTCATCATCTACAGGGCTGATAGGTGGCACAGTGGATAGAGTTCTGGGCCTGGAGTCAGGAAGACCTGAGTTCAAATCCAGCCTCAGACACTTACCAGCTGTGTGATCCTGGGCATGTGACTTAACCCCATTTGCCTCAGTTCCTCATCTTGTAAAATGAGCAGAAGTAGATGGCAAACCATTCCAGTATTTTTGCCAAGAAATCCCCAAATGGGGTCATGAAGAGTCGGACATGACTGAAATCACTAAACAGCAATAGTTGTCATGTGCTTTGCCAAGGCCATGGGACCTTTCCTTTTGACTTAGAGCTGATAACTTCTGTATATGTTGTCTCCCTCAATAGAATGGGGATAATACTTGAAAGTACTTGAAAGTAGGGGACTGTCTCTTCTCTTTCTATCCTTAGTGCTTAGCATAGTGGCTATCACATAGAAAGTGCTTAATAAAGGTTGCCCTTCTTTCCATTTATCACGTAGAAGATAAGTTTTTCCGACCCTCTTTTCTCAAGACTCCTCACACTATTTCTTTCCCTTGACCGTCAAAGCCAAGGATTTTGCCTCATGGTTTACTGAGAAAATAGAGGCCATTTACCACAGACTCTCTCCTTTACATTTTTGCAACCTTTGATGTTGCCTGTCATTCTTTCTTCCTTTATTCCAAATGGGAGTCGGGACCCTTCTATCCAAGGGCAACCTCTCTCTATATATATATTCTCTTGGTTTTATCTCCTTCCTGACTTAACAAGGAACTTGTCTCTTCCACCTCTGCCCTATGCATCTCTCCTTATTTGCTTACTTTTAATGTTTCTGCATCCCCCCCTCCCCTCCACCTCAGGAACTGATCTCTACATTCTATATAAATTTCAAACTACCATATTTTAATTTCTCTTTCCATTCTCAGCCAGATTCCTAGGGGAAAAGGTCTTTTATACTTGGTCTCCTTTCTTCTCACTGTATTTCATTCTTATTCAGTCTGGCATCCTACCTTATCACTCAACTTGAAACTACCCTCTTCACAGTCACCAATGATCTTTTCTTTCTTTCTTTCTTTTTTTTTTTTTGGTGAGGCAGTTGGGGTTAATTGACTTGCCTAGGGTCATACAGCTAGTAATTGTTAAGTGTCTGAGCCTGGATTTGAACTTAGGGCCTACTGAATCCAGGGTCGGCGCCCTATCCAATGCGCCACCTAGCAGCCCCACCAATGATCTTTTAATTGTCTAATGTTATGGCACTTTCTCTACTTGCCTTTCTTGACCTTTTGGCAGCATTTGACAACTGCTACTTGACCTTTCCTTTTGAATATTCTATCCTGTAGATTTTTGTTACCTTTCTCTTATTTTCTTCTACCCATGTGACTACTTCTTGTTATTCTTTGCTGGATCATTGTCCATCTCCTGCCCTCTTAACTGTGGGTGGACCCCAGGGCTCTATTCCAGATCCTTTTCTCTGTGTTGGTGATCTCATCAGCTTCCACGGGTTTAATTATCATCTCTGTGCAAATTATTTTCAGACCTGTATATCTAGTCTAGAGATACTAGCTTTTCTTCAGCTTTAGTCATTCATCATAAACTTCTTATTGGCTCTTTCTAAATGGATATCCCATTGTAGCCATCTCAAGCTCAGCATGTGCAGAATGACAGAATTTGAGAATTGGAAGGAATCTCAGCTGTCTTTTAGTCCAATCCATAGGTGAAAGGAATCCCTAAAATAATATACCCAACAGTGTTTGTCCAGCCTCAAGCTGCTTGGACACCTTGAAAGGAGGGGGACCCACTCTTTCTTGACAGTTCATTACCTTCTTCTTTTTTTTCTTTTTTTTTTGGTTTTGTTTTTTTAGTGAGGTAATTGGGGTTAAGTGACTTGCCCAGGGTCACACAGCTAGTAAGTGTCAAGTGTCGGAGGTCGGATTTGAACTCAGGTCCTCCTGAATCCAGGGCCAGTGCTCTATCCACTGTGCCACCTAGCTGCCCCCATTACCTTTTGATAACTATAATTGTTAGAGGAAATTCTTCCTGCCTGGGCCTAAATTTGCTTCTTTGCAACTTCTCTTAATCCTTCTAGGACAAAACAGAACCAAATTGATACCTTTCTCCAAAACAGAACTTATGTCTCTCCTTTCCCAAACCTGTCCTTCTTCTAACCTTGCCAATTTTTGTTGAATGTGCTACCATTTTCCCAGTCATTTGGGTTCCTGTCTTCACCATAATCATCACTGCATCTTTGTTTTACACATCCAATTAATTTCCAAGTCTTGTTCATTCTGTCTTTGCAACATTTCGCATATCTTGTGCCTACTTTCCACAGGACCACCATTCCACTTCTTGCCCTCATTATTTTTTATCTGGTTTTCTAATTTGACTTTTTTTAATTCCTTTTTTTCCTCTACCCAATTCCTAAAGTGACTTTCCTAAAAAGTAAATCTGACCATGTTTCTTATACTCAAATTTTTTTAATCCTAGAATGTGGTTTTTTATTTTTAAAATAATAAACATTTTTATTTCAAGTTTTGAGTTCCAAATTTTATCCCTCCTTCCCTCCCTCCCCTAACTCCTCCCTGATGTGGTAAGCTATCACATATATGTGCAATTATGTAAAACAACCATATTATTCATTTTGTATAAGAAAACTTTAATAAAAGAAAAAATGAAAGAAAGTGAAAAATAGCATGTTTCAGTCTGTATTCAATCTATTATCACTTCTTTCTTTGGAGGTGGATAGTATGCTTCATCATCAGTCCTTTGAGATTGTCTTGGATCATTGTATTGCTGAGAATAGTCAAGTCATTCACAGTTTTTCATCAAATGATATGGCTGTCTTTGTGCACAGTGGTCTCCTGGTTCTGCTCACTTCACTCTACATCAGTTCATACAAATCTTTCCAGGTCTTTCTGAAATCATCCTGCTTGTCATTTCTTATAGCACAATAATATTCCATCACCATCATATATCACATGTGATGAAATAATGGGATTTAGCAGATATTCAAAGACCACCTGGAGATAATCTAGACTGATTGAATCAAGTGAGAGTGATTGACCGCTGATTAGCCTACTTCAAGTTAGAAGGTATAGTTCTCAGAAGCTAGACTGTGAACTCAACTTGAGAACACCTTCAAAACCAATGGATTTGGATGACGCCAACCAATCAGGTTGAAGCAGTGTGTAAGGACCGCCTCTGTTCCAGACCTATAAAAAGCTTCCACAATCAGCTTGCCAGAGAGTTCCTGATTAAAGCAGGCTTGTGGAGGAGGACTTGAGGAGGAACCCAACCAGGCTGGAACTCTATGAGAGTTTTTCTTAACTTTTCTTAACTTTCTGAACTCCATGTTAATACCCGTATGCTTTAATAAATGTTCAATGCCCAAAGACTGGTGCTAAAGCTTCTAATTTAAGGCGATTACACAATATAGATTTTAAACATCACACACAGCTTTTTTAGCCATTCCCCAATGATGGGCATTCCTTTGATTTCCAATTCTTAGCCACTACAAAGAGTTGGTATAAATATTTTTGTACAAATAGGTCTTTTTCTCTTTTTTGGGGTATGTCTGGGATATAAACCTAGCAGTGGTATTGCTGGATCAAAGGGTATATGCATAGTTTTATAGTTTTTTGGGCATGGTTCCAAATTGCTCTCCAGAATGGTTGGATTGCTTCACAGCTCCATCAATAGTGGATTAGTGTTCCACATCCCCTCCAACATCCAATATTTTCCTTTTTGGTTATTACTCAATAAATTCTAATGGTTCCCTATTACTATAAGATGAGCTGTAAATGCTAATGTTTAGTTTTTAAAGTTCTTCACCCCCATCCATCCCACATTTCTAGACTTGTTACACATTGTCCTCCTTCATGCATCCTGTGTATGGTTTAGCCAAATATACTGTGCCATTTCTATATCCTGCCTCCATGCCTTTGCATTATTTGTCCCTTGGTTCTTTGAAAACACTCTACCTTTAGAATCCCTGGTTTCCATTATGCACTATCTTCTGTATAAAGTCTTTCCTGGTCTCTTAGCTTCTATTTCTCCCCTCCCCCCAGCCCCCATTTTGTTTTTGTGTATTACAGATTTAAATATGTACATGTGTTCTCTCAGTAGATTGTAAGTATCTCTAGGGAAGGGGCTCTCACTTTTATCTTTGTAGGTCTGGGAGACTAGCTTGACACATTGAAACTGAATAAATGTTCGGTGGTTGTTTTAAAGTATTTGAAAGGTTGTCATATAGCATAGGGATCCAGAATGCATAATTAGAAGCAGGGGATGGATGTTGCAGAAACAGATAGTAGAATTGATTACCTCAGAATATACTTAACCTGGAAAGCCTCTTAAGAGGAGACTGGAAGACCTCACTCAGGAATATTGTGGAAGAGACTTCCACATGAAGTGTGTTTTAGACCAGGTGACTTGAAGCCCCTCTGTTTCTGAGGTCCTTTGAGTTTAGCCGTTAAATTAACTTTTTTTGTGTGTGTATGTGTCAAAGGCTCATTTATTTTCATTCTCTCCCAGAATGGAGACTTGTAAATAAGTGCTACAGCCAGCAAGTACAGAGTTCAGGCTCACAGCCCTTGTTTTTAATCCCTAGTCCCTAACTCGAAATGGACCCTCCTCTTGTTCATCACTGGCTGATTACTTAAGAGTTACAGTTTACACATGAAAACGAGCTAATCCGAATGCAGTATTCTTTTTTTTAAATTAGTAAAAGTATTTTATTATTTTCCAGTTACATGTAAGGATAGTTTTCAACATTTATTTTCATAGGATTTTTAGTTCAAATTTTTTCTAAATTAACTTTTTCTAAAACTTACCTTATGTAATGAAAGCACATCTTTTATTTGTCTGTTACTGTTATTTGCCCATAGACCGGTTTTTTGTTTCCCAAACTGCTAATGTGATTTTGTAAATTGAAATTGTCTTGCCATGGCCAGAAATTATCTGTATAGTACATCACACCTATGGCTCCCAAGTTCCAGCATATACTTGGCACAACATGGTAGGCTTAGCTAGTAGAACTAGGCTGTGAGTCAACTAGTGTAGGTGATTAGAACACTCATTTTGTACAGTAAAGTTTAATGGTCTAAACAAAATTAAGGATCTAGTCCACAGCCTTGAAACAGGACAATTAATTGGCTTATGTGGGGATAATTACCTGGAATTTGGATTTCAATACCTTGGGATCACAGAAAAATTTCTCTGTTTTGGATTTCTTTCAATTATTTTTGTATTATGAAGATGCCACCATATGCATAATTATGTATTATAATTATATATTGACAACATTTTTATACTCCTAAAGGTCATGATTATAGACTGTTCATTTTTCCTCTACTTAAGTTCTATTGGCTCATTGTGATTGGGAAGGTTGACCCAGGCTAGTATGTTAGAGGACTATAAACTTTGGCAGGTCCTACCAAGTGGGAAAGGCTATGAGTATGATGGGTCCAATCCTTGACCACATATTTCTGCGTTATGAGCATTAGCCTATTTAAGTGCTGAAAGCCTTATTATCACATTACCAGTTAATGCATTTTTTGGGCATTGCTACTCACAAAACTGTCTTTTTAAGATGTGGAGGATATGCAGTCCATATCAATAGAGGAAATAGCTACAGAAATGGTTGAAATAGTATAGTAGTTCCTTTTGAGAAAATGCTGAAGTCATTTGACAAGTGACCCTTAGCAATACATTTTTATTAAAGATCTGTTTGCAAGTAGCATTCTGCTAGATATTATATAGATAGATTTGAAAACTATGCCTGGACATGACTATCGTGTGTGTGTGTGTGTGGGGGGGGTATGTATGTATGTATGCATGTATTGCGCGCTGCTTAGGTGATGGAGTAGGTAGAATGGAGTTGGGAAGTCCCCACATCAAATCTGGCCTCAGACAATAGCTATGTTTTTTTTTTTTTTTTGTTTGTTTGTTTGTTTTTTGCAGGCAATGGGGGTTAAGTGACTTGCCCAGGGTCACACAGCTAGTAAGTGTCAAGTGTCTGAGGCCGGATTTGAACTCAGGTACTCCTGAATTCAGGGCCGGTGCTTTAACCACTGCGCCATCTAGCTGCCCCAAGACAATAGCTATGTGACTTGGGTAAGTCACTTAACCCTGTTTGCCTCAGTTTCTGCATCTGTGAAATGATCTGGAGAAGGAAATGTTAAACCAGTCCAGTATCTTTGCCAAGAAAACCCCAAATGGGCTCATGAAGAGTTGCACACGACTGAAACAACTGAATAACAAGTATATCTTTATATAAATGTGTGTGTATAGTATATGTATGTATCAAAGTGCCTAAGGCTAGATTTTATATATATATCTTCCCAGCAGCATTGTTTTGCACATAATAGGGACTTACTTTTGCTGAACAGGCATTTATTATTTTGTTGAGTGCTTGGGAGATGATTACTAATATTAGTGTCACCATTATCTTATATAGTGCTTTATGGTTTAGAGCGCTTTCTGAATAATTCCCATTTTACAGATGAGCGAGGTGACTTGCCCAAGGTCATAAGATAATAAATACAGGAAAAAGTACTTGATTCCCAAGTCATGAGGTTTTTCTCCTACCTCTTAAAGAAAGGTCCCTGTTCTACAGGATCTTACATTTTTGATAGTGGAGATAATTACACAAGTAATTTGCAGTGCAAGGCAAGATATGTCAAGGGAAGCATAAACAAATGCTATGGTCATTCAGAATAGGAAAAGAAGTAATTTCTTACCAGTGAACAGGAAGGCTTCATGGGAAAAGTAGCATTTTAGAGGGGTTTTGAAAAGATTTTGGCAGGTAGAAATTAGGAAATGGTAAAGTATACATTTTGGCTGGAGCATAGTACACAAAAGGTAACAGCTTAACATAAGAATGAAAAGGTAGGTTGGAGTTGGATAGAAGGGGACCTTAAATTCCATGTTAAGAAGATTAGATTTTATTCATTAGTTTTTAAAAATTTAAAACAATGGTAGAATATGATATACTAACATAGATTGGATTGGGAAAGGGAGTATAGTAGTAGTAGTAGTAGTAGTAGTAGTAGTAGTAGTAGTAGTAGTAGTAGTAGTAGTAGTAGTAGTAGTAGTAGTAGTAGTAGTAGTAGTAGTAGTAGTAGTAGTAGTAGTAGTAGTAGTTGTTGTTTAAGTGAGAGGTAATATTTGATCCAGGGTTATTGCAGTTGGTGTAGAAAGAGATAAATTACAATAAATCAGTATGAATAAAGTGATTTTAAAATTATCTGACAAACCACTTGGGAAAATATAATTAGAGGATTAAGGTAGTTAAGACATCATATGGAGGCTCCATAGGAATGGATCATTTTCATGCTAAATGACACTTTGTGTAAGCCAGCAGTCTTAATGCTATGTGAGGATCAAGGGTGTTTTGCTAGATTCAAATTGCTGTTGCTCATTGATTAGTCATGTCGTATTCTTTGTGACCCAATTTGTTTTTTGTTTTTTGGGGTTTTTTTTGCAAAGATACTGTAGTGGTTTGCTGTTTCCTTCTCCAGCTCATTTTACAGATGAGGAAACTGAAGGAAACAGGGTTAAGTGACTTGCCCAAGGTCACACAGCTACTAAGCGTCCGATTCTGGATTACAATTTAGGTCTTCTTGACTCCAGGCCCAGTGCTTTTTCCACTGTGTTACCTAGCTGTCCCAGATTTAAAGTGAGAAGAGAGCTCAAAGATTGTGGTTGACTAGACAGAACCACCTTTTATGTAGGCAGTCAGTATTTGAGTTAAAAACTAAAACCCAACATTTTAAACAATTTAATCCAGTGAGATTTGGTGATGGTTCTCCTCCCCCTTCCCCTCTTAATCTAAAACTGTATCCTAATTTTTCTTAGGACTTGAATTTTAGGTCTCCTCTTAATCCTAAGTATTTCTAATAAGATAGATTCTTTGCAATGTCTTTTTATCGCTGCAGCTATGCATGGCATGTACATATATACACATATGTATACCTGAATTATTTATAGGTTACTATAAATAGTACAAATTTAGCCCCTGTGTAAATGTACTTTTGAATCCAACAGCTTCACGTGAAAATTTTGTGTTGGTATTTTTTGACTCTTAGTTTTAGATTTGTACAAAAAATTGTCTTAATTGTGAATAGCAGTAAAAGTCCTAAGTTCCTGAGCTATCTGACCTTCAGTCGGCTTCCTGAAGAAGCTAGTTTAGGTCTATTATTGCTGGCAGCCAAATTGGAGTGTTGAACATTGGATGAGACTTGTAGAGACTACAGTCTACACATATTGGAATGGTTGTTTTAGTTCCAGAAGAAAGAAGTAAGATCAATGAGGAATCATATTTTGACTTTGTGTAAAGAAAGATTTAAAAAGTAACTTTTTATTGGCATCTTTTGTTGTTACTTCTCCTAAATTTCACCTGTATCACTTTCTCTTCCAGAGAATCATCTCATAGAACAAAAGTTATTTTTATTTTTATTTTTAATTTAAAGATTTTATTTAAAAAAAAGAGAGAAGAGAAAAAATACCAAAACTAGTGATATATGTAATGTTTTATACTAGCGAATTCCTCCTCCCCCCACCCCCTAAAGGAGTTAGGGAGAAGTATCTTCTTGTTTCATCTTTGGGGACCAAGATTGTTGGTAATTTTGCATTGCACATTTTCTGTTGTGGTTTTTTTTGGGGGGGGTTCTGCTTACTTCACCATATTAGTTCATATAAATCTTTCCGTATTTCTGTATTTGTCATATTTGTCTCATAGCTAAATAATATTCCATGAGATTCCAAGAAACATATAAATCCATTCAAGGAAGGGTCACCCCCTCTTCTCCCATTAAAATCTAAAGGTTCACAAGAAAGTCAGCTGGTAGTGCAGTGGATAGAGTGCTAGACCTAGAATCAGCAAGACCCGAGTTAAAATGTGGCCGTACACACAAGCTCTAAGACCCCCCAGGTAAATCAGAGGTTAACCTCTGTTTACTTGAGTTTCCTCAACTGTAAAGTGAGAATAATAATAGCATCTTTTTCAGAATTGTTGTAAGGATCAGATGAGATCATATATTTGTAAAAAGAACTTAACACAGTGCCTGGCACACAGGTGTTTTATAAATGCTCATTCCTCCTGTCCTGCCTTCCCAGGACATATATTTGTATTTTGCCTAAATGTTATCAGTACTGGGAGAAATACTGAACATGATGACCATAAAATAACTTAAAAATGAAATTTATTATATTTTAAGACAAGAGTAGCTACTTAACTGATATGGGAGTAATTACTGAATTACCAATCTTTGTATAGTTAGTCTAGTGACTTGTTAGGACAAGACTACAAATCAATACAAAATTAGAGAATAAAAATAAGATACGGAATGCAATTGAGACAATTCTAACATGGCATATTTTGACAAGCTGTTGCTAGCCAAAATGAGAATGAATAGAACTGGTGTCTACACCAACTGTCAGCATTTCCTAAGGAAGTTTAACTATTATATATTAGTTGTCACAAAGAGATGAGAAGAACCTGGAAAACACTTCAGCCAGCAAAAATTTAATCTTTCTTGCCAGACAGAGATATATGGCAAGGCTGAGACACTGATTTAGAATATAAGCTTGTTTGCAAATTTATTCATTTTGTACTTAAATACAAAAACCCAACCATTTCCATGTGCATAGCAGTATAAAAAGAGAAGTCAATATGAAACCATGAATCTCCATTTCAAACTATTTACTTTAAAAAAAAACACTATGCAATTAATATTACACATTGTTTTCAAAGCTAACCCTGCTTTTCTGTGCTTCCTTCTGAGTTTTCTTTTTTTCTCTGCTGTGTACTTTTTTCTCCCTCCCCGCCTTGCACTAGAGAAGGCCACCACCATCAGATACAAATGTGTGTGTGTGTGTCTGCCTGCATGCGTGTGTCTAACAATACTATATATATTTCTATTTATCAGTTTTTTCTCTGGAGGCAGATAGCATCTTCCTTCATAGATCCTTTGTAATTGATTGGAGTATTTATAATACTAAAAATAACTTAGTCATTCATAGTTGTTCTTCGAATAATGCTGTTGCTGTATACAATGTTCACTTGGTTCTGTTCATTTCACTTTTCATAATTTCATCCCTTTCCAGTGTTTTTCTAAAATTAACCAACTTGTCATTTCTTATAACACATTAGTATTCCATCACAATCATGTACCACAACTTTTTTTAGCCATTCCCCAGTTGATGGGCATCCCCTCAATTTTTAGTTCTTTGCCACCATAAAGAGAGTGTCCTTTTCTGTTTCCTTGATCACCTTGGGAAACAGATCTAATTGCTGTGTCAAAGGGTTTGCATGGTTTTATTGCTTCTTTAGGCATAATTTCACATTGTTCTCCAAAATGGCTAGATCAGTTCACAGTTTATCAACAGTGTATTAGGGTCCCAATTTTTCGACATCCCCACCAACATTTGCCATTTTCCTCTTTGATTATTTTAGCTAATCTGATAGGTGAGATGATGATTTAAAGTTATTTTAATTTGCATTTTTCTAATCAATAATGATTTAGAGCATTTTTTCCATATAACTTTATATTGTTTTGATTTCTTCATCCCCAAACTGCACATTCCTATCCTTTGACCATTTGTCAATTTGGGGAATGACTCATATTCTTATAAATTTGACAAAGTTCCTTACATATTTGAGATGATACTTTTATCTCAGAAACTGTTTATAAATCTGCTCCCGCAATTTTCTGCTTTCCTTCTAATCTTGGCTACATTGGTTTTATTTGTGCAAGCCCTTTATAATTTAATGTAATCAAAATTGCTCTCTTTATTATAAATTCTCTTATCCAGAAGCCTGATAGGTAATATGTTCCATTTTCTTATAATTTTCATATGATATATCCCTTTATATCTAGGTCATGTATCCATTTTGATCTTATCTTGGTAAGTGATGTAAGATTTTAATTAATTAATTTAAATAATTAATTAATCCAAAAGAATCTAGAAATCACTTCACCCAGCAGACACTTTTATTTTCTTCTGTTGACTACCATAATGCTTTCCATGGCCACATCTGTTTAAAATATATGTTTTTTTTGTTAAGTCTTACAGAGTATTATGGTAAAGATTATTATTAGTAGAGGAAAAACAAATTTTAAAGAAAAACTGGTAAAAGACCTAAGGTAGCAAAATCATCTGGAGGGTATTTAAGGATAAAAGTGGGAGAATAGATGAAAAATGGAAAAGAATGATAACATTTAATTTTTTTTTTTTAAATGTGGATAAATTTTTTGTTTGTAAATCACTTCCATTTTTTGACATATTCCTTTCCTTCCACTACCCTGCAAGCCATTCTTTGTGAAAAAGAATAAAGAAGTAGTGGGGGAAAGCCATTCAGCAAAATCAACCAACACTTCAGCCGTATTTGACAGTATATGTATTTTTCCATATTCATACCCCTTTCTTTTTCCTTCCCTTCTGTCCACTCCCCCAAGAAGGGAGGGAAGTACATTTCCTTAACTCTTGGGCCAAGGTGGGTCATTATAATTACAAAGCTTTCAGTATCTGTTTTTGGCTGTTTTTAAAGTTTACGTTGTTGTCATTTTGTATGTTGCTTTTCTTCTCCAGCTTATTTGACATAATTTCCTATGTCTTTCTATTTTTCTTAACTGTGAAGGTTGTTTTTTTTTTTTTTTCAGGCAATGGGGGTTAAGTGACTTGCCCAGGGTCACACAGCTAGTAAGTGTCAAGTGTCTGAGGCCAGATTTGAACTCAGGTACTCCTGAATCCAGGGCCGGTGCTTTAACCACTGCGCCATCTAGCTGCCCCCAACTGTGAAAGTTTTTATGATAAACTTTTTCATCATCGGTGAGTGATTTAAAACATAACATTTGTATTCTTAATAGCACTGTGCCTGGTACAAGAGGGAGAAGAAAAAGCACTAAAGAAAACAATTAGGAGAGGAGAAACCAATCTCCCTCCTACCCCCACCCCCAAACAGAATAAAATGCTGATCTAGCTCTATTTTCCTATCCAGGTTTTTTATTAGCTTAATCCATATACAAATTAAGGGCATCCTTGATGAAAGTTTGAGAAAAGGAAAAGTTAGACTTTGCTAAAGGATATTTTGTAGCAGATCACATCTTATAGACACACAGTTGACTAAAAGGTTAAGACAATACAAGCTCTCACAGTCCTCTTTGTCAAAGCATTCGTAGGGCAGAACACAAAACAACTGTTTTGTGTGCATATATCAATTATGCAAAATTCTTGAAAGATCTCATAACTAAGTTTCTTTTCTAATTATTAATATTAAGTGAGACAAAACAGGGAAATGTAAGTTTAGTAAAAGTGTTTGTGTTACTCTCATGGAGAATGTCTTATGCAGAGTGTAAGTGGAAGAGGGAATCCCAATAGGTAAGGAGAGCTTCCACATATTTTTGTTTGCAAATTATATTGTGTTGATTTCATCAAATCTCAGGTCATTGCAGAATCTCCTTAATGAAGTCTGTAATAGTTCAAAAGAATTTGGCTTTACTGTATAGAGTGTAGAAATACTGGATGGTAGGCAATAACCTGCATTTGGAAGGATAACTCATAGAACTGGTCCATCAGCACATAAAAAATGGGACATTGGGAATGGACAATAAACTGGTCCCAGAACTGAGTTGGAAGAGAACTAGTCTGATTGCCTTTATGAAATTTCATAATGTTTTTAATGACTCATTATTATTGTTGTTTTAAAATTTTTTTTATGGATTTATTTTTTTAAAAAGTTTGTCAGTTAATTAACAAGCATTTTATTAAGTGCCAAGCACTGTGCTAGGCCTTGAGCATATAAAGACAAAATAAGACTTCCTGTCCTCAAGAAGTTTATCTTCTTTTGGGAGAGATTATGCTTGCATACACATAATGATTTTATTTCAGTGTTGGTGTTGGTGGTAAAAGGCATTAGCAGCTGGGAAGTCATAAACCTAATGTAAAAGGTGAACTGAGCATTGAAGGAAACTAGGAATTTGAGAGACAGAGGTCAGTAGGAGGTACACTGCAGGAATAAGGGACAGGGGAACAAAAAGAAAGCCTGCTTGCTGCCTGGATCTTAGTATTTGTTAAATGGATTAATGTGCAATAAGGCTGGAAAGGTGGGTTAGGGTTATATTGTGAGGGCTTTAAGTATCAAATTGAAGTGTTTATATTTGTTCCTAGAATAAATAGGGTAGCCAGCCACTGGAGCTGACTGAGTAGGGAAATGACAAGACAGATTTATGTTTTAGGAAAATCAGTTAGGCAGCTCTGTGAGAAGGATGAATTGGAGTGGGGAGAAACTTAAGGATTTTGTTTGTTTATATCACTTTCATTTCCCAGTGTATCCCTCTACCGTTTGCCCTACTCAGGGAGCCATCCTCTTTAACAAAGAATACATTTGAGAAGGAACAAAAAAGACTTAGAGTTCAGTAAAACTAATTTACACGAACTAAGTCTGACAATATATGTAATGTTCTATAATTTCCCCATCTCTGCAAAGGAGGAAAAGAGGTGTAGTTTCTCATTTCTTTTTTTAGCATTTGGCTTCTTTCTGGTTTTGTTGCTCTTTCAATTTACATCGTTGTTTTGTATGTTTTCCTTAGTCTGCATCAATTCATATCTTTCCATACATATTTGAATTTTTCACATTTCTCATGTACAGTAATACATAGTAATAGTCCATTACATTCATTTAGCATCATTTGTTTAGCCATTCCTCCATTAACTGGAATCAACTACTACTTTCTCTGCCACCATAAAATAACATTATTGATATTTTGGTTCATATGGAACCTTCCTAGAAAGGAAGGCTCTTTGACTAAGGCTTATTTTTTTATACTTGTATTATTACAGTGATGATTAATTGTTGTGAGTCATGAAATACAATAGTTTCAGAAGAATTAAAGTTGGGGGTCATCCAAAGGGCAATGAAGAAGTATAGGCATAAGTAGGCTATTCCATTATTTCTCTTGGGCAAATTTTGATTTGTAAAGATGTAAGAAATACATGATTAGAAAAGAAGGCGGGTCTGTCAATGTGAGACCTAAGGATGGACAGCCTAAATGTCCCTTTCTCATCCATCCATACAACATGAAGAGAGAGTAAGGAAGGTCCACAGCAAGTTGGGTGGATCCTTTCCTCCTCAAACTGTGGCAAAACATGAAAAAACAAGACTTTCAAAACATGAAAAGTCATGGATGGATTGCAGCTGGTACCATCTGAGGTAGAATCCACATGGTATAAAATTATAGATCCATCAAAGTGTAAGGGCCTGGGATGAAAATTTTAACAGAAATTAGCATCGGAAAAATCATATTAGACTCCCATTAGTATAGGGAAGTAAATAGAGATGGATCTCTATTAGTTTCAGTGAACATACTAGATTTTTTTTTCCTTCTTGGGGAAGGGGGATGTAATTTTTGATACATTTTAGTTAATTTACCTTGCTTTAGTATACTGGCCAGGATCCTGAAGGTCTGGCAATGAAGTCCTTGTGTAATAGGATTTTACACCAAAAGAATATCTTTCTTCCCTTTTTTAGTAGATGTAGGAAAAGGCTGGCAAATTGGCTGTTATATGTACATGTATGTACTTTAAAAAAAAATGAGATCTTGTGTCTGGGTCTTTGTGTGGGCCTCCCCCATCACTCGTTGGGAATTCCTTGCCTACTCTTTGCTGGAACTTCCAGAAAGTCTAACAATTAAAAAAAAAAATCCCCTGAACCCAGCATTTATTTTCTTTCCTTCATGCTCCCCTACCTACTCACCACCTTCCCCCCCCCCCCCCCCGCAAAAGAAAACTGTAACAAATATGTATGATCAAGGAAAATAAACTGCTCTATTTTAAAAAATGTATGTATCATTTTGCATCTTGAGTCCATCATCTCTAAGGTGACAAGCATGTTTGATTGTTGGTGCTCTGGGAATCATGGTTGATGATTGCATTTATCATACTTTTTAAGTCTTTCAGTTTTTCCTTCTTAAAATTTTGTTGTTGGATAAATTGTTTCCTGTTTTCCTTGCTTTACTCTGCATCATACAAGTCTTAACAGATTTCTCTGAAACTCGTCATTTCTTATGATATAATAGTATTCCATTACATTTGTATACTATAATTTGCATTTTTCTTTCTTTTTTCTTTTTTTTGCAGGACAATGAGGGTTAAGTGACTTGGGTCACCAGGGTCACACAGCTAGTGTCAAGTGTCTGAGGCAGGATTTGAACTCAGGTCCTCCTAATCCAGGGCTGGTGCTTTATCCACTGCGCCATCTAGCTGCCCCCGTATACTATAATTTGGTCAGTCATTGCCCCAAAGGGCACTCCCTTAGCTTCCAATTCTTTTCCATTATAAAAAGCTGCCCTAATTTTATTTTAGGATGGGGGCACATGGGCTCCTTTTCCTCTTTTATTTCTTTGGGGGTATAGGCCTAGTAGGACATAAAGTTAGACAGTACTGAAAATGGAAGTTGTCTCTCCTTTTAAATTGATGCAGCTCCTCTGCCCCCCTTCTCAACGATTCTGTTAGGTTTTAGTTGGTACATTTGCCCTTATCCCCAATTCCAGAAAGGGCTCTGGGCGCCCATGTACCAGCAAAAGTCTTTATATAAGGACCGGCAAAGCCTATGTGCAATAATTCCTAAATGCCTTTAAAAAAGCCTCACACAGTTGATTGAACACATTTCTTAGTTCCCAAATCCCAGTCTTTAGAGAGGGCCCAGAACTACTACAGATGGTAGACCTAGAGATCACTATCATCACCCTCCAAAAATTATACAAATTAAACAAACATTAGTTTATAGCACTTATCTTAAGGGAACAACCATTCTTTATTCCTCTCTTTTTAAAAATTCTGAACTTAAAACACCAAAAAAAGTTTTCACACTGCGGAATACAAAAAAGATTCTGCTTGAATTTCCATTTCATACCACTTTTTTTGTTGGGGAAAATGTAGTTCTCTATGTTACTTTCAATATGATCTTGTCTGTGCATTCACCACTGTGAATTTCCATAATATACTACTTTCTTTTGTGGGGAAAAAATGTAGTCCTATATGTTACTTTCAAAATGATTGTGCTTCCTTCTGTGCATTAAAAAAAGTTCCAATTTTAAAGGTATTTCATTGCCATCAGTGACTTGTGGATGTGGGGGGCATTTGTCATCCTTTTTTACTTTGTTAAGGAGTATAATAGGTTTAGGAAATGAGGCATTGGCAGTTAATCTCCATACCTCCATTTTATAGTTGCATATCTGATGCTAATTTTTACCTAGCAGATTCTCTTCCTATTGGCCCAAATTATTCAAGTAAAGTACTTCATCTGCTGACTTGTTTGATTATCCCAGTTATTATAGCTGTATAGTAGTGTTTACTTTGCACATACAACATTTATAATATGGTTTTAATGAAAAATAACAAAATAATGTGGAATAACTTTTTAAAAAATACTTGAATGAATACAACATTGCAAATTATAGTAGTCTAAGTATGAGATAGTGGCTAATTAGAATCATTTGCTAGCTGTTTTTTTGCTCCCTCCTTCTTGCAGCATTTTGATTAAGTATTGCAAAGATAAACAAAGTTGGCAGATGAGGTATTATGAACAGAAAAACAAAAAGACATTTGTTTTAAGGAGCAAAGCAGTTTTCAAATGTGATATTGCTTGAACAGCTGGTCAAAGGCCCTTTTTGGGGGGAAGCACTATGTAGAGTGGAAAGAGCTGAGTTCATATACCATTTTTGACAACTACTTGTATAGCCTTGGACAAGTTATAAGTCCCTGGGTCTCAGTTTCTTGATTTGTAAAATGAAGGGATTGAACTAATGGCCTCTGAGGTAATTTATAATTTTATGTGTATGATCCATTTACTGTTGCTTCTGAAATTTGTTTTAAATTGACTTTAGTCTGAATTATATACTGTCATAGATTGAGAGGAAGAAAAACAAAACTTGGCAGGGGTCTGGCATTGGAAAATGAAGGTAATAAAACAATGATTAATAAATCTTTTCATCTTTCAATTGTAAAAGAAAAATGTAAAACTGAACAAAATAAGTAAATTAAAAAAACTAGATGAGCAAGTTGTCATTAATTTAGGCATAGTTAATACATTTGTTAATTTATTTTTTGTTTACCATTAAAATTAAATTATTTAAAATGAATATTTAAAAACTGCCATTATTTCTGATTTTTTGCTGGCTCTTCTTGATGCACTGCCCTGGTAGTTTGTTTGAATGGAAATAGCATTGTTGGTAAAGTTATTTTCAACTTTGAGTAAAGTAGTTCGGTTGTGTTCTGGATAGTGAGAAACTACTGTAATAAAGTTGCCATTTTAACTATCTTTTACTGGAAAAAGTTTGGGGTTTTTTGGAGATAATTGGGATTAAGTGATTTGCCTAGGGACAGGCTGCTTAAGTAAGCATCTGAGGCTGGATTTGAACTCAGGTTCTTCTGACTCTGTGACAGGGTCCCTATCCACTGCTCCACCTGGCTGCTCCAAAATATTTTTTTATGTTGAAACATTTCACTTTAATTGATGGCCATTTTTGATTACTTTATAAGCCAGTGTAACTTTCTAATTGATTTATTGAAAGGGGGTTAGATATCTCTTAGGTTTTGTTTTGATTTTGTGACACTTAACTTGAACTAGTCAAGTTTTAAATTGTCAGGCATTCTTGGAGCTAGTCTTGCCTCTGCCACTTTGAACAAATTGCTTTTCTCTGGGCTTCATATTTCTTATCCATAAAAAGAGAATTGGCTTGTTGGACTAAATAGTATCCAAGATACTTCTGTTAGAAAATCTTGCAATTTAGAGTACAAATAATTTGAAATTTCAGATAGTGATACTCGAATCTATTATAAATTTTATTGGGTATTTATCTTTCTAGTTCTGTTTTACTTAATTTGCTTCATTTAACACAGGTACCAATGTACAAAGGAGATGGGGGTCAAGTGAGATGGAGAATTCTTTTTTTTTCCTTTTAATTCTTTTTTTTGAGGTGGAGAATTCTTAGTAACTTCCATGATGTAGTTGAAATTTGATTAGTTATAATTTTTAAAGTGGGATAATCAAAAACTGACTTTGCTGTGATAGTTCAGTACTCATTTTTTAAACCTCAGGTGTATGTTAATGCAATGTTAGCCATACAGTGCATTTTACCTTTCTTCACAATAAACCATTGTTATTGCAGCAGGGACCTATGATTTCATTCAGAAGTGTGGGAATTCTTTCCACCAGTGCAAGACTTACTTATAGAATTTATTGATGAGTTTTCTGAAAGTTGCTTAGGAATGAGGTTAATTGATTTAGTATCAGTTGTGGGATTTGGACTCAGGTCTGTAGGAGTCTGTGTTCACCATGCTAATTCGCTCCCCCACCTCCCAATAAAAGAAATAAAAACCATAAAATTGAATGGTGGAGAACCTAAAGATCAGCTAATTCAAGCCTCTTATTTTACAAATGGGGTAGCTAGGTGGCACAGTGGATAGAGTGATGGTCTTGGAATTAGGATGACTGATCTTCTTGAGTTCAAATGTGATCTCAGACACTGTATGACCATGGACAAATAACTTAACCCTGTTTGCCTCAGTTTCCTCATCTGTAAAATGACCTGGAGAAGGAATTGGCAAGCCATCCCAGTATCTTTGCCAATAAAACCCAAATGGGGTCATAAAGAGTTGGACATGATTGAAAACAACTGAACAAAGTTTTACAGATGAGGAAAACTGATGCCCAGAAAGGGAAAGTAACTTGACCACCACAATAACTAGAATTTATATAGAGCTTTAAGGTTCAAAAAGTGTTTTACAAATACTATGTCATTTTATCCTCACAACAGCCATGAGAGAGAGGTGTCATTATTATCCTCATTTTACAGATGATGAAAACTGAGACAGATGAAGTTAAGTATCTTGGCCAGGGTCATGCAGCCATTATTAGATTTAAAATCAGGACCTCCTGATTTCAAGTTCAGTCTCTTACCCACTGTGCCAGGTACATAGTAAAGCTGGGATTTGAACCTAGGTGAACTAATACATTCAGAGCACTACTGTATACACGGCAAGATTACCACCCATTTTAAACTCTTTCCAGGAGAGATGTCCTCATTCTAGCTTAGCCATTAGCTTACCCCTAATCATCTTCACCTGTCTCAAGTTTTTCTTTGCAACTATGGTAATAATTAGAATTTTTGTCCTGTTTCATTGTCCTTATTTAGTAACTCAGATTTTTCATATTACATCAGCAAATAGAAAATATGAAATTGAACCAGCAGATGCAGGAGCAAGATTTTTCTTAGAAGTTGTTTTCCACTTTGAATCCTATTTACTCTAGGAGATGAACTTTTAGTAAAGCTTATGATTTTGGTACAAGGTGCTGATTAGTTCAAGACAGCACTGTCAAATAAGTGGAATTAAAATCCAGAGTGGGTAGGATAACTGCTAACGATCTAAAGATGCTAAAGGTCACCCTGTTTTGCCCTTAACTTTACCCTCACTGAACCTGAACGCTCTTGTGAGAGTTGTTGGTGTAGCATTGCTCTTAGGGCGGGCCAGATTTTCAGTGCCACCCATACCTGGTCTGGCCTGTTTTCGGTCTGGACTGGCCAGCGTCTCTGGCTCGTAGACTTCCACTTGCTGTTGATTTGACTGGGTGGAGAGAGAGCGTCCTGCCTGGCACCGCCCATTCCTCACGTGATGCTGCAGGCCAAGGCAGTGGGCAGCAGTGTGTCTAGCACACGCCCTTCTTTCTTTCTCCTTCTCAATTGGCTGGGAGGCTTGGTTGGGAGGAGCTCTAGCCAAGCTGGGGCATCCGGCCGTCGCCCTTGCTCTTCCTTGCTAGCAAAAGGCACTTACTCGGGCAAGAGACCACTGTGGTTGCAGTAGATAGCTTTCCTTTCCTTTTTTTTGGATTGATGTTGGGGTAGGGATCCTCACGAGAATCTTTTTCGAGGTGTTTTATGTGACAAAACTAGAGAAAGAGGAAAGAAACTTCCAAGCCAAACATGTCCTGTGCTCGGAGAGGCTGCGCTGGAAGCTCTCAGTCTGCATTGTGTAGGAGACTCCTGCAAATTCCAGTAAGCGCCAACTCAGTCTAAGCCTTTTGAGAGAGGAAAGTCGTCAGTTCTCTGCTTGTACAGCAGGTGTCCCCTTTCAGGAGATGAGATTCATGAAGAATGACGAGTACCCTTCTTATCTCTTGAGAACCTGATCATTTTCCGGGGATTGACTCTTTCATGTCTGGTTACTGGAGTGTGCCGGAGGTGCCTATGTTATGGCTTGTTTCCCTTTCTGCGGGGAGAGGGGATGAACTCTTTGACTTCTCATGACGGGGAAACCTACTCTTCATTTTTTGTATTCGTGGAAAGGAGTTTTGCTTACATGTTTACCAGCATCTAGGACAAGAAAGAGAAAAGGTAGTCAGCTTTGTTTTTGTGTGTGTGCGTGTGTGAGAGAGTGAAAGAACGGCTTTTTTTTCTCTTTGAAACTAAACTGTTAAAAGTGTGTTGAACTGTTTGAGTCAATGGACTTTATTTCCAGCATTTTTAAAGTTTAGAAATACCATTCTTTAGACTTTCCTTGTGTGGTGTAATGGAAATGGTGCTAGAATGGGAGTCAGAATAACCATCCTTCCTAGTCCCTTCAAGTTCTACTTCCACTTAAGCTAGCTCTTTGTGTATGATTTGTAATGTATGACAAGCTGCTTCACAGTTTCCCCAACTTCATTTACCTCCTGGGTAAAGATGAAGAGTTCATTACCAAATGGACTCTAACATTTCTATTTATTAAGAGTGCCGTTCTGTTTTGTGTATTTATTTGGAGGCACCTGGTTCTATTTTGCCCCTTTTGTGGCCGTGGTAAAATATTCTCAGTGCTGATGTTTTATATCTATGCTAACTTTGTTCTTCAGATTAGATGTAGACTTGAACATCTTTCCAGTATTGGTAGTTCCAAGAAATACTATGTTAGGTTTTTACTTTACAGTAGGAATTAGAATTATGTGATTCATTGTATTACTTTAAAAAAAAAGTCCATGGAAAATCAATTTGATAGAAAGACTACTGAAATTGTAGGTTCTGGTCTTGGTCTTGTGATAAAATATATAATTGCATTATTTTTTCTTTTTCTTTTTTTTTTAAAGTGAGGCAATTGGGGTTAAGTGACTTGCCCGGGGTCACACAGCTAGTAAGTGTCAAGTGTCTGAGGTCAGATTTGAACTCAGGTCCTCCAGAATCCAGGGCCAGTGCTTTATCCACTGTGCCACCTAGCTGCCCCAACTGCATTTTTATGAGAAAAAAACTAACTTTTTTTCACATGTTGTCCTATGTGGAATTTGTGGAACAGTAGGGTTAAGAAGGAAATATTACAGAAACACTTTCTCTGACCAGGCATTTATACTAAATATAAATTAACTACGTTTTGAGAAAAGAAACTTAACAGTTATATTTAGTTGTGTACAGGGCAGGTGATGTATTGATATAGTGCATAAAACCATTTTTCATTTTGTCACTGTTCACCTCTCATTTCTTAAGGATCCACACTAATGGATGTGCAAGTGATTTTTATAGGTTATATTGGTGTACTGTTAACTCCATTGTATGACATCTGACACAAATTGCTGTGTATATTTAGTTATAAAGGGACACAAACCTCACACAGCAGAAAATGTTATAGTAGAAACACTTTATGTGCCTCCTGTTTATGGCAAAACTAAACTCCTGTTATTATAACAGGCTTTTAAAAAATTGCATTGTAGTTTTACATAATGTTTTTCTTTCTTTCTTTTTTTTTTTTTGGCAAGGCAGTGAGGGTTAAGTGACTTGCCCAGGGTCACACAACTATTAAGTGTCAAGTGTCTGAGGTTGAATTTGAACTCAGGTCTTCTTGAGTCCAGGGCCAGTGCTTTATCCACTGAGCCACCTAGCTGCCCCCAAGTTTTACATAATGTTGAACTAAAATATAGCTGAATTAATGTAACAATAAGCTTCATTATTACAAAGTTCTGTTTTACTTACACTGTTTTTTCCCTCTGTTTCAACTTTGGAAAATTATTTGTGCACGGTTGGCCAGAGGGCCATGCTGTAATATCATAAGATTTGTGCCTTGTACTAAAGAGGGTATATAACTGGTGTTCTATTGCAGTGGGAGTGAGTTTTTGGCTGGTGGAAAAAGAGGCTTGTTTGTCTTTTGTTACGGTTCATGGCTTCTTGGCACCCCTCTGCACCACTACCAGCCTCCTTTTTGGTGTGTTTGTGTATCTGTCTGTGTGTACATACAGAATAGTGGCAGAAGTCTTTCAGTATCACTGATAATGGGTGGTTAATGTTCTGAAGACCATAATCTAAGTGAACTTTAAGATGTTCAAAATGTTTTGCCTAACTTTTACCTCAGAGCCTATTAAAAAGCTTCTGTCTGTCCCTTCTTTCTCCAACCCCCTTTTTTTTTCTTCTCCCCTTTGCTTTCATTTCCTTTAATTGGCCATAACATGAAATGAAGTTTTTAAAACTGCTATTTATGTTATGTAACCTGAGGTATATAACCCCAAGAGGAGTTAAACTTAAGGTTTTTTCCTAGAAACTTGAAAAAAAACCAAACTAGTTTTAAAAATCATCTTAAAAAATTTTTTTTTATTAGTTATTGGTCTTCAGTTCAACATTAGGCACCCACGTCCAAGGCACCATTCCAGAAATAAGGTTTCTCGTGTGTGTGTGTGTGTGTGTGTGTGTGTGTGTGTGTGTGTGTGTGTGTGTGTGTGTATGCATGCATATTTCTTAGGAGCCCTTGCAAATCACTTTGGCTGCTTCCCAGTAGTAACTGGCTGTGTGTGTGGCTGAGTCAGTTTGTGGGGAGATATGGGCATGGTGGAGCTTCTGGCCACCAAAAGCTATAGTGGACTTCCCCAAAGGAGTGTATAGTAGTGTTTGTTTCTTTAAAACAGTCTATATTTCTTTGTAATTTTAGGGTTTTTGAATAGCAATTTAATTGAAACTCTTTATTCTGTGGATGACAAAATTGAGGACTAGAGGTTTACATAGGTAGTGGCAATGTTAAAAGAAAAAATAAGATCCCTAGGCTAATATACCACACAACTTGGTTTCTTTTTTGGAGGGTTAGGGGGCATTTAAGTATGTATTTAAACATTTTGTCTTTCAAGTTGTATTATTAAAAATATTTTTAACATTCTTTTTAAAACTTTGATTTCAGAATTCTTTCTCTTCTATTCCTCTCCCACTTACTGTGAAGGCCAGAAATGTGATATCAATTATACATGTGAAATCATGCAAAACATTTTCATATTAGCCATGTTGTAACAACAGCCACCAGAACGCACAAAAATAAAGTGAAAAAAATTATGCTTCAGGAGAGCTTTGGGATTCTTCTTTCTGTCTCCTGCTGTGTTGGGGGGGGAACACTACATAAATGTGGACTTTTGATTTATTTGGACATTGAAAAACAACAGTCAGGAATATTTTTCTATGTAAATAAATAACATCTATCTTGGGGAAGGGAGGGAAATTATACCAGTAGTAATAATAGTCGACTCTTGATTACCCTGCTGATGGAGGGGGTAGCCATAAGTGCAGATAACCTTTAAAAATTGTCATTTTAATGTCACTCTTTAATTCACCCTGGAACTTCCCTCACTGTGCTTGGCCTCAGTCCTTTTTCTGCCCCCCACCCCCCAAATTCGGCCCTTAATTGGAGCTCCGCAACACGAAAAGTTATCCCAGTAGTGTGGAGGGTACAGTATTCTAGAAGTGGCATGGGGAAATAGTCCTAGAGCCAACTGGGAGGCAGGAGAGAGGAGCCCCACCCCAAATGAGGTAATGATGGTCAGGGGAAACCTTCCCCCAACTAACCCACAAAGCAGATAATTGAAAAGTTGACTTTAAATTAGTTCTATGCTATAAATGACCAATCCTATTGGACTATGTAGCATCTTAAAAAGAAAAAAAAAATAAAACCCCAAAATGAAGGGGGGGGGAATTATGCTTTGATTTGCATTCACACTCCATCAATTTTTTCTCTTGAAGTAGGATAGCATTTTTCATCATTAATCCTTTGGAATTGTCTTGGATCATTATATTGATCAGAATAGCTATCATTCACAGTTGATCATCATAGAATATTGCTGCTACCAAGTACAATGTTCTTCTGGTTCTGATTGCTTATTTTTGCATGAGTTCATAGAAGTCTTCCCAGGTTTTTTTCTGAAAAGTTTTTACTTTCTTTTAGCATAGCAGTATTACATCACAATCATATACCATGACTTGTTCAGCCATTCCCAATTGAGGACATTCCCTCAGTTTCCAATTCTTTGCCACCACAAAAAGAGCTTCTATAAATATTATTGTACATATAGGTCCACTTCTTTTTGTTTTGTTTTGTTTTTTGGTGGGGCAATGAGGGTTAAGTGACTTGCCCAGGGTCACACAGCTAGTGAGTGTCTGAGGTTGGTTTTGAACTCAGGTTCTCCTGAATCCAGGGCCGGTGCTTTATCCACTGCGCCACCTGTCCACTTCTTTTTGATCTCTTTTTGTGATACAGACTTTAGTGGTCTTTCAAAGTTGTATTGTGACTGGAACTTAAACTTTTAAACTTGCTTTGCTGTTTCTAATGTCCTCAGAAATAATTTTTACAGCATGCTGCATTTAGTGGAAATATACTCAAGCCCCAGTTAAAACGTGCGCTATGTGGACGTGTGCACACACACAGGCACACAACTTTAATACAGATCAGTATATACTGTTACAGTTCTAAATCTAGGAGAAATTTGTTTAAGAAAAAATGCTTCCTCAACAGAAGGGGATGAGAATGGGGTGGGACAGAATGTTGCACACCTTCAGATATAGTCACTATGTGTTATTTTTGTTTAACTGTTTTTCTTTGTTTACAAAAGAGGCTTTGATTCTTGGGGGAAGGCTGGTATATCCATAAACAATTGGTATGAAAACAAAGTCTTTTGTTTATGAATATGAAACACTAATTGGCTGGGTGACTTACTCTAAAACTTTTCATTCTTTTAGGGAGTTTAGAATATAGTTTCCTGGTTTCTGTGTACAATGAATTAATAAAAAATAGTTGTTTGCTTCTAAGAATTGGCTTCAATTCTTTCCAAACTTTTCAGAAGCTTCCTGTAAAAATATAGGATTTCTAGTATGTACAGAGAACTTATTTATTGGGGTGGGGAGTGGGGAAGAACCCATGGTTAATACTTCTGTATGGTGACTTTTTTCTTCATTCTATTGCAGAAATGAGCCGCCAGACTGCTACAGCCCTCCCTACTGG
The DNA here is from genome assembly GCF_019393635.1 of Dromiciops gliroides. Classification (NCBI taxonomy): domain Eukaryota; kingdom Metazoa; phylum Chordata; class Mammalia; order Microbiotheria; family Microbiotheriidae; genus Dromiciops; species Dromiciops gliroides. The sequence goes on from NC_057862.1 coordinate 408,297,005, forward strand.
TACTTCCAAGTGTACACCATCCCAGAGGGTGCCTGCATTGACTGGCACAACAGCATCGAACAATGACTTGGCTAGTCTATTTGAGTGTCCCGTCTGCTTTGACTATGTGTTACCCCCTATTCTTCAGTGTCAGAGCGGCCATCTTGTTTGTAGCAACTGTCGTCCAAAGCTCACATGTTGTCCAACTTGCCGAGGCCCGTTGGGGTCCATTCGCAACTTGGCTATGGAGAAAGTGGCCAATTCAGTACTATTCCCTTGTAAATATGCCTCTTCTGGATGTGAGATAACTTTGCCACACACAGAAAAAGCAGACCACGAAGAGCTGTGTGAGTTTAGGCCTTATTCATGTCCATGTCCTGGTGCTTCGTGTAAATGGCAAGGGTCTTTGGATGCTGTAATGCCACATTTGATGCATCAGCATAAGTCTATTACAACACTACAGGGAGAAGATATAGTTTTTCTTGCTACAGACATTAATCTTCCTGGTGCTGTTGACTGGGTTATGATGCAGTCTTGTTTTGGCTTTCACTTCATGTTAGTCTTAGAGAAACAGGAAAAATATGATGGTCACCAGCAGTTCTTCGCAATTGTACAGCTGATAGGAACACGTAAACAAGCAGAAAATTTTGCTTATCGACTTGAGCTAAATGGTCATAGACGGCGATTGACTTGGGAAGCTACTCCTCGATCTATTCATGAGGGAATTGCAACAGCTATTATGAATAGTGACTGTTTAGTTTTTGACACCAGCATTGCACAGCTTTTTGCAGAAAATGGCAATTTAGGCATCAATGTAACTATTTCCATGTGTTGAAATGGCAATCAAACGTTTTCAGGCCAGTGTTTAAAACTTTGCATCATTTAATTTCACAGAAGATAGGGTAACCATCTTTGACTGCCAAATATAAACTCTTTTGGTAGGTGAAAGCTAGACATAATGAAGGTAAATAAAAGGAAAGGCTGTTAAATGCAGGAAGCAGTTGCATGTAATAACACTAATATATTTAAAAATAAGTCAACAGTAAACCACTGAAAATATATATACACCCAAAATGGGCATCTTTTGTATTAAGAAAGTTGATCCTACAAGAAATGTTGTAAAATAATTCTAAACTTGTATTTGTAGATTGATTGTACTGTTGAAGAGAATACTGTTTTTTGTGTTTTTTTTTTTATTTGACTGACAAGCCATGTTGAGCAGTCTCTGACTGCTGCTTTTTTCCCCTTTGTAAGTCACTACATAGTATTGCTGCTGTTTGTGTATATTTTTTGTGTATTTGCTAATTTTTATTAACTTCTAGTTTTTCATTAAATTTGACTTTCTTTTCTGTAATTCAGGTTTTCTCACTTTTTTGTACCTTTTAAAAGTTAATTACAGGTGTCTTATCTTTTTGATATGCATAATTGTTTATGGTAAAATATATACATATGTATGTTTGCATTTTTCTTTTCCCCCACAGTAATCAGTTTGTTAGAAACATTGTTTTTAATTCAACTATTGTGAAGATCTGAACAGTAGAGAGCAATTACTTATATTGCAAAAATTGGCCAAGAGAGTCTCCTAAAGCAGATGTAGATTTTTTTAAAAAAAATTCATTCATATCTTCAGATCAGTTTTGTTAGAGGGTATAAGGAAAATTCTGATAAGAAATGTTAAAGATCAGGCTTTTCTCTCTTACCCTTTCACCCCCACTCCCAAAGAATTTTGAAAAAAAAATCAGACATTTTGTTCAAAAATTGTTCTTGTATTAGTTTTGGGAAAAAAAAAAGCATTGTCATACAGTATTTGTAACTAAAAGCAAATCATTTGTTTAAAAAGGCAGTCTGGGGGGAAAAAGATGTTTTTGGTCTTTTATAATTGTCATTAAAAATATCTGGCAAACTAAAAACTTGTGTGTTTTGCTTTAGTGTAGTTTTCTGGTATTATTTTATCCCCAAAGTTATCTTCCTCTTGTCAATTCATTCTTGTTTTTAGCTCTTCTTTTTGAAGTGACATAGTTACTGTAATGCACAATGAGAATACAGTTTTTGATTGTCTAGTTAACTCAGTAACCTAGGTTTCTTACTTAATCTCCATGTAACTGCCTACTTTTGCTAAAATTCACTTCTTCCTGGTAATTCCAATGGGATGACTAAGGGAAAAGAGGGCACTTTTCCCTGGCATCTCATTAATAATGCACCACTATAATTAGTTACAACTTGATGCTAATGACTGAGGTATCCTGAAAGTTCCTGAAGTGCCTTCAGAGTCAGAAAATAATGTTCATCATGGTTTGTCACTGCTCTAATTCTTTGAATTAATAATTTCTGTATTGTATATATTGAAACTATTAACTAGAACACCCATTCCCAGCTAGACTGGATAACAAAAGTTTACTATATTGAAAACCCCCCCCCCCCCACCGGCTTAGTAGAAGCTGAATAAAAAAAGTTTGGTGGGGATTTACTTTGAATTTCACTTTGTTCTAGTAGAGCAAACAAGGCTCCTAAGTAGATTGTTTAGAAGTGCGATTGCTGTTTTGCTCTTAGATAATAAAGGAAGTGGCTGAATACTTAAAATCTTTTGGCTCAGCTTGGTGTAACTGGCCTGTGAGTATCATTAGAAAAGCAGTTTCTTTACCAGTTCATTTAAATTCCCATTTAGAGTAATGTAGTCCATGTGCATAGTGTAGTCTTTGCACACATGAAGTGGGGAGGTCTGGGCTTCTGATTTCATTTGTGTAGGGAGATCCCCATAAAGAAATGCCCATCAATGAAGACCAACTTCTCTGCTACTTAACGTTAGTTGTCTATGACACCATAAAGTTAAGTGACTTGCTCAGGGTCACATAGCCAGAGCTTAAGACTTGAACCGAAGTCCTGCTTCCTAGGCTGGTTCATCTATTATGCAACTAAACCATCATGCTGCCTCCAAATTTATATGTTGTACTAATGGTATCTTAAAATCCAAACTTATTTAACTACTTTATTTCCTAACTGGCTTATGAAGTATAGCTGATGTGGTATCTTTAATATATACTCCCTAATATAAGTCCCCCTTACTGATTTTAAATATACAATCTGGCTGGCTCCAGAAGGACATGGAAAAAAAAAATTGCATGTTTTTTGTGCTATTATAAGTCTTTATTCACTATCAGCTATCTTAATATATTTTGCCCCAAGAGTAATGAATTACTATAAAATGTAATTTACTATGATCACAAAGCACTTTCATATCCATAATCTCATTGGCTTAATGACCCACACTGTGAGGTAGAGTAGGGACTATACCCATTTAAAAGATGAGCATATAGAAAGCCAAAGAGGTAAGAGTATTTGCCCAGTCATGGCATTAAATGGTGCTTGGGATTTGAATCAAGTTCTTTGCCTGAATGCCATATTGATCCATGGGGTAGTTGACATACTCCCATATTTAGTTTCAGGAAGTCTACTATATATCGATATATAGATATATATCTATATGGAGATATTGCCTTAAGAAAATAAAGTTCAAATTCTGCTGTCCTCTAAGTAATCTGACCAAGAGAGGCAGTGTGGTGTTATACACTAATTATCAAGACCTTGCTTCTTAACTCATTGCACTTGTAATCCATCTTAGTTGGTGTATAGGTTAATTTTGATGGTTTTTGTTTATGTGGATTGGTGGACAATTAAAATTATGATTAGTAAATCTTTAATTGTTAGTAGTGCATTTGCTTGAGGACTAGATTGTTTATCTCTGCTATTGACCACAACATTTGTTATATATACATATATACTCCCAACACCCACAGTTTTCTACCTCAATATAAAGCACAACTAACTAAATAACTTGGCATGTTTGTTGTATTTATAGCAATTTTGTTCAATTACACCTTTGTTTTAAACAAGTCAATGGACTATAGTAAATTGTTTCTATTTCTGTTGCTTCCCTCATTTTCAGTGAGTCCTGTGCTGGTGAAAATTAGCTTCACAGCAGTGAGGAAATAGATTCTGGTAGATCAACACAAAGGAAGTGACACAGTGGGCAGCCTCAATGCCAGCTTTCGCCTCACATGGATTTGTTTTCTTGGATAAAGTACCTCTAGGGGTAAGAGAAGACCTTGTTGACTCCACCCTGTATACTGACTTTGTCTGCTAAGAAATGGGATGAACCACCAATCTGAGGAACTAAGCAGCTAGATGACAGCAACAACTTCATTACCCTATAGACTTAAATTTGTAACAGATAACTTACAGATTATTTTATTCATTTTGCGTGTGCTGTCTCCTTTTGCTTTCTGTGAAGGAAGGAACTTGCCTTTTTTGATTCTAATGAAAACTTACAGTTTTAGTGCGCTAAAATCTCATTTCTGTTCAGGATGATATCTTAATCAGTGTTTAATTTTTGGTTATGAAATTATAACTGTCATGTATGTTGCTATAACCTTTGAATTAAATAAAAGGGAAGTAATTTAATGAAATAACTTTTATCAGTAGAAAGGAGCATGAGGTGGCAGGAGTTTCGTGCTTTGTATGTATTGTTCAGTGTGATCCCAGTCTCGATTTTTATTATAGTCTTTTTAGAGAATGGCAGTTCTTAAGAGGCTACGAATGGCACAACGCATTTTGTTTAGAAATCCAAGATTAGGGGGCAGCTAGATGGCGCAGTGGTAAAGCACCGGCCCTGGATTCAGGAGTTCCTGAGTTTAAATCCGGCCTCAGACACTTGACACTTACTAGCTGTGTGACCCTGGGCCACTTAACCCTCATTGCCCTGCAAAAACCAAAAAAACCAAACAAACAAAACAAGAAATCCAAGATTAAGTAAAATGTAAGTTGGTGGGAATCTGAATATCTTTATGCTATGAATTTAAAAAATTTTGTGTACATATACATGCAAATGAATATGTGCATATGTGTGTGTTTCTTGTGATTTCACCCAAGGCTATATAATCTAAAGTTACTTGCCTTAAGGTTGTTTTTTTGTTTTTTTTTGTGAGGCAATTGGGTTTAAGTGACTTGCCCAGGGTCACACAGCTAGTGTCAAGTGTCTGAGGCCTGATTTGAACTCAGGTCCTCCTGAATCCAGGGTCAGTGCTCTATCCCGTGTGCCACCTAGCTGCCCCCTGCCTTCAGTTTAACACCTGATTTGGCAAATGTGACTTGAGCCCAGGTTTTCATGGTCAGTTTTCTATCATCTACCAGTGGTGCCAAATTCAAATAGAAACAGGTGCCACTAAACTGTATAATAAGGATCCTGTGAACTGCATATTGACCTAGAAAACCACATTAATATCTGTGTTTTGTGGTATTATTTATTTTGTTCAATATTTCCCAATTACATTTTAATTTGGTTTGAGCCACACTCAGGAGTGTTGTGGGCCCCATGTGGTGGGCCATGTATCTGACACCCCTCCACTATACCACTGCTGTTTCTAAAATAGTGACGATGTAGTAACATCTCTTCTCCCCCTCCCCCTTTTGGGACAATGAGGGTTAAGTGACTTGCCCAGGGTCTCAGCTAGTGTCTGAGGCTGGATTTGAACTCAGGTCCTCCTGAATCCAGGGTGGGTGCTTTATCTACTTCATCACCTAGCTGCCCCCAACATCTTTTTAAAACAAAAACAAAACAAACAAGCAAGCATAATTCTATTAAGTGTACTGTATATTCAAAATAGGAAATTAAAATTATTTGGCTTCTTGGCAGGTCAGTAGGACTATAGCCATGTAATGGATCTTTCTAGAAGGAACATAAGTACTGATTATAATAGGATTTTTTCCTCCCCCAATTAATTTGATTTTTCTCTCATCAAATACCCCTTCCCCAGTTTGGGGGTGGGAGGGAAGAGTGGGTAAGAACCCCTGCAACCAATACATAGTCAAGCAAAACAAATTCCTATTTACTGTCCAAAAAACCATGCCTTATTTCTGTATCCTGAGTTCATCTGTTAGGGGGTGGGTAGCATGTTTCATTATTAGAACTCTGGAAAATCATAGTTGACCAGAATTTTATGACTTTCAATTTTTACCATGTTACATAAACTATTCTGGCTCTGTACACTTCACTTAATACAAGTCTAAATTTCTTATGATTCAGTAGTATTCCATTACATTTATATACTATATTATTTAGCCATTCCCCAATTGATGGGCATCCCATTAGTTTCCACTTTAGAGCAAGGGTTCTCAATTCTGGAGTCTATGACTAGATCATAGAGCTGTGAATTTGAATGGAAGAAAATGACATTTTTATTTTCACTAACTCTTTTGGTTTCCTTTACAATCCTATTTATTTTATGAATTTAAAGATATTTTGAGAAAGAGGTTTATAGGTTTCACTAGACTGCCAGTGGGATCCCTGACACAAAAGAAAGGTTAAGAACCCCTGTGTTGAAGAAAACTGTGAAAAGAATTCGTTTTTAATTGTGGAAGCCTAAGTAACAAATGAAGCAGCTAGGCGATTTAGGGGATAGAGTGCTGTACCTGGAGCCTGGAATACCTGAATTCAAATCTGGTCATGGACATTAATGCAGTCAGACATGATTGAATGAATGAATCATAACAAAGTAACAATACTTAGGCTAAATGTTGTTAAATTCTGGTGATAAATCAGTTACATGTTGTAGAAACAGTTATCAGTAAAGTGTGACTGACAGTTTTGTGGGATTATCTAAACAGTTGACTAACTTTTGAAACTCCATATAGGCTATAAAGAGCATAATTGCTTAAAATACTGAGACTAGTTTCTAGGATCATCAGGTTGAATGACAGTGATTGATCCCCTTTTGGGGTGTGGGAAGAGACATAGACACAACTGACCTTTAGTCTGAGTTTTATGCTCAAAATATGTAACTTAGAAATAGAAATCCTTATCATGAGAATGAAATGTACGAAATAAATGCATTTCCCAGATAACTATAAAGCTTATTCTGAGTCAAAACTTTTAAAAAACTTAAAGTCCTTATGAAATCTACCACAACTATTTTTGAGGCCTTTTGTTTCCAATAAATTTTTTAAAAGTCCATGTTATACCTAAACTCTGGTAACTAAGGTGCCTTCTGTGTTTTATAAAAGATTAGAAGTATAAATTAGAAAAGGTATTTAAAATATGGTTGCATGCAATTTATGTTCCTAACCTAAATGTTTAATTGGTGATTATATTTATTAGGATTCTTTTAGCCATTAGTTACCACTTTGGCCAAAAAATAGTGCAATCCTCCTTGAGTTTTAGCCATGTTTTTCCCTAAGGTGGTTAGTATCTGCTGACAGACATCCTTTGATAATCAAGGGCTCTTAATGACTCCAGTTCAACAAATCTTTGGGTTGAAAAGTGGATTGGTTAAATTGCTAAGTAACTTGGTAGCAGCTGGTAGATAGATATCCCCAGTCATTCCTGGGTAGAGGGCTTAGAATCAGAAAGACTTGAATTCAAATGAAGCCTCTGACATTAGCTGTGTGATATTGAGTCAGTAATTTAATTTCTGCCTCAGTTTCCTCAACTCTAAATGGGGATAATAATAGCACTTACTTATCAGGGTTGCTATAAGGGTCAAATGAGATATTTATAAAGTACGCACTGTACCTAGCACATAGATAGTGCTGGACAAATATTTTCTTCCTACTTCATGGCACTATATCATGGTTTTGAGTAACTGATTTTGTGGTGCTTGACAAATTTTTCCAAAGTGAAAATAGAGTTGGATGGAATCTTATGTTACACAGGGCAATGTCAGTATGGCTCCAATTACTGTTTGAGATGATTAGTGTCTGGGGCTTGGATGACCATAGGCTGTATGATCATCATTGCTTGATTAGGAACCACCTAAGAATTAATTTGTAGTTCTCAAATTATTGCTGACTTTCCCCCCCAAATCACTGGTAGATCCCTTTACCATTACCATAGTTTTCTCTCATTTGGCATGAAGAGCCTCTGGCAATATTGCCTTTTCATGGAAGTGTTCATTTCTGAAGCACAGAGCAAATACAGCAAGCACAATCATGAGATCATGAAGAATGTATATAACTTAAATTTGATCTCCCCCCCCTCCCTTCCGTCCTCCATGTCAAAGAATTGACCAAAACTGTTTTCTGCACTGTGCTAGAGAATGTCAGTATACCTTTGGTTAGATACAACATGATTGTTTTCTCTTGATGTTTTCATTTTTGGAAGCCCTAAAGGTTTAGCAAGAATACATAAATGCTTGCTAAGGACAAAGGTACATGTTAAGGTCTATGTAAACAACATTCCTTTTATTGTTTGTTTTTGTTTTTGTTTTTTGGTATAGTGGGTGAGACAGGGCTGATGTAATAGCATGGTAATGTAGTTGGTAAAGTTTAGGCATTCATTTAATTTGTAAAATGTAAATTAAACTGTGACAAGGTGCTGCTGAGTCCTATCTCATAATGGGTAAATGAAGAGGGAAGAGTATATAATAGATTTTCCAGCATTAGTATAGCATGTATGCACACCAGTTTTATGAGATTCTGTAGTTTGCTTGTAGCCTGTGCTCTCTGGAACTTCTACAATGTGCCAAGCACTGCTTAAAAATAAATAAACAAACAAACAAACAAACAAAAAAAACCCCTAAAGCAGAGTACCCAGGAGAGCAGCATTGGGGGTCTTCCAGAGGGGCCATAATTTCTAATAGCAGCTCTGCCCCAAAAGAGCTTCTTCCAGTATGTGTGCTGGGCTGTCCAGTGCAGTTTGCTGCAAGAATGACTGGGGGGAAAAAGATGAAAAGCTATCATAAAGCCAGGATGCCCAAGACAAATCCAGAATATAAAAATAACAGCAAAATACCTACAAGCAAAGCCTTGAAGAAAAACAGTTCCCTCCAACACCAGTTAGAATTCCTAGAAGAAATGATGCAAAAGTTAAAAATAATATTATAAGTGAAATGAGAGAGACAAAAGAATTGGGGGAAAATGAGAGCTGTGCAAGAAAGGCTTGGAAAAAGAATCAATATCTTTGCATAAGAAGTATTAGACCTTTCCCAAGTAACGGACTGAAAATTAGAATGTACCAAATGATAGTTAATGATTCTGAGAAAACAAAGTTTTAAAAAATATAAGAAAATGTAAAGTATATAAAAAAAACAACTGGAAAACAGATCAGAGAAAGATAATAAAAGAATCACTGGTCTCCCTGGAAGCCATGATCAGAAAGAGAGCTCAAATCTCATGAACTTCAAAAAAACCATGAAAGAAAATTTGCCTTATCGCTTAAAACCAGAAGGCAAGGTGAAAATAGAAATAATCCACTGGTTTTGTCCTGAAAGAAACCCTAAAATTAAAAGTTGGGATGTAATAGCCAAAATTCCAGACCTTCTTGGTTAAAAGAATACTGCAAGCTTCCAAAGTCTAAGTACTCAGGTAGTAGTTAAGGTCCTGCAAGATATAGCAGTACTTAAGGTTCTTTAGGAGTGAAGAACATGGAATGACATGATATTTCAGAGGGCAATAAATTACCAGCCAAACTGAGTATAATTCTACAGGGGGAAAAAGACCCTTAATAAAATAGGACTTGCAAGCATTAGTGATTACAAAAAATAGTGGTATATAAATGTGAAAAAGAGGGAAAAAATGTACACAAGTGAGCAATTGCAAAAGACATAGAATGAACTTTATAAGGTGTCATTCCTCTACTGGGCGGGGAGAGGGGAGGTGGATACAAACAACTTCTAGCAACTAGTGATAGCAAGGGTCAGAGTCAAAAAAGATGGAGGTCCTGGGAATGAATGTTTTTTAAAAAGTGATCTGACCTTAAAAGGAGAAAGGGAGGGAGAAAAGATAAAAAAAGAAAATGGGAGGAATAGGGTAGGTACTTATCTCACATTATCAGGGGTAGAAGTCTGCCAAAGGGGTATGGAGAACAAATGTCATTTGAACTGAACACTTCAAATTGATGAAGAACAAAGTGACTAATAGCAGAACATATGTTATAACAACAACACTAAAAAAATCTGAAAATTTTAAAAAAGATTTTTAATTCCTTATCAACAATGAGGCCTGATGATTGGGAATGCTTCTTAACTCTTTGATAGAGAGGTGATGGACTAGATGTACAGAGTGAGACATTTTAGGATATGACCAGTGTGGGGATGTTTTGCTTGAGTATGCATGTCTTTTTCTTCCCCACTCCTTTGGGGGAGGGATAGGAGATACTTGTTTACTGGGAAAAAATTAATTTAAAAAAATGGCTTTTAAAAAAAGCAATCCTAAAAAGCAGGTTGATGAGCCAAGTCTTTGAAAATAGAGTATTTCTTCCATAAAATCTTTCCCCATAACCATAATTCATAATGATCTTGACTCTTTAATTTATACTTTGAACCACACAATCCAACATTTCTATGAAATACTTTTAAGGGATATAGTATACAAAGTAGTTAACCAAATAGAAACTGTAAGTGAATTTTTTAATATGCTCTAGTGCTTCTTTTTTTTTTTTAAGTGCGTCTTAAATTATTATTTTAGGAATCATTAACTTTGGCCTTTTTTTGTATGTATGAGAGATCCTGAATCCTAACTCTTATTACTGGGTTCACTGAAGGCTAGATGTGGCAGAGTTACTAGGTTAAAAGGATACTGCAGGGGGCAGCTAGGTGGCACAGTGGATAGAGCACCTGGATTCGGGAGGACCTGAGTTCAAATTCAGCCTCAGACACTTAACACTTACTAGCTGTGACTCTGGGCAAGTCACTTAACCCCAATAGCCTCACCAAAAAAAAAAAAAAAAAAAAAAAAAAAGAATACTGCAAGTTGGATAAGGGATAGGGAGGGAGTGCCATTCTACCACTTCAGGCAACATCTCTAACTTTATCTTAGAAAGCTTCCTAGAACGTTGAAAAGGGGTTGACCTGCCCAGAGTCATAAGGCCTACTGTGTCAGAGAGGACTGAAATCGAGGTCTTGCAGGGCTCTTGATTACAGTTCTAATGCTCAATCAACTAAATGTTTAAAAAAGCCTCCACTAAAATTGAAAGTAAAAAGTAAAATCATTTATGCTAATAAACCTATATTACAATAAAGTCTGATACAGATTAATACTAGTTTATTAAATATCTATCTGCTTACATATGTTAGCTAATACAATCACATCTTATTAATTACCATTGTAATTAAATATGATCTACTCGTCAGTGACCAGTCTATCATTAAACAAGCAGTATATTCCCAAAAAGTGATTAGAAAATTTAATTTTGGTACTTCATTCCTGTTTTTAAATTTCTAAAACTTGAAAACTTTTGGTCACTCTCCTTAAAGTTTACTATTTATGAGACCAAGCCTAGTTTTGACTGAAAAACCTCCATCAAAAGCTGCATTCAGAACTTCATCTAGGCAGGTTGCTGTGATAAAAGTCAAATCCTGGCGCACATTACTTGGAATCTCTTCAAGATCTTTCTCATTTCTCTGTGGAATGATGATTCGTTTCAGTCCAGCTCTGTGTGCTGCTAGGACTTTGTCTTTAATTCCACCTACCTAATAAGAGAAAAGAAAGTTGTTGAGATAATAAGGTAAGTTTTCCTTATCAATGAATTTAGATAGTTTGGAATATTCAGTTACATAACGTATTATGTATAATAATGGTATGAGGTCAAGTGGGGAAACCACTTGAAAAAAAATTTAAAAACTATGTACAAAAGAAGCTAATTACAAACAATAATTTGAGAGATTTTACAAAAAATTCTGAAGTGAAAATTATTCTTATTTTACTGTCTTAAGGTGTGTCACAGCAAGAAGCTATTGCAGAAGAGGTAAATAGTCTGTGAAAAACCCAGTCTTGAAGATTGTAACAGTTACAGTATGTAAAATTATATGGTTTTAAAAGTGTATAGTGATTAAAGGATTAGGTATACAACTTTATGAGATTTCATAGCTATGATACAATGTCCTTTAAATTTTATAGAATGCATAGTACAGTTTGCAGCAAACTTCATATATATAATTTTTATTTTTTTTTTGCAGGGCAATGGGGGTTAAATGACTTGCCCAGGGTCACACAGCTAGTAAGTGTCAAGTGTCTGAGGTCGAATTTGAACTCAGGTACTCCTGAATCCAGGGCCGGTGCTTTATCCACTGCGCCATCTAGCTGCCCCCATATATAAAAAATTTAGTAAAACGTTGTAAAAGTGACAGTTAACATCTTTCTACAAATATAGAACTATACTTTCAGATGACAATAATTTGATTGAACAGCTATTTTATTAAGCATCTACTATGTGTTAGGCTGTTTGTCCTTTGTTCTCAAAGAAGACCATGACATCAGGAAGGTGAGGTCATGACTTGCAAGTGAATTGGATTTAAGTGAGGCAGGACTGTGCAAGGTCACCAGCCTCAGTCTCTCCTCCAAAGCCATCTGGGTTTAGTGACAAGATATAGAAAGATGGGAGATGGCCCCAGATGCAGTGAGAGACCTTGGCCTTTTTAAGCTAAGGTCTTTCCCAGGTCTCTGTCTGAGGTGATGCCCATTCAGCGATTTAAGGCTAGGTAAAAAATGAGGCAAATAATGGCTTCTTTTAACTAGTCAAATAAGAAAAAAAATCAGTGTGGGAGAGGAAGACCTTCAGGGTTTCTGGTCAAAAGAGAAACAATTGCTATTTACACTCTGGGCCATCAAAACCCAAACAATGATCAAGTGAGGCTTGGGACCGATTTTTGGTCCCTCAATGAGAGCCAGAGTAATTTGTATTAAAGGCATGGCCTGGAAAAAAAATAAATCTAGCTTGTAAATTCCAAAGAAATCTTGTAGGTTTCAGCAAACAAAAAACTTATATTCCTTTGGGCGGAGCATCTGCAGGTAAGAGTATGATTCCCAATGTAGGTGGAGGTAGAGAAAGAAGGAAGCAAGTATGTGTTAAGCACCAGAGACATAAAGACAGAAACACTTCCTGCCCTGTAGGACCTTACATTTTACAATTCAGTGTCTTTACACATAATAAAGTGGAATGTGAGTAAAGGTCAACATGGGCATTTTGAGTTATAGTATGAGAATTCATATTTAGCCAAAATGTAAAATACCACAAAACTTAAATAATCAGATTTTGTAATAACTTGTGTTAGTTAATTTTTAAAAGCATTGACAAATAATCAAAAACATTAAAGGCCCCAAAATTCATGTAATATAAAATGATAGACCTAGGGATGTTTAGCCTAGGAAGGAAAGGATTTGTGGAGGTTTGTGGATTTATAGTGAACATAGCTGTCTTCAAAGTATTTGAAGGTATGTCACTAAAAAGGGGGATTACATTTGTTTTGACAATGCAGGGAAGTTACATCAGGGAAATTTAGGTGCAGGGTAAAAGGAAAAAATAGTTGGGCTGCATCTTGTCTGGGATGTTACTGGTAAAGGGCTTCTGTTAGATACTGGTTAGACTAAATAGGCAACTCTGAAATTCTGTGTTAGTGAATTTATTTATTTTAAATCCCAAGGCTGTGGGATTTAAAACTGGAAATGACCTCATTTTACAGAAGAATAAACTGAGGAGGTCCAGAGAAGTAAAGTAACTTACTCAAGTTCATACAAGCAATATATGAAGAGCTGGGATCTGAATTTGGGCATTCTGGTTCTACAATGTGACCTAGATAGTAAACCAAGCAGGATCAGAATCCCCCAACTCCACTCAAATTCTATGTATTAGACTGTAAGAGCCATTACTATTTTATATAAATCTTAAACTAGAATGATCCTTAAAATTTAAAGAGTCACAGGATTTCATAATAGCAATTTACAATTTCTTCCTGTATAGCAATGTATTTGATGTGGCAAATGGAAGATGTTTCTAAATAGATTTAGAAAGGTGAGGACTGCACCAAAAGTTTTGAAACTTGGCTAAAAACAAAGTTATGTGTTTGCCTGCATGAAGGTACAATATTTAGATAAATTAGGGCCCCAGATGCTGCTATGTAAAAATAAAGAAAAAACATTCTCCTAAATACTTTATGATATCTCCTAATTACTTTTTCCTATAAAGGTAACAGGAAAAATTTATCTTTGGAGAGTTTACCTACACTATAGTGTGCCAGAATGGTTTGGTTTGTCTGGAGAAAAACTTACTCATCATCATTCCTACCTCTTCCTCTCCTAATAGTGGAGACACAATCACTGGGTAGCCAGGTAACCTTCCCTGCCAGTTCCATATACTTTCTGCTTTCTTATTCTCATAGCTTTCAGATCTACCCCCCCCCCCCAGAACCTTTGCCCTTCTTTTAAATTTGCTCTATATTTAACAAATTTTCCTTTATCTTAGACCTCATTCACCCTAGAACCTCAGAGACCATCTACTCTAATGACCCCAACCATTTTACATACCAGGGAACCAATGCCAAAGAAGGCTAAATGATGTGCCCCTTGAAGTAGTAAATATGGGCAAAAATGTGAATCCATCTATTGACTCCAAAGCCAGCATTAATGAATAGATCCTGCATTCAGATTTCAATCAAAAATTAATATTCCTCTGACTATCACCACCTATCCTATACCCCTGCTTCAATCCTAAACCTATTCCTTATCCTTTGTTGTTAGTCATTTATTTCAGTTGTGTCTGACACTTCATTACCCTATGTTTGGTTTTCTCGGCAAAGATACAGGAATGGTTTGCCATTAACTTCTCTAGCTCACTTTCTAGATGAGGAACTGAGGCAAACAGTTAAATGACTTGCCCAACGTGGTTTGAACTCAGGTCTTCCTGACTCCACACAGGGCTGGTGCTCTACCACTTAATGCCTCTATATTCTTTACCCTTACTTGTGATTTAAAATGACGGCAGTGCTCACTTAAGTTATTCCTCTTGTTCATTTTCCCACAAAACCCCATCACAAAAGCTTAAATGGTAAGATCTTCCTCCCCGGGGCAGCTAGGTGGTGCAGTGGATAGAGCACCGGCCCTGGAGTCAGGAGTACCTGAGTTCAAATCCAGCCTCAGACACTTAACACTTACTAGCTGTGTGACCCTGGGCAAGTCACTTAACCCCAATTGCCTCGCTTAAAAAAAAAAAAAAAGATCTTCCTCCCCAATCTTGACTTCGTAGTTAGCCAGTTCAACTGTATACTATACCAACTCTAAAAGCTCCAACTCCCCTTTATCACTGCTCTTCCCTTTGCAAAAACCCAACCCTGACAGTTAATTAATTTTTCTATTCCAATTTATATCCTGCTGAAGCGTTAGAAGAAATCACACTACAAATCTGTTATCTAATTTCCACTGGGCCCTCACATTTATGGTACTGCTTTTATTCTTCCTTAACTATTTCTCAAACTTCCTTTCTCTTATTTTTCCTTAGAAAAGGTCCTTAACTTCCTACTTAAGAAAACAAGCTGGGGGCAGCTAGGTGGCAGAGTGGATAAAGCACCAGCCCTGGATTCAGGACAACTTGAGTTCAAATATGACCTCAGACATTTGACACTAGCTGTGTGACCCTGGGCAAGTCACTTAACCCTCATTGCCCCACAAAAAAAAAACCCCAAAAGAACAAAAACCAAGAAAACAAGCCATTTGGCACAAACTCCCTTTTCTAAATCTCAGTCTCCTTCACCTCATCCCCCCCTTGTCTCTTCCTTAGCTTTTCCTCAATTATTTCCCTCAATTATTCCCTGTCCCTGTCATCTATAAAAACATGCCCAGTTCTCCCCCAACCAGTAAAAATACTTGACCCCTCAAGTTATCCTTTGACTGCCAAACTTAGAAAAATTAGTTTACCTTCATTTCTTCTACCATCTTAACAAACTTCACTTAACTGAATCTTCTTGTTCTAAGGGTACTAATTATCTCTTGTTAAATCTTATGGCTTTTTGATTCCTCATCCTTCATGAATCTGTTGTACCTTGACAATTACAAACCCCACTTCTCCTAAATGGTCTGTCTGCCCTAGATTTTTGGAACTGCTTTCTTATGGTTCTCCTCCCATCTGTTCATTCCTTCTAAATCTTTTTTTTTTGGGGGGGGGGGGCCGCAGGGCAAAGAGGATTAAGTGACTTGCCCAGGGTCACACAGCTAGTAAGTGTCAAGTGTCTGAGGCTGGATTTGAACTCAGGTCCTCCTGAATCCAGGGCTGGTGCTTTATCCACTGCACCACCTAGCTGCCTCCTAAGTCTTCTTTACTAGTTATTTTCACGTCCAATTTTTTAGCCATGAGTATCCAAAGGTGCTGTCCTAGGTCCTGTTCTTTTCTTTCTCTACACCTGTAAGTTCAGATGTTATGTCTATGCAAATGATTCCCAGATCTACATATTCATCTGCAGTCTCTTGAGCCCTATATTACCAATTGCATATAAGACATAATAAACAGGATGTCTTCCGTAAGCTTCTCATATTAAACATAAACACAAATAGTACTATTTCTCTCTCCCCTTCTCTTACCACATTCCTTATTTTAGTCATTCAGGTTCTCCAATCAGTTGCCTGGTTTTGGTTGATTCTATCTCTACAACATCCCTCATAACCGCTATCCTTGTTCATGGCCTTATTACCTTTCATCTGGACTATTGCAATAGCTTTCCGATTGGTTTCCTTGATTCTAATCTCTCTCTTCTCCATCATTCAAAAAGTTGTCAAATTGATATAACATAGACCTAAACATGTTACTCTCCTGCTTAAGAAACTCCAGTGGTTCCCACGTGCCTCTACAATAAAATGCAAACTACTCTATTTGGCTTTTAAAGCCCTTCATAATCTGGTTACAACCTATCTCTCCAGGATGATTTCTATATCTCCCCCTCCCCCATTCTGTTCTAGTCATATTATTTATTGCTCACCATATACAACATTCTAGGGACCACCCTCCTATGTGGAGCTTTCCCCCAAGATGTTGGTGCCCTAGTCCCTTCAAATTACAGTGTTTTTCCTTTACACCTTTTGTATTTCCTATTTTATGTAGATGTTTATCCCTTGCAGACAATAATCTTCTTGAAGAGACTTTTCTTCCTTCAAAATATCCCCAGTGCTCCACACGTAATGTTTGTTGAATGAATCATGTCCAAAAAATTCTTATATAGCATGGCAGTGAGGGTAAAGATGATAAAACCATAACATCTAGGTGGTTCCATGGGGCAATTGAGAAAACTCATCATTTGAATCAATGCAAATGGGTTTCCTCTTGCTACTTACTGGAAGAACAAGACCTCTCAGTGTAATTTCTCCAGTCATGGCTACATCTGAACGTACCAGCCGCCCACTAAAAAGTGAGGCAAGGCAGGTTACTATAGTAACTCCAGCAGATGGTCCATCTTTTGTGACAGCTCCAGCTGGGAAGTGCAGATGGATGTCTGTGTTGTCAAGCAGATCAAAACTTCCAGAAGCTATTATTAAAGAAGAAAAAAAAATTAAGTAGAAAATAAAAAACCTGTATTTTTCTTGGTCTTTGTACTTAGGGCTTTCCCTTCCCATTAGTCTTTTAAGATCATTTTTGTATAATGCTATGTTGGGTCCAAAAGCCCTTTGAAACCCCATATGAGAATTTTAACAAAGCTGATGTTTGTTTTTACAAATTATCTTCTGAGTTTTCTAGTAATGTCAGAATCCACACAAAAAAAACTAAAGACAGAGGATGAGAACTTAGACTTTGTATCCTTTTTAGTATAGAAATCATGTTTCTAGATTAAAAATAGGTTAATTAACTCATAGATATGTTTGTATTTTTCAAAAGTATTCCTTGCTAATCAGAAAATAGTGTATAGCTGATTTGAGAAGAAATCTCATGACTATTGGAGACTTAAAGCTCATTTATAAGGGACCTATTAATGTCATCATAATAAAATATCTTAAATTCAACTTTGTTGAAGGAATTGTGGGAAAAGACAATCTAAGGAAACATCTCATCTGGATAGTTAATATTATGGTTCCAATACTGAATTATATACCACTGCTGTTTAACTACATACCATTAGTCAGGTGATATTTCTTTGCATTGCTGCGCAGCCAACTGATAGCAAGGTGTGCAGACTCCTTCATGACATCTCCCAGCTGTCCAGTCAATGTTAACTGACCTTCACCATCCATTCGACTTGCTTCCACAAACATGATCTCCCCACCTAATGGACTCCAGACTAAGCCTATTGCCACCCCTGGCTGACTCAAACGCTCAGACACCTTAAAAAAAACACAAAAAACCAAAAGCATACCAGCATTGTACTTAACACCATTTCCAAAGGACTATAAGTGTCGACTTAGTTTTAGGCTTCCAACAAGTACACTAATAAGGCAACATGTCTTTTCGGGTAAAGCTTTGTGCATTTTTTTTTCTCCTTAAAGAATTTTAGCTACTAATATCTAAAAGGCTGTTGGCACACTTCACACTTACTACTTACCTTTTGGCTTTCTACCAATGGTAACTTAACTTCCTTGTTGTCATTTGTCAAAGGCACACGTTACCTTAAGCCTTAAAAAACTAAGAGTAGGGGCAGCTAGGTAGAGCAGTGGATAGAGCACCGGCCCTGGCGTCAGAAGGACCTGAGTTCAAATCCAGCCTCAGACACTTGACACTTACTAGCTATGTGACCCTCGGCAAGTCACTTAACCCCAATTGCCTCACCAAAAAAAAAAAAAAAATTAAGCAAGAAACTAAGAGTGAACAATTCTGGTTTTAAGGACTGTGTGGACCCAGAGATATTATTATGTTAACACCTGCCCTGCTTATCAAGGAACAAACCTGTTCTAGCTACTCAAGTGTCAATATTATCCTGTATATTCCCCTACTGTTACTTCAAAGCCTGACATTTCACATATATTGCTTTCATGAAAAGGAACAAACCCTATTATATAACAAAAAAGTATTTAAGAAGTGCTCATCTTGGAGACAGTAGGCCTTAAACTTAGTGCAGTGTGAAAAAAGTGGAGCTTGGGCATAGCAAATACATCTCTCTACAGTATGATCTAGAATTTACTGCTTCCTGTCTGATTTAATTTGAGGCCTGCAGGGAGATGTAATAGATCCTCTCTGATACTCAAATTTCACATTTTCAGAAGAAGTAATAGAAAAGCTAGTTAATAGCATCATAGATTTCTTCACCTGAAGTAGAATTTCTATGATGATTTCCCACCTTTTTAAACTTCAAAACTTTTATTAACCCCCCCCCAAAAAAAAAAAAACCAAAACCTTTTATAGATCCCAATTGGTGAATCTTCCTCCTCTTTTAAGGGAAGTAAACCAGATAGAGCTCGGTTATAAAAACTAACAAAGCTTCAAAGTGAGCTTAGGACACACTTCTTGTATTTGTAAAAGTGAGGGTGGTAGACTTGTTTAACTCTAGGTATCTAAGTATCTGGTCCTATTCTATAGAATGTTCATTAACTTACCATATAGACTAAAAGATGTGGGAAAGACAAGGAAAAGAGAACCCTAAATGAAGAAATAGTACATATCGCTATTCCTCTAACATGATATGAGTCATTTTTAAAAAATAGTGAACTAAGTAAGAACATGAAAAAATCAACATACAATTAAGACATGGAACCCAATTATCACAATTATACATGATAGCAGTGAAGAGGGAAACTTAAGAGAAAGCACCTTTAAATATAGGGGGCACTTATATACTCGGGACGTTTTGGTCTTTTAGAACAAAGCTGCTTAAACTGGGCTTTTGGGGTCATGTCACTGAAATGTGGGGGTCACAAAAATTGGCAATAAATGCTTGATTTGTATACCAATTACACACACACACACACACACACACACACACACACACCCCAGGGGCATATAAACATTTTTCAGGCAAAAAGGGGTTGTGAGTGGAAAGTTTAAGATGCCCTGTTTTAGAAGAACCTAATATAGCATTTACTTGGACATCTGCTTCTTTCTTTGAAGATGTCAAAAGGACAAGTAACAAGTATTGCTTTTTGTTCTTGATGGCAATTCTCTACTACTGTTAATCATTTTACACAAAATTTTTATCTAACAATACATGTGGTTTCATTGGGTAAGGAACTCTAGGTGAGCAAACTTACCCTACTAGTGCAGATCAGCATCGGCGCTGCAATTTGAAGCCTCAGAGAAACCTCAGTGCCCATGGCCACTGAGAAATTATTTCTCCAGGGTCATACTGCCAGGATATCGTATAAAAGCAGGACTTGAACTCATATCTTTCTGACTAAGATCAGGAAGAGGCATCTCCTCTATTCCATGTTGCCATGCATTATTGTAATATTTCCTGATAATTGACATAATCCACCTATTTAAAAAAATCTGTACTTGTCAGACTAATTTATAATAAGCTGTATACAAAACAGTTTCCATAAGTTGTTAAGAATTTTCCATGTTAACCAATAGAGAATATATTTTCATTTAGACATTTGTCATTAGCTAGTTCATTTTTTTGGTCACTCCTTTCTCTTCCATTTTTGGAAGCATAATGACATTCCTATTGCTACATTTTAATTTTAAGGTGAAGAATAGTTTAGACTTCTAAGTTAGGATAAGATCTTTCACAGCTGTAGTAGGCATCAGTTTAAGGATGAAAATTTACTGGGCTTCCAAGCATTTGGTAGTTCCAGGATTATCTAAGCAAATAACCCTTGTTAGAAATCATTATTTTGAAATTTGTGATAAGCAATTTACTTTTTCTAAACAAACTTTCTGTTTATAGGTAGCTTTATAGAACAAAAAGGAGCAGCATATCATTTATTCATCAAATATTTATAGGAGAAAGACCTGACTTCTAGGTCCTTGCTGTACCACTAACAAGGCTATATGCCCTTGGGCAAATCTCTGGGTCTTCATCCATATCATATCCAATAACAGGTTTCCCCAAGGCTCTGTCATGTATACATTTCTCTTTTCCCTCTATTTTATTTCACTTGGTGATATAAATTCTCATGGTTTCAATTGTCACATATGCAGATGATTCTCAGATCTACTTGTTTAGCTCTAATGTCTCTCCTGACGTCTGGTCTTACATTTCCAACTTCCTTTTAGAGATCTCAAACTGGAACTGCCTTACAGACATCTTGAACTGGATATCCCAAGAACACCTTAAACTCAACATGTCCAAAACTGAACTCATTAACTCTCCCCTCGCTAAACCTTTCCTTCTTCCTTACTTCATCATTACTTTTGAGGGTACCATTATCTTCCTAGTCACCCAAGCTTCCAAACTAGTTATTATCCTCAACTCGACACACTCTCACTTCCCATATCCAATCAGTAGTCAAGTGCTGTCATTTTTACCTTCTTAAAAGCTCTTGAATATACCCCCTTCTCTAACACTGCCAGAACCCTAGTGTAGTCTTCTATCACCTCCCACCTGGACTATCTGAAAATGCCTGCTGGTTTGTTCATCCTGATTCAAATCTCTCTTCATTCCATCAGTTGTCAAACTGAATCATCTTCTGAAAATGTAGTTTTTAGGAACCTACATCATTCTCCTATTCAATAAACTCCAATGGCTCTCTATCACCTCTAGCATCAAATTTAGAATGTTCTTTTTAATCTTTCAAATCCCTTTATAACCTAGTCCCTTCCTACTTTTCACCTTACTCTCCCCTTCATGGTCCTCTGAAGTCTCTTTGCACATAGCGCTCCATCTCCCAACTCACCTCCACCTCCTGGCTTCCCTGGCTTCTTTCAAGCTTTCAGCCAAGGTCTCACTTTTCCTAATAACTTAGTTTTAATGCCTTCCCTCTGATATAATCCCCAATTTATCCTCTGTGTGTATATGTGTATGTGTATGTGTATGTGTATGTGTATGTGTATGTGTATGTGTATGTGTATGTGTATGTATATGTATATGTATATGTATATGTATATATCTACATCTATATATCTTGTTTGTACATAGTTTGCATTTTGTCTCATCCGTTAGGCTATGAGCTCTTTGAGAGTAGGAACTGTCTTGCCTTTCTTTGTATCCCCAGATCCCCTGGATCATAGAAAGTGTTTAATAAATGCTAGTTGACTGACTCCACCTTTCTGGGCCTCAGTCTCCACATCTGCAAAGTAAGGTGTTGAGCTATATTATTTCAAAATAAAATTATATTTTTTACATCAGTTGATGCACCTGGGTTATCTAGGGTTAACTCTACTTGTTTATAAATTAGAGGCATTTTATACTTCTAACAAACATGGTACCAACATTTTGTGTGTGTGTGTGTGTGGGGGTATAGTTTAATGGTTTGTTGATGTCTCAGTATAGAGATGGATGATTTCTAAAATCTGAATGGAATCAAGAAATGCAAGTAAAAATATAATACTGACCTTGGAGGGGCCTGAAATCCTGTGGCCAGAAAACTGGATAGCACAACAGAGGCTCCTGGCTTAAATGATTGGGTTTCTGAGGCAGAAAACTGAAGAAATTTACTTGGGAAAAACTAGAAATATTTATTTATCATTCTAGACCTCTTTTACAACTGCCAACTACCTATAGTAAGACTTTTCTGAAGTCAGAGCTCATTCTTCTTACTTGGAGCTGTCTTTCTGTTGAAAGTAACCTATATGGCACTCTCCCTTACACCTGCATCACAGCTTTACGTAGCTAATTGTTAGAAATTTCTCTTTGTTGAATCTTAGAGAGAAGGCAACATATCTCTTTTTATATTCTTGTAGCTATTCACAGTGCCTTGAACATATACGTGAATTCAAGAAAGAGCTGTGATTTCATTGGCATGGAGAAGAAGCAATAACTCACAACTCATCAAGATTTTCAAAGTGCTTTATCTGAATCTTTTCTCATTTCAGCCTCACAATGACTGAGTGGCATACCGTGATTATGATTCCCATTTTGTAGATGAAGCAAGAAGAGATGGCAAGTGATTTGTCCCAATAAAGGCCAGAGGTCGGATGTATGCTCAGCTCTTCCTGACTCCACACCCAGCACTCTGTCCCCCACGCCACATCCCTGCCATGCCTTGCTATAGTAAGAGTTTAGCTTTTTTAGAAAGCACTAAAAACAATTTCACCCACCTGGCATTTTCTCCCTAAACTTAACAAATGGGGAGGCAGGGGAGCAGGACTTAATAGTTCAGCTTCCCAGCCATAGCTTAGATTTTTGCAGTGCTTTTCTCGAAACACCTTTGTGAGGCATAGTAGAAAGCATAAGAGGTATTATTTTATATAGATGGGAAATTTTAAGAAACAGAGCAGTGCGGTGAGTTAGAGCCAATGCCCATTATTAATGACCAGACTATCTAGTCAGTTTGAAGGAAACTCAGAACATGACCTCAACATGACCTCCTCTTCAAGCTTGGGGAAGATCAAAGGTTCTGTCCTGAGACCTAAGCTATTGAGCACAAAGAAAATTTGAAAAAGGTAACAAGATTTTGTGGTATACTACCAAACTATCCTCCAGATTAATGTGCGTATAAAAGGGCTGATTTGAGGGGCAGCTAGGTAGTGCAGTGGATAGAGCACTGGCCCTGGAGTCAGGAGTACCTGAGTTCAAATCCGGCCTCAGACACCTAACACTTACTAGCTGTGTGACCCTGGGCAAGTCACTTAACCCCAATTGCCTCACTTAAAAAACAAAAAACCAAACCAAACCAAAACAAAACAAAAGGGCTGATTTGCACACAGAGCAAAAACTCCATAAGCAACGTGAAACAGAATTCCTTCATTAGGCATTAAATACTTAGAGCAGTTAAACTGTGCTATTCTATCTATTCCCCATTGGTTTTTTTCTCATCACAACTCAAAGAATTCTAGCACTGCCTCCAAAAATAATACCAATAAAAAAGTTTGGAGCAAGGTTAAAGTCTATGTTCTGTGATCATGGATCAGAGCTGGAAATGATCTCCGTGGTCATCAAGTCTGATCCTTTCATCTAAACCTGTGGCCTTGTGGCCTGAGGCCACATGGAGAATAGTGGCAAAGCCTAGAATTCAAGCTCAGAGCCTGACTCCAAATCCAGTAGTCTTTACACTCTTTCACATTAGTAACATGGACTATTCTTGTGTTACCCTAATTTAATTATTCTCAGTGAACTGTTGGAATGTACTTTTGCTAGAATTAAATGGATTAAAATGGTCTTGCTGACACCACACAATCACAGTTTATCATTTTCCTCACCAAACCATTTTTTGGGCTCTATAATCTTTCAGAGCAAGAAAGCAGAGTTTCCTAAGGTAAGAAGCTCAATGCCCAGACCTCCAAGGTTTTCTCTTTGCTTACATGTTCAAATTGATAATATGTTTTCTTAAGGCCTTAAAAACCCTTAAGAAATCCTACTTTAAAGGCACTGTAAGTCCTACAATAGGCCCAAATGATTCTGATAGATTCTGCTCTCCATCACACTTACTGCCCAGGACAATAATCTTTATGAACTGAAGACTCTACACAAATACCAACCCATTTCCATAAAAGGGAGCATGAGATAAGGCTGCCCCACTCCTAGTGTTACCTAGGTCAAACAATTTCCATTGACAGTCAATCCAAATGTTCAGTAAGCATTATTACTTTCTGCCATTTGCCCTGTGATGAAATGAACCTTGATAGCATGATGAGATGATTGCTGCACTGTACTTCTGAATAAAGATGTGCAAAAAAAAAAAATAGTATTAACAACACTTTTCCCTGAAAAGTTTTTCTAGTGGCTGAGCTAAATACAAAAACAGTAAAATGTATTAAGGAAGACTACCTCAGTCACAGACAAGCACCTATTTCAAGCAACTTCCTCCTTCAAGTTCTCATCTCCTTTCCAGCCTTGCCATGGTATGGGAGTTCAGAGGGTATGAAGTGTGTGTGATGTAGGAAGGAAAGGAAGTGGGTGGAGAAACACTAGATTGGGCCAAAAGGAAATAACAACAGAAGAACAGTATCCTGAAAGATGAGATCTAGGATTGAATAGGCGGTAATCTCTGGTGCCCATTTTCAAGCAATTATCTTGTACTAGCTTTTCCCCCAATCCTAAGAAATCCTACATTTAAAGCAAATATACATCAAGAATAAAGATATGTAAAAAAAAAAAAAAAGACCTGTTACACTAGAGAAAGTTTGTTGCTTTCCTCTCAAAGTGGGATTAAATGGCAGGGAAAAAATGCAGTGCAGAAAAGGAAGACCTTGAATACCATCTTTTTTTTTTTTTTTTTTGCCACATGGAAAACAAACAGATCTTAACTATAAAATAAAACACTACCACTTCAACTCCACATCCAAATTTCAAAACGATAAGCAATGGCTGTATCAAACCATCCTCGAATAAAAAGAGAAAAAAGAACAGTCACCTCCATTTCATACATCGGTGGCCCCAGGATATCTTTCAGTGCATGGAAATCAATTAAGATAGGCATTTCGGGTGGCAGGGCCAGGTCAGCTGTGTCACTGATGGATTCAGGTTTTGGATCTTCCAGGAGGTGTTCTCTGCACCCTGATAGAATAAATGCAACAATCATAAGAGCTTCGGACAATTGAACATTTGTGGCATAGCTGAAGGGATGCTAGGCTGGAAACCAGAAGATCTGAGTGTTTCTTCTAGCTGGTAGACTTAATAGCCATGTAACTCAAGGTAAGTCACCCTATCTACCTCATATTGATGCTAAAAAAGAAAGTCTTTGTGATCCTTAAAAGTACTAAATAAACATATTATCATATAATTATTCTGCATTCTGCCTCATTTAATAACCTGTTTGAAAAGACAATTAAATTAGAAGCTTAGGGGCAGCTAGATGACACAGTGGATAGAGCACCAGCCCTGGACTCTGGAGGACCTGAGTTCAAATCCAGCCTCAGACACCTGACACTTACTCGCTATGTGACCCTGGGCAAGTCGCTTAACCCCAATTGCCTCACCAAAAAAAGAAAAAAGAAAAAAATAGAAGCTTAGCCGTTATTCTAAAATAAAACATTCTATGTGATCTTACTGATGTACTGAGGCAGAGAAATCCATTAACAATTAAAACTCCATGTGTGATTGTGTGTATGTGAACCAATTTTCAAAAGTCCTTGGAGGGAGATATAAGGTGATGAAGTTAAAGGCTAAATATTCAAAGACTTAAATGTACCATTTTTGATGGTTTAGTAAAATCCATGTCCTAAGGCTATTTGATCCCTTCCACTCTTGATTAAACTGGGGCAGGGCTTGATGAAGTCTTAACTTTACTGGTAGGCAAGTTGAATTAGGGCAGTTGCCACACTATGTGCTGTGCCTCTCTTGTGAGTGCACAGGTCAGCTGTGATGATTTACCCTTTTTTTTTTTTTTTGGCAAGGCAATAAGGGTTAAGTGACTTGCCCAGGGTCACACAGCTAGTAAGTGTCAAGTGTCTGAGGCTGTATTTGAACTCAAGTCCTCCTGAATCGAGGGTCAGTGCTTTATCCACTGCACCACCTAGCTGCCCCTGACTTACCTTTTGAAAGCCAAGGAGGAAGTCTCATGGAATCCCTTAGAATAATGGGGCATTTTCTCCCTGTCTTCTCCTGATCTAAGCCCTAGGTCGGCTAATTGCTGAGGAAAAGTACAGACTCATTTAGGTTTAAGCTATCTTAACAGGGATAATGGATGATGGATTATGAGAAAAAGATCTATCTAGTGTTTTAAAGTTTTGCAAAGTTTTATGTAGATTATCTGATTTGATTTTCACATCAAATTTTTGATTACCACAGAAATTAGCTCCATTTTACAGATGATGAGACTAAGGTTCAGGGAAATTAAGCAACTCGCTCATGGTCACATCAAATTTTAGAAGGAGAATTCAATCTGAAGGGAGAGCTAGGTGGTGTACTGGATAGAACACTGAGCTTGGAATCAGGAAGACTCATATTCAATAAGTTCAAATCCAGCCTCAGACACTTTGTAGTTTGTATGACTCTGGGCAAGTCACTTATCCATGTTTGCCTCTGCTTCTTCATCTGTAAAATGAGCTGGAGAAGGAAATGGCAAACGATTTTAGTATCTTTTGCTCTAACTGCGGTCGTGAAGAGTTGGATGTGACTGAAACAACTCAACAACAAAAATTCAAACCCAGGTTTTTTCCAAATACAAATCTAGTGCTCTACTACATCTAATGTTGCCTTTCTAAGATGTCCTATCTGGAACAGAAAAGGGTTGAGAAAGGGGAAGGGGACCAGCATTTATTAAATGCCTACTATATGCCAGGTACTTACTAAGTTCTTTACAAGTATTCTCATTTGAGCTGCAGGACAACACTGTGAGGCAGTTGCCATAATTATCCCCATTTTACAGTTGAGGAAACTGAGGAAGACAGGGTCACATATCTAATGAGTGTCTGAGGCTAGATTTAGACTCAGATATTCCTATTTCTATGGTCAGTGCTCCATCCATTGCACCACCTAACTATGGAAGGAAGGAAAGGAGAGGGAAGAAAGGAGAGAGGAAAGAAGAGTGGGAAGGAAAGAGGGAGGGAGGGAATGTTATACATTTGTGGCCAAGAAATCTAGCAGGAAGAACTGGAAGTGAAGTGGGGAGGGGACAGAGAGAGGTGGGAAGGACAGATAATGTTTACCACCATTCATTTTATTTTTTGAAGTTTTCCAAATCATTCGTCTAGTCGTTATTGTTCTGTGAAGCTATGGATTTATTGACCCTTATGGAATTGTGTACTTTATTCCCTTGTGATTTTATGACTTCCTCTTCCCCAGATAGAGTACCTTCCTTATCTTTTATTTTTCCTACTAGACTATGGGTTCCTTGAGACCAGGAACCCCATCGTCTTCATCTTTTTTTTTTTCCCCTTTTCAACTACTTAGCATAGAACTTTGAAAACAGTGTACATTTAAAGTCTTCTGGATTAACTTTATTCCCCCCCTGGGCCCCCCAATAAACACCTACTGAATTTTTTTTTCTGGGGCAGTGAGGGTTAAGTGCCTTGCCCATGGTCACACAGCTGCTAAGTGTCAAGTTTCTGAGGTGGGATTTGAACTCAGGTCTTCCTGAATCCAGGGCTGTGCTTTATCCACTGGGCTACCTAGCTGCACCCCCCCCCGCCCCTGTAAACAATATTAGAAAATTTTTTTTCGATATTACAAATTTAGATGCATTCTCAGAGTCTGTACGTAGAACATCAGAAAGCAAAGCCTGACTGAAAAATTTCTGATTTCCAAAACAAAGGTGGTCCTATCACCTTTTAGAAATGATTATTTTACTCAGTTGTTATATAATCACAGAACCAGTCAGAAGGGAATTTGGTGGCCATCTAGCCCAACCAGCAGCTGTGAAGATTCCCTTTTCCGATGGCATTTCATGGACACCTGGGACAATCTTTCTTAGTGGCAGGAAGGAGAAATGAGGGATTTTTCAAACAGATGCAGTCAGAGAAACATGTAGCAGTGCCATCAAGGCTGAGCCTTGAAATAAGGAAACTGGATGTCAGGGCATGTGTGAGTCAGGAACCTTTCAGAAAAGCAGGACTGTGAAGGGGGCTTTGCCAGAAAGTAGTATGCATCTTTCTGGGGTTTTCACACTGACTCTACTGCCCTCCTCAAGTCTGCCCAAGTCAAAGTTAACTGCAAAGTATAGGGCTGTGCCACTTGGCACTTACAGGATTTTTCCATGGTCTTTCCTAGATGGCAGGGGCCAACTTTTTCTCCAGTAAGGAAAGTGGAGATTTTCAAACAGATGCAGTTTTGAAAGTTTCCTCTGGTTCCAGTAGTATCAAGAAGTCCATGGCTTCTAACCCTACCTACTTAAGGCACTCTCCTTCCCAGAGGGGCAGGCTGGGAGGGAGCTGTCTGTCACCAGTAGGTGCATCAGTGGACAGTGGGAAGGAGGGAGGGTTTGCACACTGCGGGGCAAATTCTGCCTCTACTAGTACTCTCCCGAAGTTTACTCAAGTTGTCCGTTGTCTATCAACAACACAGTCTGTTGAGCCCTGTTCAGTTCAACTCAAGAAGCCCTCTACTCAGCACGGGATGTCCTGAAGGCACCTGCTGTTCTCTTTTGCAATTCCAGCATAGTCTTGGCCCATGATTACTAGTTGTTCTGAACCACTTGGGGGGGCAGGGGGGAGGGAGAGAAGGAGGCCCTGAAGGAGCCTTCTGAGATGAGATGAGCTTGGGAGTTCTTTTCCTGTGAAGGGTCTTGACCCAGGAAAGTTGCAGGGGTGGAGGTGGCCTGCACAAGATTTCTGCCATCATGGAGAGTCTCGGCAGGCTGCAGAGGCCTCCAGCCCCCCATGCCTGTCTAGGAAGGGCTTCTGGAGGCCCTGAGCCTGATGGACAGGTCCTGAAGCCACAGGGAAGTCAAAGCAAGGCTGGAACGGAAGCAGATGAGGAAGGAAGATGATTCACTTCATTCTTAAAGAAATATATTATTTATTCATCTAAATTTATTTGGGATTGAAATTTGAGATATATGAAGACACCCTGAGATGTTACTATGGTAGAATTATGAATTGTTATTAGGTTAGAGGGGACTTCCCTGGTTTCTAACCTGCTATGTTCTTTTTTTCTTTCCCATCAATGCTAAGTTAGACTCATGATGGAAAATATGTAGTTTAACATATGTCTTATTAAAGTTTAAGGTCCTTGCTCTACTGAGTCTCCATCCACTTAGAGTAATAGCTGACGTTTATAGTTACTTTAAGGTTTATAAAATGTTTTACATATATTTTGTTCTTGATTTCTAAGTAGTCTGCAAAGTTTGACTCTCTATATAAATATTAGCTACTATTATAAATAATCTAGACATTCTGTGTGCTCCTACTTTATGGATATCTTCCAAAGAGATGGCACAACTTATACCTATAATATCTTCCCCAATCTTTAAAAACTCAACCATCCCTCCAGGCCTAGCTGAAATTCCACCTCTTCTATTCCTTATGAAACCAAACCACACTAGTCGTGGCCCTTCTTCAACAAGTATTTCAATCAATGAGCATTTATTAAGTATTTACTATGTGCCAGACACTGTGCTAAGCACTGAGCCTTCTTGCCCTCCCATAGCTCTTCAGGCCTGTCATGCAGAACATGGCACTGACTTGTATGTTTTATTGTCTTCTAATTGTTTTTCTAATTATTATGTTCACGTACCTAGCTAACTAGACCATATGCTCATTCAGGGCAGGGACTGCAGCATATACCTTTTCAACTTATGTTGCTGTTTTCCAAAGTCCTAGTCCTGTCTCTGCCACTTAGTATCTGTGTGACCTTTGAAAAGATGAGCCTAAGTTTCCTCACTTGAAAATGAATATACTCTCCCCTCCTCTCTCTTCCCCTCCCTCTCTCTCCTTCCTTCCTTCCTTCCTCTCTCCCTTCTATCCATCCATCCATCCATCCATCTATCCAATCTAGCTAGCTCATAGGGTTGATGTAAGGATAAAACAATCTGTGAGTATGAAAGAACTTTGAAAAATATAATACAATTTAGGGATAAAATGTGCCATTTCCTTGGAAAGTATCCATGGCGGGGGGCATAGCATGTCTAGGCTATCAATAATAGTGGTTAACATCTGTAGAAAACTTTAAAGTTTGCAAACTCCTTCGGATACATTATCTCACTTGAAATTCACAGCAACTTTTCAAGGCAGGTTATACAGGTAACACCCCCATTTTACAGCTGAGGAAACCGAGGCTGAGAGGTTAAATGAATTGTTCATGCTCACAGCTTGAGTGAACCTGGGGAGAGAACTAGTGGAGGCAGGATTTGCCTCCGGTGTGCAAACCCTCCCTTCCTCCCACTGTCCACTTATGCACCTGCTGGTGACAGACAGCTCCCTCCCAGCCTGCCCCTCTGGGAAGGAGAGTGCCTGGAGTAGGTAGGGTTGTAAGCCATGGTCCCCTTGACACTAACTGGAACCAGAGGAAGCTTTCAAAGAGTGTTGAGGGAAGGATTTGAACCTGATCTCTCCTAATTCCAAGGCCTGTTGTTTTCTTATTGTTGCTCTGAACTGTGCAGGAGGAACAGGAAGGATTAGTTTTGTTTACAATCTACAAGTGGCCATGAAGGAGCTGTCAGTGGTAATGGGTGGTAAAGGAAATGGGAGAATCTTTCTGCCTACTAAGTGCTGTGGCTCCCACCATGGTCAATAACCTAGTACTGGCTAAACTCTTTATTAGACCTTTGTGCACCAGGCAAATTGCTGGGTTACATGGGAAAATGAAACTTGGGTTAATAGAGCAGGACTGAAGGAAAGTATGTGAATGTTTGTAGGGAGAAGTATCATCATTCCATTAAAATTAAATGCATAGAAAGAAAACCTGCCCCCTGTATAAGTTACTGCAAGTGAAACGGGATATTGAGGTTTCATATAATATACTTAAGGGGCTGCAAGTGTTCTGTTTCCTGGGGTCTGTGATTTGCTTCTTTGAGACCTAAATACTGTTGCCAGTCAGTATTATGCTGTCACAGGAGGAAGTAATGCAGAAAGGGGAAAGCCAATCCACAATTATGTAACAACGGTTTCAGGACATCCAATCCTTTGCTATGTGTAATGCTGAATTCGGTACTAGGCCCAAGAATTCCTTTGGGCCAAGGGTAAGGGGTTTAGGGGAGTGGGGAGGAAAGACGCTACTTAGTTAAGGTAACTAGCACTCATAATAGAAGAGCTGGCAATTTGCCTTAGGCCATAGAAGCAGCAGCTGTGTTATGAAAAATTCAATAAATTCCCAACTAATCTGCACTTCAAAACGGGATGCCATTAAAATACAAGCAAGAGATTCCATCTGTGATACAGTGCCAGTACCTCTGGAGAGAGACCATGAGCCAGACAGAAAGCACGATGTAAAACCAGAGGTGAGAACAGGGAAGTACTAGATCTTAATGGGAATGTACATTTTGAGCCCTTCAAGAAAATCCTGTTTTATAATGAATGCTCCCACTCAAGGGGAAAAAGAAATACTGCCACTGGAGAAGAACATGTCTGTGGTCACCTTACAGTCCTACACACAAAGCAGTGAATCCTAAGGCAGAAGCCACTCTACACTAAGATCACTGAAAGAGAAAAGTCATGACAGGAGAAGAGGGGCATGGAAGGACCATTCTACCACTGGAGGGTGTGTGTGTGTGTGTGTGTGTGTGTGTGTGTGTGTGTGTGTGTGTGTGTGTGTGTGAGAGAGAGAGAGAGAGAGACAGAGAAAGAAACTTTGACTTCAACTTTGTTGGTACTGTCCAGTATTGCCACTGAAAAGAATGAATGCACCCAAAATCTCAGACCTTCTCTAGACTAAAATGCCCACCCTTCCTATGGGAACCTACTAAGTTCTTCTTGAGGCTAAAAAGCAGCACAGTAGAGGCAGCTCGGTTAGTCACAGTTAAAAACAGAGGAAAATGCTGTCTCTGGTCTGAAGAAAATATGCATGGGAGCACTGCATAATTCTAGAGAACAGAAGGCTATTGATGTGGCTAGATTAGCTCTTACCCTTCCCCCATCTCCAGAGGAATGAGCAGTGTGTCAAAATGGAGAGTCTCCATAAAGCTTTCCCACAGAAAGAGGCATCAGTGGCTACCTCAGCAAAGTACTTTTAAACAGCTCAGGGCAAAGTTTAGTATTTGTTGTTAAAAACAAAACTATTTTCACAATCGTACTTTTAAAAAAAGTCTTTGGGGGGGGGTGTATGGGAGGAATGTTGAGTTCTCAGGGTCATATAGCATGAAACAGGTCAGTAAATGAAAGTTTGAATTTTGACTACCTGCAACTGACTCACTCTTTGGCCCTGAGCAAAATCACTTACCCTGTATGCATCTGGGTTTCCTCATCTGTGTACTGGGATAATTAACACTGACCTCAGAGGGTTGCTGGGAGAATTAAATAATGTTTGTATGGTGCCTTTATATGAAGAAATGAAAAGCCTTGAATTATATTATTAAATCACTTTTCAAAATTATTACCTTAGGTACTAGGATGAAATATAAACTCAAGTTACCTTTCTATTTGCTCTTCTCTCCACTTCACCTAAAGATCAGAGAGTGTTCTTTTTTTCATGATCCTCTCGACAGGTAATTCTGCACCAAACCCCATGTATTATTTACATGTTTTTTCCTTTTTTTTTTTTTTTTTTTGGTGTGTGTGGGTGTGCCTGACACATAGTAAATGCTTAATAAATGCTTGTTGACTGACTTGTCCAAAGTCACCAGAGGCAAAATTAGGGTTCAAGGCTTACTTTTGTACTGAGGGATATATTCAGGGGTTCCAAGGGTTGAGTTCTGATGACAAGATGAGAAACTTTATCAGGCCTGACAGGGACTGTGTAGTGGTCCATACTTACGGACCAACATGGGGCAAATGACTAATTAGAAAAAGGACTAGTAGCAAGAGCTATTAACAAATATAACACGAGGACTGAGGATCTTGTTCTACAAAGTATGAAGAGCAGGGAGACTAAGGCAATGGGCTACACAGATTGTGTGACAACTATAGCAAAAAAGACAAGTGACTTCTTTAAACTTGAAGTGATTTTCCTTTTAGAAGAGAAAGTAAAACAACTTGAGAAATACCTCTTTGCTCTTAATGGGGAAAGGAGTGATTTAAAAAAAAGGGGGGGTTCATTTATTGTCACTATTCCAAATATACAAAAAATTAGAAGATAACCCCAATTCAACTCCTCCATCCCCTCAATATTCACCCAACACAAATAATCCTCCTCCCAACACCTCAACCCCTGCAAATAACAAGCAGATATGAACAAACATATATCCTGGTGTTTCCATTAACAGTGCACAGCTTCCCTTAACAGAAACAGCTTAGAGAAAACTGAACAGGATTCAAATGGTATCTATGCCATCCACTCATCCCCGAGGCACTGGCTGCCCCATCACTGTTAAAAGAGTTCTCAAATTGGGAGCAGCTAGGTGGTACAGTGGATAAAGCAACGGCCTTGGATTCAGGAGTACCTGAGATCAAATCCAGCCTCAGACACTTGACACCTACTAGCTGTGTGACCCTGGAAAAGTCATTTAACCCTCAATGCCCTGCCAAAAAGAAAATAGCCCTTATACAAAGGGGGTCTGTTTTGGGCTGCTACTTCAGAGATCTTCCTCTGCCTTCTTCTTTTTGGATTTTTCCTCTTGCATCACAGGAGGATTTGTAGTTTTTTGTTTTTTTGGCAGGGCAATGAGGGTTAAGTGACTTGCCCAGGGTCACATAGCTAGTAAGTGTTAAGTGTCCAATTGTAGCTTCTTTTTGCAGGTAATTAAGAATGTCACTAACTTCATGGCTACCTACATATTTCTGTGGATTCTGCTTATTATTGGCTGGATAGAAGTAGATGGTAGAGAAGCCTCTGACTTCATATGAAGGCACATCACTGGCTATAGCATCCATCTTTGCTATGACAATAGCAAATAGGTTTTTGCTGAGCTTTTCTCCTAATTCTTTATACTTGTGATCCAGGTTTTTACAATTCCATCAATATCTTTAACAGTATTCACAATTTCATAAAAGTTCTCAGCTACCACTAACTTGACAGGCCCTTCATTCTTCTCTGGGATAGGCTGGGACTTTATGTATCTCCCCCCAGATGCCATCAAAGTAAATCTTCAGGAATCGCCCAAGGGTCTTCTTATCATGGGAGAACTCCTCTTGCACAACACATTTCTCTCCTTTCATAAGTTTGATAGCAACAACAGGCACCTCTCCAAAGGCTCTTTCCAAGCCAAAGTCAGAAAGTTCATGGCTAAACGTTTAGCAACAGTGAAGCTGAGCTTCTGTTCAGCTTCTAGGAATTTCTGAGCCACTATCATTACTCTGTTTTCTCCAGTAGTTGTGAACAAACTCCTCTGTGCTCATGAGAGGAAATGAGGCAGGTCCTGCCTCCTTCTTCACCATATCTAAATATTTTCATGTTGGGATGGCCACTAACTCTGTATTTATTACAGGTATTTGAGTTGCTGCAGCTTCATATTCTGGGGCAAGCCTCTTTGACATTCACACCAGGGTAAGAAGAACTCCACCAGCATGAAGTTGTCATCCATGAGCTCCAGCACATTGGAGGTGGCATCAGTAGTGAGGAGTAGCGCCAGACCTGGTAGCAGAGCAGGTGGCAGCACATGGCCATGGTTGTGAGCAGAGTAAAGGCAGAAAAGGAGTGGGGGAGAGGGAAATGGGTAGCTTGAGTGATGCCAGGAGTAATTTTTTAAAATGTGAAATAAGCTTCAAACAAATGTGAAAAAGCCTTTAAAACAAAAAGGAAAAAGGAACTGAATGAAGAATTGGAGAGGAATTTTACTCAGTGTCAGGACACTGGAAAAGAAAAGAATGTGACAGAGAAGAGAAAGGGAAGAACCACTGAATGTCTGAATTAAGTGACAGAAATGAGTTCTTCCCAAAGACGAGGAGGAAACCAGACCTTAGGAGAGGTGTTGCTTGATCTTCAAGGAACGATAATGTGGATCCACAGGTACCATCCTATAAGGGATGATCTAGGAAGGATGATAGAATGAAGAGATCAGCAGTGGAAGTGCTGAGGGGATACAGATGAGAAAGGCAGATTTGGGAACTTAACAGCTAAATAAGAGGATCTTATCTGAGAACAATGGAGAGGTGGAATCAAGATGGTGGAAGTAGACTTTGGCAACTTCTTTTCAACTTGCCTAGAACCTCTTCCACACTGACATAAAAAATATGCCAAAATGAATCCTGAGCAGGCAAGTCAAGACAAAGTCACAGTGAGTCATTTTTTCCAGCCCAGGGCAGATTAAGAGGAATGAAAGAGAGGTCTGCAGACACTGAGGTGGAGGCCAGGAACACAGCACTGTAGAAATGGAACTGGCTGTAAGACAGTGGTAGAACTCGGAGACATTAAAGTTACCAAAAACCTGGTCAGAAAGCTATCTCAGGGGATCTCTGTACTAGCACTAGGCACAGGATCAGGCATCATCTAGAAGCTCTGCCACCCATTTGCCAGTTCTGGGTTAGTTTCAGGGCAGGAAGGAGCTGATGCAATTGTGAGGGAGAAGGGGTCTTACCTGGGTAAGGACCAGAGTATAGACCAGGTGGGCAGTGATTAGATTACTCTCTGGATCATACCACTTTGGAAGCACCAAAAACTTATAGGCCCCCAGACCTGGCTGTGAAAGTAGCAGAAGGATGTAAAAGATAGAAGCTTAAGCTGAGTATTCTTCTATATCCCCCACACCTCCCACCCAATAGGCTGGGAAAATGAACAAACAACAATAACAAAAATAATCTGAACAGAAAAGGCTACTTTGGTGACAGGGAAGCTCAAGACACAAACTCAGAAGACAACTACTTGAAAATATCTACAAGCAAAGCCTCAAAGAAAATACATACAGGACACAAACCCAACAAGAATTCCTAGAAGTGTTAAAGAAAGAGATTTTTAAAAGGGGGGGGAAGGTTTAAAAATTCTAATAAGGGCAATAGAGGAAAACTTGGGAAAAGAAATGAGAGATTTGCAAGAAAATTAAAAAGAGAGTTAGCCTGAAGAAAGA
The DNA here is from genome assembly GCF_019393635.1 of Dromiciops gliroides. Classification (NCBI taxonomy): domain Eukaryota; kingdom Metazoa; phylum Chordata; class Mammalia; order Microbiotheria; family Microbiotheriidae; genus Dromiciops; species Dromiciops gliroides. The sequence continues at coordinate 408,333,227 of NC_057862.1, forward strand.
GGCACAAAAAATTGAAACAAATAACATTTTAAAAAACAGATTTGACCAAATGGTTAAAAAAAAAGTTTTAAAAAAGAGATAAAAAAATTAGTGAATAAAATAAACTTATATATTAGAATTGGTCAAATGAAAGCTAATGATTCCATGAAACATTAGGAAACAATAAAACAAGGTCCAAAGACTGAAAAAAATAAAAGAAAATGTGAAAAATCTCATCAGAAAAACAACTGTCTTAGGAAATAGATTGAGGAGAAATAATTTAAAAATTACTGGATTACTAGAAAGCTATGAACAAAAGAAGTGTCTAGAGATTGTATTTCAAGAAATTACAAAGGAAAACTGCCCAGATAGCTTAGAATCAGAGGGCAAAACAGACATTTAAAGAAATTACCAGTCATCTCCTGAAAGAGAACTCAAAATAAAAATTTCCAGGAATATTATAGTCAAAATCTGGAGTTTCCAGGTAGAGGAGAAGATACTGAAAGCATCCAGAAATAAATAATTCAAATACTATGAAATCAGAGTCAGGATCACACAGGATTTAGCAGTAACCACTCTGAAAGAGCAGAGGTCTTACAATATGGTATTCCAGAAAGCAAAGGAGCTAGGATTACAACTAAGAATAACCTACCTAAAAAAGTGAATATAATGCTAAAGGAAGAAATAGACATTTAAGGAAATAAAGGTTTTTCAAGCATTTCTGATAAAAAGACCAGATAAAAAGAGCTGATTAGAAAATTTGACATTCAAACACAAGACCCAAGAGAAGCATAAAAAAGTAAATTTGAGTAAGAAATCATAAAGGACTAAAAATAAGTTAAACTGTACTTTTCTATATGGGAAGTTATGTATGTAGTCCCTAAGAATGTTATCATTGCTAGGGCAGCAAGAGGTAGTCTACTTAGAGGGAGGGCATGGCTATGAGTCTATTATGTTGGAATGGTCTCAAAAAATGAATGGAAGGGTGAGAAAAAGGGATGTAGTAGAAGGGGAAGGGTGGGGGGAAGAATGGGGAAAATTTTCTCACCTTAATGAGGCACATGAAGAAGAATTTATACAATTAAGAGGACAATAGGAAAAGGGAACAGGCAATTCTTGAACCTCACTTTCATCTGAACTGGTTCAAGGAGGGAAGAATATACCTACGTAACACAGTTCAGTGCAGACATTTTTCTTATCCAATAGGGAAATAGAAGAAAAGGAGACTAAGAGAAAAGGGGGGCGGAGAAGAGGAAGGGTAGATAAAATGGTCAAAAGCAAAACAGATTCTTGAGGAAGAAACAGTGTGAAAAAGGATAAATATAAGAAGAGTTTGGGGCAAAATACGCAGTTGCAATCAAAATTGTGAATGGGATGAATTCACTCATAATATGGAAGAGATAGCAGAATGGATTAAAACCCAGAATCAACACTATGTTGTTTACATGAAAGATACTTGAAAAAGAAAAATACACATAGCTAAAATAAGAAACTGGAGAAGAATTCATTATATTTCAGCTGATGTAAAAAAAAAAGGGAGGTATGATAGCAATCATCCCAGACAAAGAAAAATAAAAAATCAATGTAATTAAAATGATAATGGAAGCTACATTTTGCTAAAAGGTACTAGAGAAAATGAAGTAATATCAATATTAAACATATATGCACCAAATAGCAAAGCATCAAAATTCTTGAAGGAAAAGTTAAATGAGTTACAGGAGGAAATAGAAAATAAAACTATAATAACTGACATCTTTCAGACCTAAATAAAACCTAACCATAAAATAAACAAGAAGGATGTTATGGAAATGAACAGACTTTTATAAAAGTTAGGTATGACAGAATGCTGAATAGGAATAGAAAACACTAGAAAATATTGAATAGGAATAGAAAAAGTGCTTGGCGCCTTTGCAAATATTTATCATATAAAGGCATAAAACCTCACAAACATGCACAAGAGCAGAAATATTAAATTCATCATTTTCTGATTTTAATGTAATAAATTTACATTTAATAAGGACATTTGAAGTATAGATTAAAATTAGTTAAAAACTAATTTTTTAAACTTCCATTTAAAGAAAGAATGGATCAAAGAACAAATCATAGAAACAATCAATAACTTCTTTAAGGATAATGACCACAATGAGAAAACATACCAAAATTTGTTGGATGCAGCCAAAGCAGTTGTTAGGGGAAAATTTATATCTCTAAATGCTTACAAAAGAGAAAGCAGATCAATGTATGTGTATTCAACTAAAAAAACTACAAATTTAAAACCCTCAATTAAATACCAACATAGAAATTCTGAAAAAAAGAGATTAATAAAATTGAAAGTAAAAAAAAAAACACTGAACAAAAAAAACCCTGACCTTTTTTAAAAAAAAAACAAAAACAAAAACAAAACAATAAAACAGATTAAACCATTGGCCAATTTGACTTGGGGGGGGGGGGGAGAAAACCAAATTACCAGTATAAAAAATGAAAAGGAATCAGTGAAGATGAAAATGAAAGCCAATTGTTAGGAATTATTTTGTTCAACTTTATGCCAGTAAAACTAACAATCTGAATGAAATGAATGACTATTTACAAAAATATAAATTCTCCAGATTTTGGAAGAGTAAATAAAATACTTAAATAACCCTATCTTGGGGGGAAAAAAGAAACTGAACAGTCCACAAATGAGCTCAATAAGGAAAAAAAAACCCAGGACCACATGGATTTACAAGCGAATTCTGCCAAATATTTAACAATACCAATACTATATAAACTATTTGAAAAAATAGGTAAAGGAGTCCTATCAAATTCCTTCTATGACACAAAATGTTTTTGATACCTAAACCAGGGTGAGTCATCAAAACAGTGAAAGAAAACTACATACCAATTTCCCTAAAATGAATGCAAAAACTTTAAGTAAAATACTAGTAAGGAAATTACAATAATATGTCACAAAAATCAGACCCTTACAAACAGGCTTGATTTATACTAGGAATTCAAAACTGATTCTGGTAAGCACAATTGATAATATTAATAACAAAAACAAAAACAACAAAAATCATAGGATTATTTCAATAAATTCAGAAAAAATCTTCTGACAAAATACAACACTTATTGTTATTAAAAACATAAGGTGGCACAGGAATAAGTGGAACTTTTTCTTTATATAATGATAATATATAAATATTTACAATGAACCACAGAGCATTATGTATAATAAGGATAAACTAGAAGCCTTTATTACTATTTCTATTCAATACTGTATTTGACATGCTAAGCTATAGCAAAAAGACAAGAAAAATAAATTGGAGGAAGAAACATATGCAAAGAGGAAATAAAATTTCCACTTTTTGCAGATATGGTAAGCTTAGAGAACTGTAGAATCAATTAAAAAATTAAGTGAAACAACGAACAACTTCAGCAAATATTGCAGGATATAAAATAAACCCAAACAAATCATCAGCATTTCTAAATATTACTGACAAAAGCCAGCAGGAAGAGATAGAAAGAGAAATTCCATTTTAAAATAACTAGACTAAAATACTTGGGAGTCTCTGTGCCAAGGCACACCTATGAACACAATTACAAAACACTCTCCAAACAACACAGATCTAAATAGTTGGATAAAAAGCAGTTGCTCATTGGTGGGCTGAGTCGATGTAATGAAAAAAATGACAATCCCACCTATTTATTCAGTGCCATACCAATCAAACTACCAATGAATTATTTGATAGTCATGAAAATTATAATAAAATTTATCTGGAGGAATTAAAGGTCAAGAATATTAAGGGAATCCATGAAAAAAAAATGTCAAGGAAGGATGGCTAGAAGTACCAGATCTCAAAATATACTGCAAAGCAGTAATCATCAAATAGTTTGGTACTGGACAAGAAACAGTGTTTGATCAATGGAATAGATTAGATAGAACAGATTAGGTACACATTTTCAGAAGCAAATGAGCACAGTAACCTAGTGTTGGATAAATCCCCAAATCTGCTATTGGGGCAAGAAGTATTTTGACAAAAACTTTTGGGAAAACGGCTGGCAGATATTAGTTACAGACCACCATCTCACACCAAATATCAAGGTAAGCTCAGAATAGGTACATGATTTAGACATAGAGAATGATATCATAAGGGAATCGTAGGAACATGGAAGAAATTACCTATCGGCCCTGTGAAGGGGAAGAGTCCATAATTAAACAAGAGACAGAGGTTTATTGGAAGGATAATTTAGATTAAAAAGAACTAAAAAGTGTTTGCATTAAAAAACACAAGAAATGTTAGCTTTGGCAATAAGAAAAAAAGGAATTAAAGGAATTAGAATAGACAGGGAGGAACAAAACTATCACTCTTTGCAGATGATATGATGATATACTTAGAGAACCCTAGAGAATCAACTAAAAAACTACTTGAAACAATTAACAACTTTAGCAAAGTTGCAGGATATAAAATAAATCCACATAAATCATTAGCATTTCTATACATGACCAACAAAGCTCAGCAGCAAGAGATAGAAAGAAAAATTCCATTTAAAATAACTGTAGATAATATAAAATATAATATAAAAATATAATTATAATACAATATATTAATATAAAAATATAAAAGACAAACACAGGAACTCTATGAACACAATTACAAAACACTTTTCACACAAATAAAATCTGATCTAAATAACTGGAAAAATATCAGTTGCTCCTGGATAGGCTGAGCTAATATAATAAAAATGACAATTCTACCTAAATTAATTTACTTATTCAGTGCCATACCAATCAAACTACCTATAAATTATTTTTTAGAGCTAGAAAAATAATAAAAAAATTTATCTGGAAGAACAAAAGGTCAAGAATATCAAGAGAACTAATGACAAAAAATGCACAGAAAGGTGGGTTAGCCCTACCAAATCTGAAGCTAGACTATAAAGCTGCAGTCATCAAAACTATTTGGTACTGGCTAAGAAATAGAGTGGTAGATCAATGGAATACGTCAGGCACAGGAGACACAATAGTAAATAACTATAATAATCTACTGTTTGTTGTTGTTGTTGTTGTTTTTAGTGAGGCAATTGGGGTTAAGTGACTTGCCCAGGGTCACACAGCTAGTAAGTGTTAAGTGTCTGAGGCCAGATTTGAACTCAGGTACTCCTGACTCCAGGGCCGGTGCTCTATCCATTGCGCTACCTAGCTACTGTTTGATAAATCCAAAGACTCTAGCTTCTGGGATTAAAAACTCACTATATGACAAAAGCTGCTGGGAAAACTGGAAGATAGTATGGCAGAAACTAGGCATAGACCAACATCTTACATCATATACCAAAATAAGGTCAAAATGGGTACATGATTTAGACATAAAGGGTAAATTAGGTAAATTAGGAGAGTAAGGAATAGTTTACCTCTCAGATCTATGGAGAGAAGAATTTATGACCAAGTAAGAGAGAGGGAATATTATGAAATGCAAAATGGATGATTTTGATTACATTAAATTAAAAAGGTTTTGTACAAACAGAAGCAATGCAGCCAAAATTCAAAGGGAGGCAGAAAGCTGGGAAACAGTTTTTATAGCCAGTGTTTCTGATGAAGACCTCATTTCTAAAATATATGGGGAATTAAATCAAATTTATAAGAATGCAAATCATTCCCCAATTGAGAAATGGTCAAAGGATATAAACAGGCAGTTTTCAGATGAAGAAATCAAAGCTATCTACTGCCATATGAAAAAACACTCTAAATCACTATTGATTAGAGAAGTACAAATTAAAACAACTCTGAGGTACGACCTCACACTTATCAGATTAGCTAATATGACAAAAAAGGAAAATAATAAATGTTGTGGAAGCTGTGGAAAAATTGGAACACTAATGCATTACTGGTAGAGTTGTGAACTGATCCAACCATTTTGGAGAGCAATTTGGAACTCTGCTAAAGGGCTATGGAACTGTGCATACCCTTTGATCCAGCAATAGCACTACTAGGTCTGTATCCCAAAGAGATCATAAAAAAGGGTAAAGAACGCACATTTACAAAAATATTTCTAGCTGCTCTTTTTGTGGTGGCAAAGAACTGGAAATCGAGGGGATCAATTTGGGTATGGCTAAACAAGTTTTGGTATATGAATGTAATGGAATATTATTTTGCTATAAGAAACAATAAGATAGCAGATTTCAGAAAAGCCTGGAAAGACTTACATGAACTGATGCTGAGTGAAATGAGCAGAACCAGGAGAACATTGTACACAGTATCAACAACACTGTGTGATGATCAATTGTGACAGATAACTCTTCTCAGCAATACAATGATCTAGGATAATTCCAAAGGACTCATGATGGAAAATGCTCTCCACATCCAGAAAAAAAGAACTGTGGAATCTTTTTTTTTTCTTTTTTGAGGCTTTTCCCTTTTGTTCTGATTCTTCTTTCATAGCATGACTAATGCAGAAATATGTTTAATGTGATTGTACACATATAACCTATATCAGATTGCTTGCTGTCTTGGGGAGGGAAGGGAGGGAGAAAAATTTGAAACTAGAAATTATAAAAACAAATGTTGAAAACTATCTCTACATGTAACTGGAAAATAATAAAATACTTTTATGATTTAAAAAAACCCAAAACAAACACACACACACACACACACACACACACACACAAATGTAGCCAAAACTAGAAAAGGAAACTGCGGAAGACAAAAATCTTTGCAGCACATTTGTCTGATAAAAACCTCACTTCTCAAATATACAGGGAACCAAACCAAATTTATATGAATAAAAGGCATTTCCCCACTGGTAAAAGGCTAAAAGATCTGAAGGGGGCAGTATTCAGAGGAAGAAATCCCAATTATGAAGAATCGCATGAAAAAATCACTAATAATTAGAGAAATGCAAACAAAAACAATTCTGAGGTACTTTCTCATACCTACCAGATTGGCTAAGATGATAGAAAAGGAAAATGATATGTCAGAGGGGATGTGGGCAAATGGGTACAGTAGTACACTACTGGTAGCCTTGTGAACTAGTCCAACCATTGTAGAGAACAATTTGAAACTATGCCCCCAAAGCTATAAAACATACCCTTTGACCCAGCAATACCTTTACTAGGTCTATACCCCCAAGAAGAAAAAAATAAAGAAGGCTCATATATTAAAAAAAATGTTTACAGTACTTTTTGTAGCAAAAAATTGGAAATTGAGGGAATGTCCATCAACTGGGGAATGTCTGAACAAGTTATGGTACAGGAATGTGATATAATACTATTGTTCTATAAGAAATGATTCAGGCGATAGTTTCAGAAAAATCTGTGATGACAATAAAATGACACAAAGCAAATTGAGGAGAACAGGAGAATAATCTACAAAGTAACAGCAATACTGTAAATGATATTAGGAAGCAGGGAGAAAATTTGGAAATGAAAATAAAATTGAATTAAAAAAAAAACTGGAGTGGTGGAGCTCCTAGCCATGGATAAAGTCTATTTAACCAAAATGTATTCACATGGAATTTTGCAAATTAAAGGGTTCTAACCTGGAAAGGAAAGGGAAAATCTTTTTATGTATATCCACTAAAGTAGGTAGCATAGAAAATACAGACTGTTCTTGCTTTACATAAATTCACATTATGCAAATTCAATTTTAATTAAAGAATTCTGAAAGAAATCCACATTCAAAAACTCCCCCCCCCAATAAAACAACCACCCATGTTACTTTTACTGTACAGTACTGTGCTCTCTCTCTCTCCACTCTGGCCCCTTAGCTTGGTGCTCTGTGGCCTCCCACCCCAATCTAAACAAAACAAAAATCCTAAAAAAAACCAAACCCCAAAACCCTCCAAGTGAAAGCAGAACTGGCACAAGGAGAGACCACCACTGTCAGATTAGGGATTGGGCTTGAGGCCTTCTAGTGCTAAAATAGGAGACCTTTGTCCTGTTAAACTCATCCACCCAAGTGTCTGGTCCCTTGTCTTCTGTCAGTCCATACTCAGGTAATATGTCTGTTCCTGGGCCCTATGTGTCACCCATCTTCTCATGTCTGTGTCTAGCCCCAACGTATCTGCCCCCCACCCCAACCCCTGTGTATTATCCCTTTTGGTTCTGGCCAGGCCTCCTGTCGCTGGCCTCAGGCCCCATGTGTTCCTCTTCCTGGCTCTTGCTTCTCTATCCCTGGTCCCCATGTGTCTTTGAACTGGCTTCCTCTTTCTTTGAGAACATAGTTCAGAACTGTTCACTTATGTAAAGTGAGAACTATCTAGTGGATTTTGCCCACTATTTGGCATTTTCACTTCTATACATGTGCTCTTGAATGAAGGTGGAGAAAATCTGGGTCCACTACACATTTGTGTTACATATCCAAAACTGGGCCCTCACTGCTGAGAGGCAATCCTACCATACTTGCCTTATGAGCTCACTCTCTCATTCTCACAGTGGCTCTTTCACACTTTTTCTTCCCTTCTCAAACTTCCTAAGGTTCTCCCTACCCTCACCCTCTCAGCCTAGAACCTTACTTCATGTATTACAGAAAAAATCCAGGCCATTCAGTGTGGTTGCCTCCTCTCCCCTCTTCCTCATCTCACATCACTCATATGCCTTCTGCCACTGAAGTGATCTTACTCCTTACTAACTCTAAGACCTCTAACCTGATAATGTGATTCCATTTCTTCCTGACTCCTCCCACAGATCTCCCTCTCTGTCATCCCCATTCTATCATTTATTTTCAATCTCTCCCTGTCTCCTGGCTCATTCTCTATTGTCTACAAATGTGCCCATGTCTCCCTCATCCTGAAAAAATTCTCACTTGATCCTTCCATCCTTGCTAAGTTTTGTGTCCTTTGTGGCTGAACTCAAAAAGACTGTCCACAAGTGGAGGTGCCTCCATTTTCTCTGCTCTCTCTCTCTTTAATCCCTTCCAATATGGTTTCCAAGTATATCATTCTACTGAAATTTCTCTCTCCAAAATTACCAATAGTCTCTCTCTCTCTCTCTTTTTCTTTTTTGGTGAGGCAATTGGGGTTAAGTGACTTGCCCAGGGTCACACAGCTAGTAAGTGTCAAATGTCTTGAGGCCAGATTTGAACTCAGGTCCTCCTGAATCCAGGGCTGGTGCTCTATCCACTGTGCCACCTAGCTGCCCCCCTCCCCCCCGCCCCGTAGTCTCTTAACTGACAAATCTAGTAGCTTTTTCTCAATTTTTATTCTCAGCCACTCTGCAGCTTCTGAAACTTCTGATCGCCACCTCCTCTTTGAAACTCTTCTTTTTTGTTTTTTAGGTTATACATGTATGATCATGTTAAGCATATTTCCACATTAGTCATGTTGTGAAAGAAGAATCAGGACAAAAGGGAAAAGCAAAATAAAAAGTGAAAATAGTATGTCTCAATCTGCATTCAGACTCCTTAGTTCTTTCTCTTGATGTGGAGAGCATTTTCCATCATGAGTCTTCTGGAATTGTTCTTAGATCATTGTACTACTGAGAAGAGCTAAGTCTATCACAGTTGATCACTGCACAATGTAGCTGTTACTGTGTACAATGTTCTGGTTCTGCTCACTTCACTCAGCATCAGTTCGTGTTAAGTCCAGGTTTTTCTGAAATCTGCCTGCTCATCATTTCATATATCACAATCAATAGTAATCCATCAGAATTATACACCACAGCTTGTTCAGCCATTCCCCAACTGATGGGCATCCCTTCAATTTCCAATTCTTTGCTGCCACAAAAAGAGCTACTATAAATATTTTTGTACATGTGGGTCCTTTCTCCTTTTTTATGATCTCTTTGGGATACAGATGTAGTAGTGGTATTGCTGGGTCAAAGGGTATGCACAATTTTATAGCCCTTTGGCACAGTTCCAAATTACTTTCCAGAATGGTTAGATCAGTTTACAACTCCACCAATAATGCATTAAGTGTTCTAATTTTCCCACATCTCCAACATTTTTCATTTTCCTTTTTTTTCATATTAGTCAATTTGATAGGTGTGAGGTGGTACCTCAAAGCTGTAAAACTCTCTTCTTTCTAGTTTTTTGGGACACGACTCCTTCCTAATTCTCCTATCCTATTTGAATTTGAATGCTCTATTTGAATGTTCCTTCTTAGTCTCCTTTGCTGGATACTCTTCCAGACTAGGCCTTCTAACCCTAGGTGTCCCATAGGGTTCTGTTCTGGGCCCTCTTTTCTCTATATACTGTTTACTTTGGTGATCTCATCAGCTCCCATGATCCCACCTAATCTGCTGCAGCCTCTCTGCTGACCTCCAATATGGTACCTCCAACTGCCTTTTAGACATCTTGAACTGGATGTCCAGTAGTATTTTAAATTCAACATATCCCAAACTGAACTCATTATCTCTCCCCCTAAACTCTGTTTCTCCCACCCCCAATTTTCCCTCTTATTATAGGGCAACACCATCCTCCCAGTCCTTCAGGCTTACAACCTAGGAGTCATCCTTGACTCTTGACCAAGTCTTACCACACCCCTCCCCCCACTCCCATATCCAAACTGTTGCCAAGGCCTGTCCATTTCACCCTTAAGACATCTCTTGAACACACCTCCTTCTCTCTGACACTGCCACTAGTGCAGGCCCTCGTCTTCTTGTGCCTAGACTACTGAAATGGCCTGCTGGTGACCCTGCCTGCCTCAGCTCTCTCCCCACTCCAATTGATCTTCATTCATCCAGTGATATCCCTAAAGCACAGGTCTGACCATGTCACTACCCTAGTCAATAAACTCCAGTGGATCCCTGTTGCCTCCAGGATCAAACATAAAACCTTCTGCTTGTAGTTCAGAGTCACTCACAACCTAGGCACCTCCCTCCTCTCACTTCCAATCTTCTTATAACTTACTCCTGCCACATAATCTTTGACCTAGTGACACAGCCTCCTGGCTATTCCACAAAAAAGATGTTCCATCTGTTGGCTGTGGGAATTTTCTCTGGCTGTTTCCCCATGTCTGGAATGTTCCCTCTTCTCATCTCTGCCTATTGTCTTCCTCAGCTTCCTTTAAGTCTCACCGAAATTCCTATCTGCCATAGGAAGTCTTTTCCAATCCTCTTAATTCTAGTGCCTTCTCTGTTATTTCTTATTTATCCTGCATATAGCTTGTTTGTATATATTTGTTTGTTGTTTCCCCCTTTATACTGTGAGCCCCCTGAGGGCAGGGACTATATTTTGCTTCTTTTTGTATCCCCAGCACTTGGCATTTATGTGCCTGGCACATAATAGGTGTTTAATCAATGTTTATCAACCAATGTAGTAGACACACTCAAAACTTCACACAGACAAATATCCAAGAAAGGAAATCTGCAAGAAAACTCATGGTCTCATATGTTTATAAAAATGCACAAAATAGGAATAATAAGCAAGGTCAGTGACTTGTGAAGGACTGTGGGAATGGGAGAAGTACTAAAGAACTAGAAAAAAGAAGAAAATGCCCCAATTAAAAAAAACAAACTATAGGCTTGACTTTGATTCCTGCATTATTAAAGTGAGGGTTAGTGAATATTTAGAAAAGAAAGTAGTAGATCATAGTCAGTCCTCAAGGCTTCACCAAAATCATGCCATGTTAGTTTTGGGTGTGACACATTTTGGGAATGACCTTGACAAGCTGGAGATCACCTGGAGCAGTGGACCCAGAATGGTGAAAGGCCTTCAGTTCATGTAATTTGAGGACTGGATGAAAAAACTTGGGCTATTTAAACTTGGAAAGGAGAAGACTCAAAAGTATTTAAAGGAAGGGCTGTCATATAGAAGAAGTGTTAAGACTTGTTCTAAAAGGCCATAAGAGCAGAAGTAGGAATGAATGGGTGGATGTTGCAGATACAAATATATGATGGACATCAGAAATTTCTTAAAAATTAGACTATCTAATAAACTGGGCTCCCTTAGAAAATACAGGGTTCTTCCCAAATGGAGTTTTTCTAGCAAAAGCTAGATGACCAAAAAAGAAAAAAAAAAGCTAGATGACCACTCAGCATATATGTTTTGTATAGAAATTGGACTCAAGTGACTTTTTTTTTTTTTACAGGGCAATGAGGGTTAAGTGACTTGCACAGGGTCACACAGCTAGTAAGTGTCAAGTGTCTGAGGCCAGATTTGGACTCAGGTCTTCTTGAATCCAGGGCTAGTGTTTTATCCACTGTGCCAGCTAGTCACTCCATATGATTTGTATAGAAAGAAAGTCTCAATTACATGAACTGTTGCACAGTGAGCAGAACCAGGAGAACATTGTACACAGTAACAGCAATATTTTTCAATGAAGAACTGTGAATGACTTAGCTATTCTCAGCAATACAATGATCCAAGACAATCCCAAAGGACTAATGATGAAGCATACTATCCACCTCCAGAGAAAGAATTGATATTGATTGAATACATACAGAAGTATGCTGTTTTTGACTTTCATTTTTTCTTTTATTTGAATCTTTTTGTACAAAATGACTAATAGGGAAATGTTTCACATAATTGCACATGTATAAGCTATATCTGATTGCTTACTGTCTAGGGGAGGGGAGAATGAGAAAAGGATAGAATTTGGAACTCAAAACTAAAAATTTTTTTTAAAAAAGAAAAAAGTCTTAGATTCTAGGGCTTAGTTTTCTAGCTGTTGCATTATTTTTCAACTGTTGACTATTGTTTGGTTTCAATATTCTAGCAACTTGCTGGTTATAAGGATCTCAGCCTTTGGTTTCATAATTGAAAACAGTAACAGATTTTCTAACAAATATTTGTTGTGTCCCATATTTGGAAAATAACTAGAAAAACAATGTATCTCTCTTCTGAGATAGTGTGTTCTTTCCAGTGTTTCAAAGTATCAGGGTATAGAACACAACCACCAATCCTCACCACTGGGAATGAATGTGCCTGTCTCTGGTCTATGAACTTTGATCTCAATGGCAACCATGTGCAACTCAGGAATGAAGTGTCATGTCGGAGATGTTAAAAAGAGCAGCAATTCTGGAAGAGTGGACATGAAGGAAAATGACAAGTGATAAGTACAAACTCTAAGGGGCAATACAGTAGCTTCCTATTCACGTTGCCCTTAAATTAAGTCAGCCTGAAAGTGAAGGAAAATATACTCCACATAATGGTCTGTATGGTGACAACTCCAAGGAGAGCAGGGTTTGAGGGGGGTCAAAGTAGGCATCCTTCTAGAGGCTAACACAGAGAGGAGCATGCAATTAAAGTTTTAAAATATGACTTCTTAATACATGACCATATTCTTAAAGCCAGAAAATTCTGCTCTCTATGACCTGCACTTCTTTTGTAATTTCAATATGTTTTGAAAGCTTAAAGCCACAGTGGACAGGGATACACAGGGAATATAAGGTTGCAGTGTTGCTGAGGGTGCACAATTTTCAACCCTGGACCAAATAATGACTAAGACTCTCATAATTTTTTGTCATTTAGTCTAGCAGCAAACAACAAACCAAAGGAATAAATATCCCTTTTGTTTCCTTCATCGACCTAATGCCAATGTTGTTTATAGACACAGAAAAATAGAACCTAGGGTTCTTTCAATTCTAACCAGATATGGGGATGGAGGAAGAAAAATCATGGCTAAACAACAACACTGGAGTATTGCCCCAAGAGTTAGCTACATATGTGGGAGGTAGAGCCCAGGCCCTGTACTGATGCTCCAGCAGCAGCAGGCATGGCCTCATGGGATTACCACAGTGACCACCAGAGGAAATTGCAGCTACACACTCCTCAGGGGGAAGGATTAAATTTTTCCTCTAAGTAGCTATTGCACAGGAAATGGTCAAATGTCATTTCCCACCCATTTTCCCTTTGCCACAAGAGTATAGTTTAAAATCAAATCAGGTTCAAGAGTGGAAGACTCACTTGGGAAATAATGCAGGACACTGCTTAGAGTCATGTGGGAAGAGGTGTAGTAGTAGTTCATGTGCTTTGGAGGAAAGGGTTTAACGGTTTAGTGTCTCTTAGCAGAGGAGATGAAGCTTTAGGGAACACTGCACAGAGAACAGACAAAATAAAATAAGCCTTATGACAGTATGTGGTCTTTTGTCCCTGGTAGGAATATGAACCCACCTTATGAGATATTCCTTTTCCTTATGGTGTCCTAACAAAACTTTTTTTTTTTAGAAAATAAGAATTTGTATCTTCATTGAGTTAATTTCCTGTTAATTTCTTCCATTTCCTTCTACAATTCTCATTAACATTTTTTTTTTGTGAGACAGTGAAGGTTAAGTGACTTGCCCAGGGTCACACAGCTAGTTAAGTGTCAAGTGTCTGAGGCTAGATTTGAACTCAGGTCCTCCTGAGTCCAAGGCCAGTGCTTTTTCCACTGCGCCACCTAACTGCCCCCTCTCATTAACATTTATAAAGATCCAACTCTGGCTGTCTATTTTCTAGACTAGAACTAGATTAAAAACTAATGCCTAAAATGATACATTAATGCACTCTTGGTGAAGTTGTAGATTGATTCAAACATTCCGTAGAACAATTTGTAACTATGGCCAACCATGCATACTCTTTAACCTAGTAATACCACTACTACAACAGTATCCAAAAAGAGATAAAAAACAAAAGGTTGAATTCAAAATTGAGGAGATGTCTATCAATTGGGGAATGGCTGAACATATTGTAGGATGAGATTATGATGGAACACTATTGTGCTATAAGAAATGATGAGCAGGATGCTATCAGAAAAACCTGGAAAGACTTACATGAGCTGATGCAAAGTGAAATGCACTGTATACAAAGTAACAGCAATATGGTAAGATGATCAGCTGTGAATGACTTAGCTATTTTCAGCAATACAATGATACAAGAAAACTCTGAAGGACTTATGAAAAATGTGATCCATCTCCAGAGAAAGAACTAACAGTGTCTGAATACAGATTGAAGCATTTTTTTTTATTAAAAAAAACCATTTATTTTCTCCCCCTTTCATCTCATTTTCCTCACTGGAAAAAAATTAAGAAAAACAAAATGCATAACAAGTAAGCACAACTCAAAATACCAAATTCTAACACTGATCATGTCCAAGAAGGTGTCTGCTTTTTGTGTACTGAATTCATCACCCAAGGTTAGAGAGTTAGCAAGTAAAGATGGCAAGACCCCAACTCAATCTTTCTTACTCCAAGTCTGGCATTGAAGACAGACCTGTGTTTCAATTAAACTTCTGATTATTAGTATCTGTGTGACCTTGGAAAAAGTTCCTTAACCTCCTTAACCAAAGGAAGCCCATATCAGTTTGATGAGTTCTTTCCTTCTTCCTCAATTAACTTGATTAGAGTTCAGGGGGTAAACCTTTGTTTAAATATATCTCCCATGGAGGGAGACATATACCCTAGCAGCTAGCATATTTTTAAAAAATTCCTGTTTAAGTTTTTTTTGGTCTGTTTTATTTCACAACTTGACTAATGTGGAAATGTTTTGCATGACTACACATGTATAACTTATATTGAATTGCTTACATTCTTAAGGGGGGGGTGAGGAGGAAGAGAATTTGAGACACAGAGTTTTTAAATAGATGTTAAAATTGTTTTTACATGTAATTGAGGAAAAATAAAATTCTAAATAAATGAGAAAAAACACTAATGCCTATTGCCTGAGAATAAAAGGTGTTTCTTTCTCTAGGCCAGGAAAAAGAACATGTACCAAGGGAGAAAGACCAGCATGGCGAGAGACCTTGAGACCACGCTCTTTCAAAATCAGGTGAAGGAACTGTAGATACTGACCCCGGAGAAGAGATGACTTGGAGCAGGGGGTGGAGGAGTGATGAGGACATATGCCAGCAGTCTGCAAGTAAGTGAAGGGCTGGCGTGTTTAAGGGGGATTCAATTTACTCTGCGTGGCCCAAGTTGGGACCAGAATCCTGTCTTCCCATCTCTTACCCTCCTCCCATAAACTCCTCTGCCTACAGCAGTTTTGGAAGTCACCTCAAGGTCAAGAATTCTATATGGTGGGACGGGCAGCCCTGTTTATATTGCATTTTCATTGCTATCAGACTCTGTTGACCTTGACAGACATGAAGCTCCACTCTCCAATGGGATATAAAATTCTTGAAAACAGGGTAGAATAAAGTTGGAGTGTTTGATGATTATTTTTTCTTTTTGGTGTGAACCTGGGATTTCATCTGTACGGGGAATCAGCAGCAGAGAAGTTCCCTCTGCCAATGCAAACTGGAAACTGTTGTATAACATACAGTCTTAGAATAGCTGTTGAGGGTTCCAAGAGCCTGAAGGACTTGCCTAGCTTCACATAAGCCAGCATGTATCTAAGGCAGGACCTGAACCTGTTTTCCAGAGTCTGAGGCCACCTCTCTATCTGGCCTGCTTATACGGTAGCTGTCATTTTGTCCAAGGGAAAAAAAAAAGACAGCAAATGTCATATCATTTATTTTGCCCCAAGAGCACCATAACTATCTTTTTTTGGGGTGGAGGGGCAGGGCAATGAAAGTTAAGTGACTTGCTCAGGGTCACACAGCAAGGAAGTGTCAAGTGTCTGAGGCCGGATTTGAACTCAGATCCTCCTGAATCCAGGGCCAGTGCTTTATCCACTGCGCCATCTAGCTGCCCGCCATAACTATCTTTCTCTCAATGAAAATAAGTTACATTATGAAAACGATTTATGACTACATTGCTTTTAATTCCTCTCGACACACTGTACTAATTTTCCTTTGGAAACTGGGTACATTAGGCATGAAGATTGAATTTTGTTTCAGGGGTGATATGAAGTCTAGAGATCAGCTCCCTGACATGGAAATGCTTATGAGTTGCTTCTCTCAGCAGCAGCCTGTGAGAAAAAGAGTTCATGTGCGAATCAATGAGTGGGAGTCATGTTGGCATCTCATCTCTGTGGTGTGTGTGGGTACCCACGGATCCAGTCCTGTTGATACATGCAGCTTTGCTCATAGCTGTTTATGTGAAGGGGGAGTATGATTTACATGAGTGCAGATCTGACAGGGATTGGGTTATTTTTCAGATGTAGTCAGTTTTGGAAAGAAGAGTAGATGTAAAAAGATTAGAAGTGGCCATGTATGTGTTTCTTAGACAACCGAGAAATGACAGAAAAGTATGCCTTAAAAGCTCAATTGTCAGAGAGCAAAGGCATAAAAACTGGCAAAGGGGAATAAAATGATCCCTATTTGCAGGTGACCATAATGGTTTACTTAGAAAGTCCTAGAAAACAATTAGCAAAGAAACTAAGAAAAGTATTGGGATACAAAATCCAGCTCAACTGTCTATATGTTCAGTAAATCTGAAAAACCTTTTGTTAGGAAAGCAGGAGAGGAAGGGGGTATAGTTTAAAAACAAATGGAAAAACCCAAGTTATTTTCAACTAGCCAATCTTTGCTGTCAGTTGCTGGCTAATCTTTTCCAGAGAACTGTCTTTTCAGGTAGAGGAAGTATATATACTAAATGCAAGTAAGCCTCGAGTTACTGACAAACATTACCAAGATGATGGAGCCAGCAGATTTTCATTCTAATTTTTTAGCAAAGTGCTTTTGATGGCAAAATCAATGGACCAACTACCCAAAAGAGCCTGCATGTCAGCAGCAAGCTACAGTGAACCTTTGCTGTCAAAGAAATCAGTGCTGCTTTTTTGACAGGTTCCACAATAAATACTGGTAAAAGGTTTAAAAGAAAACAAAATGTTATTTTTCATATAGACCAAGACTCTGATGAAAGTTTCATATCTGAACCATTGCTGCTGACCTATTATGGAAGTACATCTATTTACATGGGCCAAGGAATCCACAAAAACAGCTACAAAGAAAATCAGTTCCCCTTCCACTTGTGACCATCACATGGAAGAAGCCATTTTGGCAAACTGACATTTTTCTCTCTATTAACTACTATTTTAAAAAGCAACAAATAAGCTACAAGTTCTGCCAACATATGCACCTAAACCAAGTTTTCACAGCTTAGTTAACAAGAAGCCTGAGAGCTGGTCTTCAGGCAGCTCTGCTTGCAGCACCAAACAAAGGCAGGCATTGGCCCTATTCCACTGCCCTGGTTTGCTGTGTTAATGAACCCGCCTGATTTGATTATCTGTCATTCCCTGTGTAGGCTCGGACACTGTTCTTGGAAGTTTCTTTTAAATGGATCAGTAGTTAAATTTGTAAAGGCCATCTGCCTCATATTAAAAAAAAAAGTAAATCAATGACCATTTCTTCCTTCTGTGCTCACATAACTCAATTAGTAAGGCTGGGTTGATAAAGTATGACAAGGACATATGCCAAAGACCACACCATCTTTTTTTTTTTTTTTAACATAACTGATTAAATGGAACTCTGACCTCATAGACTGTTTTCTAATATTAAGTTTGTGTCACCCAAAGTCCAATTATAATAATTAATTGCTTGCCCTATCATGTTGTAGCTTCCTTTATATTGCTACCTTAGGAGCAGATGCTAACTACAAAGAATAGGCCAGGAATTCATTAACAACTTAAGTCTAAATTGGTATGTCTGTATAGAGACAGATTTAAAGATGAATATCCAATATTGATTGATGAAACTGACATTACATAAAAAAATTATTTTACTTGTTTGTGTGAAAATGAACGTTTTCCTAGTTAAAGTTTAGAAAATAAGCCTCAGAATTTGTGGATTTTGTTTACACCTTTAATAGACACTTGGCTCAAACAAGTTCAACAATATGTATTTTAATCAAAAGGAAGCTCCTTTAGAATAGGAGAACAATGTAATAACAGCATCAGGAAGAGAGATGTTGGCCTGAGTACACAGTTTTATAGTATATTTGTCAAATGTATACAGAATACATCTACAGAAAGCCATAATCTCTCCAAATTTTTTTTATAACCTGGGGTTGACACCCCCTGCCCCAATCTAATTAGCTGAGAGCACTGAGCAAAGAATCTGTATCTGACAAAGTACCTAGTCTATTGCCGACTAGCCTTAGAGGAAAATGAAGTACCCCAACAGTTGTTCAAGACACAAAATTAAATCCCAAAGTTTCAAGCAATTATCTTTTGTTTGTGCTTATTGTGCTACACAGATTCTAAAGGCAAGATGAGTTCCTTAGTGAAATTAGAGTAAAAATGTGGTCTAATAAAGACTCAGGATCACAACCTTTAAGATGACTTAAGAAAAACCTCTCCTCAAAAACCAGAAAGGACATGAGAAGATGCTATCTACATCCAGAGAAAGAACTCATAAATAGAAGTATGCATAGAATAATTCTACATATTTATACCTATTTGTGTCTAATGGTAGCCATTTCTAGGGTGGGGGAAGGAAGAAAAAAAAGAAATTGACATGATAATTTTGTTGTATACCTGAATGAAATAGCAAGTTGTGCATAGTAGATTTCCAGTTTCATGTACAACCCCTTTTTATTCTATTATGCTTGTTTTATTCCATAAATTAAAAATGAATGTTAATAGAAAATAAAACACAAGATTTGTCCAATAGAAATTTTAAAGGGTTTCACAAGACAAATCAAGATGAATGTTCAATTACTATGGTCATCCTTAGTTATTTGATTAAAAAAGGCCTATATTACCATAGGAATTACACTGCCCAAGGTTCAGGAAAAATTTAGTTTGGTTTTAACTCAATCTCAAAATGAGCGCATACGCTAAAGAACACCCAAAGCCCTAACCACAGCAGCCTCCGACACAGTGCACAGAGCCTCCCTCAACAGTGTGAAAGAAGCATTACTACAGAAATTTTAAAAATCCAACATCTGAAGATTATAATAATCCCCACCAAGCAGCCAAATAATTCTGTCTGTGGCTTTGGGGTTCATAAGCATGTACAATCTACTCTCTATTCTTCTAAATCTAGCCAAAAAGGAAGCTATAGATTTAGGCTGGCATTTTTGAGAATTGCAACATGCTGCCAAACATCAGAAAAACCAATCTTTCTACAGCGCTCACTCAGTGAAATGGGTCTAAGGCTCGTATGCCTCCAAATTTAAAATACAATAAAATGTTTAAGAAAGTTAACAAGTATAAAGATTTGTTTCAACTGCTATAAAAGGGACTTCCATATGGCTGTGGGTGATGTGTACAGATAGGGCGCAGGACTGCAGTTTCCCCTTGGAGATATAACCAAAAGGGATAACTAACTGTTCTTAACCATTTGTTTCAAATAGGGAATAACCCAATTCATTACTTATGCATTCCAAGAAATATCACCAAGCAACTGTTTGGACACCTGAAAAAAGGAGGGCATTAGTGGAAGGTAGAAAGGGATATACTTTCTTTGAAATAACCGGAAAACAAATCAGACTTTTGGAAAGATACTGTTCTAAGGTAAGAAGAAAATTAAAAGAAAAAGCACCAAGATTTACTTATTCAGTGTCATATTGGACAATCTAACAGAGAATGACAATACAGAGCTAGAAAAACATAATAACAAAATTCATCAAGACCAAAAGAGAATCCATTTTTTTATAAATGGGAAGCCTACCACTACCAGATCTCAGACTACACAACAAAGCTCTAATCATCAAAACAATTTAATACTGGGTAAGAAATAAAGAAGTTGATCAGTGGAACATATTGGGCACAGAATATACCAAGGAAAATGTGCACAGTAACCTAATGTTTTACAAACCCAAAGACCACAGCTATTGAGACATGAACTCACTATTCAACAAAAATTGCTGAGAAAGCTGTAAGTTAGTCTGGCAGAAACTAGGCATACACCAACATCTCACATCATATATCTACATAAGCTAAAAATGGGTGCATGTTTTCGACATAAAGGGTGATATCATTAGTAAATTAGTGGAACATGGAAGAAATTACCCATTGGATTTGTGTGGAGAGAAAGTGTTCATGACCAAATGAGAAAGAGGTTCACAGGAGATAAAATGGATAATTTTGATTAAATAAAAGTGTTTGCACAAACAAAACCAATGCAGCTAAAATTAGAATAAAAGTATGAAACTGAGGAAAAAATCTTTGCAGCAAGTTTCTCTGATCTAGGTCTCATTTCTAAGATATATAGAAAATAGAGTTAAATATATGCAAAAAAAGAGCCATCCTCTAATTGCTAAATGGTCAAAGGATATAAACAAGCAGTTTTTAGAGGAAGAAATCCAAATTATCAAGAGTCATTTTTTTTTAATGCTCTAAATCACTAATAATTAAAGGCAAATCAAAACAACTCAGAGGTATGGTCACACACTTATCAGATTGGTTAAGTTGAAAAAAATGGAAAATTACAAATTTTGGGCTGTGGGGAAACAAGTACTCTGTCACATTGCTGGTAGAGGTGTGAATTAGTCTGACCATTTTGGAAAGCAATTTGGAACTACATCCCCAAACCTATAAAATTGTGCACAGCCTTCTGAGTCAGCAGTACTACTAAGTCTTTACCCCAAAGAGATCAAAGAAAGAGAAAAAAAGACCAATATGTACAAAAATATTCATAGCAGCTCTTTTTGTAGTGGCAAAGAATTAGAAATTGAGCCCATCAATTGAGGAATGGCTGAACAAGTTGTAGTATATAAACATGATGGAATTCTATTTTGCTATAAGAAATAATTCAAGAGATGGTTTCAGAAAAACCTAAGAAGACTTGTATGAACTAATGCAAAATGAAGTGAACAGAATGAGAACAATTTATGAAGATAATGAACACTGAAAGACTTAGTAACTCTGACTGACAAAATGGCCAGGCACAAATCCAAAGGACTTATGATGAAATAGCTACCTGCCCTACAGATAACAAATGGATTCAAGAGTGCCACCTGAAGCATCTTTGGGGGGTTTGGGTTTTTTGGACACAGCTAATTCGAGAATTTGATTTGCATAACTACACATATTTGTGATAGTCTTTGTTTTTCTTGCCATCTCAATAGTAAGGGGAATAGGAGAGAGAAGGGAGAATATTTGGAACTAAAAATAAAATAAAACTGAATTTTTAAAAATCATCAGAATGTTTTAGGACTAGAAATTCACAGAAGGTAGAAACAAGGGCTGCTTGGTTTTCAATAACTTTACAATATTTGCCACCAATATGAAAAAGAAATATACACAACAGCCCATGTTATAGACTGGAGAGTGGATGTGGTGGAAGAATAGCAGAGATGCTCTGTGAAAGGGACAAAAGCATCTGCTTTTCTGAAAGAGACAGCTTCCTGATTTGGCCATAAAGGAACAACAAGTACAAATAAAATCAAACACACAAGGCAGGATAAGGGCTCCAGGCCTTGAGGGCAAGCTCAATAGAAGGAAGCTGAGGGGAGGCAGTCTGGGTCATACAGCAAAAGGCCCCAGGGAAGCAGAACCAGAACAACAACAAAAAAAAGACTCTGACTTCTCTTGATGACTAGGATTTGAAGAGGCAGAGGTTGAACAGCAAGAGAGAAGAAAAGCAAACCCAAAAAAGGATCTCAAGGGTTTTAAGTGCTTGGAGGAAGCAAAAAAAGGAGGGGAAAATAAATCAAAACACAAAAGACTTCCCCCCACTGTCCCCAGGACCAGGGTGGGCAGAAGAAGCCCTAAAGGCTTTGCTATTCCCTGGCACCCCCATTCTAAGTGCATTCTCTTTTCCTTTCTTCTCCCTTACAAAGAACTAGCTAATGGCTGAACTTGGTTCCATCATTCAGTATATTTGGACCTTAGAATGTTGTACATAGGAGATATAACAGAAGTCAGTAAGTACTGCTCTTGGTTTATATGATTTGGAAGGTTTAGATTTGACCACTCCAAGGTTCCCTGGTCTTTTCAGATGAACTCTGAGCTTATCAATCCATTTCAAAATGTATTTAACTCTAAGGTTCTCAGAAAAGAACAAAATGGCTAATAGGACAGGGCAATCAGCAAGTTTCCTTCCACTACCTTTGAAGCCAACCTATGGTTTCCCCTTCTGAAGGAAACCAGAACCAGGAGATTTGAGATATCAGCCAAATACACAGATACATTTCTTTTTCTTTTTCTTTTTTTTAAGTGAGGCAATTAGGGTTAAGTGACTTGCCCAGGGTCACACAGCTAGTAAGTGTCAAGTGTCTGAGGCTGGATTTGAACTCAGGTCTTCCTGACTCCAGGGCTGGTGCTCTATCCACTGTGCCACCTGGCTGCCCCTACATGGATATATTTCAACATGCAACTCCCAAAGAATAAGAAGCAGAGCAGAACTTGGGGACAGTTGTATAAGATTGTGATGAAAGTGCTATAAGACTGTGATACATGTGTGTGTGTGTGTGTGTGTGTGTGTGTGTGTGTATTTGGAATGACACCTCCCTGCTGGGAGGGACATTGTGAGCTCTGGCCTGAAAAGAAACCATGTGACTTTGGCGTCCAGAAGTGACCTTTCTGGGGTTTCAAAGGTCAGATCAGCATCAGGAAGTGATGTCTGCTGCCTGTGGGTCCTGTCAATCAGTGTTACCAGACAATTAGCTTGGAGCTGTGCGGTGGATGGCCCTGTTTCCTTTTTCACAGGAGGCTTCTGGGAAAAGCCGCAGGGGAGCGAAGTCTTTTCGTTTCCGGATCGGGGCTTGGTGGCAGAGACAGGCAGGATAGGAAGAGCAGGCAAATCTCATACTTTATACATGTGCTTCTCTTTACTAACCCCTAATATACATTAATAAGTACTTAATGCCGAAAGATTGGTGCTATACGTTTTCTAATTTAAGGCAACCATATTAGATTTTAGACATCACAGCTAGAATTTTAGGCCCTTTCTTTCTTTCCTTCTTTCTTTTCTTTCTTTCCTTCCTTCTTCCTTCCTTTCTATCTACTATTGTGATGTGATGTGCTATAAGAAATGATGAGCAAGATGCTCTCAGAAAAACCTAGAAAGACTCACAAGAACTGATGCAAAGAGAAATGAGGAGAACCAGGAAAACTTATACATAGTAACAGCAATATTGTATGGTGATCTACTGAGAATAACAGCTATTCTCAGCAATGCAATGATCTTAGACAGTTCTGAAGGACTTATGATGAAAAGTACTGTCCATCAAACAACTGGTAGAGACTGAATGCAGATCTAAGGTACTTTTTAACTTTATTTTTCTTGGAGGGGGGGGTTGGTCTATGTTTTCTTTCACAGCATGACTTTCATGGTGGAAATGTGGCTTGCATGACTACAGAGGTCAAATTGTTTGCCTTCTCAATGAGGGAAGGAGGGAAGAGAGTTTGGAACTCAAAATTTGAAAAAAATGCTAAAACTTTTTATATGTCATTGCAAAAAAAATTAAATATTTAAAAACAAAAAAAAAACTTGGGGGGGGGGAGAACGAACACGCAACTGCCAAACTAGGTCAGACCAACCATCCGTCCAGGCCAGCATTCAGTTGCCAGCCGACAATTCAAGGAATGTTCCGTGAAGGGAGTGTTCCTCACCAATGTCCCCTTGAAGGTTTGGTACATCCCAGTTCTTTGGCACAACTATTTATGGCAGATTATCAGTTAGTCCAAATCCCATGTGGCACTATTTACATTTGTTATCTATTGCTTGGGTTGTTTACTACACCTCTCACTATCTGAAAGGCTTCTTCTTCCAGGAAGTCTTTCTTGATCCTCCTAGTTGACAATTCTCCCCTTCAGACCTCACTTAACTCTCTAATGTACTTATTGTGTTATACTGCACACCACAGCTATTGTGGGGGTTTTATACCTCCTACTGAACTGTAAATACCATGGGGGTAGGAGTCCAGTCTTACACATCTAGATGCTTTCCCATTGCCTTCTACTTACTGCAGGCCCCTAAAAATGCTTTGTATTTTGTTGTCACCTATACTATGTTTTCAATAACATATATTAGTTGATAACTCACTAAGAAGCAGATTTTTCTTTCATTTCTTCACACAGATCATGATAGAAATGGCCTAAGACCCTGAATCCAAGAGCCTTGGAAATGGCAGTGCCTTCCCCTAACTGCCCAACCTTCTCACCCAATTTCCAGATAGGAGCAATCATTGTGGCCAATTTTCCTCACTGCTGATCAACTGCCACTGCTGGGCAGGTAAGCCCAAGAACCCTGGGAGTAGCAATGCCCCTCCTAACACTAACCCTGTTTCCAGCCATGTCTTGGCAGCCATTATCCAGGGAATCAGCTCTTCTGGAAATGAGGCCTGGCAGCTGTTCCTGTGGGTACTATGGCCTTTACCTCCTCAGCAGCCATAGCTCCTGAAGATGCAGAAAAAGTTCTTGTCACCAAAGCCCTCAGCATTGACAAAAGGTTCAATTTCAGATATGATTTCATTTGTAGAAATTACTTTAAAGAAGAGGCATTGCCATCGGCTTTGCTCCTGTACCTTTCGTACCATGGGACCTTTCCACCTGACTTGCAGCTGGTATCTTTCATATACACTATTTTCCTCATCAGAATGTGAGCTCCTTGAGATTGTCTTTACTTTTTATTCATATCCCCAGTGCTTAACACAGAAAAAATGTTTTTAAAAAAGCTCATTCATTTAATCATCCACAGGATATTCCCTGTGGCAATCTCTACAGAACATAGTGGGGGTCCTCTGGAATGAGTAGTGGACTTGGATAGACCTGGGTTCAAATCTAGGCTCTGACTTTTACTAATTGTGATCTTTAGCAAATCATTTAACCTGAGTCAGTTTCATTTATAAAATGATGCATATACTTGCCCGATCTCTCTCACAGAACTGTTGTGAAGCAAGTACTTTGAAAATTTTAAAGCATTACATAAATCTAAGTTGTTTTCATTATGGGTCAGAGACTCAAACTAAACAAACAGATATAGAGAGTTCAGGAACAGAAGTTCTCTGGTGACAGTGGAACGCAGGGCCTGGATTTCTGCCTGGCATTTGAGAAGGAATATTTCAAATATTAAAATCCTCCTCTGATGCATTACCTTGGCATGGCCCTAGGTTTCTGAAGGCTAAGCAAAACTTCAGATTGCAAGCTATAGCAGGTCCTTCTGAAAAGTTTTAAAGAATCAAAAGACCATTGGCAAAAAATTAGCCCAACAAACTTCAAAGAGTGTTGGCCACCATGGCTATAGTCACTCACAAAGGCCCTCTAATAGGGGTGGAAGGAAGATTGTGATTGGTATTGGTACACGGAATATCCATATGGAGGAAACCACAGATGAAGTTTTGAAGTTTTGAAACAAGTATCCCTAATAAGTGTGCAGCTGAAAGGTTTAATATTTTTGAACCCCATGGGAGTAACCCCCACATACAGAAATAGGCAAAAAACCATGATGAAGAGGGAGCACTTAGGTCTTCAGCTAAAAACAAGTTTAGAGCAAAATAGAAATTTGGCCACATGCATTTACCTTGATATCTAGGGTAGCACAGAAAGGAAAAAAGTAACATAAAGGACATTTGGGGCATAGTGAAAAATCACACAACTGGTTTCAAAGCATGAATGTACCAAATAACTCCCATATTTTAAAGGAAAGTATACATATTCTATAAATGTTTCTCTTCTAGCACAGATGAACTAAAGGCCCCACCTGCCTTTTAGACTCCCCTTTCATTATTCAGTTTGCCTACTGCCAGTAAAGACCCCACAAACACAAAGACAACCGTTCATAGCTCAGGGCTTTTGGGACTGCTCCAAATGGGTTGTCAACCCAAAATACTAGCGTTTCTGCCGGTTTTGAAGCCCGTGGCCTGCAATTACTTCTCTTTCTGGCAGTAACTCTAAGTCCAGCACTAATTTTAACATTATAAATAACCCCCTTACTGTATTACTTGAACTTTCTAATACAGCTCCCTTTTGTTCTGTACTCTCATAGTAAATAATCCATTTCATAATGAGAGAATTCCAGCTATTAGGGACCATTTTAACTTTGTGGCATGAAAATCTTTCTGATACAGAATATTTTCTCTTTTCTGAAAAATTTCTATACAGTTTGAGACTAAAATGCTGTGGATTTCAAAAGAGGATACCTTATAATTATTTTGTCCATAAATGACAAGCAAAGGTTTGTTTTAAAGAAAGATTTTTATAGCAAAACAAGTATGAGAAAAGAATGTACTAACAATGGCCTGGATTTGTTATTTATTCCTTTTCGTGTTCTAATACTATTGTAGGAAACAGAAGGAGTCATTTAATCTATCCTCCTGCCTCTACGGTTAAAAGTCATTTTAAATAGATAGGAATCTATACTAACTTAAAAAACTTTCAATAAAGAAGGCTGCATGATCAGTTTCAGGAAGCTGTCTAAATATTTCAACAAGCCCTAGGTATTTTGCTCAATAAACTTAACACATAGGAAAAGACGGTTAAAAAAATTTTTTTTAATGTTGCCATGAAATTATTATGCCCTCACAGAGTACACAAGCTGTTTGAGCTAGTCATTGTCTATTTGTGGGTTGGCTTTAAATAGCTAATGTGATTAGAGCCATTATTAAAAACATATGGGGGCAGCTAGGTAGCACAGTGGATAGAGCACCGGCCCTGTATTCAGGAGGATCTGAGTTCAAATCTGGCCTCAGACACTTAACACTTACTAGCTGTGTGACCCTAGGCAAGTCATTTAACCCCAACTGCCTCACCAAAACAAAACAAAACATATGCAAAGTAAATTAATGTATGTTTAAACATTATGCAATGCAGTTTATAGCTATGGGAAAGTTCTTTTAGTGGTAATTCTTATTGAATAGCATGGTGTACAAGATAAAGACCTAGGCTTAGAGTCTGGAATATTTGGGTTCAAATACTGCTTCTGACTTATACTGGGTCAGTGTGATCCTAGGCAAGTTACTAAAGCTCTCAGTGTCCCAGGAAACCAAATTAAGTTATAAAACAAGTGTTTACCTACACCTACATTTGTGGAGAGAGTAGCTTATGAGAAAGAATGGATTTAATGGGGGGAAGTGGAAAAGGGTCTGGTGTGTGTGTGTGTGTGTGTGTGCACACATACACATATACATATGTGTACATACATATATGTCTATATATACATATAGACATGCACACTTATACACACATGTATGTAGGAATAGCAAAACATAAGATGACAAAAAGCTAGTCTTTGAGTCAGGAAGACTTGAATTGCACATTTGCCTTGGATATAAACTGGCTTTGAAATTGTGAATAAGTAGTCAGGTAACCTATCAATCTCCCAGGCCGCTAAGTTGCAGGACAAATTTGGGGAGTTCTCTGCACCAATGAAATCACAGGTCTGAACATCCTTTGCTTATTACCAGCACACACATAGACATACACACACAGACACACACTCTTTACCCTCCTAAAACATAAATGGTACTACCCAAAGTATTTTATTAAAGTAAATACATTTCATTCTCTACTTTGATTATTTTTTTAATTATAGGACAGACAAAGCCAACTGAGTTGCCTGAGGGTAAAGAGGGAGTCTGTAAGTGAATGGAGGAAATGTAGAGTCCTCAGATAGATGTAGCCTTCCATTCCAGATCATAAAATCTGGCCAGAAAAATCCTGGCCTCTCTCCCAACTCAATTATGCCATATGAATATTTTAAAGACCTTCAGTTTTATAACTGGCTACACAATCCACATAAATAGAAGGTAGACAAGGCAGAAATAATACACCACAATAGGTTTTCCAAAAAGATAAGGTTTTGGAATGCAGTCAAAAGACTCATCATTAGGATCTATACTAACACAGACACCCATCCCCAGGTTTGCCTCATCCTTCTCCTATCTCGAGCCCTAATATTGGTCATTAGGGCCTTACTGCAGGGATAGGGGATGGGGCTGAGGTTTGAGGAAGAAAGCAGAAGTTATAAAAGATAATTTAAAGCTGACTTCTGTCAATTCAAGAGAGCTGTATTGACTTCAATATCTCAAGAAATCAACTAAGTACACATGAAATGGTGAAAACTGTGACAGTAAGAAGATTTTCAAACTCAAGTATTTTTGAACCCATTTATAAGGCCCATAGGAATATGGATTTCTTGCAAAGATTTAAAATACCTTTACAGAATGCAACATGTGTTTTTAAACCCAATAACAAATGAAAAATGTGCAAGTTTTGCTTAGTATTTCACCCATGATATACTGATTCAGAACATCAATTCTCATAATGAGCAACTGTGGAAATATTTTGACAATTCCTCTAATGCCTAAGAAATCACATATTATGAACTGTTGGTGAAACAATTCAATTAAAAAACTCATTCCTCTTAGGATGTGAAATGAGAATAGTTTTTTGAAGCGAGTGTTTTACTGGCTCCATATGTGAACAATAAACAGCTGGAAAAAAAGCTTTTTCTTGGCTAGGTTCTTGACTCTTATTTCAACAGCTTCCATGTTGGGATTCACCTTTATACCCATGAAAGAATGCTCTTTCTTTAAAGTGATACTGGGATGAGAACCAGTGAAAAGGAGTGAGTGCAGTAAGAACCTCAAACAAGTACTGCTTGTGGAGTAGAGAGAGGACAAGCAGAATCAGGGACAACTGGCAAACCTTCTATTATAGCAAAGTCAAACTGGGATGATATCAGAATTATCTGTTTGGAAGAAGGCTTAATAGGGAGCCATTTTGAGAACAAAGTATGAAAACAGAATTATTGACCATCAAATGGTAAATGCAAAGAATACAAAGAAACATGGAAAGACTTAAATAATACAAAATAGCAGATCCTAAAGAACACTTTCTACAGCTGTGTAAGTGAATACAATTAAATGCTAAGAAAACAAGTTAAATGCAACGGATGAGGTTGGTATTACCTTTGCTAAAGTTAAAGTATAAAAGAATACTTTCTTTTAACAAAGGATACATTATAAAAGGGTAAGATTATCTTCTTTTCCTTAATAGTTTGGGGGACATATACTTTGTAGTTTAGGAACTGCTATATTAAAACAAAGTTTATTCATTAAAAGAAAAGAAAAAAAAAGTTTGGAGAAGCAAACTTTTTGGTTGGTGATCATTCCTTTGTCCAGCAGAAGATATTTTTAGGGGAAGGACTCTTGCCATCATATATAATAGAATCACAGTTAGAAGGGACTAGAGTGTTATTTATGTTAACATGTAATGGGTTTACTATTGTTATTTGAAAATGAATTAATAAATATTTTATCACTTTTAGTTTCTAATATGTCAAATATCAATAGTTAGAACTCAGATAACAAAACTCTTTGGAGTGCCTGACAATTTTTGAGAGTGTGAGGGGATTGTGAGGACCGTTTGATTAGATGAATGCTAAGGTCTATACCAACTTCAAGTCCATGATCCTTTGATCTCATACTTAAGTCTATGGCCAAGTGAAAACAAGCACTCAATGAAATCTTGTTGCTGCTACACAGCACAGGGCTGGGTCTAAGACTAGGTGGCAAAACAGTCTCTTTCTGGAAAAGGAGATGGAGAACCAGAAAGCTTCAGGCAAATCTATTTAACATGACAATAGCTGATCTAAAAGAATTTGTCTTGATTATGAAATGAGAAAGGCCTGGAGCAAGAAAAGGTAGCCTGGGTTAGAATGGTGTAACTGGACCAGTGAGACAGCCATGCATTGTCCCAAGTAGTTATCCTTCTTAGAACATATTTATAAAATCAAAAGAAGAGCACCTCCTCTGACCACCAGAGCAAACATTAATTCTGATGCATTTCAGCACAAAATCTACCATCCTGTGAATTTCTGATGATAAATGTATAGCAGTCAGGGTCAAAATGATGCAATAAATTATCACACAGAAGCAATGACTTTGTAAGACTAGAAAAAGTTAGTGGGTCCCCAGAGACTGAGCATCCTGCTCTGTTCTAGCAGAGTCCAAAATACAAAATAAAACCCTCTAGAGTTTAGAAAATAAATTCATCTTTTGTTCCAAAGGTTTTTCTCCATAAGATAGCCTTAAATAGCACCTTCCTGCTCCTTTCACGACCCTAATAAATGGTAGGTTCATGCTCCCTGCTCCACCAGACAATTATTGGGCCATCTGGCTATGGTTTCTAGGCCCCAGTTCACTCAGGGAACACTGACCTTCTCCCTCGGTGCCCTCAGAGCGCTCCAGCTTCGTGTCTTTGTGCTGTCCTTCAGCCACTTTCACGGCCACTGCTCGGCAGATAGCGCCAAACTTTCGGTCCAGAGAACGTACGCCGGCCTCTCTGGTGTACCTAATGCCAGGAAGAAAACACATCCCTTTAGAGGAGCACAGCTCAGATACCTTCTTGTCTTACTTTATGTCACTTGCAAAAATGGAAAGTGGACCTTCAGGCCTACTTGTAAAATAAGAGAGGAAGACCTAAGTACTGGTATTTATTTTTTCAGGCAGTGGGTGGTACAGTGGATAGAGCTCTGGGCCTGAAGTCAGGAAGACCTGTGTTCAAATCCAGCTACAGGTCCTTATTACATGTGTGACCATGGGCAAGTCACTTGACCTATGCATGCCTCTTCTGTAAAATGAGGCTAACAGCAGCACCTCCCTTGTTGGACTGTTGTGAGGATCAAATGAGATAATATTTGTAAAGCATAGTGCACAGTGCACAGTGGCTGGTACAGACCAAACACTGTATAAATAAATGCACAGGCCCTTCTGCTGTGCTGTATGTGCAAAGTGATGTGGCCATTGTTGTTTCCTGGCTTCTGTTATCTTTATATTGAAAGTCTCTTTGTTAATAAACACCTTTAAAAATACTCTCAGACATGTTTTTGGTAAGAACTTAATTTCTTTAGTAAACTATAGATCACCTTGTACTATTAGCCTATATTGAAACATTAATTCTTGGTCCTTCAGCTACATTATCAAAGTAAATCTGGTCACATTAAAAAAAAAAACCAACATTTTTGGCTATTTCTTTGTAAGATGATCTTTAAAGTTAAAACCCTACTTTGGCACTGAAGAAAAAATATTTCTAGATACATTTAATGCTTTGGGTATTTCCTCCCCTAAAAATATCAGGAAAATGAAGGTTTTTTCTTTATCCACCAAAGCAAGACAGTGACTGAGGCAAGTATTCAAATTCTCACCAGTACCCTACCATATGTTTAGGCTGCTCATGTCCATTCCCTAGGTTTTCAATGAGGAGACTTCCCAAGGAATGGAAGGATGCCAAGAATGCAGTGATTTTATGAGCTGGGAAGCCAAAGTGTTCAGGGATACATAAGAGATGCTACATGTGTCTCATGTGCTATTGGCTCAGTACAACAAACCATTCATAGAATCACTGAGTTAAAAAGGGCTTTGGAGAGGCTCATCTAATCGATTCTGGTCTCAAATTTTAGTTGAATTTGGACTGGTAATTCAGAATTTAGTGTAGGTTTAGCTGACAAAAACATAGTGAAGGAAGGAAATAGTAGGCAGAGTCAGATATACACCTTAGCCTTTGGGAAAGTAGACTTCAAAAAGTGCAAGGAAAAGATGGTCCAAGACAACAGCTCAAGATTCTAATGGTTCTAATAGTTCAATAGGACAGGAAATACCCAAGAGTGAAACTAGGACTATAAAATCACAAATGATTCCAATGAAGAAGAGGAAAGCATCTCTGATGAAGTCCAGTATGAAATGGACAAATGGACACACACATACACACACACATATCAAAGAAGAGATACATGACTAATGATAAATATGAAAGAGTGACATGAGGCCTCAAGAATAGTAACCTGAAGGCTGAAGCCCAGAATGACCTGATGCTTTGAAAGAAAATGCTGGAAGGGGATGGGGGGGTGGGGGAAGGAGTGCACATAGAAAGGATGGCAGATTGGGGGAGGTGGTAGGCAGAAGCAAAACACTTTTGAGGAGGGACAGGATGAGAGAGATAATAGAATAAAGAAACAGGATGGAGGAAAATACAGTTAGAAATCATAACTGAAAAAAATTTTGAAGTTTTTCTGATAAAGGCCTCATCTCTTAAATATACAGAGAAATGAGTCAAATTTATAAAAAAGAGCCATTCTACAATTGATAAATAATAAAAAAGAATAGTTTTCAGATGAAGTAATCAGTTATCTATAGCCATATGAAAAATGCTTGAAATCACTACTGATTAGAGAAGCACAAATTAAAACAATTCTGAGGTCTGCAAATCTATTAGATTGGCTAATAGAACAGAAAAGGAAAAATGACAAATGTTGGACGAATGTGGGAAAATTGATCCAGTAATGTGCTGTTGGTGGAGTTGTGAAGTGATTGAACCATTACGTGGAGCAATTTGGAACTGTGCCCAAAGAGCTATAAGACCATGCATACCCTTTGACCCAGCAATACCACTAGGTTGGTCTCTCAAGAGATAAAAAACCAAAAGGAAAAGAACTAATATGTACAAAAATATTTATAGCAGCTCTTTTCTGGTGACAAGGAATTGGAAATTGAGGGATGCCCATCAATTGGGGAAAGGCTGAACAAGTTGTGGTATATGATTGTGCTATAAGAAATGATGAACTAGATGCTCTCAGAAACACCAGAAAAACCTGGACAGGCTTACACGAACTAATGCAAAATTAAACGAGTAGAGCCTGGAGAACACTGTACACAGCAACAACAATATCATAAGATGATCAACTGTGAATGACTTAGCTATTCTCGGCAATACAATGATCCAGGATAACACTAATGGACTTATGATGAAAAATGCTATCCATTCCCAGAGAGAGAACTGATAGAGGCTGAATACAGATTGAAGTGTACTTTTTAAACTTTATTTTTCTTGGTTTTTTATTTTGGTCTGTGTTTTCTTTTACAACATGACTAATATGGAAATATGTTTTGCATAATCATGCATGTATAACCTATCAAATTGCTTGCCTTCCCAATAAGGGGGAAAGAAGAGAGTAAAAGAATTTGGAACTCAATTTTAAAAATGAATGTTTAAAATTGTTTTTACATGTATTGGGGGCAAAATTGTTTAAAAATTTAAAAAAATATTCTAATAAAATAGTTTAAAAAAGGAAAAAGAAAAGAAAATGCTATGGAAAACAAAAATAAACTTTGAAAGCTAAATATGAAGAGAGAACATAGACAAGACAGGCAAACTGGTTGAAAAAGATAATGTATTATTAACAGATTAACAGAAAGAAAGCAGAACTATGAAATTTCAATTTTACTACCATCTTCTCCATCCAGAAGAATGATTCACAAACTAAACATCACTGAAAGGTAAGGAGATAGTAGAATTATATATTTAGATCTCAAAGGAACCTAATTTTTATTTTACAGAGGAGTAAACTGATACAGAACAGGGTTGGGTGACTTGCCCAGGTTCACAAACATAGTGCAACAGTCTTGGAGGCAAGACTTCCCAACTCTAAGTCATGCTCTTAACTCCTCTTCCTAACTACCTCTGGTACCACTCATTTTAAATAAACAATGTTGTACGGATCCCCTATGGAAGGGTCATGCAGAGATGTGGACAAAAGAAAATGGGATGAGAAGGTGTAGGGCTTGTTTGGGTTTTTTCCCTAATCTTACTGGTAGAGGAAATGTCGACTGAGATAAGATGACAAATCCATTTAAAAAAATTTGGAAAGTGTCTAGCAACATGTTGCTTCCTATCCAGTATTTTTATCTATGACCTTGATAAAAATTGCCTCGCTTTAAAAAAACAAAACAGAAAGGGTAATCATCTATTTATAAATGATACAAATTTGTGAAGGACTGCTAGCATGCTGGAGGACTAAACTCCCAGATGAGGAAACTCCCTCCACTGCAGTGCATGCTCACTTGCTCGGTCTTGCTCCCCCCCCCCCCCATAAAATAAGTTTCTGTCACTGGAAGTTCTCAGTAAGGGCTGGATGACTACATCCTAGACATGTTAAAGGGAGTTCTGATATTAAGTGGAGGTTGAACTAAATGACCTATGAAGTTCCTTCTAACCCCAATACTCTAATAAGCAAAATCTTTTTTTTTTAGAAAACTCAAATCCTACTACCCTATATAAGTTAATAAGAATTTAATAAGAGCTTACTATATGCAAGGCACTGACTGTTCTAGTGCTTGGAATATAAACAAAGAAAAAAACAAGACAAAAAACAAAACACAGGGCCTGTCCCCAAGGAGCTTACATTTTAAAGGGAGGAGACAACATGAAAATAAGTGGGTACATTCCACATCAAGTAATCTACTGAATATCTCAAATGTGTCTGAAGCACTGCATGTCTATATTCTGGGTTTGCTTTTTTTTTTTTTAACAAGAAGTTAAAAAACTATTGAGAAAAATTTCTAATGCACACGATATTGAATGATCTATGATTCTGAAGAAGTACCCACATCAAAGGTACTTACTTAACTTTCCCTAAAGGCAATAATTAAGAAATGCTTTACAAACAGTGATTATGGTTCCTAACAAGCTAGGGATATATTCTCTCATCTATCATCATCCTCATTTTAGAGACAGGGAAGCTGAAAGAGAGTGGTTACATGACTTGCTGAAAGAACTAAAGCATCATTGGTATTCTTCAACACCACAGCACTATTGGAAGACTCTCATATGAAATATCTAGTTTCTTAGGGATGGCAAGACTCACAGAGCATTTTCACAAAACAGTGAATAAAAAAGGAAGCTCCTAGCTTGGGCTCATTCTTATGTTTCTTAGATGAGCTTGAACATAAACTTTTTATATGAACTAGAAAATATTTTCCTAACAGGGATGCTTTAGATGAAAAGGCAGTCTGACTGGCCAAAGTATTTGGAAAGCAAAAGGTTCCAAATGCAGAAGAAACTGTTCACATAATTTGAGAGAGCAATTACTGGGGGGGTGGGGGGGAAGGCTGCAAGATGAGTGCCTGGCAGTCTGACACAGCTTGCTGGGTGATGCAATGGATCTGAAACAGCGAGCCAGGCTAGCTATAAGAGGCTACTGTCGATATAAACTCTCTTTGGAGAGTTACATTTTCCATCCAAACAGGCAATCTATAAATCAGACTAAGGAATTCACTTCTCAGACAATTTAAGTACTGTTTGCCACAGACCTAAGCACCTGGCAACGAACTTTGAAAACTACCTCCTCCCCTGCTCTAATGCAAAGTTGTAAGAGCAATACTCTTGTGAGGGTTTTTTTTCTTCCTCCCCTACCTTCCCAACCCCCCCCCCGCCCCCACTGCCCTTGAAAGTTAACCAGAGAAGTGATGATGTTGATTAATCAAAACCTGATGCCTTAAGATATTTTCACATTTCTTAACAGGATCCTTTAGCTTTTCAAGAGACTAAGGAGGCAAAATCACCTTCCTCATTAGAAGCTCCAAAGAATGACC
This sequence comes from Dromiciops gliroides, assembly GCF_019393635.1. Lineage (NCBI taxonomy): Eukaryota > Metazoa > Chordata > Mammalia > Microbiotheria > Microbiotheriidae > Dromiciops > Dromiciops gliroides. Next base: position 408,369,230 of record NC_057862.1, read on the forward strand.
CACATTAAAGGACTATGCTCTAGAAAGTATGGAGCAGAGTGATGGTCTTATTCAAGAATCAGAGTCCAAAGTTACATTCTGCATGGCTGGGTTTTGTGGTTTGATTCCCTCGACTGGAACTGTAGAATAAATGAAACCTTATCATAAACTCTTAGCTGTGGAAAGATTCCCCCAAAATTCTTCCAATAAATCTTTGCCTTATACTAAACCCCATATAAAACAAACAGATGATGAAACAGCTCTTAGTTGTTACTCTCAAAGTGAGTAATGGAAGCTGTGGGTTTCCACTGAAATCATCTCCGTTTCAGACTCAAGTATGAATGAATATTGGTGCAAAGTATGTTTACCTGGTGATGATGTCGAGAGTAGTAACTTGAGGAATCTGAATCTGCTGTGGTGTCAACCCATGCTGTTCCAGTTGCTTAGGGATCAGGTGCCTGTGGGCAATTTCTATCTTCTCTTCCTGTGTATACCCTGCAGAAGGAACGGGCTTGTTTCGTACCTGTCCACATATGGCATGTCAACAGTGTCATTGTTTTTCATACAGTCAACAGGCCTGCAAAACTCAACTTTTTCTCAACTCTGAAGAAGCGATTTCATGGGATCAAACCAACAGAGTATTTAGAACTAGAAGGGATCTTAGAGACAGTACAACTTCCTCATTTTATAAATGAAGAACTGGCTCTAAAAGGTTAAGTGGTTTTGCTTAAGTCAAGAAGGTTGTAAGCAGCATAAACTGAGGTACCCTGTCTCCAAGTCTAGTGCTCTATCTATATACCATGCTGGAGGACTTTCAATATTTTAGCATTTACCTTGAGAGCAATGAAATTTAAGTTTCTGAATCACACGTCATTGCAATTTCCAACTTCTCCACATTTACCAGTATTTACCAAATGCTGCATGTATGCTATTTGGGTGACAAATCTCTCAAAGAAGAAAATCCCCAGTAGCAAGTAGGGGAAAATTCTCTCTTCTTGTACAGTTTTTTTCCCCCTATATTAGAATGGTTAACACCATTTATTGCTTATTTGACAAAATTCCATAAAGATAAATCTATAAACACCAAATAAATACTGGGCCCCAAGTGAAGGAGGTAAGGGTATATACATGGGTTGTAGCTAGGACTTTGACTCCTATGGATCATTTCAAGCTCAGCCCCAAAGACAAAGGTAGAGAACCCCATCTATAACAACTTTTACAATAAACTAGATGTTTAATCTCCTTTGGAGTGGTTTAATGTTTAGTTCTTAAAATGTTAGCTGTACCCACCATAGTGTTCTATCTATATTTTCCCTCAGTCTCTAAGGTAAGTCCCTCTCACCCACACATTTGGCTTGATGCTCTAGAATTGAATGATTAAGAGTTGTGCGACAATAAAATGGGCTGTTTTCTGTTACTGGAGTGTTCAACCAGTCTGGCTGACCACTTGTCAGGGATCTCTGCATGGAGAAAGGTTGTGACCTCTAAGATTCTGTGTCTAAGGCGAAAAAATGACAACAAAAACCTCACTATTTTTCAAAACTCCAACCAGACAAATGTAAACTGTAGCCAAAAGACAAAACAAAACATCCCCCTCCCCCCATCAAACCAGGAAAACCTCACCTAATACATTAAATGGTCTTGGAACTAATAAACACAATAGGAAATTCAGGGAAAGTCTTCTCCAAATGAGCTTTTACTATTCTATAGAATACATACTCCAGAAAGATTACAAAAATTATGTATAGCACCTGTGAATATATTTCCATTAGCCTTCAAAGCCTGTAAGACACAATTTCCCTTGAACTAGAGAACTCCTTCATGATATACAGCCTTCTTTTACAAACCAAGATTAAAAATATGAATTGACAGAGCATCTGTTAAACAGAAAGGAAAGTTACTGAAACAGCAGAAAAGCTAGAAAATAAGCTGGCTCAACCTGCCAAAAGAGAAAGCTGACATCATCTGTCCACCTCTTCAGCAGCTGTCCTGGGTATTTCACTTCACAACAGTATGTCTTATGGAGTCTGCCTTAATTTGGAGATCCCAGGCAATTTGGTCTCATTTACTTGAAATTATTTTTGTCTCGTAAACATGTACAACCTAGCCATCCATCATCATCTCCATATGTTTTAACTAAATATAGGAACCTATAGGCCATAACAGATTAGAAAAACCAATTGGGTCCATCTTACAGAAAAGGATAGATTTTAGATCTCGCAATCATTTCTGCTGTGACAAACCTTAGGCACTGAGGGGAGCGGGAGGTGTTGCTTTTAAGAGTAAATCTGCTTAGGGAATTTCATTCTCCACAGCTCAGGGATGGTTAAGAAGAGAAAGTAAGAGGGGCCTAGGCAACAAAAAAGTAGAGGCTCTACAATGAGTCTAGAATTACCAGAGGAGAATACCTGACCCCTCCTGAAGAGGGAGAACCCGATTACAGGACACTTTTCCAGAGGAAAGGGCAGAAGACCCTCACTTGATACCTGGTAAGCTAAACTGAAGAAGATTTCTTTTCAAAAAGTCCAACTACAGGTCCTTAAGGAATGAACTCATCCTCTTTCACCTCCATCGTCTATGATTTTAGAAATTGGATAAAAGAGAAATAATGAGTTGTTAGAACAGTTTAATCTTATAGGTTTTAACTTATCAAACCGATCCCTACCCAAGTGGCGGGATCTATTTACAGAAAAGTACGAACTTGATGTGCCTTGGATTTGGAGACATACTTAGGAAAAGCAACATTTCTTCTCAGTTAAAAATCCACTTAAGATCAGATTTGAAACCAAACTCAAAAATCCTGAAAGCTCTGACAAATCCACTTCCTTAATCAACTCCCAAAAGATGTTCCTTTAAAAGGAGAATGTGCTAGAAGTCATGAAGCACAGACTTGCTGGTCTCACTCATGCATCAGGGTTACCTGGCACCTGGATGATCTCCATTCTGTCCAACAAAGCAGGTGGAATAGTAGCTGTAGTGTTTGCAGTAGCTATAAAGAGAACCTGGGAGAGGTCAAAGGCCACATTTAGGTAGTGATCTGTGAAGTTATGGTTCTGTTCTGGATCCAAGACCTTGAAGAGAACAAACAATACAAACAACACTTATCTCTTGGTAAGATCCATCTAATGCAAACCACAAACACACAAACCAGATGGAGTAAGCCCCCTACCTACATCTTTGCTTACCTTCTAAGTAACAAGGTTAGTTTTTAAAACATAGAAACTGAAGCCAGGCCTCAGGCTTCAATCTCAAGTCTACTAATGAATCACCATGTGACTATGAAGTCATTAATCCAGCTGGACCTGTTTTACACTTCATAAAATAAAGCTAACACCTTTTATGTTAAATGTACATGAAAGTAGGTAGATCTGTAAAGTATTCAGAAATGCTTGAACAGGAGGTATAAATTATATTTTTCTTCCACAATATGGTGGGGCAAGAGGAAAAATAAAAGATAACTCTAATTGAGAGTAAACTGGCAAATATATCCTAATAAATATGCTAATGTAACATAAAATGATAAGTTACATTCATCTAGTATTTGCAATACATCGTCTCATTTGATCCTCAAAATAGCTCTATGTACTCAAAACTCCAAGTAGGATTATTCTCATTTTAAAGACAAGGAAACTGAGACTTAGGGAGATCCCATCACTTGCCCAAGCCCCATACAGCTAATAAGTCCTGGAGACGACTCCCCAGCTGCTAATGCCTTCCTCTTTCAGAGGCCTTTCTTGACTCCAGACACAGTCATTTCTCCTTTGCATCAATTGCCTCTTTAAAAAAAAAGACAAGGTTCTAAACTCCAGATCAGGTGACTTTCCACATGTGCTCCTAGAGGGTAAAATGTGACCTCAAAATGCCCTGCTATGAAACATTAATAAAAAGTAATGTCTATCAAGTAGAGTTTTAAAATGTCTGATTAACTTTGCTTTCTTTCCTTCTTAAAGAAAAGCCAAGTCTTTTTTTTTTTTTTTAGATTTTGCTCAGAGTGGATACTACATGTACTCTTTGTTAGGAACCTCATGTTCAACAGCAAAGAAGCCACAGACTTCAAGAACTACAAATGCCTTCTTGCTTTTCTACCTTCTTTTGGCATGCTGGACACTTACTGAACAGGGAAACATATCTCTCACTTTTGTTTTTAAAGACCTGGTGGGAGTGAGCAGGCTGTGGCATGTTACCAGTGAGTATCTGAATGCAAGAAGTTGTATAAAGCCAAGATTCTTAGGCCAAAGTATTCTGAATGGGTAAATAAACCAACTCCCCTCTAATCACAGTCAAATCAAGTCAAATAGAATTTATTGAGGTGTTACTATACAAACTAGGCACTGTGCTAAAACACTGGGGATAGGCAAAAAAAAAAAAAAAGGCCTGTCTTCAAGTGGCTCATATTTTAATGAGGGAGACGAAAGTTTTAAAAATAGGTACATCCAAGATACAGAGAGAACACCTGGAAGATAATCTGAAAGAGGAAGGCATTAGCAGCTGGGGAGATGGGGAAAGGCTTCCTGAAGTTGATGGTATTTAAACTAAATCTTGAAGGAAGTCTGGGAAAAAGAGGCAGAGGTGAATGAGCAGAACATTGCAGGCATGGAAGTGAGCCAGTGCAAAGACATGGAGATAAGAGGTGGAGTATCCTGTTTGAGGAGCACAGGAAGGAGGGTAAAGTATATGTGACTTGGAAAGGCAGAAAAGGGCCAGGTTACAAAGAACCTTAAATGCTAAACAGAGGCTTTGATGTTTGATACTAGAGAGAAGAGGGAGCCAATTTACTGACATAGTCAGAACTATGCTTGACCACTAGGTGGAGGATGGCTTGGAGTGGGGAAACATCTGAAACAGGGTATGCAGCTAAAAGGTTACTGCAGTCATTCAGGTGAAAAGCGATGCGGGCCTGAACTATGGATGGAGTTGTGTGAGTGGAGAGAAAGGGATGAACATGAGAGATGTTGTGAAAGGAGAAACAATAAGATATGTCGATAGATTAGATATGTGGGGTGAGTGAGAAGGGGTCAGTATGACACTAAGGGTGTGAGCTTGGGTTACTAGGAACATGGTGGTGCTCTTGACAGTAACAGGGAAGTTTAGAAGGTAAGAATGATTTGGGGGAAAAGATAATGGATCCTTTTTTGGACTTGCTGAGTTTGAGATTCTACCAGACATTAGGTTCTAGATAAACAAGAGGCAGTTTGGAAATGTGTGACAGGAGAGAATAGGGCTGGATATATAGATCTGGAATCATTAGCACAGAGATGATAGTTAAACCCATGTGGGTTAATGAGATCACTAAGTGAATCTATAATAATAATAATAGTATTTAGCTATTTAGTTCTTTAAGGTTTATAAAGTGTTTTACAAATATAATCTGATTTGATCTTCACAACAATTCTGCAAGGTAGGTGCTATTTATTATCCTCAGTTTACAGATGAGGAAACTGAGGCAGATAGAGGTTAAATGATTTGTCCAGGGGTCACAAAGCTAGGCAGTGTCTGAGGCTGTATTTGAACTCAGGTCTTCCTGACTCCAGGCCTAACAGGAGAGGAGAGTGCTGCACAGAGAATCCAGAAGAAGGTAAATTTCAAACACTGCAAAGGAGTCAAGAAAGATGAGGATTGAGAAGAAGCCATTCAAAGATCACTGGTAACTCTGGAGGGGATAGGTTCAGTTGAGATCAGAGCTGGATTTTGGATTTTTTTCAGAAAGAAAGGAGGGAGGAGAGAGGCAGTGGAAGCACTGATGGCAGACTCCTTTTTCAAGGAGTTAAGCCCTGAAGGGGAGGAGAGATATGGAATGATGGCCAGCAGGATGGCTGGGACCAGTGAGGGTGTTTTAAGCATCGGGGAGCTATGGACAGGTTTGTGGGCAGCCAAGAAGGAGGAAGTAGATAGGCAGTGAATGAAGAAAAGAGGGAGTGGGGATGATGTTGGGGCGATTTGCTGGGGAAGTCAAAAGGAAATGGGGTATTTGCCTTGACAAGAAGATGAGGACATCTGAGAACAGAGTAAAGGAGGTGATAGTGGAAGGAGATATCTAAATGATGTGAGATGAGGTGGAGAGAAGAGAGATGTCAGGAAATGGTCTCAATTTTTTTCAGTGAAGTATTATATTGAGGTCTCTGGCTGAGAGAGATGGGGTAGAGGGCACCAGGGGAGGCTTGAGGAAAGATGAGAAGGTTTGAAATAGCTGCTGTGGAGAGTGGGAATCAATTAGAATGGAAGAGAATGTTTGCTCTGCAGTAGGAAGGGCCCAGCTGAAATTAGCTAACATAAATTTGTAGTGGTCCCGGTCAACCCGGTTCTGTGATTTCTTCCAGCTCTGATGTTCAGCAGCATAGGCAATTCCTAGGAATAGTCCAGGGATGGGTCTTGGCAAGGCATAATTAGTGATAGGACAAGAGACTCACTAAAGGGCTGAGATAGGGAAGGGAGAAAGTGAATAATCAAGGTAGTCTGGAAAAGGGCAGGGTGGGGGTGGGGTGGGACGTGTTAGCCATGGAAGTCACAATAGGGATAAAGAATAGGGTTAGGGGTTATAAGGCATGGGGAAGATGAGATGATAGGATGTTGTGATCAGATATGGGAATTTCCGAGTTGATAAACATGATCAGAACCAAATACAACAAAATCAGAACCGAATATAAGAAGTATAAGAACAGTCAGAGTAAACTAGTGACTTCAATAGTCAGAGATCTAACAGTTCAAGGACCCAAAGTACTAGTATGAAAGATCAACAAATACCATGAATGTCTATCTAGGCATCAAAATATCTGTGCTGTGGGAACGAAAAGGCAAAGAATAGAGAACAGCAATCTAATTTTACAAAGCCTAAGCAAAAACGGAAGGAACTTTGCTAGGACAATCCACAGCTCTTGATTTAATCCTGTGTAGGTGGAATCTAAGCAATTCAAAAGAACCATTTTTACTCTAGCAGACTTGCTGTTGGCAGGGATTTCCTCTAAAAAGATACCAGAGAAATGAACAAAACTGGAAATTTGCAGGACATGTTATAGCTTTGATGTCCATCCCACCCCTGGTCTTATCCTGGCAAACATCAACCTTAGCAAATATGAAAACTAATTTGAAGCCAACTATTAGACCCATGTTGGCAAAGGCAATAAGTACTGCCCCTTAAGCAGCTTATTGCCACTGTGAAATTCTTGTTATTTCACATTAATACTGAAAAAGCTTCATCAAGATAAGCATCAGTCAGGTGACCAAATACCACTTTGTTCTAAGTATTTCCAATCACATGCAATCTGTGCCACTTAGGAGCAACTGGACACTTCCATTACTGGTACCCTGGGGCGTTCCCATTACTCTGTGCTCATATGACTAAGAATTCTTGATGAGATGAGCCACAGAAAACTATTTTACCCTTGTCTTTTCAAAGTCAACTTTGACATAAAAATCACCTTTCTATCACAATTTAAAGTTGGCAAATCACTTTCCTCTCAACCAGCCCATATGTTAGGCATTTAAGGTATTAATATTCTTATACAGATGAGGAAATGGAAGTTCTGAGAATTTAAGTGACTAGTCTGTAATGTAACCAGATTAGTAAATGAGGTAGGTTTTGAACCCAGGTCTCCAGCCTCTAAAACTAAGACCAATGCTTTCTCCATTCTATCATGCAACCTCTCAGCTAGAAGAGATACAATAGAGATAAAATTCAAAACAAATGAAAAAAACACAACAACAAAAACAAATGAAAACCCCTAATAAAATAATTACTTTTTAAATTTGGAAAACACTATCTTATAGAGAAGGATTATACTGAAACAAAAACTTTTATACATTAGATACCCCCCACACACACACACATACACACAAAGAAATGCAAGGAAGGGCTACAGTTGGTATACTGAAGTTTTGCTTATTCAAATCACACACTGCCAGGGTTCAGCATCATTACCCAAAGCAGTCTTCTAAGAAGCAAAGCCTTGTAAATTTATGATTTAAAAACAAACTGTCTTCTAATAATCCCTTAAAGTTGGTTCTAGAGTTAGGAAGTAATATTTCAATAGTGCTTACTGTTTAAAGTCCAGTTACTTGAGTGCTATCAAATATAATGCCTCATTTTATCCCCCCAGCATCCTTTGTGAAGGAGGCAGGGCAGATATTATTATTATACCCATTTTACTTAATGAAGAGATTCAGGTTGATTGATGTGCCTAAGGTCTTCAATGGCACAAATACAAAGCTATTCCAAAACATAGGCCACATTCATAAAGTGAAATCTTTGAAAGGAAAACACAACACAGATGTACACTGAAAAGTAACAGTGATTACAAGCTACTGATTTAATATAAGATGGTGAGGGAAAAAGTATTACCAATATGGTACAGAGGCAGAGCCAATACTCAAATCCAGATCTGAGGACAATGCTCTATCCACTAATGGACATTGCTACCAATGGAATAAAAGCAGTGTCAGCTCAATTGACCCCAAAGTGACTTTATCTTTCAGGTATCCCGGTCCTATAATGAAATAAACCAACTAAAGGATAAAACTTATTTGTTGTGGTATAGTAGAAAGGGTACCCCACTCAGCATCAGGAGACCCCTGTGTTTGAATTCTGTCTGCTGGATTTATCATCTGTGTAATCATGGACAAGAAACTGAGGCTCTGAGCCTCAATTTTCTCTTCGGTAAAATGAGTATATTAATAGCTCTAGTGTCCATTGTATAGAGTTGTTATTAGGATCAAATGAACACTACATATTTGTGTGTATAAAGTTTTATAAAACCTAGCTATGTTAGCTGTCCATGTCAAATTTACTACCTTTTAACCTTTCTCACCTAATAAACTTGTTTTTTTTCTATCTAACACCTTTCTGTGTTTTTTTATTTCCAGATACATGATCAGCATTACATTGCTATGATCATTTTTCATGTTACTTATAATGGAATCTATTCAAGTCCTGAATAATTCTACATTGCTGTCAAAATAATTTATCCTTTCCATTAAGATGTGAATATATTCCTTGTCCTAAATGATACAAACTATGTTCATTAAGATTGCTTATAATTAATTACTTTCTCTCCCCCAACCTAAGCATACCACAGAGAATTAGCTAAAGAGAAAGCAAATGGTAATGTTCAATTTTCACCACCATAAATCTCACTAAAAAACAGAAGCAACATTTTGGTTCAGAACTATGATTACAACATATTAAAGACAAACTTTTCATCAGAACTGGACAGTAAATCTTCCTAGACTTGTTTTTGGAGTCTGGCTCCCTAATGAGAAATTACAGTTTTCAATCAGATGATTAGGTTGGCCAGGTACCCCAAAATCAAATTTACAGCTGACTTTATGCTTTTGTAATGTAATGTAATTCACATACTGTTATTAAAGCTAACATTAGCTGTCAAAGAGATTTCATTACTGAAAGGTCATCTTGCACTCTAGGAGTAAGGTCAGATTACAGCCATCGGGCCCTGCTATGGCATTTCTCAATCTAGTGGAGTTTCTTCTCAGTTATCCTGAGAGAACTAGGTGCAGTGCAGCCCCCAGAGTAGGAGTTCAGCATTTGTTAATGACACTCTTGTTTGGAGGACAAATGGGAGGCCTAGTTCTGAAGCCTCCTTTAAAGGAGAAGTAAAATGTAAGAGTATAGAGCACAGAAAATGTAGAACATAGAAAATCTGGGCATTTAAAAGAAATAATGAGGTATGACCCTTAAGTAAAGTTTCTGAAAAAGAATAGGCAAGAACACAAGCTTACCCCCAATTACGAGATTAATTTGCATTAAACACCTTCACTTTAGAAACAGAATCATCTCTCAGAGAAGGTTGGACCAGGGAGCAAAGAGCCAGGTTTGCCTTTAGGCTGGTTACTTAATTCCTTAGTTTCAGTTTAACCAGTTAAATGGGGATAATAGTAGCTTCCCTACCTACCTCACCCTGCTGTCAGGAAGATCAAATAAGATACTGTATGTGAAAGTGTTTCATAAACTTGAAAGCCCATACAAAGAAGTTGGAGGTGGGCTGTGATCTGCACAAGAAGAAATCACCTATGAAAGAACGGAAGTGTAAAAGTGAAGGGGGGCAGCTAGGTGGCGCAGTGCATAGAGCACCGGCCCTGGAGTCAGGAGGACCTGGGTTCAAATCCAGCCTCAGACACTTGACACTTACTGATGGTATGGCCCTGGGCAAGTTACTTAACCCCAACTGACTCACCAAAAAAAAAAAAAAAAAAGAGAAGGGCAGTGGTGCTGAGGATATGAGTGTGAATTACTTTAAGCAGACAATCAATTAGCTAAAAAAATTCTAAGGAAAAGGGAGTTTCGACAGGGGTAATATTAAAGAATATACATAGATCGGGGGGTCCAGGACAGTATGGGGGGTCTCCAGGTCAGAGGATTTAGGTCTGGAAGAGGCCTTAGAGATCATCTAGTCTATTCTCCTCATTTCTCCAGATTAGGGAAGTAAGTACCAAAGAGGTTATGTTTCTTGCCCCAAACACCCAGATCAGAAATAAAGCTGTGACTGAAAATTAGGTTCAGTAAATTTAAAGTTCATTGTTCTTTCTACTATACCATTACTATTTTTTTCTTAGCATTTTTAAGACTTATAAAATTTTTTTTTCAAACTCCTATGAAATAGTTAACATTTGCCAACTCCCATTTCACAAATAGGAAATAGAAAGTTAGAGAGTCAGAGGGACTAACCCAGGGCCACAGGGCACCACAGCCAGGACCTGCCCAAGACTTGTGACTTAGTTCAGCACTCTGGAGATCAGAAGAGGGAAGACAGAAGGCAGGAGATAGATTCAGAAAGGGAGGTAGAAGGGCAACAAATGTAGTTTGCGTACTTCCTTATCTAGGGCCCTGGCAGATGGTTGAGTTAAAAAACTAGGGACAATTTAAATAGAAGTTTTTTTTTAATCTAACGACTAGTTTGGAAGAATTAAAATTTTAGCTTTCCCTGGTTTAGCCCTCTACTGCTAATTCAGGCTAAACTACCCTAGGTGAGGAAAACAAAATGTTGAGGGCCTGCTGTATATAGAGAGCAGGTGCTAATATACTTACTAACACAAAGTTAAGGTCTGCATTTTATTTTTTCATTAAAGGAAATTCTATGCAGACTAAGGATGTATTTGCTATTTGAGGAGCTCCATATTATGTAGATTTAAAAAAAAATCTTCTCAAAGTTGATTAGCAGTATTTGCCCCCTTTATAGAGTATTTAGGGAGTCAAAACTATTTTACCGATTTACCTAAATTTAACAGCAAAGTCTGAATTTTGCACAGATTATAAGATGGAAAAATTGAATATATCTAATGCAAAATGAACACTTTAGGGCAAAATAACAGCTCTGTAATTTCCTGCTGAGTGCTCAAATGCATACAAAGACAGCTCTGTATCCAATATTTTATTACTACCAAACTGACTGAGCCCCAGGAAAACATAATTGCCTGCCTATAGACTTGTTCTGATTTCCCTGCTTACAAACACTTACTTTCAAGTAGTTGGAGCCATTTCTATCTCCTCTCAACTAACTTTCAACAGAGGTCATCTAAATATAGAATAAATATTCCCTTGTTGACGACAGTAACTGGAAATAGGAAGACGTCCTGTTTTACTTGAGCTTAGTAACTCCAAAGAAGCACAAGAACCAAACAAGGCCTGCACGTATAAACAGTGAGGCTCAGCAGAAGCCTGCCTACAGGCAGGGTGAGCCAGCTTTAACCAAGGGCCCCTCACCCCCAGCATGCATCCATCTCACCCTGGATCACAAAAACTAGGAAAGGTGTGCTAAGAGGAAGAAGGCCAGTTGTCATGGCTAAAGACATGGTGGGCTTTCCCCTCTACACTCCTGAATCCAATCTCCAGAAAAATCTAGGTTATGCTTATGATTTGATCTGAACTATCTGGGGGCAAGCTCTTGGCCTTGATGGCTTCTGCATGGTGCCTTCTGGATTTGATCAAAGTATCACACTTGTGTCACGGCTTTGCCCCATGATCTCCAGCAGCTCCTCAGTATCTCTGAATATTTAAGATGCCAACCAGGCCTAGGATTTCAGGCCCTCTACCATCTGCCTTATTTTATACGAATCCTCTTCTCCTGAGCCCTTTCAAACTGTTCTTCTCTTGCCCTCTCCTCTACTTTTCTTCATGCTCATGGCGTCTTTACCACGTCTACAATGGATTCCTGTTAAGAGTCTCCCCTCCCTATAAGACCCCGGTGCTTGGCCACTACCTGCTGCAGAAAGCCTCCCCCATTGCCTCCAGCTACTCTCCCACGGGCCCCTCCCAGCAAATGGAAACCACCACTGCCGTATTTCTCTTGGCATACGGTAAGGCCATCGCCTTGGCACTCATGGTCATTACTGGTCTCTGAGTGTTCACGGCAGGTCCTCTCTTGTTCTCCGGCTGTCAGACGGCTCCTTCTTAGCCTCCGGTGCTGAATCTTCATCACTGTTACACCCCGACCTGTGAGTGGTCTCCAAGGCTCTATCATGGGCCCTCTCTTCTTTCCCCTCGGTGATCTCCGAGCTCCAAAGTGTGCATTATTATCTCTGCAGATAATTCCCAGATCTCACTCTCCAGCCCTAGGATGGCTCAGGAGCTCCTGCTACCTACTAGACATTTCAACATGGATGTCCCCTAGATATCCCAAACTTAACATGTCCAAGAGAACTCATTCTCTTTCCAAACCCTCCCCTCTTCCCAACCTTCCTACTTCCCTATTATTATCCAGGGAACCATTATCCTCCCCAGGCTTTCAGGTTCACAACTTTGGCATCCTCCTTAAATCCTCACTCTTCATTTGCCCCACATACACAATAAGTTGTCATTTTTATCTTCATAACATTTCTTATATGTGATCCCTTCTCTCCACTCACAAAGCCCCCACCCAGCTCAGGCATTCATCTCTTGCCTGACATACTGCAAGTCTTCACTGGGCCCTCCATGTCTTGTTTCTCCTCACTCCGATTCACTCTCCACACAGCTGCTAAAGTGATTTTCCTAAAGAATAAGTCCACGTTGACTCCCTCTCACGGCTCCCTATTACCTCTGAGTAGAAATTTTTCTTTTTGGTATTTAAGGCTCTTCCAACCTGGTTCCTTCATCCCTTTCCCACTTTCCATGTACTAGACCATCTAGCAATGCTGGCCTCTTGTCTCCCTAGCACACGGGACGCCGTCTCCCATCCCTGTTTCCCATGCTTGGAATGCTCTCTCTTTCTTACCTCCAACTCCTGAAATCCCTGGCTTCTTTCAAGTCTCAACTCAAATGCCACCTTCTACAAAAAGCCTTGCTGCCTCCTTGTGTACCTTCTCCCTCCCTTGCCCTGGACACTTGAGCTTTCTTTGCTAGGTTATTTTTCCTTATGTTCTGTATTATCTTGCATGTACCTATTTATTTACATGTTGTCTTCCCTATTAGTATGAAAGCTATGTAAGCACAAGGAAGCTTTTTGTGTTTTTGCCTTTTTTTTTGGTATCACCAGCAGGGCCCTGGATCTGGTTTTGCCTTTCTATCCCCAGCATCTATCACAACATTCAAGCACTTATTTAATAAATGTTTGTCGAATTTTAATTTTATTTCTGACAGCTCCTGGTTATCAGAAAGAGGTAGTGATTAGAGGGGGGTGCAGTAACAATTTCAATTTCACTACTAAGATGTCTGCATGCAACAAAGTTTGAAATGTGATGATTGTGTGACCCCATAAGGAATTTAGTTTTAGCTTAACACTTTGAGAAGGAATTCTTTTATCTCTGATTCTCTATGCTGTGTCAGGCAAGATGACCTGGCATGAAATAGCAGTTGTTTCTGTACCTGTATCAGGAGGATGCATATAAATCTGGATAAACTGGACATCCCACATGCATTGGGGGCTCAGATGTCACCTACTGCTTGTGAATGCTCAGTGGGCTGGTTTTAGGGCTGCCCAAAACAGTGCTTTTTAAAGATGTCAGTATTGAATTGTGCCCCTCAGATCCTATAGAGCATTGTAGAGTATGCTACTATAACAGAAAGACCAATCACAACTACAAAATGTCCCAATATGAGTTAGACTGTCAGTAAGTTTTCTGAGTGCTTAATAAGGGGCTACATGATTTTTTTATAGTTATATAAAAACGCGATCAGAGATCTACTACTAGAAGTGATCTCAGAAGTAATCCCTTCCAACTCCCTCACTTTCCATATGAAGAAACTGGGGATAGGAGAGGTTAAGGACTTACTTAAGGTCACACAGCAAAGTAGGTGACAGAAGAGGACTCTGAAGCCAGGTCTGACTCCAAGGTCAGCTTTCTTCCACTGCACTGTACCTAGTCCCTTGGGCCATGATGTCACTCTTTACAGAAACACAGAGGAAATTAGTTCTTGAGCCAGGGACCTAGATATCCTAACTGCTGCCTCATAGTGGTTAAAAAAAAAGGTCCAAACTGGGGTTTTCTGGGACAGATAAAAAGTCCTTCCTCATCTAGGCTGACCACATGATTACAATACAATAGAGAAGACAAACAGGAGAAACAGAGACAAACTCCTCACCAACACAAACACTGTCATTTTACAAACTGAATTTGAGTACCAGCCATATTCTATCTATAATGTAGATAGATGGTCAGCATTTTAAAAAATCTTCGTAAGTCATCAATGTCACTGTTCCAAGACCAGTGTTCAGTAAAGAAATGGTATGCCTTATTGATCAATCATTTATCTATGAATATTTACTATAGGTCTGATGATGTTATAAGCTAAGGAGAAGAAGTAAAAAAGATATGATCTTTCCAATTTAGCTAGGGGGAAATAGGGGAAAAATAATGCTGTCTACAGTTGCTAAAGAGCAAGTAAGTGTTGATTGTGCGTTGAAGTGCAATGCTGCCCCAACGCATCCTGTGACTCAGGTCCTCCGTGACTGCTACATTACCTCAGATTCTTTGAGATTGCCAGATTAATGACAGTTCTTGGGACAAACCACCTTTAGACTGCTATTTAGGGAATGACTCAGGTCAGACAAGAAAAAGATTTTCCCACAATGCAAATGGAGCTGATAATAAGCTGTTTAGAACTCAGCAAGAGAACTGAGTGAAAGTAAAGGTCATGCTCATTTAGTATCTCATGGTTTCAGGCTTCACTGTGAATCCAGCTGGGTAAACTCTAAATGTCATCAAGGTCAAATGTGCTAGTAATATAGGACCTATGAAAAAAGCATCTTTTTCATTTATGTAAAACTGCCCCTTGCACCTGCACCAAAGCATGTATGGTTTCTTTATTACCAAAATGATCATCTGTATTCTACCAGCTTGATCCCTTATCACCCACATTCCTTAGCTGGGACTTGTAGAGGGAATTCTTCTAAATCTTACCTCAAGCAGGGCAGCGGCAGGGTCTCCCTGCAGACTTTTACCCAGTTTATCAACCTCATCTAACAGGAACACTGGGTTGTTGACCCCAACAGTCTTCAAGCCATTGATTATACGACCAGGCATGCTGCCAACATAGGTTCGCCTATTGGGAACAAAGAGCAAATTCCAAACAGTGAGACGTCAGAAGGTAAGAGTAGAACCTTAGGAAACCATCCATTTAGGACGAGAAAAAACCCACCCAGCTTTCAGAGTACTAAAGAAAGATAGTAAAGATACAAGGTTCAATTCTTCCTGACCATTATTTATAGTATACAAATATTATATTTGATACAATCAATTAGTCAACCAACAAGCACTTATTAAGAGCCTACAACGTGCCAGGTGACATATTAGGCTCTAGAGATCCAAATACGATGAACGAAATAATACCTAGTCCCAAGAAGCTCACATTCTAATAGAAAAAGAGTATTATATCTCCTTCAGTGTCAAGAACAGCGGATCTCCAGATAGGGGTTTAAATACTGGCTTCCTTGACTTGGCAGCTGTGCAGGTACTGTGGCACGATAGGGCACTGGACCTACAGCCAGGAAGACCTGAGTTTAAATTTGCCCTTACTTCCTGACTAGCTGTGTGGCCCAGGGCAAGTCACTTAGCCTTTGTTTGCCTCAATTTCCTTAAATACTAAATGGAGATCATAATAGCATCTGCTTTCCAGGGTTGTTATGAAGTTTAAATGAAGTAATATTTGAGGCAGCTAAGTAGCACTGTAGAGTGTGGGACCTGAAGTCAGGAAGACTCATCTCTGTAAATTCAAATCTGGCTCAGGCACTGTGTGACCCTGGGCAAATCACTTAACCCTATCTGCCTCAGTTTCCTTGTCTGTAAAAGGAGTTGGAGAAGAAAATGTCAAACCACTCTAGTCTCTGCCAAGAAAATTCCCAAATAGGGTCACAGAGTCTGACACGAATGAAAACTGAACAAAAATATTTGTAAAGAGTTTTACAAATTTCAAACTATCATACAAAAATTTACTTCATAGCTACATAATCTTGGATAAATCACTTAACCTTTTTGGGCCTCAGTTTCCTTATCTGTTAAAAAAAAGGGTAGGGGAAGTTGAACTAAATGATTTCTAAAGGCCTTTCAGATTTTAAATCCTATCATCCAACTTTGCAGTTTCAAGTTTTTTTCAATGTCTGGAAGGGTATAAAGTCCACAGTCCAAAGTCAAGTTCTCCAAAAGAGGATAGAGCTTTTGGTTAGCTTGTTCACAGTCAAATGGCTAAATTCCAGTTTCAGCACTCAGTAAAATGGACAGAATGCCACACCTTTACTGTGCTGCTATTAATCTTAGTTGCCATCTGGGATGTTTCTCAAACCCTAAGTAATCAATGAATTTAATACTTAGGCTTTTTTCCCCAGTGATCCCCAAGAACTATTTCTCAGTTCCTTAAGGAGATAGTGCCTATTAAAATTTAGTTTTATTACCAACAAGAGTTAGAATGACCCAAGTTCACTGTGACCTTAGGTAAATCACTTAACTTCTCAGTACCTCAAGTAACTTTTTAGGAATATAAGATGATGAACAGTTGCCAGTGTGTATTAGAAGACGGTGTTTCTCTAGCAAAGCCCCTTAAAATTCAGTGAACAGGTTAGGCCTACCTCAAGAGGTAAAATTAGCTTAACTGAATTACTGAAATTGCACAATTCCAAAATTTTCATTGTGAATGATTATCGTGTGCTGATTTGTAACATACTGATAGGATATGGGGACCAACAAAAGGTCCAAACTCTACCAATTCTGACCTGCTTAATAAAACTACTACTTCTACATATATGCAGCAATTGATATATTCATCAATGAACATTAAAATATCATGGATCCTTTGGTTACTTTTGGGAAAGAGCCACCTATACTATCTTTGCCAGCACAGCATATAACGAGAAACATGAATAAATTTATCAAAATTAAAGAAAGTACCCATTTAACAAAGCAAAGGAAAATTTTGAGAGGAAGTGTGGATAGTCAATAGTGGGTTGGCCTGACTCTGCCATTTATCTGCTGTGTGACTGACTATGTGCAAGAGTTCCCAAGGTACCTCTCTAAGTAATAGGGAAGTAGAAGTAAGGAAAGAGAAGGAGTGTCCTACACTTGTGAAGTCAAGAGATCTGGACAAACTTTTAAAGCGACAGTTTGCTACTTTTCCTGACATTCTTGCACCCTAAAACCACACCTAAACCAAATACTGTTGCTACAAAAAGCAGAAGATGCTGCCTGCTCAGAAGAGGCTGCTACACAACATAGTGAACTACAGCAGCCATCTCTTGAGGGACAAAAAGCAGATCCAAACACTGTCTGTCACATGATCCGTAAAAAGCTGCCCAGAGTAAACAGTGTGACCTGGGAAAGGACAAGGAAGCCTGACAACACTGTGCGGATGCTTCCATATCCAGTGAAGTTGACAAATGCACAGAATCAAATGCTGTAAAGATTGTCTAATAAGGGTAAGGCAGGAGCAAATCCACATTTACAGTAATGGGGGAAGACAGAAGATTTATAGAAAGTGAAGTCTTCATAATCATTTGCTTAAAAGTTTATTTCTAAGCAGGTAGTGCAAGGCAGCTAGGGGACACAGCCAATAAGAGTTCCAGGCCTAGAGTCAGGAAGACCTGAGTTCAAATCTGACCTCAGACACCTCCTAGCTGTGTGATCCTAGGCAAGTCACTTAACCCTGTTTGCCTCAGCTTCTGAACTGTAAAAGGAGCTGGAGAATGGAAATGACAAACCACTCCACTATCTTTGCCAAAACACACACACACACACACACACACAGGGTCACGAAGAGTCCGACACGACTGAAGAACAATAACAAAATAAGGCAAAGATGGAAAAAACACTGATTTTGGTGATGGAGGACCTGAGTTCAATTCCCATCCTGTGATTTACTAGTGTTCCTTGAACAATGTGAATCTGTTTCTTCATTTATAAATCGGAGATGTTATCAACGGTACCTACCTCACTGTGTTTCTATAATGTAATCACTTTATAAATCTTAAAAGGATCATGTGAACATAAGGTATGATTATTATGAGAAAACTGTAGAGAGGGAAAAAGTATTTACATCTCATTTCCTTAAAGGTCACTTACTGGTGAAATGTTAATAGCCTTCCTGTTGTGAAGTTCTGATATGTTGCCTTCTAAAAGGGTTTTGTGGCAATTTAAGTCTGAAGTCTATGTGGAGAAACCTAGCATTTTACAGCTTTCCTTCTCGAAGAAATGGTTATTAAACATTATGCACCCACATATATGTGCCTATATATATATATATAGGCACTATAGTGAGATACACACACACACACACAGCAGGGATCTGGCCTGAGTCAGGTCTAGCCCACTGTCACATAGATTAATATCAAAACCAAGAATTGTCCCCAAGTGCTCCGGTTCCAGTGTGTGTATATAAATACACACTCTGCCCTCCCTCACTACACTATGTATGCACTATGTACATACTATATATACTAAAGTATATACACGCTGTAGCGAGATGTGTGTCTCACACACATTCCACAATAATGCCAATCTACCTAATCATAACCTTTTAGTGACCCCCTGCTACCCACAGAATAAAGTATAAGCTCAGCTGCCAATCAAGGCCCTTCATCATCCTTCCTCAATTTATCCTGCCAACTTTAATATGTAATTTTATCCTACACATAGTCAACATACTATTCTCAACTGAGCCTTGTGCTTTCTTCTATAGCTCTGTTCATATGTTCATCACATGTTCATAAAGCAGTTAGGTGGTGCAGTTGGTAGAGTGCTGGGCTTGGTGTCAGGAAGACCTGAATTCAAATCCTGCCTCAGATACTTACTAAAGATATGTGACCCTAGGCAAATCACTTAACTTTTGTGCCTCAATTTCCTTATTTGTAAAATGAGGAAGGGGGTGAGTTTGATGGCCTCCAACATCCCTTCTCTTATTCTCTGATCCTATGACTTTACCTGGAGCATCCTCCTTACACATTTCTATCCATCTGTCAATTCTTAAAGCAAATCCTAGCTGATCCATGAAGCTCCCTTTAATCATCCTGGCTGGAAGTGTTCTTTTCCTTCCCTGAAATACTGTGGCAGTTATTGTCTCAACCATTTCTCTGGAATTTAGCCTGTTCTGCCTTGAATTGCTCATGTGGATTTCTGATCTTCTCAAGAAGCAGAGATGACGCCTTTAACTCTTCTTTCTGTCCTCCCCCTCAGTACCCAAGCACAGTGCCAGGCACATAACACATACCCCCCTCCCAAACACACACAGCTATAGATCAAATATATGCCATTAAGGGAAAGGGTGTTAGAGTCATTTCATTAATTCTTCCTTTATACCCCTTTAAAGGTCCTAGAACATATCTCTCTCATGATCATTTCAAGACGGATCTGTGGTTTCTTGAATAAGGCATAGAAATCAGCCACAATCTCAAAATTATTCAAATTGGGCAAGTTCCTATAAATATTTTAGGACTCCAACAAGCACTTAAGGTTCTACAGTCATCAAATTTATTTCTAATTCCAGTTTGTCTCTTTCACAAATGTACATCACCAATCTTGAAAGCAGGAAAATTCTCAATCCATCCTTAGAAAAACACCTGCTGAGAATCTATTGAAGGTGAGTCTGTAGTCTTGCTTAAGCCTAGAGTTTTACAGAAAATCCAGCCATGACACGATGGTTCGGTTTACCAAAAGCACTGCGAAGTGGTATGGTGACCTAGAAAGACTACTGCATTTGGAACTGGAGCACCTGGGGACAATTCATGGGTTTGACACTAATCTATGTGACAGTGGGCTAGACCTGGCTCAGAGCAGATCCCTGCTAGCGTAGGTCCAATACTGAGCAAAACGAGACATCTGCTGGTCTAGTTTTTCTCAACTTCCATAGCGGAACAATCTACTTGTTGGGCATTCACAAAAGGAGATTTGGTCAAATCACTTCACCTCTCATGACCCCAGAGTTCTGTTCCAGCTCCCTTTGTCCTGCAGATGAGCAAATTAAGGTTCTTCCAGGTCTAAAACTGCAACCCTGTGATTCTTTTTAAAGAAGCAGTGAGCCGAAATGACGTCGTGGGCTTCATCTCTATCTGGTACATAGTAAACTGTACATCTTTGGTACTGTATCAACTCCTTCAGGTCAATGAAATCAGAGATCTGGACTAGAAAAAGAATTCTATCCCAGTCATATGGTAAGTGTTAACACATTTTTTTCCCCTCGTTAGACCCAAAGGGTTAGTGCCTGTTTGAAGATACTCTCTTAGAAGAGTGGTCTTGTTAGAACATTTATTTTACTCTTTATAGTAAAATAAAACTCAAATCTTATTACTATTTAAATATATAGATCGACACTGTCTGACTGTCAAACTGCTCTTTCTAAAGTACAGGTCTGACCACATCACTCCACCCAATAAGTTCTGGTGTCTCCCCATCATCTCCAGGTTCAAATATAAAATACTGCTTGGCATTCAAAGACCTCCACAGCTTGGTCCATGCATTCAGCAATCTAACTCCTCATTGTTCCTTGAATAAGACATTCCATCTTCCAATTCCAAGCATTTTCATTGGCTGTCCCCAAACCTGGAATGCTCCCTTTCCTCAGCTCTGCCTCTTGGCTCCTTTCACGTCCTAGTTTAAAACCCTACCTTCTACAGGAAGCCTCTCCTGATCCCTCTTAATTCTAAAGCCTTCCCTCTAGTGATTATTTCCAATTTATCTTGTATATACTTGTCTGTACATAGTTGGTTTTGAACCTATTTGTTAAAAAAGAAAAAAAAAAGCTACACAACTGCCATCAAGGAAGATAGAAATTTGCTATTCAGATTTCAAAAAAAATCTTTGTCTTGGAGAACTGTCCTGAAAAATGAACAAGCAGGATTTAACAAGCACAGCTCATGATAGACTTTGTCCAAGTTGATCTATGTAGCTTGGCAAGGTAGCCTTTTCAGCCAGATCAACCATTAAAACCAAGTACTGAAATGAACTGAACTTTGAACCAGGCCTCTGAATTGTTTTGTCATAGTGTTAAATGACAGATTTTTAAAAATAGTGAAGCATATTCAATCTTAGTGTTCTCAGTAAAGATATTATTAACAATATTTTTAGGAAAAGCAGAATGGTGCCAATTAATACATTTTTCAAAGAAATGCTGTTCATTTTATTTTAGTCTTTTTAATTTCTATTTTGTGTATGTTTTGTAATGTATGTTAGTACATTAGCACATGCATATAATTTATAAATAAATAAATATATATAGGAAGTCTTTGCTCAAAAGTTGTTGGGTTTTTTTAACTGATAAGGGTGTGATCAAGAAAGTTTGCACACTGCCTCTCTCAAACAGCGAGATTTAGTGCTTCTGTATATGGATTTCACATGAACATATTTTGTGATCCAATCTGGTCTCTAGTCATGATATGTATGTATATAATTCAGTCCCACTAAATATAAAACATATATTAGACAGAAGAGCTAGAATGACAGTAAGATTTTGAATAATGCAGCAGCAGATACTAACAAATTCACAAGGACAACAACAAAAACCAGCTGATTATTATTTGGCCAATAAGATGTTTTGAAGTAGTTAGATGGCACAAGTGGATAGAGTGCTGGGCCTGGAATCAGGAAGACCCGAGTTCAAATCTGAAACTTTCTAGCTAGGTGACCCTGGGCAAATCACTTAACCCCTGTATATCTCAGTTTCTTCAACTGTAAAGCGAGGATAACAATAACACCCACCTTCCAAGGTTGTTGTGAGGATCGGATGAGATAATAATATTTGTTTCCTTCATTCCTTCCCAGAAAATTAGGGAAATTTACCGATAGCCAGAAGTACCACACACATTTCATTTTTGTAATCAGCTTGCTGTTATTTGCTAAATTGTAAACTCCTTAAGGGCAAGGCCAAGACTGCTTTGTTCTGAACACTGCATGATAAGGCACCAGTGAATAGGACAAAGTATCCAGGAGAAAAGGTCAAATAATAACTGCAAAATTTTGTCTCATATGATTTGTTACACTGGATCAATTCTTAACCTAGGATCCATGAACTTATTTTAAAAACAGTTTGTAACAGTATTTTAAGAGAACTGGTTTCCTTTGTAATTCTATGTATTTTATTTTATGCATTTAAAAACATAATTCTGAGAAGGCTTCCACTGGTTTCATCAGACTGCCAATGGGGTCCACGACACAAAAAAAGGTAAAGAGTTCCTGGTCAGAAATCTTCTGCTGAAATACCAGTCTAAAGATACCGGTGAAAAGAATGTCTGTTTATAGTCTCATAGCATTCATCCATACGTGACAGTTCACTGGCAGGTACCTGAGCACTACTCAACTGACATACATATTATATGTGATAAACAAGGCTCTCTTCATTGCCAAGAATTTTAACACAAGTTAAAGGTTTATCATTTTCCCAAACAATTTACTTTACGCTTTCTAGAAATAACTAGAGACAGTTCTAATGTGTCAGACCAGTTAATGTCAAAATAAGGGCTAACCATATATGGCCCCCCCCATCCCCCCGATAATTAAGTAATGCTTTTATTGTCTGCTCTAGTACTAGTATCTTCAAAGAGAAGTGTCTTCAAAAATGTTTTCTGGTTTTAGGCCACTGCTAAAAACCATCAAAATATAATCCCAAAACACCATAAGGAATAAAGCACCTACTTATTTGCTTTTCATTTCCAATTAAAAAAAACAAACAAACAAATCTGTGATTTCCTTGGGGTAGGTTAACTCATGGTAAGAAAACTCTTTTCTACAAATGCAAAACTGTAACTATTCTCTAACAGCCTTAGAGTTGTTGGGGGAGGGGGTGGTGGCATTTAACCTGAGCGGTTAAGGTCACAAAGCTAGTACATCAGAGGGAGGACCTGGACCCACATCTTCCTAGCTGCTAGGTCAGGTCCCCATTCTGCTTCATTCTGCTATTGTGAATAGTGAAATAGTGTAAATAAAATACTATGAACCTTTATACCTTCATTTTTGCTAAGTAAAGGAAGTTTATTCCATATGTTCTATTTATAGTTTTTAAGCTCACATTCAATTAGAGGGCTCTTGCTGATCAAGTCTTTTTTTTTTTTGCAGGGCAATGGGGGTTAAGTGACTTGCCCAGGGTCACACAGCTAGTAAGTATCAAGTGCCCGAGGCTGGATTTGAACTCAGGTACTCCTGAATCCAGGGCGGATGCTTTATCCACTGCACCACCTAGCTGCCCCAAGTCTGCAAACTTTTATCAAGAACCTACTATGTGCAAGGAGACCCTTGCCTCAAATTTTACCAAAAAAAAAAAAATGGAGGCCATTTGTGATCCAGTGACATTGGCCTCCTTGCTGTTCTTTGAACACGACATTTGATCTCCACAATCTGTGCATCTTTCACTGGCTGTTCCCCATGCCTGGAATGCTCTCCCCCTCCTTTCTATCTCTTGGCTTTCCTCAAGACCTAGCTAAAATCTCATCTTCTGTGAGAAATCTTTCCTGATCCTCCACAATGCCAGTGCTTTCCCTTTGTTGATTTCCAATTTATCCTGTATATATTTTGTTTATAAGTAGTTGTTTGCATGTTTTTTCCCCCAGTAAAAGACTGTGAGCTCCAAGAGAAAAAGGACTGTCTTTTGCTTTTCTTTGTATACCCAGGGCTTAGCACAAATTTAGCACATAGTAGATGCTTAATAAATGCCTTTACTCTTGACTTGTTAGGCTGGGGAATATGAAGACTTCCCTCCTGCACTCCCATCAGTAAGCTAATTAACCGCTTAAAAGAAATTGCCACAGAAAAATTAATTAAAATAAAACACTACCAATGCCAGACAACTGAAAATCAAGAAAAAATATACCTTCTTTCCTCCCTACCCCCAAATCATGAAACATTGGGGAAGGACTGATTTTTAAAAAAGAAACCATTCCCAACTGGCTATATAATCCTCCAATAGGTATCTGGGCTAAATGGATAGAGATGACATTCTGCATATGAGAAAGGTAAGTGATGAAAGCCTATGTGATGCATTTTAGAGAGCTGGGAGAAGCTTGATAAAGCAGCTCTGTTTTTCTCTGGCTATTTTAAGACTGCAGAACAGTAGTAGCTACACACAGGCTAAGAAGGAAAAACAAGTATTCACATGAATGCCAATAATAAGCACGTGACCAGTGCTCAACTAGCAAGATACGGGTGTTTCCAAAATTCAGTTTTTGGACTGTCACGTAGAGCCAAGTGTGCCCTTAAATCCCACTCCATGTCCATGCTGTAATCTGGAAGATATACTCCTTTTCTCTTTGGAAGGTACAGTGAAAAACTGAGAGCTACAAATATGTATTTATGTATTTTTATATGTTTATGAGGTTTTTTGGCCATCTTCAAACAAAATATTTTCAAATCAAACTTTTTAAGACTTCTGTACTTCAGGAGGTATGCGGACAATACACTCTAGTGGCATACCAATAGGCAACACTGTTAATGGAATTCTAACACGTTAAGTTTCTGAGCATCCACCAGCTATGACAGAACTATAATCTATTCATAAAAAATTAATAACCAGTGGATGCTAAGTCCAAAGAGTCTTTTTAGTGATAAAAATTCCAGCCTTCTATTTATTTCTTAGAGATAAGTGACATGATGTTTAAAACAAATAGTTTAGTCTAAACAATATGAGAAACTACTTATAATAATAGCTTTTTTTGTGGTGACAAAGAGCTGAAAACTAAGAGGGTATCCATTAGTTGAGTGATTTATCAAATTACGATACATGAATGGAATGGAATAGTACTGTTAAAAGAAATGATGAAGGAGATAGTCTTAGACATACCTTAGAAGACTTGTATGAATTGATGCAGAGTGAAGTAAGTAGAACCAGAACAATTTATCCAAAAACAACATTGTAAAGACAAACAACTTCGAAAAACCTAAGAACACTGATCAATGTAGTTAGTGATCAACCACAACTCCAGATGACTTAAGATGAAACATGCTACCCAATTCCTTACAGAGGTGATGGTCTCTAAGTGAAAAATATGACACATTTTTTTTGGACATGGCCAATGAGAGGATTTGTCTTGTTTGATTATTTTATTCATTATAAGGGTTTTGTTTTTCTTATTCCAAATTAGAGGGGGGGATAAGGAAAAGAGGTATAAGGAAGAGAAAATAGATTTTTTTGTTCATCGAAAAAATTAAATTACATTTAAAAAATTTAAAGAGCAGGTATTTTAGACTAAAGGTACACTTTTTTTCCGACATATGTTGTTCCCCTCATCCCCATCTTCTTCACATTCAAGTCTTTTGGGGGAAAAAAGTCATTTTATAATCTCATTTAAGTCTTTATTTACTGTAGGCAGTAGAGCCACTCAAGAGAAAAGAAGTCTATTCAAAGTTAGAAAAGAATGATGCAGGTTTCATGCCTCTTGCCATATCATTTTTAAAAGGGGAGAGAGAATAAGTGCAGGAATAATATAAAGGAATTCTAGAGAGTACAAGGGAAAGAGTAGGCAATGCTGAAGAAGATGAGGATGAGTAAATCAGTAGTAGGGTTAGGGATGATTTGCTCCTATGTGACTGGTGATTAATAAGGGGATGGGGAAAATATAGGTGGTGGAAGATTGTTAGCCACAGAGGTAGTAGTGGGTAGCAGATGAATAATGAAGCTCAAAGTGTCCAAAAGGTATCATCACTGGCTAGAGGGCTGGGAATCTAGTCCAGCTTAGTTTTATAGATAGGAAGTTGAGGTCCAGTGAAGTTTAATGACTTGCTCAAGGTCATATAATCAGTAGGTGGCGAAGATGGAGCCAGACACCTGTGACATACAATCCAGGGCTCTTGGCAGTCCGCTATACTTGTCTCCACCTCCCCAGTACATGGTTGTGGCTTAAGTTTTTATCTTAGGAAGAGAATGACATCATTTTTATTTGGTTAGAAGCAAGTCAATTGGAATTCAACAGTAAAATGTAATTGAAATATTAATTTTATCTATTTTTCCATCTATACCAAGATATGATTTGTCTCTTTTCAAAGATTTCACATTGAACGGCTTATAGCTGAACGAATAGGCATAGATGTCATTGTTGGGAAATATTTTTCATAGCTTTCCCACAAAAAAAAATCATATTTTTCATGGTCTTGGCACTCAGTAAGAAATAAATGTTTTAAGTGTGATGTGCTTTAGAAATTTCAATTGCTAAAATACACTAACAAAAGGGAAAAAAAGGTAGCTTCTAATTTTTAACTTGTCCTATTTGGGGTCTGTGCTGAAAAATACTCAACACTTACCACTCAGTGTGGAAGAAATTGAGAAAAACAGAAGTACAGGATCTGGTAAAATATGATATCCCTTGTGCCCATCATTTTCCCCAACTTCACAGCCAGTATCTCACTACCATTACCACCATCACCTTGATGGGAAGGGGGGGGGAGGTAGGAATTCTGAGCTGCCTTGACTCCAGATCTTCGAGCTATGCATGGGATCAGAAGTTGCTTTCTACCTTGTATAACTGAATCCTCTGTGGAGAAGGGCCCATCAAGTCCTAAAATCAGGTACTTCAGCAGAAGTGGGTCCTTTGCCCTTTTGCTTCCTTGTGGAAGCAAACAACAGCCTCTAGTGGCTTATGTGGGAATTAAAACAGAGCAAAAACAACATCAACCCTTGATTGAGTAAAAAGCACCTGAAATATCACAGGAAATATTTAAAGAGAATGAACTTAATTAGCCATCTGTGAAGGCTCCTTGTTCTCTGTAACTTCTCTCTTTTTTTTTTTTTTAACACGTGGAAAGTTTTACCTGAACAACCAATCAACAAGTATTTATTAAAAGCCTGCTATGTTCAGGCACTGTGCTGTAAATATGTACACAATAATTAGAAAATAAGAGGGAAGAAGGGCCCTAGCAATCGAGGGGGAGAGGGGGAGTGGAGTTATATGGAAAGGGGGAAAAGAGTAAATAAAAGTTCCTGGAGAAACTAGTGCCTAAAGAGGGATTCTTAAACTTTTTCCATTTGCGACCCCTTTTCACCCAGGAAATTTTTACACAACCCCAGGCATATAGGCATATAAAATAGTATACGTAATCTTTTACTGTTGCCAAATTTTTTATGACCCCCACATTCAGTTTCAGTTTAAGAAGCGTTGGGTTAAACTATGGTTTAAAGAAAGAGTTCTTTGCCCTTTCTCATTCAATCTGGTAAGTGGAAAATGTCATGATTATCTATTTGGATAAGGTAACTTCTATTATATGGAAAATGAAATATGAAATAAGACATTCTAATTTGGGGGCTGCTTTCTTTTTTCATAGACTTTGTTTTGCAGTGTGCTGATAATCTACAGATCTCTCTGACAGTTAAATTGTGATAAAGACCTCTTTATGGTGTAGACACACTTTGGTATATTTTTTTAATCTAAGGAAACTCATAATGAGTAATGCATAAAAGGTGTCTCACAGGTAACAATAAAGTGCTATGTCAATATAAGCTATTATTGGGAAATAGTTCTCGTGATCCAAATGAATTGTTTGTTCCTAAAGCTAAGGTGTCACAGAAGTTCACAGATAAGCCTTTCTACTTTTACATTTTATGTACCAAACCAACTCTTCTCCATTTCGGAGTTTAAGCAAACAAAAAACCCAAAGCAAAACTGAAGGAAACACAAAAAAGACTCCCACAACTTATTTCTCTTTTAATTATAAAGATGATAAATTCATCTTAGTTGTTCGATGGTATGTCCTCGGTGTAGACGATAATAGATCCTCTTAATAGATCTAACACATTGAGGATTCCTTTTCAATTGTCATGGTGCTAAGGAGCTGAACCTAAGGAGGCAATCCAGGTCCAGGGCCCCCAGATGGAAAATTCTCTTGCCCTACAAGCAGCCACTCTAGTCTGCTCCTCCTTTCTCGTCCTCCCATGAATGAAGTAGTCCAGACTAACATGACTATCAGGTGTGGGATGAGTTGGAAGTATGAGATAAAGAAGAGTTAAAAGAGAGAGAGTGTGAAGAGAGGAAATAAAGATGAAATTAGAGAAAAAGAGGTTGGAGGGATCAAATCACAGAGACTAATGGAGGAGACTGAGGGAATAAGGAGGCATATTTTTGGGGATGGGGAAGAGTCAGGCTTATGATTGCATTTGTAAGGCGGGGGGTGGAACTCCCTCCGCTGATATAGATCACTACTATAACTATGTGTTGTAGCCTTGGAAAGCTGCTGAGTAAGTAGCCCATAGTCTCACAGTCAGAATGTGTTAGAGAAAGGCCCTGAACTCAGGTTTGACTTTAATGCTGCCTTTTATTCACTGCACTATGCTGATACTCCTGTGTTGTTTTATTAATTTTTATAAGGGAATAGTTATGCCAAGGATACTTAATTTGCACAAGACTATGTAGGCAAATGGGAAACAGTGGAATTGTAGAATATATTTGTTGTCTGACATTAGAATGCTATTATGTATGCAATAAATGTCCATAACTGTTTAAAAGTAAGCATTCACTTATATTATTAAATGGTAGCATGGGAGAAAGGTTTTTTGGTTGGTTAGTTTTGTGCTACCATGAAAAACCAAACCTTAAAAGCAGAAAAATTCATATGTTCCTAAATTTCAGGAGGCACCTCGATGCAAAGCAAAATGTGCTGGTCCCTGGCCTAATGAGTCATAAAGAGAATGTCATTTTCACCCCTAAAGAACTTGCTCTTTTACTCAAATGGAACATGAAGATGGCTGGTAAATCTGTCTTCCAACCAAGTTGAGCCATTATTAAAACTGTCTTTCAAGGATAATTTGGCTACAAGGCTGTGGAGGTAGTGAGCGGAAGAAATGGCATGTTAGAAAAATCAAGTCCTTTAATGCAGAAAAGAGAAATACCTGTGTCCTCGAATGTCAGACTGATCACACACGCCTCCCAGGGCAATCCTGTGAAATTCTCGACCCAAGGTCTTTGCTACTGATCTTCCTACGCTTGTTTTGCCAACTCCAGGGGGGCCGACAAAGCATAGGATTGGGCCCTTCAGGTTGTTCTTCAGCTGCCTGACAGCTAAGTATTCCAGAACCCTTTTCTTCAACTTGTCCATGGCGTAATGGTCATTGTCCAAAAGAATTCGGGCTGCCCGGATATCAAGGCGGTCTGTCAAGCAATAGAGTTGAAACAATTTGAATACTCAAATCAAGTATCTCATTTTTACTTTAACTGAAAAGGCTCTTTCAGGCCTGATAGTCAAACTGTTATTGGAAAATAGGATGGACCAAGAAAAGACTGAATTTTTTTCCTGTGGTAGGATATCTCAAGGGAGGTTCAGACATGGCTCATCTACATAACAAAGGCTAGGAGCAAAACCACATCCTACTGTAATCTCCATCTTTTGAAAGTATTGTAGATATTCATTTCCACTTGAGAAATGATACCTACATCTACAGATTAGTTTTTTGAGAGAGAAAACATTTCTCAAGGGGGTACAATTTCTATATAATCTGTTCTTGTTTCCTAAACTAAGCTTTCTTAAATAAATATATTCCTATCACTATATGTTAACTTCATATGACTTTATTTTAAATTTATATATCTCCTCCCATACCTAGAGACCTATTCCTTAGAACAAAAGAAAAAAAGAAGTTCATCAACTGAGTCTGATGGTATATGCAGTGATCCACACCAACAGTCTTCCACAAGTGTAAAGAAGGGAGGGAGGTGGATTTTTTCATTTCTTTTGGGACAAACTTCCCAGATCAAGTTTTCATAAAGGTCACCACTGAGTGACTTAGCACTTAACATTCTTATATATTAAAAAGCTATTGCAAAAGTCAAGATGAGAGATGATGCAGGCCCAAACTAGGGAGGTAGTCCTGTAAGTAGAGACTTACAGGAAGAAGAAAGTGGATATAAGAGAGGTTCTGTGGAGGTAGAATCCATAGTAACTGATAATTGATTAGATATGGGGGCTAAGGGAAAATGAAGAGTTATGGGGGACTCCTAGGTTTCCAATCTTGGTAACTCAATAACCTCAATGAAAATCGAGAAGTCAGGAGAGGTTGAAGAGAGGAGACAAAGTAGAGATAGCAAATGTCCAGAGATAACCTAGTGCTATTACATAAATAAGCTAAATGAAAACATACACAGAAAAAGCAACTCGCTAAAGCAGTAAACAAAGTGACTGTAATTTTCACCTGATTGATTCTCCGCAACTGAGTATTTCACAGAGGTCATTAACATCAGTATACAGGGCAATAGTTTGCTGAAAGAAGAGAAGCCCACTAATGCATTGTTGGTGGAGCTGTGAACTGATCCAACCATTCTGGAGAGCAATTTGGAATTATGCCCAAAGGGCGATAAAGCTGTCCATACCCTTTGATCCAGCAATACCACTTTTGGGTCTTTTGCCCAAAGAAATCATGGAAAGGGGAAAGGGACCCACATGTACAAAAATATTTATAGCTGCTCTTTATGTGGTGGCAAGGAATTGGAAGTTGAGGGGATGCCCATCAATTGGGGAATGGCTGGACAAGTCGTGGTATATGAATACAATGGAATACTATTGTGCTGTAAGAAACGATGAGCAGGAGGAGTTCAGAGAAACCTGGAGGGTCTTGTGTGGGCTGATGAGTGAGATGAGCAGAACCAGAAGAACATTGTACGCAGTATCATCAATATTGAGTGTTGATCTACTGTGATGGACTATATTCTTCTCACCAATGCAATGGTACAGAAGAGTTCCAGGGAACTCATGATAGAAGAGCATCTCCAAATCCAAGAAAAAAAAAAAGAACTGTGGAATATAGATGCTGAATGAACCATACTATTTCTTTTGTTTTTGGTGCTGATGTTTTTCTATTTTGAGGTTTTTCATCATTGCTCTGATTTTTCTCTTATAACATGACTAATGCAGAAATAGGATTAATGTTATTATGTGTGTGTATATATATATATATGTATACACACACACACACATATATATATATATATATAAACACCTATATCAGATTACCTGCTGTCTAGGGGAGGGGGGAGGGAGAAAAATCTGAAATTATAAAGCTTGTATAAACAAAAGTTGAGAACTATCTTTACATGTAAAAAAATAAAATATTTTATTAAATAAAAAATTTAAATTTAAATTAAATTAAATTTTAAAAAAAAGAAAGAAGAGAAGCCCAAATATGTAATTATATTTGTAAAGGGATTTGGGGTGTAGCTTTCTTCAAAACACCCATAAATCAGGATTTGGAAAAAATAAGATTACCAGGTTTATTACAGACATGAAACCAAAGTCTTGGGCTAGTTAACAGCAGTTGAGCCAATATTTGTCAGGCTGTGGTCTGCTGTTTCTTTAGCAAAACACAGTCTCCCCTCTTGACAAACACACAGATGAACGACTCTCAGCAGATGGAACTCTATCAGTTTGGCAGCTCTTCCATTTGTTACCAGCTTCTTCAGGCCCTGCAGGATTGTACCTAACGAGGCAGTGAATGAGGCAGGGCCTGCCTGGGGTCTGATGAAACAGTGTCTAACTTATTTGGAGGAAAGGTGATTCAAAGGGCAATGTAGTCTAGTCACCTGCTCCACTGCCCACCCCCTCCCAAAGTGGGCCAGATTAAAGGAAGTGACCACATATACCAGAAGTCATGCCTCACTGTATGCATCTCATGTGTGTCTTCCAGAAAAGATCGGCCTGACTGAAACTATGAATTTCTGTTTCAGTTGTTAATAGTTTAGTGCCATCATTTCTGACTAGAAAAGATTCCACTAGAGGGCAATATTTCTTCACAGCAAGTTCCAAAAAGCTAGATTTCTCAGTTTACTGAGAGACTCTTTCTTCTCAAGTTCACTATGACTATGCACTGTGAATCATACTTCCTGAATCGTGAGCCCTGTTTTAATCTAGGGAGAAAAAAGAGCTCAGGTTCCCAGAGACTAAGGTAAAAGTATGACTTGGTTTCTCTTATATAATGTGTATTGCAATTGAAAGTGGCAAATAAAACCTCAACCCAGAAAATGATCAACTTTTTCACACAAAGTGTAAGAGTGAGTAACAAGGGATGAGCTGAAGATGAACTTAACACATTATGCCTCATTGCTCAAACAAGAACAAAAACAAGTGTCAAGGAAATGTAAGAGAAATCAAATAGAGGGATGGCAAAGGAAGGCCTTTAGTCCATATTCTTCTCCATTAGGAGGACCTATTCATTATTGCAAGTTCTGTTCACAGCTTTCATTTGCATTGCTTTTCTTTGGTCGGATAGCTCTTTCTCTACAGTATCTCCCTCTCTCTCTTCCTTTCATTAACATCAGTCTGTATAGCCAGAGGCCTGGATCATTGCAATGAACCTCTCCACTGGTCTTCTCAACAGGCTCTTACACCTCCAGCTCATCTGCCACCTTCTTAAAGCACCCTTTCACTTTATTCCTCTGTTCATAAATCTCCAATGACTCTCAATCACCAGAGGAGAAATTCAAACTCTTAAGTCTGGCATTCAAGGCCTTTCACAGGATGATTCCTAATTATCTCTCTATTTGTCTATCTATCTCCCGACTATATTTTTCATTTATGCCTTAGAAGGACCTCAAATGTTATCTAATCTAACCTTTAACAGAAGAGAAATCCCTCCCACATTCTATTAGCTGCACAGTTCTAATTGTTAGTTTAGCCTAAATCTGTTTCTCTGTAGCTTTCTGTCACTGTGATTGTTCCTAACTTTGCCCTCTGAGGCCAAGAACATAAAGTCTAATCCTTCTGGATGACAATTCTTCAAATGTTTTAAGTGATTGCTTTTGTCTCCCTATCTCCGCCCTATCTTCTCAGTTCCTTCAACTGATCATCCTAAGACATGATTCCTATCCTCATCCCCATCACTGATGTCCTCCTTGTGGGCACTCAGTGTACAGAACTGAATACAACATCCCTTCTTACCCTGTGCAATTCTTCCCCATGTCTTTCCCTTACTCCTCAAAAGATGTATATAACATGAGGAGGCCTTCCTCTCATCCATATTTCATGTATGTTGTTTCTGTACTTGGGCTGTCCATCTTATTCTTCTTGCTGCCTAGCCAGGCCATCTTCTTTTGTAGCCTGTTAATTATTTCCTATTTATCCTGTACATGGCTTGCTCTGTATGTGTGTTTGAATATTGTCTTCTCCATTAGATTCTAAGCTCCTTGAAGGTAGGGACTGTATTCTGCCTTTTGGGGGGCGGTATTCCCAGGGCTTAGCACAATGCCTGGTACCTAGGAGAAGCTTAATAAATGTTTACTGATTGCCAGGCATGTCTATGAATGTTTATGATGATATTCTTACCAGACTTCTCCCAAAGAAGTCATCATTGATAATGTTCTACATTACTTAAGCCCACCATTCATTTTACAACTGCTTCTGGGTCATTTGCAATTTTGATTCTTCTCTTATCAAGGTATCCCATAATTTGCAACTATATGGACTCATTCTGGAGTCCCTCAGAAAATAAGCCTAGGCCACCACAAAGGTGTGGACAGCAGACAGCTGTCCCATTTCATCTATGCTTTGAGAATATGATGGGGAAGCTTAAATGAATTGAACAAAAAGTGAGTAATCCTCTGAGCTGGAGCTTAGAAAGGCATACTTTCAGGATATACTTCTGAGCTCCTCCTATAAATGAAGCCAGATAAGGAATTTAGCAGGAAGGGAAGCTGCCATCCTTAGCAAGCTCTGGGAAAGCTTACTTTTATATTGACTTGCAAATGAAAAAGACTAATGAAAAAGTAATGTCTGTTAAAATACTACATTCAAAAAAGGTATTATAGGGGCAGCTAGGTGGCACAGTGGATAGAGCACTGGCCCTGGATTCAGGAGGACCTGAGTTCAAATCCGATCAGAGACACTTGACACTAGCTGTGTGACCCTGGGCAAGTCACTTAACCCCAATCGCCTCACCAAAAAAAAAAAAAAAAAAGAAGAAGAAAAGAAAAACAAAAGAAAAAAAAGGTATTATAGAGTACAGTCAGTATATTTTCTCAGAGCTATTCTTTTAGGAAGTTAGGAACTACTGTCCTAACAATTCAATATACTAAAACCTGGCAGGAACAACCTTTTTTTTTTTTCCTATGCTTGAATGATAGCCATATAAATGTACGTTGAAGAACCTCATTTTCCTACATGGAACTAACAATAGAAGCCAAGATAATATATCTGCTCAATAAAAATAGACAACCATAGTTTCTCTTATGCTGAGAAAATAGGATAGTTATTAGTTAATTAATGATTATTAAGTGACTTCATTACTGCTCTCAGAGAATCTAATAACTAATCAATACCGGGGCATACACCATTCAGTAGGGTGTGGCTGGTGTCCAGGCAGGGGAACCTGGTGAGAAAAGATTTGTTACAATTATTAAAAACCATATGTAAATAAAATTATATCCCAAAAATTGTGAAATACATTTAAACAAATCTTATTGTTGTTGTTCAGTCATTTCAGTTGTGCTCAACTCTTCATGACCCCATTTAGGGTTTTCTAGCAAAGATATGGGAGTGGTTTGCCATTTCCTTTTCCAGTTCATTTTACACAGGAGAAAACTGAGGTAGAGAGGGTTAAGTGACTTGCTCAGTCACACAGCTAGTGTCTAAAGCCAGATTTTAACTCAGGTCTTCCTGACTCCGGGCCTAGTACACTAGCCACTGTGTCACCTGGCTGCCCCCAAAACAAATCTTATTTTAAGGGCTAAACTGGCACTCAATTTATCCAGTAGGGAGAAATTAACTAAGCAAGGATAAAAAGGGCTTAAGTTCCTGAAAAAGCTTTAAGCAATGAGGAAGTAAAATTCAATAGAGGTTCTGTTCTCTATGCTATCTATATATGCAGTTCCTTTTCTTGAAGGAAAGGGAACTGTCTTTCACACTCCCTTAGCACCTATTATAGACTGGCTTATATGGTTAGTTATCGTTTTGCTTTGCACACAGTACATGCATGAGAAAAAACAACTGCTTTTTTTTTTAAGTTTTAAAAAAATACATCTTTTATTGGCATGGAGGGGAAGGTCTGTAAAAGATTTGGGCATTAGCATATACATGTGATGAGCATGCATCTTTTCCTATTTTGTTTAATAGCTAGAGAAAGTATGGTCTCCAAAAAAAAATATCACAGTGAAATTATGGACTTCTTTCTAGTCTTATTTCACATTTGTTACAGGGATCGTTAAATTATGACTAACGCTATTTCATAATGCCTGGTTTGTTGTTCCTTATGACATGCAGAAGATGAGTTTGCTTTTTGAAATTTCATAACTGCAAGTGACACCCTTTCTCTGGGAAATGCAAATGCACTGATAATACTGGCTGGAACACATTTGCATGTATCTATAACTATATTAACATAAAAGGTCTTTCCCTCTCTTTCCTCCACGTCAGGATCTTTATGTACTAGAAGTTTATTTCTTGGTCCTCTACGAAGTCAGAGTTAGTATTCATGTGTAGAATCCCAAGGAGAAAATTTACAAGCAAGTACTCACTTGAGACAGCAACCCAATAGCAATGGTCTGGCGAAAGAGGGTCAAAGAGAGTCAAGCCTCCTTGGAAAGGTTTATGTCTATTTTTACTCGCAGAGTTTTTTCCTCTTGTGCTTTCATCCCTAAAACTAACAGAAGTCTCCCCATTTATTATTTTGTAGATAGTATCCACCTGGGGTCCATCAGACTCATAGCACCTGGGATAGTAGACAGATAACTCCACATTCCCCTTATTAGTTAACCTTTGGTAGATGGGGGAACATTCTGATTCTCTGATTCTTATTCCTTGCAGCCAGTTATAGCCCTCAGACATTCCCAAGTGTAGATCTGGAAGCTGAGGTAAAAGGTAACACCCTGTTTCCTACCAATCAATATCCCAATACCTCATAAAACAGAGAGAATCCCTAACAAGTCAGAAATGGGACTTTTCATGTACAAGAAGGGAAAGCTGGGAAGCTATCTTGGGACCTCAGTACCACCTCAATATGGATGCAGATTTAGAGGGCAATGGCGCCCTCCCTGGTCTCTCCTGGGAAATGGACTGGACTAGAGATTTCCTTGGTATAGGGAACTCCCAAGTGAGGAAGCTCTTCCTCTACCAATGCAGCTCAGCACCTTCTCTGAAATCTGTAGTCACATAGTTGCCTAGAGCACCGTGTGAGAATCCAGTGCCATCCCCCTGCTGAGAGGGATATTGTGAGAACCAGGGTGATACCCCCTGAAAAGAAAACATGTGACTAAGCATCCAGAAGCTGTCTGGTGTCTGGAAGTTACTGCCTGTAAGTCTTGTCTATCAATGCTATCAGTCAATTAGCTTGGAGCTGTGTGTGTAGGGACTGGGCCTGGGCGGCCTCAGAGGGCTTCCCCTCAAGGGAAGGCGGGTGAAGGTCTTTTCTGTTTGGAGAGAGCGAGAGGAGAAGCCTCAGGTGCAGGGAGCTAGGGTTTTTTTCTTTCTTTCTCCACATGTTCTCTTTACTAACCCCTAATATACTTTAATAAATACTTAATGCCCAAAGATTGGTGCTATATATTTCTAATTTAAGGCAACCACTCAGATTTTTAAACATCACAGTTAGAATTTTAGGCTTAACAACTTAGAGTCACACAGATACTACGTCACAGGAAGGAAGTTAACCCAAGATTCCAAGGATGACTTTCTATAAATGATACCATATTGCTTTGCTGTATAGAATATCCTGTAATAAGTCTCATTTGGATACAAAACTCTTAGATGTAAGCGTTTACCATTTCCCTTCCTAGAGTGGATACCAAATTACCAATCACTCACTTAGAGAGGACTCTGTGGCCAAATGCAGAAGTGAAATGGTAGGAGACAATGACGACTTTCTCATTCAAAAACTCCCAGAAAGAGGCAGAGTTGGGATAGCAGAGTAGCAAGAAGTTCAGCTTAGCTTCCCCAGCAAACCTTCCCAACAAAGGTTAGAAAACATACTAGGCCAAATTGTGATTGGAAAATCCAAGAAAAAGCTATGATGAATCATTTTTCCAGCTCAGGTTGGCTTAGAGAGACAGAGAGATGAACAGATCTGCTGACACTGAGGACAGGGTCTGGCCAGGAGTGTACCACATGCAGAGTATTACAACACCTAGGAACTGAAAGGGAGTTGAGGCTGGGCACTGGGGCAGTAAGAGAGCCCTGAACTAGTGCAGAGTGCAGAACTAGCTGCTCTCTGGCAACTCCATCACCCACGACACAGTTCCAGGTCAGACTCAGGTGGGGATCAGTTCACAAGTGTGATGGACAGGATCAGTTGCTAGTAGGCCCTAGCTGAGTACTGGAGCAAGAAACAGGTTTGGAAGCAAAGAGTAGCTCTGATCCTGGAAGCACAACAGGGACTTAGTTCTAGCCTCTAGCTCAGCTGGAAATCTGCCCTGGAATAACCAATGCAAGTGTCCTAGACCAAAGGGGAACGGTGGTTCAGTCACTCTGAACCTGCAGAGTCTTCCAGTGAGCTAACAGTGGCCTACTGAAGCTGCCAACCAACGACACCAAAACACCCCAATCTCTGTTAGAAACTTGTAAAACTCAGACCAAGAGGGCAGTGAAAAGATTTCACTTTGGATTACATTGTTCTGGGGGGACTGAAAAAATGCAGGCTCTCCTGCCTGAGCCTTAAAAGCAAGAGGATGTTAAAAGAACAGAAGCTCAGGCCAGATGTTCCTCTAGAAGTGCACAGAGACCAGCACTAACAAAGTCCAAAGTCAAGAAGAAAGCTGGAAGAATTAAAACAAACAAAAAAAGAAGCTCACCAGAGCTATTATGACTTGGGAAGCACAAATCCAGAAGAGAATGACTTGAAAACATCTAAAGTAAGCCTTAAAGAAAAATGATGTTTTTTTTAAAAAGCTGAAAAACTATTTTAAAAGCCAAATGAGAGTGACAGAGGAAAAAATGGGAAAAGAAATGAGTTTTTGAAGAAAGATAAAAAAGAGAATTAACAGTTTGGAACAAAAAGTACAAAAGCTTTACTCAAGAAAATAACTCCCTGAAAATTAGAATTAATCAAATGGAAACTAATGATGCCATGAGACATCAAAAAAAAAATTAAAACATCAAAGACTGAAAAAAAAAGTAGAAGAAAATATGAGGTATCTCAATGCAAAAACAACTGACCTGAAAAACAGATGGAGTAGAAATCATTTAAGAATCATTGAACTACTTGAAAGCCGTGACCTAAAAACTCCTAAAATTCACACAAGGCCCTCATTCAAATTGTTGCAGTGATGCTCTAATTCAGCATCCCTCTCCTTCACATAGTCTACATTCCAACCCAAACTGGCCTCCTCCTTACTGTGCCCTGCACACAGAATTCCACCCCATCTTGACCCAGTGCCTTTGCATAGTCTGGCCCTTATAATTCCTTCCTCATTTCCATCATGAATTTCTTGGCTTCATTCCTGACTCAGCTCATGTGCTCTTGCCCACAGGAAACTCTTCTTGATCCCTCTAATTGTTGGTAAAATGCATTTAAATAAATCTCATACCAAGAACTAAACTGGCATCCAATCCACTCAGTAGGAAGAAAGAGTATTTGTTTAGAAACTAACTAAACCAGGTTTTTAAAAAATCGCCTAAAGTAGGTTTAAGTAACAGGGAAATAATATTATGTTTTTCCCTCTTTAAACTAGAATGTAAATACTTCTCTGTCCTGCTTAGAACACATGCTATTTGAAGGCAGGGAACGTTTTGTTTTGTTTTTGATTCCCTAGACACCCAGGGGTGTCTTTTATATAGAAAGCAGTTAATATTTATTAGAGTCAAAGTACTTAGTGGGCTGTGTTTCCAAAGGAAAGCTTTCAGGAGTTTTTCAGGTTAACAGGCTGTCTGCGAAAAGGAACTTTTTTTCCTCCAGGCTTACCGGTTGTACTCTTGTTCCAAGGTAATTCCACCATAAGTTCCAAATAATTTCTGGTCAGGGCATATTCTGGCATTGACTGAGGCATTTTTTTCAGCCTGTCCAAAAAACAAAAACATTGTACATAAGAAACAAGCTCAATGACATAGGAGACCTTATTCCAAATGTAACATCCTGTCCATTTTCTTCTCTTGACCAAGAGTGGCAGGGACGTTTGTTTAGCAAGATGAGCCAAGAGGAGGACACAGCTCAACTATACCAGGTAATTTCTGAAAGGAGAGGTGATGTTAATTTGACAGGAAATAGCTACTTTCTAAATATGTACAGGGGCTCACTTGTTTTAGAGGCAATACTCAATCTGCAACCCTTCTCCTTGAAAACTAGGAGAAAATTAGACCCATGTGCCATTATATATTTAAAGTCTGATAAGGGATATTCTCTAAGACCACCCAGAAATAGATTCTTCAAGAAAAATGTATCCATTTACCTGGCTCCCCTGGTTTCTTCCACCACTACCAAGATTTACATTCCTATCCACCTACAACAGAATAAAACCTCCAATAACTAGAACTCAACTAATAACAACTGTTAACTAGATTTTAAAAACCATTAGTCTTTTAGAAAAGGTAATTACCATGAAAATAAGTTTATATCAGATATTAAAAAAAACAACAACCAACCTCTAGAACATTCCTACTGCCCAACTCACTTTGTACAAGGTGGATTTTTAATACTTGTTGACTGACATCATGAGGTTAGCACAGAATCTTCTATCTCTTTTCTATCAACAGTATTGTATAATCAACATTAATGACCCTGAGGCACTGCCAGAACCTCAAAGACTCAATTATGTTCACTAGGCTGTACTAAAGCAAGAAAGGCGATTCAGACTTTTAACGAAGGTTTTTAAAAAGGGCTGAAACAAAAACGGTTTTTTATTTAATCCTAAGATAACCATCATATTCTTTCCACTGGAACAGCCTACTTCCTGAGCATCCCAGTTAATGGAGGCTTTACTTTACTATGCTATTCCCTGAACAAAATTAAACAAGCCTTACCCCTAAGAGTTTACAAATTAAAAATGACAATGACATCTAAAGAACATAGAGACAATGGAACAAATGCAAAATAAATCAAAGTATTGTTATGTCTAAGCACAGCTAGGTGCATTCTATGACGTGACAAAGCAGTAAGTTGAAGTTGCTGCCTCGTTTAATTAAGCAGGTTGGGGTTGAGAAGTAGATTATCACTGGTCCTCTAATGATTTAGAGAGGGGCTGCTAGGTGGTGCAGTGGATGGAGCACTGACCCTGAAGTCAGGAGGACCTGTGTTCAAATCTCACTTCAGACACTTACTAGCTATGTGACCCTGGGCAGGTCACTTAACCCCAATTGCCTTAAACATCAGGGCCATGTCCAATCATCCCGAAATATATCTTGCCACTGGCTCTGGAGAAGAGAAGTGAGGTTGGTGACCTTGCCCTCCCCCTCACTTAAATCCAATTCAACTCGAGTCATGACATCATTCCAATGTCATGGTACTCTTTGAGAACAAAGGACGAACAACAACAATCTAGAGAAAGCTGATTTATTATCAATTTTGGAAGGAAAAAGCTGTGAAATGGATGTACAATGACGGATGTGCAAGAAACGATGATGATCAAGACATTTCCTGGGGGCAGGGAAAACTGGAAATCTTGGAAGACTCAAAGTTAGGAATGGCATGCCCAATGAAAAGGACATTGAATAAATTTGCCTAAAAACTGAAAAGATGAACTAGGCATTAGAAAACAGCAACTCTGCCAGTCTTTCAATTCAATTTCATTAAATTCAAGCCTTAATGAAGCAATTACAATGTTCTGGGCACTGGGGAATAAAAAGACAAAAAAGAAACCCAATCTCTGCTGTCAAGGAGTTTACATTCTGCATCTTTAACTCAGAGCAGAGGCAGGAGGGGAAAGCTTGGCCACAGTTTCCGTAGGAGCACAGACAGCAGACCCTGAAAATACACCTACAGAAATACATGTTATGAAGCCATAAATGAATGGATTTCCCCTATTTGTGCCTAAACCCACCTCTTTATCTCTTTGACACAGACTTTATGAGCTTGCTCTGGCATGCTGGATGTTCGGATTTTCTTTTCTAACATGACAATATCATCATTATCTTCCTCCTCATCTTCATCTTCTAAAGTGCCAGGAATGTGTGTGATCCTCCTGATGGGACGTATGGCTATAACCTGAGGGAGAAAGCAGAAACATTATGTTCTTCATCTTCATCACAAGAATCAATACCTAGTTACATATGGGGCTATGAACAAAGAGTTACATGGTTTTAAATAATAACATTAAATCAGTATATAAAAGTAACAAGCACTACTCACACTTATATAGCACTGTTTATAAAATGTTTCCTTCACAACAACCTTGTGAAGTAGGTATTATTACCCCGTTTTACAGATAAAGAAACAGGTATAGAGGGCAAAGTAACTTTCCAAAGCCACAGGTCTAGAACGGAGGGCAAGATTATTTTACTGTTTAGAATAATAAGCATTAATCAACTATTATTGCTGAGCCCCGAGTAGAAACAATGTTTGCTGAATTGAGCATTTCAAGGTGTTGGCTAATTAGAAATGATGAAAACATCCTAGGAAAGAAACAGAACATTTTGGGAATAGCTAGGATCTAATGATGTGAAAGGATGGGGAGCATTTATTATATCATTCTTTTATTTTAATATAGTAAATTGTTCAAAGAAAGGTGGACTGACTTGTGGTCACACTCTGAGGTTAATGAGAATGACATAAAGCATGGGAAACACCCTGGGCACATGCAGTGGGACTGAAGTTCTTCATGTAAGGAATTAATTGTGATTTGGGGTTTTCATAACCCTATCTTTGCTTCATTATGGTCAGACTGAAAAAATCTAAGCTTAAAAGCCTAAGAGAAGAAGGGTGTGTACTCTGGGAGATAACTGAACAAACAAGAGGAATTCTGACCACAGGGAACATTTACTGGGTCAAGGTATCAAATTA
Source organism: Dromiciops gliroides (assembly GCF_019393635.1). Lineage (NCBI taxonomy): Eukaryota > Metazoa > Chordata > Mammalia > Microbiotheria > Microbiotheriidae > Dromiciops > Dromiciops gliroides. The sequence goes on from NC_057862.1 coordinate 408,411,423, forward strand.
AGTAACTAAGCCTCCCCTAATAACTCCCCCACACCCACATGGGCCTGGCTAGATTATAATGGGGACAGCCCATGTGGGTGCGATAAGCCAATTGGAGACTCAGCATGGCTAAGAACTGCCCCTTCCTGTGGGAGAGACAGAGGCAGTTAGAGGAAGAGGGAGAGGGGAGTTTTTCTGTGGAGAGTTTTCTGAGAGAAACGGGGAAGGAAGGTAGACAGAGGAGCTGTTGGTGTTTGACCTTTGGACAAAAACAGAAGAGACTGCAAGTTAATTCTTAGAGCTACAGATTTCGGGTGGTGGTGAGTTTGTGATTTTGAGGCAAAGCTAGCTCTTTGGAGCTGGCTGGGCTGGAGGCAGGTTCGGGTACCTGGGGCCTTTTTACCCCAGAAATTTAGATTCTTTCTCATTGTCCCTAGCTTTATTAATCTCACTTGTTTTTTAAATTTGTTCCCATTAATAAACATGTTTTGTTTTTGAAAGAGGCTGTTTCTTTTCTTACCCCAATATTAAGGCAAGCTGCCCAATTAACTCTTCCCATACTAAATTTGGCCCTTACACTCAGCAATAACAACTAACGTGATCTTTAACAAAATCCAGGCTATTGATTCTGAAACATAATTGTGGCACCCTGATATTTATCCCAGAGACTTTTTTTGCGGGGCAATGAGAATTGAGTGACTTGCCCAGGGTCATACAGGTATTAAGTGTTAAGTGTCTAAGGCTGGTTTTGAACTTAGGTCCTCCTGAATCCAGGGCCAGTGCTTTATCCACTAGTTTTATTAACCTAGCTGCCCCCATATCTCAGAGACATTACAAAAGCTCATAATTTCTTCTTTATGGACAAAAATACTAATGAATATGTAGATCTTTAACAGATATTTCCTTGATACAAATAATTATTTATCATTTGAACAAGTACGATCCCATATTCTTCCCCTTCTTCTAAAAGATCCTAGTTCCTTTCCCCTTTGCCTTCAGAGCACGCACAGTTCTTCATGTTCAAGAAAACCAAACATTTGGTCTTGCTGACTTCCTCTAGCTACCATTCTATTTATTCTCTATTTTTTCACTGCTGTGCTTTCCAAATGAATCATCTATACCCATTGCCTTCCATTTCTTCATCTCAGAAATGCCCTCAGATCTAGGCCAGATCACTTCTATTCCTACCAGTCTACTGAAATTGCATATCTGATTTGAAAGAATTTCATTTCAATTTATAAAGAAGGAACTTCCCATTGACCACAGCACCTGCTCCTATGGCTTAATTGTTATCTCTATGCAGATAATTCCTAGACCTACAAAGTGTGTGTGTGTGTGTGTGTGTGTGTGTGTGTGTGTGTGTGTGTGTGAGTCAATCAACATTGTTAAGTGTCCAGTAAGCATCAGGCTAAGCACTGGGGATGCAAAAAGAAGCAAAAGCCTGTCTATGCCCATATATCTATATTTCTACACATAAGAAATATACATATATAAATATTGCTACACACACATATATAAGATATGTAGGATGAAGGAAAATGAGCTGAGAGGATGATGCTGAGTGAAGCTGGAAACCTAGGAAGAGCAGAGATTCAGAAGAGGTTTATATGCATCCTTCTTCTGAATTTCCCCATTTCCAAAGTTTCCAATTTTAACATCATCCTCAGCTCATTTTCCTTCATCCCACATATCTAACCAATCAACCAGCATTTATCAACTCAGGAACTGTTACCAAGTACAGGAGAGACAAGGAAATAAACGTCTCCATTTGGCTCTTTTTTTTTTTTCATTTGGCTCTTAAAGCCCCTTATAACCTAAACTCAACACCAGGCTGCTATTGTTGAGTCATTTTTCAGCCATGTCCAACTCTTTATGATCCCACTCTGGGTACCTGCTGGTGTCCCGTCCCATCCCAGCTTCCCCCTTTACCCTGTGTTTTCTCGACTCTTTTTGTGTATTGTCTCCCCCTTTAGGTGGTAAGCTCATTGAGGGCAAGGACTGTATTTTTATTAATTGCATCACCAGTGCTTAGTACAGTGACTGATATATCATAGGTGCTTAATAAATGTTTATTGGATTATTTGGGTAACCTGGCTCCAATCTATGAACAGATAGGTGGTTCACTGGATAGAGTGCCAGTCCTGGAGTCATCAGGAAGACTCATCTTCTTGAGTTCAAATCTGGCCTCAGACACTTACTAGCTGTGGGACCCTGGGCAAGTTACTTCACCCTATTTGCCTCAGTTTCTTCATCTGTAAAATGAGCTGGAGAATGAGATGGCAAACCACTCCAGTATCTTTGTTAAGAAAACTCCAAATGGGGTCATGAAGAGGTGGACATAACTGAAAATGACCGAATAAGTATATACTTAAGTACTTCTAAGAACTTCTAGACTGATCTAGACCTCAGTTTCTTCATCTGTCAAATGAGGGGGTTGGAATAAATGATCTTGAAAGTCTCTTCAAATAGCAAAATCTTATATACTTCTATGATGTCTCTAGACTCAGTACTTCCTTTTCCAAATACTTCCTACACACTTCTGCCTGAAAAATATTTCTAGAACACCTATTGCTTTGTATTACACTCTTGCTCAGAAACATCCAGTGCCTCAAATATAAAACTTAAATCATTGTTTGGTACTCAAGGTCCTCCAAATTTTCTCTAGAAAATGCAACTAGTATGCCGCTAGGCCTCAGTGCCTCCTAACTCTGCTCCTGTGGGCCCCTGTTGCTGCTGGTGAGTTCTTCTAGGAACTTTCATTTCGTGGAAGGGTTCCAGACCAACCATCCCTCATTCTCCAGATTATATTATCATGCACCTACTTGGGTTTCTCACCCCACTTTTCAACTCCCCTTTATATGCTATCTTCAGCAACTAGAATAGCCCCAATTCCTTTGCATTCCTAGGACTAAACATAGTGCCTAAAAGAAGAACTAGAGTGAAAGCGATGAAACCTGGATTCTGATCTTGGATTTGTATTCATGAGCTGTTAGAACTTGGCTGTGCCCCTTCCCCATTACAGGACCCATTTCCTCATTGGCAAAATGAGAAAGCTTAGACTGTTTATCTCTAAAATCCCTTCTAGCTCTAACATTCTGATTTTATTAAACATATCAATAAAATCTTGGTTATCTGGAACTGTTAGAGAACAAGTTGTTTTAGATGACCAAGTTTCTTGAATAAAAGAATGTTTATTCCATTATGTACCAAAATAGGTATTTAAAAAAAAAACATTTTTGGATGAAAATCTTTCTGAAGTACACCTCACAGTTTGCTGCTCTCTTTAAAATAGGGATAATAAATATAATTAAACTTGGTTTTAATGGCTAGAGACCATCATTATGAGCATTAATCATTGTACCGTGCATCAATACAGTGATACCTGTTAGACCTGTTTTGTTATGTAGGGATGAAGAACACACAGTAATTATTTAAATAGTTTCATTGTCAAGCTGATGCCTATCCCTTCTTCCTACTATAAATATGACTATCTGTAGCCCTCCCCCCTTGCAATTTGTAGATGCTTTCCTGTTGCAGGTTTGCAAAACGCAGAGCCCAACTTGTTAGAATTGTGTAAAAAATAAGAATAAATAGGTTCTGAGTGAGGACCTGAGGGGGATCTCATATGAAATTTCCTGAAGACTCTGTACCACCCTCCCCTTCTTATTTCCTGGTTCTTATTTGCATTTCAAAAAGGTAAACTTGCCAAATAACTGAGTTCTGGATAGGAATAATGTTACTATGGAAACTTGAAGATTATTAAGAATGATCAAGACTCATTCCTAATACAAAATCATGTGAAATATTAAAAAGCAAAAGCAAAAAAAAAGATTAAAAATAGGGCTTACTCTCTTATCATCATCTTGCTTGTGTTTTCTGGTTTTCTGAAGCAATTTAAGGCCTTCGATTTGTCTTACTAGCAAAGGTATGGTCATTTTGAATCTCTCCTCCAGGCTCACAGCATCCAAAATCTGAAAAAACATAATGAGTTAAGGAATTATGTCTACTCATGGTATTTTGACAGAGGTACCTTTCAGTAACTATGTAAATATGGTCCATAGTTTAAAACAAGAAAAATCAGAGTCTTTATACAAGTTATTAAGAAAGAACACAGGTATAGTCAACACAAAAATAAAGAGGCGATTTTAAATAGCCAGGATATATTTCAAGACCTAACATCTCTAAAATAATTTTATTAAATTAATAAGAACATTTCAGACAAATAAAGGATGTTACAAAGGATTCCATTTTTTCTCTTGAATAACTGTTAAATGGAATATATTAAAATGGAAGAAAAATTATATTTTACTTTCTCCTCTCTCTCGTGATATGCCTTTACAGTCAAGCATAGTTCTATCATAACAACCAAGATTACCACCAATGACATTTATGTAGCACCTCCAAGTTTCCAAAGAGCTTTGCCTACATTATCATACAATACAATAGCCTTCCAATCACCACATAAGATAGAAACTATGAATATCCTCATTTGAAAGATGAGGAAACTGAGGCTCAGAGAGGGAAGTAACTTGTCTATGGTTATCAGATAGAGGGTTTGAGCTCAGATGTTTCTGACTCCGAGCCTGGCCCTCAGTCTACAGTGCCAGGCTACCTCATACTGCCTGTCTCTCTAAAACATTTCAAAATAATCAAGTCATGGGCAAAACAATGAAGTATTTTTCAGTTACAAAATATGCAAAATGGTACTTTATTGAAAAGTTAGTGACAAAGATTTCCAGTAAGCATTTTAATCACTGATTCCAGTTATTGGTAATTCATTTCTAACAGTAAGGCTATTTAGCTAAAGCATGATGTAGATTCAAATCAAAAAGGAGAGGGAATTCGGAGTTCATAAAGGCAGCATGATACCTGGAGCTTCTCTTTGTTGCTCGTTCGGATAATTGAAGTGAGGATGTCTGGTAATGCTTCCCTCGGCAGACTGTCTAAAAGACGTCTCAATTTGGCAACAGCAGGAACAGACATATCCAACATTTCAACCAGCTAGGAAGGAAGAAAAAGCACATTTTTAGAATGTTATTTGGCATCCATTCTGAATAACAATAAAACCTAGCTTCCTAAATTTAAGTTAAACACTTGGTAATTGGGGAATTATTTTTAAAATAATACAATAATAATAATAGTAAAGGTAATTAAAATTAAAATTATAAAATAAAAACAAATTATTTTTAAAAGATATTGCTGATTATATAGACAAAACACCTTTTAGACCAATTTGAATTACAAAAAGAATTAGTATGAACCAAGAGGTCTTTCAAAAGCTCAATCTGAATGAAAAACAGAAAGGAGTTCTGTGTTTCCTTCTAAGCATTTATGAATGGCTCTTTGTAAATTCTATCTCTGATTTCCAAGAGGAAGGTATGCTTAGAGACAAAGTCTCTGATCCCTGAACTTTTTTTTAAAGTATCTTGATAACTGTTTTCAGTACTATTGGTTTCCTTTGTAATTCTATGTATTTTAATTTCTGCATGTAAGAACATTCTACTGAGAAGAGGACCGCAGACTTCAACAGACGGTCCAAGGGAACCTCTGCTATGGACACTGGAGGACATCTAGAATGAAACTAAAAGGGCAATGTACATCTTTGAAGCTGTCTTCTCAGAATCTTGTCTGTTTGCTGCTAATGGATGCAATATTATGCTTGTATCAATAAATCAACCAACCAACCAATCAATCAATGTTTATGTAGATACACACAGCAGCTAGATAGAGCTATACAGTCTTCCCACTCCAGAAATATGGAGTGAAAGAATATTTTTTTTCTTGAAGTTTCTCCTTCTACTTCTAACACAGAAATGCCATAGAAGCAATAAGATTTATAATACTAATAATAGTTAGCATTTCAATAGTCATTTATATAGGTTTGCAAAGCACTTTAACTCATCTGATGCTTACAACAACCTTGTGAGGTGAGTGCTCTGACTACTATCATTTTTTCAAATGAGGAAACTGAGATAGAGTGGTTTGGCAATCTGCTCAAGTCACATAGCTAGTGTCTGATTCAGAATTCAAACATAGGTCTTTCTGACTCTAAGTTGTATACCACCTAGCTGCTCCAGATTTATAACCCTCTCTTTCTTCTGGCCTAAAGAATCTTGGCCTAAAAGAAACAAAGACCCCAACCCTGAAGATGGCTCACATTGACATTAAACCATAATGAGTAATGGTAACATGAATATACAGGAATGAAGACACCTGAGAATTAAACACTTTTAAAATTATAAATGTTCCCAAAAGAAATGTGAAGGCTATAGAAAGAAGTTTCATGAACTCAATCAATATTCATTAAGCAAAACAAAAAGCAGGCTTTTAGTAAGAACATGGAGTTGGATGGGATACTAGAAGATCATTTGACACAACCCTATTGTTTTACTGATAGGAAAACCTAGGCCCAGCGAAGCTAAGTAATTTGCTCACGGTCATATAGCAGCAGGCATGCCCAAATTCAATGAAATATACTACAGTTTCTACTTAGCACTTTGTATTATGAGTTATTCTTTTTGAAAAAATTTTTAAAATGCAAGTTAAAATATTCTTTTTTTCTATATAAAATTCACCCCATATTGTTCTGAACCCATTAAAATACTACAAATATTTATTTGCATTGATCCATAGCTCTATACAGAGTCTATAATGGATCTTAAAACTATTACTCAGTACTGACAAATGAAACATAATGGTTTCTTTTGCCAAAAGGCATCATACAGTTTTAACTTTCTCCCATAACTAGAGATTGCCAATTTCAAGACCTTTCAAACAGGAATGACTCCAAAGTTCTGTCTTGAATAAGAAGCTTTGATAGTTTTTCTGTGCTAAAATATTAAAATACTTAATATAGCATTTCTAAGTAAGCTGGGCAATAACAGCACTAAATGGAAGGACATATGTCAGCAATAGTTGCTACATACACTGCCCTGATAATACCACATTGAGATTATTATGCTCAATTCTAGGAACCACATTTAAAATTTTTTTTCTTAATAAAGTATTTTTTCCAGTTACATGTAAAAATCGTTTTCAACATTTGTTTTTATAAGATTTTGAGTTCCAAATTTTTCTCCCTCCCTTCCCTTCCCCCTGTTCAAGATGGCAAGCAATCTGATACAGATTATTTATGTACAATCATATTAAACATATTTCCACATTAGTCATGTTGTGAAAGAAGTATCAGAACAAAAGGGAAAACTAGGTACTACATTTTATAAAAAACACTGATTATCAGGAGGGTATTCAGAAGAAGGTGACCAGGACAAGATGGGGCCCAAAGATCAGACCATTTGAGTATTAGTTGAGGGAATCATAAAATGTTTAGCTTGGAGAAGAAAAGCCTCATTATTAGAAGGAGGACATGACAACTACTTAATATATGAAAAGCTGAGAAGAAGGCCTGAGTTGTTCTACATGGTCACAAACTGCAGAATTAGGAAGAGTAGAAATTAGAGATAGAATCAGGTTCTACATAAGGAAAAACTTTTTTTTTTTTTGTGAGGCAATTGGGGTTAAGTGACTTGCCCAGGGTCACACAGCTAGTAAGTGTCAAGTGTCTGAGGTGTAAAGAATTAATTGTTATTTGAGGGTTTGTTTGTTTTTTAAAAATTCTAGCCAAAAGATGGGGTCATAAAAACCTCAAATAACAATTAATTCTTTACATTGGTTAGATTTGAACTCAGGTCCTCCTGACTCCAGGGCCGGTGCTTTATCCACTGCACCACCTAGCTGCCCCAAACACTTTTTTTAAAAAAGCATTTTCTAAAAGTTTTGTTAGTATTTTGTTTTTATACCTGACATTTCCCAATATCCTTCCTCCTTCAATTGAATCATCTCTTATAACAAGGAAAAATGGTTAAGCAAAATCAACTAACACAATTGATAAATCTGAGGTGAGCATTAGCTACCAAAAGGAGGGAGGCTGTTTTATCATTTATCATCTAGCTTCTGAAAATAATATTATTGACTTTAATCTGATTTCCCCTGAATTTTAGAATTACCTTGATTTATATCATTGTAGTTACCATGTATATTGTTCTCCTGATTCTGAATTAATTCATGGGTATTTTTTAAAATATGTTTTTATTAATGGTTTTTTATCATCCCCATAGTTTCCACTGGTATCTTTCCCCTCCCAGAGAGTCATCCCACAAAATAAATAGTATTTTTCAAAGAAGAGGAAAAAAAATGTTAACTGATCAATACTTAAAAAAAATCTGAAAACATGTGCAATGTTAAACACTTGTAGACCTCCCACTTCTGCAAAGGGGTAGGGTGGGAGTGTCTTTTCATATCTCTTCTTTCAAGCCATATTTGTTCTTCATAATTTCACAGCATTCATTTTTTATTTTTGGTGTGTGGTTGTTCTTTCCATTGTTGTAGTCATGGGGTATGTTGTTTTCTTAGCACTGCTTACATCACTCTGCATCAGTTCATGTAGATCTTTCCATGTTTCTCTGTGTTCATCACATGCATCATTTCTGACAGCACAGCAATACTACATTACATTCATGTACCAGTTTTTTAGCCATTCCCCAACTGGTGGGCATCTATTTTGTTTCTAATTCTTTGCTATCACAAAAAGTGACACTACAAATATTTTGGTATGTATGGGGACTTTCTTCTTATGAATAGCAACCAGTTGGTATAATGTAATCTCTGGGCCAAGGGTACAGACATTTTAGCCACTTTATTTACTTAATTCCAAACTGCTTTCCAAAATGGTTGTAACTTACCGCTTTACCAACTATACAATATAAGCATCAGTGTGTCTATCTTCCCACAATCCATCCAGCATTGACTATTCTCATCTTTTGACATCTTTGTCTATTAAAATGGCATAAAGTAAAACCTCAGAGATGTTTTGATTTGCATTTATCTTATTATTAGTGATTTGGAGCATTCTTTCATGTGGTTGTTAATACTTTTTTGGGGGGGTTGGGTAGGGCAATGAGGGTTAAGTGACTTGCCTAGGGCCACACAGCTAGTAAATGTAGAGTGAACTCAGGTCTCCTGAATCCAGGGCTGGTGCTTTAATGCAGTGGTTGTTAATACTCTGCAAATTCTTTTGAGAACTGCTTGTTCTTATCTTTTGACTACCAATCTATCGAGGAATAGCTGTTGGTCATAAATATTTGTCAAATGTTTATATATCTTTGATACCAAACCCTTATCAGAGAAATCTGATAATTTTTTTTTCCATTCAACCACTTCTCTTCTTATTCTAGATGCATCAATTTTGCCTATGTAGAAGCTTTTCAGTTTCATGTAATCAAAGTTATCTGCTTTATCTTTTGTAACTGTCTCCATTCCTTGTATGGTTAAGTATACATCTCTTACATATAGATGTGAGAGGTATATGATCTACTTCTCTTCTAATTTAAAGTATTATCTTTAATATTAAGGTCATATATCTATTTAGAAGGAATTGTGGAATATGGTATGTGTTGGTCTAAGCCTAATTTCTGTCAAACTACTTTCCACTTTTCCCAGCAATTTTTAGGCAGCTCTTTCCTAAAAATTTTGTTTTCAAATTTTGCAATTTCAAACACTGGTTTGCTAAGTTCCATTGTTTCTGATTCTCCCTTGCCTTATCTGTTTCACTGATCCACCTCTACTTTTTAACCACTCCTAGATGGTTTTGATGACTGCTACTTTATAACAGAGGTCTGAAAGTGCTTCCCCCCCTTAGTTTCTATCTCTTTTCATCATTGATATTCTAGAACCTGTTTTTCCAAATGAATTTTATTATTATTTTATCAAATTCTATAAAGTATCTTTGATAATTTGGTTGGTAATAAACATGAATCTTTAAAGAAAAAACTCCTTAACAATTAGAATAGTCCACAACTGCCTCCCTCCTCAATAGGAGGCAAGAACAGAAAGGAGGCACAGATTATGGATGAGAATACAGCATATGGTATTGGACTTAGGTAATGTGGTTAGTTTAACTAAATTGCTTCTTCCTTCTTTAAAAGAAAATTGTTGTTGTCATAAGATATGACTCTCTGAATCAGGGAGATGATAATAATTTATTGAGAAATGCAGGTGAAATAAAAACAAAAGCAATGAGAGCTAGCCAAAAGTAGAATAGGCTGCCTCAGAAGATGATGTGTAAGCCTTTGATGGGAATAGATACCTCTTACTAAAGATGGTGGGGAAGAGATTCCTGTTGAGGTATTCCTGTTCAGATGAATTTCAAGGTTCCTCCTAACTCAAGTTAGGTTATTTTGGAATTTGGACAGAATTTAAAAAATTCTTCTACTATATTTCCATCCTAAGAATTAGTTCTACTCCAGTTAGCACACAGGATAGCAATTTTTTGCATGATCTTTTAACATTTACTGGCATGATCATGCTGTGCTAAGGACTGCACAGCACATAAAGATAAAATCCCTAGAACCAAGGAGTTCTTGTTCTAAGATAAAATGATAAGCATGCATCTACTACTCGTTTTTCCTGGTTATTAAAAAGTAGTAAATATTACATACTCTATATCAGAAACTATGCAAAATCTTAACAGGTTAAAATCCTCAAATTAATCTACCTAATGTGAATAGGGCTCCTGAAGGTGATGAGGCTTGAGAAATACTAATAAGAAAGCCATTTAAAGAGGAACCTGGAGGCAGCTAGGTGGCACAGTGGATAGAGCACCAGCCCTGGATTCAGGAAGACCTGAGTTCAAATCCAGTCTCAGACACTTGACACTTACTAGCTATGTGACCCTGGGCAAGTCACTTAACCCTCATTGCCCACAAATACAACAGACACACACACACACAAATAAAGAAAGAAAATAAAGAAGAACCTGGAGATTGTTTTTTTGTTGTTGTTTTGTTTTTTTTTTAATATAAAAATATTTTATTATTTTCCAGTTACATATAGAGATAGTATTCAACATTTGTTTTTTGTAAGATTTCTAGTTTCAAATTTTTCTCCCTCCCTCCTTCCCCAAGACAGCAAGTAATCTAATATAGGTTATGTATGTACAATAACATGAAACATATTTCTGCATTAGTCATGTTATAAGAGAAGAATCAGAGCAAAAAGGAAAAACCTCAAAAAACAAAAACAACAGCCCCCAAAACAAAAGAAATAGTATGGTTCAATCTGCATCCATATTCCACAGTTTGGTTTTTTTTTTCTGGATTTGGAGAGCATTTTCCATCACGAGTCCTTTGGAACTCATTGGACCATTGTATTGCTGAGAAGAATCAAGTCTATCACAGTTGATCAACACATAATGTTGATGATACTGTGTACAATGTTCTCCTGGTTCTGCTCATCTCACTCATCATCAGTTCATGCAAGTCCTTCCAGGCTTCTCTGAAATCCGCCTGCTCATCGTTTCTTACAGCACAATAGAATTCCATGACATTCATATACCACAACTTGTTCAGTCATTCCCCAATTGATGGGCATCCCCTCAATTTCCAATTCCTTGCCACCACAAAAAAGAGCAGCTATAAATATTTTTGTACATGTGGGTCCTTTCCCCTTTTTTATGATCTCTTTGGGGAAAAGACCCAATAGTGGTATTGCTGGGTTAAAGGGTATGCACAGTTTTATAGCCCTTTGGGCATAATTCCAAATTGCTCTCCAGAATGGTTGGATCAGTTCACAGCTCCACCAACAATGCATTAGTGTTCCAATTTTTCTGCAGCTTCTCCAACATTATTTTCCCCTTTTGTCATATTAGCCAATCTGATAGGTGTCAGGTGGTACCTCAGAGTTGTTTTAATTTGCATTTCTCTAATCAATAGTCATTTAGAGCATTTTTTCATATGGCAATAGATAGCTTTGATTTCTTCATCAGAAAACTGCCCATTCATATCCTTTGACCATTTCTCAATTGGGAAATGACTTGGATTCTTATAAATTTGATTTAGTTCCCTACATATTTTAGAAATGAGGTCTTTATCAGAAGTACTGGCTATAAAAACTGTTTCCCAGCTTTCTGCCTCCCTTCTAATTTTGGATGCATTACTTCTGTTTGTACAAAACCTTTTTAATTTAATGTAATCAGAATCATCCATTTTGCATTTCATAATATTCTCTATCTCTTGTTTGGTCATAAACTGTTCTCCTTTCCAAAGATCTAAAAGGTAAACTATTCCTTCCTCTCCTAATTTACCTATGGTATCACCTTTTATGCCTAAATCATGTACCCATTTTGACCTTATTTTAGTATAAGGTGTAAGATGTTGGTCAAAATGGAGACTGTTTTACAATGGTGTATAAATTATCAGGGATAAAGCAACAGTTTCAGTCTTGTCCAGAAACCCTGAGGGTCTTACCCTCCTAGATTGATTTTGGTTTCTTTTTGTTTTTGTTTTTTGAATAAGTAAAAGGGGGCTTTTTTTGGATGCAGGGAGGGGGTGTTAATTTCTTACCTAGCCTTCATCACTGAATGGTCATTGCCTCAGTCAAACTGAGACCTGGGACAGACCTTAGCTTAAAAAGGCCAAGGTCTCCCACTGCTTCCAGGGCCATCTCCAGTCATCCTGACCCAGATGGCTGGTGACTTTGCACAGCCCTCCCTTATTTAAATCCCATTCACTTGCAAGTCAAGATAACACCTTCCTGGTCCTCTTCAAGAATGAATGGCAAACAGCATACAAGGAAGACCATACAGTAGGGGACAGTCATTGAACAAATAAGACTTAGAGGATAAAGAACCAAATCTCTGGATATTCACAATCACAATGAGAGCCCACTGAATTTGTCAAAGGACTTAAGAATGGCACAATTTTCAAGTGATACTAATGCACTTCTTGAAAGAGAAATGAAGCACGTGTATTTTAAAAAACAGTTGTTGACAGTACTGGCAATGTGAAAGTCATAAATTTGAGCGTCTGTCATTCGAAGCGTTTACTAAAAACTAGAGGGCAAAATTAGCTAACCAACATTTCCATTTATGTTGAGAAAAAGTGAAATCCCCGGACTGTTTCAGTTGACATATTTTTGAATGTACAGAACATTGGGCTCTTGCACTCTACTTTTCCACCTTTCCAATTAATAAAGATTTTACTGTATTTTGAAAGGAGTTCCATTAATTTCAGTTCTCTCCCTCAAGATACACAAAACTTCCACTATTTTCCTAGCTGGCCCTACAGATCACCAGATAAACTCTTTGCCCTAGGCTTCACATTTGAATTTAGCATATGCAAAGAGACTGTCAGCTGAACACTGCTTAGTCATCAGTTTATTTCTGGATCTTTTTTTTTTTTCCCAAATTATTTTTTCAAGGTTAGAATTATGATGATTGTGAGACCCTGGTAGTTACAAAGGAAGTTTTAAAAACCCATCTGAGTTAAGTCCTTTTTTTAATTATGAATTTGACAATCATTAAAAGCATGAACACTTCAATCCACAAAGAGGAGAAAAGAAGATAGCTCATGAAACTAAATTTCCGTTATGCACAGTTAAACAAAACAGCATATATTAAATCTTGTGTGGTAATGACAAAAATGCTTGACCAGTATGTGACTCCTGAACTTCTGTGCTTTTTTTAAGTATTTCACTGATCCCATAGAGAGACCTTTAAGGAAGGGAAACGGCTCACCAGTAAAAGGGGTTTTATGTACCCTGCTATTAGAAATGATCTGGGTTCACCATTCTCACTCAAAAAAGCCATTTTAATTCACACTTCCCCGAAACACCATCAAATGGCATATATAAAAGCAGAATTAGGGAAACAGTTGCTGACAGTTAAGTAGACAGAGAGTTAAAACAACTTACTTGTACTGCATATTTATAGAATTGTTCAGAAAGTTCTCCAAGCTCCTCCCGAACATTAGATGGGCTTGAAAATTCCTCAAGCCGGTCCAACTGTTCAACTTCTGCCACAGGATATGGTTTCTCCTTTACTACCTGAACAATCTGGAAGCGGCAGAGACCTGTGATCAGCAAGGTATAGTGGGGCTTAGGCCAGTTACTGCCCACTACCTGAATGGCCAATGCAGCTGTCCCAATCCTGAAAAACATTGCAAAAGTCCCTGTTATAAGCATGTAAGAGAAAAGCCCAGAATTTCACTTCCAGAACAAGGTGCTTCTTCCTCACAAGGCTATCGAACACTTAAAGAGTGCTGAAGAGTCAGAGGGACGTCAAAAATTGCAGCCGGGTTGAACTTCATATCTAAATGTGTTTTGTAAAATGATGATGATGATGATGAAGATGAAGTCATACAGACAGAACTGTCACTACTTGCCCCTTGAGCAGCTCTAGAAATTAGCTAAATGTTCCTGTGGTTTAAAAGCGGTAAAAGCACTCTGCACTGTACTACGCTGCCTTAAAAAAAAAAAATGAAGAGAAAATAAGTCATCTATAAATGCACAAAGGAGACCCATTCAAGTATAAGGAAAAAAAACACCTTAGAGATTTAAAAAAATTAAAACATACTTTTTAAAGCTCAAAAATAGTGAGCTCAAAGGGACCTGTAAAAAAACTAGGCTGTAAACCTTGAATGACAGGTAAATCCCATTTATCTATCTAGCCTGCCTCCATAGACATGGCTTTATTTGTGCATAAGGAAAACTAGTAGACTGTAAGCTTCATGAGGGGAGAGACTAGGTCTTAACTAAACTTTCTATCTAAGTGTCACCCTTACCACACCCCAGCAAAGAGTTCTGCACACCACTGGTATTTAAAAACAAAACAAAACCATTTACCATATGAAAAATAAAAGGCATATATCTAAAGCTTATTATTAAATAGTGAGGAATCTTAGAACTTTTTGAGCCTGATAACTTCAGTGAAGCCTATAAGGAAGTCAAAATATTACAGATAAAGAGCAAATTTGAATTCATCCAACTAAAAGTCTGAGTTTTTGGTCACACACAAACACAGTATGTGAAAAATTACACAGATGTGGGTTTTGCTTAGAAGTAGCATGGGGAGTGGAGAGAGTTGGCCTTGGGAATCTGGCACAATCCGGGTTCAAGTCCTACTCCAAGCACCTCCTGGCTGTATTCATCTGAGCAAGTCCCTTAGCCCTGTCTCAGTGACACAGGCAACTCTCCAAGATAAGCTGCAGAATAATTTCTGACTTACTTGGGGATGGGCAATTTCCTATACCAAAGAAATGACATAATTTCTTTCCCCCATATAGAGCCAATTAATTATTCCCCAAATATGAATTAATTTCATTATAAGTTATCTAAAGTAGACTAAGCTTGCTTCCCCCTATCACTCAGCATATTTTAGAGCTTCATCCCCTATTACCAGTGGCATTAATTTATGTAGAAGTATGAAAATTGATTCTAGTATCAGCTTTTGCCAAATATAATTAGAAAGATAAACTTGAGGGGAGAGTGAAAACAAATAATTTAATATCAGAAAAATGATTTAGAGATTATTTGTTTTGAATTATTTGTGTCATGCTTCTTTAAGGTAGACAATCAAGTGTTTAATATTGAGAGTCAACTCAGAAGTGCTGGGGAAATTCTTAGTTTAATTAAAGTGACAAAAGGCCAACAAAATGGAAGCTGAGAATAGCAAAGGTTCTTAGAGATCACATCTACCTTTTAGGTGAGGAAACTAAAGCCCAGTGCGGAGAAGTGATTTGAACATTATCACACCTTTAATTAGTCTACTCTCTTTTTTTTGCTATATCATGTGAATACACCAAGGCCAATGTTTGTTCCAGATTTTTCTCATTAATGTTTGCATAATTTTCCTTGTTCACATTGCACCATATAGCAGGAAACACTCACAGCTAAGGAAGGAACCGGATTCTTGGCCCAAGGGGTTTACAAATGAACCCAGGATGTGTGTACAGGAGGTAAGACAGATTCAGAAACACTGATTCTTTTCTATATACTTCATGAAAAGGTAAATTTGAAGAACATGACTTTTCTGTCTTTACTAGTACTGAAAATGAGCATGGCACCAAGAGACTAACTTATAGTATCCTTCCTTCTAATAAGAAAAACTTAAAGGTCTAAGTTATTGATTCTTCTTTCTGAAGTCAAACAAGAAAACTGATTAGAGGACATACCACTTTGCATCATTTTCTCCAAGACTGGAAGACCACAGACAGACTGCTGTGGTAAGTGAGATTTTGGGGAAAAGCTCCAAGTAAGAATGGATTGTCACTCCTTATGTCAAGCAACTCCAATTTAAATTTGTTATATTAATTGACTACTTTTAAAAGGTAAACAGTAAAATGAAGTCTGTTCATTTAAAAGTTTTTGGTTTTTTAAATTTAATATGTAACGGATCTACATTTAAGTCCTGGACCAATATTTCATCATGGCACAGAGATGAGCCTGAGTGTTGTAAAAGCCCATGTCAGTAGAACATACATTCTAGGAGGTCCAACAAACTGAAGAGTTTTCAGCAGCTAGTGGACAGTATGACAGCCTTGCTAAGTGGAAAGGGGATCATGACCTAAAGGTTGCCTATAAACATCTAAGATGTAGAAGATTGTAACCCACTAAGCAGAGAAGATATCCACAACTGCGAAATCATAACTCTTTCAGAATAATCAAGTACTATATACAAAGTGGACTACAATGAGCAACTCATTTACAAATATAGCAATATGCTTCTATTAATCATGTGTTCTGAGAGAGATCTGTCTGCATATGCCATGTGACTGGGTTTTTAAACATACACACGAAAATCCATCCAGTCTTAATGAATATCCCCTCTTGGGAAGTTAAGAGGAAAGTTATATTATTTTGGAAGGCTATAATATTTATCCAACAATACTGTCATTATTCAAAATGTACATGGAACTCCTTGGGAACTCCTTTCTCCACATTCTTTCCAATGTTCTCAGGTATGTAAAGCTCCAGGATTTGAAGGTGAAAATGGCCAAGATTCATTCAAAATGAATTCTGGTAAATTCAAGTAAGGTCACCCATTTTTGGCATTTTTTTTTTTAAAAAGGAAGTATGCCTATAAAATAACACCAATTTTCTTGTGCCTTGCATAAACTGGTTCCAAAGGTACCCAAATGAGGAATTCCAAGTACATTTTGTCCAAATACCATCCTCAGTGGAATAAGTGCAACACATCTGAAGGAGAATGTTTTGAAGGATGCTCTTACAGTTGTGAAATCAGTTCTATGGTCAAATCAGTTCTTACCGGTGTTAAAAAGACAGTTCTAATCCTCCTCTCATAAATATATAG
The DNA here is from genome assembly GCF_019393635.1 of Dromiciops gliroides. Classification (NCBI taxonomy): domain Eukaryota; kingdom Metazoa; phylum Chordata; class Mammalia; order Microbiotheria; family Microbiotheriidae; genus Dromiciops; species Dromiciops gliroides. The sequence continues at coordinate 408,428,545 of NC_057862.1, forward strand.
GATTTTATAGAAGGTATTTTTTTTAAAAAGCCACATGGGAGGGACCTGATAATTCTTGTCCCCCAACCTATTGAATATAAAGATCTAGCCATAAGGGCTTAAACATTTGTTCAATGAAGTTAAGAAAAGAAACTTCTCAGATTATAGAGATCCCTTCTAACTCTAAGATTCTAACATTCTCAGACATAAACTCAACACTTAAACTGCAGTTTGGGGACAGGATGGTGGTGGTGGTAGAGTGAATGTGAACCATCAATTACTCCAAAAATGTACAAGAGTAGATAGCTGTTGAAGTAGCTGCTCCAAAACCTCAAAGAATGGTTCAGAGACTGGCAAATATAGTCTATGTTCATTTGCCCTAAAGGTATTCTGCAACAGGAACCAGTTTTGTAACACTGAGGGAACTGGAAAAAAGTTATCCATTTGTTTATGAGATAATTCATCAAGTGTGTCCCATTGGCTCAGCCTGTGTTACTTGGTTTAACTGCTTTAATAGTGTATGAGTTCTACTGAATCACTGACCCTGCTCATTGACTGGGCTACACTTTGTGAGAGGAACAAGGTGGGGGATCTCTATTAGAATAGTCCCAAGCACTAATGAAGAGAAAGCATCATTTGTTTTGACCTCTCATGTTATCAATGTCTCTGAAAATTTCAAATTTTGCTTCAGAGAAAAGTCATTTGTATAGTCTTTTAAAAAGACAGGTTATGAAAAGCAAAATCAAGATTTTTCCATTAAATAAATGTCACTGTAGTAAGAACTAAACCCCATTGAAGATCTAATCCAGCCTTTCATGTGGCAGAGGTGGCCCTAAGCCGCTGAAGGCTATGCTGGCCAAATGCAAGTACTAGTAGATTCCATCAAACTGAATTCTCCAACAACAGACCAATATTAGTCTTTTGCTAAAGAACTGGCCTAGTTAAGTTTACCTGTGCTTATCACCAGGTGACCATAGGGCTCTATGGCAGGCAATCAGACAACAACCATTTACTTATTAAGTGCCTATGTTGTTCTAGGCACAGTGCTAAGCACTCAGGGATACAAAAAAGGGCAAAAAACAGTCCCTGCTCTCAAGGAATTCACCATCTAAGTCAAGAGATAACATGCAAACAAGTATGTGCCAACAAAATATATACAGAAGGGATCAGAGATATTCAACAGCATTTGGGGGGATTGGGAAAAGCCTCTTGTAAAAAGTGGGATTTTAGCTGGGACTTGAAGTAAGGGAAGCCAAGAGATAGAGATCAGCAAGAAGAATTCCAGACATACAGGGACAGCCTGTGAAAAAACACAGATTCAGGAGATGGAGTGTCTAGTGAGGAGATTTGCAAAGATGCAGAAAGGCAAAAAAGGGATAGATTATGAAGGGCTTTGAATGATAAACAGAGAAATTTTTATTTGATCCTGGAGATGATAGGAGTTAACCAAATAGCTAACTGAATAGCTTCATTTGACAGCATAGTGGAGGTTGGAGAAGAATGTGGAAAGACTTGAGGAATGGAGCCCAATCTATACCAGCACAGTGGCAGTATAAGAGAAGAGAAGGAAAAAAAAATAAGAGGAGAGAAGGGGACACATGTGTAACATGTTATAAAGGAAGAAATGACAGGACTTCATAACTGACTAGATTGGGGTGAGGTGAAAGAGAATGAAGAGTCAAGGATGATAGGGTTCAAGCCTGGGTGACTAGGAGGATGGTAGTGTCCTCCATAGGAATAGTAGTTAGGCAGAAGGGAGGGCTTGAGATAATAAGTTCAGTTTTGGACAGGTTGAGTTTAAGATGTCTAAGGGCACATCTAGTTCAAGATGTCTAATACAGGCAGTTGGAGATGTGACAGCTGAGGTGAAAAGAGAGAGGTTAGGCCTGGGTAAGGAGATCTGAGAATTATCAGCATACAGATAACTGAATTCTTGAGAGCTAATGAGATCACCAAGTAAATATGGGAACCCAATAATCTAACTATTAAAGTGTGAAGGACATCAGTAGATCCAGCATCTCATACCGATGAAATCATACATCTTTGAAGTATTGAAGAGTTAAGCAAAAAAATAAAATAAAATAAAAATTAAGAACCTTATGGTCATTATAATGTAATCTTTCTTGTACTCCTTAACAGGATGTTTGGCATTCTGTAAGGTACCTTACGTGTGTCTATATAACAAAGAGGAAAAGAGGCTAGTATGAGTCATTTTAAGGAGAAGATAAAGGAATTGACATTTCGTGCACAAAGAATATACACTTATTGAATTTAGATATGCCAGTAATCTGGACAATCTCATATGTTGTTAGATGCAAACAGATACAAGATTTTAAAAGGTCTTGACAGGCTGGATTTTCTCTGGGTTGAAACGAATATTAAAATAATAAAGATTAAAGTCCTGCACTTAGGTTACACCCCCCCCCACACACACACACATACATATAAAGAATGGTAGAGAACTGGCTCAACAATAGTTGGGGGGGGTCAGTCAGGGAGGGGGAAAAGGGATTTCCACTGGCTCCAAGCTCAGAACACTCTGTGAGGAAGTGTTCCAATCTAAAATGAAAGACTACCTTCTACATGGGGGAGTTGGGAGGAGATGATCTCTAAGGTCCTTTGACAATTTCATGTTCTATAGTCTGATTCTACCCCAGAGAAGGTAAAGTTGGGGGACCACAAAAGAATATTGTAGAGCCTCTGAGGACTTTCTATTCTTGCTACTAAGAAAGTCAGAAGTCATCCAGGTGCCACAAAAAGTACAACCTCGTTAGGCAGGCAGGTGCAGGATGTCCCGTGGTGCCAAGATGGCCAGTCCCGCAACTGCAGAGATGTTCTGGGGCCTTTCTCAGAAGTTTATGTACTTCTGGCACTACGCCTGAACTACTGGCATGCAGAGGGGACCATGCTGTTTACAGCAGCATAGATCGTAGCTCAGGTAAGGCAGCAACATCTATTTCTGCTGTGCTCAGTGTGGGGAGGATTATAGGGAAGAGTGTAACCTCTGCTGCTCCCTGAAGTTTGCCAGCACCCTCACTTAAAAGGTATGGGGGAAGTGAGGGAGCAGAAGCAAGCCACTCATTGTGCCTCTGGTGTGCTCTTGTGATCTGAGAAAGCAATTAACGGGTAAGTGAAAGATTTTAATGTTTGGGCTTGGATGCGCATTGGGTATGACATTTGAGGAAGAATTTTTTTTAATAGTGTTTCCAAATTTAAATCAGAAAATAGAAAACTTTGTGATAAAACATTTCAAGGCATTATCTGACATCAGAAGACCAGAGTTCAAATCTGGGCTGTGTTACTTATTAGCTGGGTTACCTTAGGCAAATCTTCAAGCCCTTTGGGCCTCAGTTTCCTCACTAGTAAAATTAGGGGGTCCTTCTAGCTCTGAATTGATCCTATGTACAGATGATTTCCATAGGTGCCATACCTTTTCTGGAAACTTAAGAAAAACAGCTATTTTTTTTTAGGTTGCCTTAAATGGGCAGAGAACTAGACTAGAACAATCAAACAACAAGCAAGTATTAACTGACTACTATGTGCCAGGCTCTGACTTAAAGGTCCCTTTCAGTCTTAGGTTACTATAAAGGTATATCAAATATAGAATCTCTATATACATCTACTTAAAATAATATTATTTAGTCGTAATAACTAAAATCATTTCTGGCTAGGAAACAGGTCAAAATGCAGGTTTTAATTTGTATGCTACAGTTTTGTTCGTGGGCTGCTTTACTTTAGCAGAATATAATCTAAATTAGTCAAAACTCCTGGAAGACAAAATTTGGTTTGTACCTTTCAAAATCTAGCTTCAATGACGTCAATACATTTTCAGAGAATATAAAAATATGGTTATATTTTATACTTCAGAGTGATTGTGGATTGGTAAATATTATGTAATTATATTCAAAAGAAAACTTGACCATGAAGGATATACAGAAACAAGGAAAGACACTATGTACCTGAACACAGAGGGATGGCATAAAATGAGATAAGCAGGGAGAAGACCAGGTGCATGGAGAACTTGTCTACTCTAACCTGTTTTTCTATGGCCCTTTGAAAAATATCCTATCCCAAGAAAGAAAATACAAAGACCCAGGAGGAATGAGGACACTAAGAACAATGAGGGAATACTCCATATTTAGGATCATAGGCTAGACCTAGAACCGGAAGGGACCTAAGATGTCATCTAATTCAAACCCCTCATTTTATAGATGAAGAAACCGAGCCTCAGAGACATTAGATAACTTGTGCAAGGCCTTGTAAGAAAATCACAGGCAGAATTTGAACCCAAATTCTGACTTCAGAACCAGTTATCCTTCTACTGAAGGACAGGTATAACTACAACAGAAGGGGAAAGTGAGAGGTCAAGCTGCCTGAGGGCATGGAGAGGGAGAAGAAAATAGTCAATTGAGCAAAGAAGAAATAGAGTTGGAAAATGAAAGAAGAGATGTTGAAAAAAGAGAAGAAAAGGAATAGGAAAGAAGCTGGGAACCAAAGATGGGCACAGAAACAGGACAGAGGAGACTGTTAGTGTTAGGGAGAAAGAAGCTCGTGCTAATCCATACAAAGCCTCTGCTTATTCTTTGTTAAACTCCTGGAGGCAATTCTCAGTTCCAGGAGTCTATATTTTCTCTACTGCTGGAACACCAAAGGTTTGACCTATTTCTTCACTATCACCAATCTATTCCACCTGGGTCCCTCTACACTCAGGCTCTCTACGAAAAGAGACATGGGTTTCTAAGAACTCCACCCCTTCCTTACCGTGCTGGCTCTTCTTATACAGGACTTCCTGAAGTTTATTAGGGGTTTTTTTTTTGGGGGGGGTGTCTTGTTTTGTTTTTTTGTTTTTACTGCTAGTTAGCATGGTAGAGGGGGCATGGGAGCCTTAAAATAGTTAACAAGAAGAGAGAGTGATGGGCCCATCAGAGAGGAAGAGGCAGCAGTAATAATGGAAATGAAAACCCTTTTCCTTGAGGAAAAGAGAAAAGACTTGAAGCCAGAAAATATGGATAGGTTAAAAATGACTTGGCCACAGGTTTCACGGTGTGTTGGGGGGGGGGGGGGAGGAGAGGAAGGAGAAGGGAATGAAGAGGACTAGAAAGAAGGATGAGTCTCTTCTACTCTCTAGCCATAAAATGTATATAAAAATGTAAGATGTAAAATACATGAACTTTAAGACACACTCAAACAAGATTCTAGGAACTGTGGCCCGCCTCCCTACAATAGCTGCCAAAAAGTGCTGTAAACCTGTAAATCGGGACAGAAACGTTACATAAACATAGACTGTGAAAACTGGAAAGGAATCCAGAGATCGATCACCTAGGCCAAAACCCTCTAGTCTGAGCTGGAAAACCTTCTAAAAAGCCCAACCCATACCAGAAAAAAAAAAAGGCACCCCTCCTAAAATAAACCGGATAAGTGGTCATACAACTTTTTGCTTGAAAAAAACTCAACGACCCATCCAAATGTGCCAGCTAATAAAGTGGCAAAGCCTGTATTTAAACTCCAGTCCTCAGGACTAGGGTGTCCGGTAGTGCACTAAGTCTTCTGGCACGTCCTGTAGAGAGAGCCCAGGGCCAGCTCTCTCCTCTATATGATCCCTGGGATCTTTGACTTGGGCTCTCCGGGTCTTGGGTCTCCTCGTTTGTAAAAGGAAGAGGACTGGACGTGACCCGTAGGGCATAGTCCAGGTCTACTACGACCCGCACTGCCCAGCTCGGGGCATGTCCCTCCGGCTTCCTGGGTCTTTTCCTTATCCGTAAAACGCTGATGGCCTGGGTGGTCATCCTACAGGGCACCTTCCAGGGCTGCAGCTAGTTACTAGGAAAGACTCCTAAGTCCCGCACGACCCGAGCCCGGGTTTACGGGGTTTAAAGGGGGGCGAGGGGCGGGGGAGTCTCTGCCGCGTCACTTCCGCTCCCTGGGCCTCAGTTTCCCCGGGGCAGGCTGCGCTACCTGTGCAGCGGCGGCAGGTCCTGCGCGTCGCTGGCCGGGTCGGGGGTGTTGGGGATGACGCCCAGGATGGTGCTCTGCAGCGACGTGCCCTTGAGCAGTCGGCTGCGCACCAGCTGCAGGTTGCGGGCCGAGTCCACGCTGGTGCGCATCGTGGAGCCGGGCAGCAGGACGCCCTCGTGGGTCAGCAGCAGTGGCAGCCGGCTCGGGATCTGGATCGCGCTCACGGACGACATGGTCTCGGCTAGCCGGCCCGCTGGGGCCGAGATCCCGAGTCTGGAGGCGACTGCGCGGACTAGGCGAAGGTCGGGGGGAGGGGGAGGGAAGGGGGTGAAGGTGGATCCACGGCCAGCAACAGCTGCGGACGGCCGCCGACAGCCGCAGCCGCTTCCGCCCCCGTGCTACGGGCCGCGGCGCGGCTCAAGCCCCGCCGCTGCCGCCGCCTCTTCGCGCTGCCTGCCCCCTACTGGGGTTCCGAGGCTCAGAGCTAGCGGCGACCGGCGTAATTATCCTAATAGAAGAAGCGATATCTATGCTGGGAGTGATCGTAGAGATTTTCCAGTCCAGCCCCCTACATCTTAAAGTGGAAGAGAGTGAAACCCAGCAAGGGACTTGCCAAAGATTACACACGTATTAATTAAGCAGTGGAGTTGAACCTTGAAGCAAGGACATTTGTCTAGCGTGCTTCCTACTATGTCTAGGTTTAGTCAATAAACATTAAGAGCCTACTGTGTGCCGTTTTTTTACTAAGCGCTGGGCCTACTAAGGAAGGCAAAAAGACAGCTCCGGCTCTCTGAGGGAGACTCGGGGGTGTTCTGGATTCCGCTGTAATCACATCTTCTATAAACATATTTTCTGTGTGAACAAACAGAGACTCGATCTATTGTTTTGTTGATTGACTAGATTAAAGAAAGTGTTGGGCAGCTAGGTGGCGCAGGGGATAAAGCTCCAGCCCTGGATTCAGGAGTACCTGAGTTCAAATCTGACCTCAGACACTTGACACTAGCTGTGTGACCTTGGGCAAGTCACATAACCCCCGTTGCCCCACAAAACAAACAAAGAAAGTGTTCATGCAAATTATACTTAAAGACGGATGTACATTCCATTCCTCCCCTCCTTAATTATTTACAGTATTGCTCTATAAGCATTGCTTGGACTCTGCAGTAACAAGTGCTTTAGAGGGCTAAGGGAATGAAATCATCGCCAAAGTGGAGACCAATAATCATAATACCTGACTGTGTATAATGCTTTTAGGTTTGCAAAGTGCTTTATATCCTTTTCCTTCTGAGCCTCACAACAACCCTGGGGAGAGAAAATGCAAACAACTACAGGCGTACCTCTGAGATAGTGTGGATTTGATTCTAGACCAGCAATAGTCACATGAATTTTTTTCGTTTTACAATGCATTTAAAAGTTATATCTCTATAGTCTATTAAACTGCGATAGTATTTCGGCTAAAAACAACGTACGTACATTAATTTAAAAATTATTGCTAAAAAATGCTAACCATCACCTGAACCTTCAAGAAGTTGTAATCTGTTTGCTGGTGGAGGGTCTTGCCTCAGTGTTCATGGTTGCTGACTGTTCGGGGTGGTGCTTGATGAAGGTTGGGGCGGCTGTGGCAATTTCTTAAAATAAGACCACAATACTATTTGCTCCATCAATTGACGAATCCTTTCCCGTGAACACTTAGAAGCCATTGTAGGGTTATTAATTGGTCTAATTTCAATATTGTTGCATCTCACGGAATAGGAAGATCTGTGAAGAGGGAGAGAGACCAGAATGACTGATGGAGTGCAGCAGCCAAAATACACACAATATTTATCAATTAAGTTTGAGGTCTTAATTTGGGAGTGATTTGTGGTGCCCCCAAAACAACTACAATAGTAACATCAAAAATCATTGATCACAAATCACCATAAGTTATAATAATATTAATGAAAAAGCTTGAAATATTGTGAATTACCAAAATGTCACACTGAGACAAGATGTGAGCACATGCAATTGGAAAAAATGGTACTAATAGAGTTGTTCAATGTAAGGTTGCCACAAACCTTCAATTTGTAAAAAAAAAAACAAAACAGAAAAACAAAACAAAACCACATACAATTATCTGCACAGCTCAATAAAGCAAAACACAATAAAACTTGGTATGTTTGTATGTACAAACAATATATACAAGATAAATTGGGGATAATCAATAGAGGGAAGGCACTAGGGGGACTGGAAAAGGCTTTATGAAGGAAGTGAAATTTTAGCTTGGACTTGAAAAAAGCTGTAGAAGTAAAGAGCAAAAGAATTAGAAGCATGGGAGAGTGGACTTCATTGGATTTTAGAACTGTAAGGGACCTTGGAGAACATTTAGTCCAATGCCCCTCATTTTACAGAAGAGCAAACAGGTCTAGAGGCAAGGAAGTGACTTGCCCAAAGCCACATGTTACTCCTTATAAATATTAAAGCTCTATGTAGGTGAGATACTGCATCAAGCAGCTGGTCTTTGACCCCTTCCCCCTCAACCCTCCATCCCTAAGAGAGAGGCATTACAAATCCAGGCCCTGGAAAGGGGCGGAAGCCCAGCAGTGCCAGAGGGAAGACCTAAGCTTACAGATGCCCTGTGGGGTTTGAAAGAGAGTTTCAAGATATAAATTTGATCCAAAATTCTGGTGGTGGGTTCTAAGTTAGGAAGACATGATGAGACCTAGAGAAACTAGAGATGATCTTGTCCAGTTTCCTCATTTTATAATAAAGGAAAACAAGGCCCAGAGACCGCTTATGACGTAGTGCTGGGCTTGGAACTCAGGTCTTCTGACTCCTGTTCCAAGGTGCTTTCCACATCACATTAACCACAAGTTAATCTGGTTATTTCCCAAGCCAGCACCCATCTGTCCAGTTTACTTAGCCACATGCAAATACATCCACCTCTATACAAACTTTATGTAAATGTATACATGAACCTCATGTACACATGTGATTCTCTTCTTGGCTTCCTATATATAACCAGCTTTCCATTAGAAAGAGTTTTCATTAGTTCCATCTAGAAACAGAACTAAGTTTTATCTAAACTTTTTTACTTCTGCAGCCTAGAACAGTGCTCTGCACACAATAGAATTTTAAGGAATGTTTATTGAAAGAATGAATGAATGAATGTATGCATGCATACATGGATGGATGGATGGATGGATGGATGGATGGATGGATGGATGAATGAATGAATGAATGAATGTGGGAAGAAGGAATTGGCCCAATTCCATGCATCCCTATTGTTGTTTCCCTTTATTATAAAGGTAGCTAGACTATTGTTGGGTTAGGACGGGGGAGAAACTGAAGATTCCTCTCTGTCATTTCAGCATCTTTCTTTCTAGGAAAGAAAAAATTGGCAGGACTGACTGAAAATGCCCAGGAGAAGGAAAGACTGGGGTCCCAGTCCCACTGGTGGCTCTGTGAACCTTGGAATGGACATGGAAGACAGCATGGTTTATGGCCTCACCTATGTAAGAATACCCTGATCCTTGGTCCCACATAGCAAGAAGGGCCTATATGCATGGAGGGCATCCTGCAATCACATTACTTTCACCAAGGCCAGTCTGATTCATAGACTTTTTAAGCTAGAAGGGACTTTGAAGACCATCTAGCCTAACCTCTTTATTTGTCAGATGGAGAAAGTGGGCCTCAGAGAGCATAAGATCACATAAAATCTAAGAGTTGGAAGGGACTTAACCCTCACCCCTTCTTCCATATCTCCAATAAACCCCTTATTGAAACTCTCCAGTGAAAAGAAATCCTCCTTCCTGAAGCAACACATTCCACTTGAATTGTTAGGAAGATTTGCTTTATATCATGCCTAAATCTATTTCTCTGTAATTTTTACCCATTGCCCTTGGCTCTCAAAGAGGACCATTACATCGGAGTGATGTCATGACTTGCACAGAATTGCATTTAAGTGAGGGAGGGCTGTGCAAGGTCATCAACTTCACTCTCTCCAGAGCTATCTGGGTCCAGTGGCAATGATGTACATCAGGACTACTGGAGATGGCCCCAGACGTTTTAAGGCAATTTGGGGTTAAGCGACTTTCCCAGGGTCACACAACTAGTAAGTATCTGAGGTGAGATTTGAACTCAAGTCCTCACAATTTTATAGCCAGTGCTCTATCCACTGTGCCACCTAGCCACCTGGACTCTGCCGTTTAGGTCTTTTTGTTTTGTTTTGTTTTGTTTGTTTGTTTGTTTGCAGGGCAATGAGTTTTAAGTGACTTGTCCAGGGTCACACAGCTAGTAAGTGTCAAGTGTCTGAGGCTGGATTTGAACTCAGGTACTCCTGAATCCAGGGCCTGTGCTTTATCCACTGCTCCACCTAACTGCCCCCCTTTAGGTCTAAATAGAATGAGTCTATTCTCTTTTCTCTATAACTGTGAGATCCAGAAAGGATGTTCTGTTAAAAAACAACAACAACAACAACAAAAACCTCTATGACTTTTCCTGGTATCTAAAATGACATCATCAGTAGTTCATTCCTCTGGGCTAACAATTGCCATCCCCCCCTCAGCTTTTGAAATGCAAATATCCCCAGAAGAAAGAAACCCCTTAAAGTCCCAGTAAGTTTGAGTGTGGGGCAGCTAATGGCACAGTGTACCAGGCTTAGAATCAGGAAGACTCATCTCCTTGAGTTCAAATCTGGCATCAGATCCATATTAGCTATGTGACCCTGGGCAAGTCCTCAGTTTCCGCATCTATAAAATGAGCTGGAGGAGGAAATGGCAAACCATTCTAGTATCCTTGCCAAGAAAACCCCAAATAGGGTCACAAACGGTTGGACACATCTGAAAAAGGACTGAACAACAATTTTGAGTGTGTGAGTCAATCAGATCCTTTCCCCTGATGGGCAGAAAAGTCAAAATAATAGAATGTTATGTTAAGGCACTTAGTGCTTGTTAAAATGGATTGGATTGTTGCATATTAGAGTCTACTCAGGAAAGGGCCTTAGATAATAACAGTAACATTTATTTAGCCTTCTGAGGTTTATAGAGTGCAATTCCCCCAAAAAACTTTCCGAAATAGGTCCATATTAAGCACATTCCCCAGATGAAGAAATGGAGGCTCAGAGAGGCATGGTGATTTGCCCCAGTTATAAATTTAGCAAATGTCAGGGCGACTCTCAATCCAGTGGCCTTTTCACCAACCCACATTACCTCACTGAAGAGCAAGATGTGGAGATGTCCCTTGTATTACCCAGGACAATTCTTATATAGGAGGTGGGGATGACAGATGGGATTCACAGAAATGTATTCACTGTTATACTCTTTTTTATGTCTAAGAAAAAATTCACCCTTGGAGACAGTTATTGGAGCCCAGGGCCTCACAACAAGCCAGAAGGTCCGAAGGCCCTCTCAGATGGGAAATATCACGCTGCTTGGAAAACAATGATCCCGATTCGCCCCAAATCAAAGTGAGTGGGTCAGTAGCAATGGGGCTGTTTCTATCACTTTCTAGTTCTATTGAATTCAATAAATATTTAAGAGTAAGGATCTCTAGATTTTGGTACAGCAGATCACTTAGAGCCCAAAGGAGATGAGAGAGGGGACAAATAATGTTAAGTTCTTACTATGTGCCAGGTACTGTGTGAAATGCTCTATCATCTGATTATCTCAGAGTTCATATAATTCATTTATTAAAAACCTATTCAGATATTGCCTGTTAAAAGCAGCTCCCAAAGAGATTAAAAGTAGTTCACAGGATAGACTTTGAGTCCCTTGAGATCAGGGACTGTTTCTGTATTTCTTCTTATCTCCTGTGCTTAGCCTAGTGCCTGACACATTGTAGATGCTTAGTAAATGCTTATTGACTTGACTTGACTGAAAAGCAAATGAAAAACAGCAAAAAGGTTAGAAGAAGTAGGTGAGGAGGTTCCCTGGGGTCTGGGGAGCTTTCCACCAACTCCTAAAATCTTTTTTTCTAAAAGACATTCCCTTGTCCAAAGGGCCCATTGCTACATACAAGATCAATCCACAAAGGGGCAAAATTAGCCCAAACTGCCCCCACCCCTGCACCATACCATCTTTTCTTGTAACAATCCTGGATGGTAGTACAGAGGATGAACTCATGTATCTCCAATTCCACAACTGTATCCTGGCTTACAACAAGGTGCCTTCGATATCCAAGGCCCTGGGTAATGGCAGCACAAAGATGAAATAAGAAATTGTTCTTGCTGTCAAAGAAATCAGTTTGCAACTGGAAAGCAAAGCCAGGGAGAGTAATCGCCACAATACAAAACAGAATGTGAGTGCAAGGAGAGGGGGAGGGAGCTCTGACAGCAGGTGAAGGTGCTGGCTCTCAGATTCCTTCATCTATGACCAAATATCTGTAGCAGCTGTAGATGTCAGTGCTCCCACAGAAGCATGATCCTACTACCCCTGCTCCCTCCACCCTGCCCAACACTTCAGTTTGCAAAATGCTGTATCACATATATGTCCTGGGGAGTTTGGAGGATCTGAGGCAGATAGGACCAGAATATGGGAATCTATGGTTGTTCGAGTGGGTGAGTGCCAGAGCTAAAAGTTTTCTAGAAAGGGACAAGTGAACTTATTCTATAAAGGCAGCACTTTACGACAGTTACAAAGGTGCCCACGTTTCAAATCTTACATAGACATACAAATGCTGTGTCTGGATCTGGGCCCTATGTTATCATCTACCAAAAAAAATTCTGTTTCAAAATAGCCTTTCCTTAACTGGAAGAGGGAGTATAATGTTTTAGTTTTTAGTCGGGAGATCAGTAAAGTCAGTTCAGTTTCTTCTCTAGATAACTATCCAAAATTCTGCATCAGTCCTGGTCACCAAGACACTACCCTACCCTGAACTCCAGGTCCTCCATTCTTCCAGAACTCCCATACCTCATGCCCTTGCACTGCATCATCACCGTACTGTGGATTTTAGATTTGATGGGGAAAAGGTCATAGGTTGGAAAATATGATTACTTGGGTGGGTAGGTTCCAGGGGCACAGGGGGTCTTTTAGAAAGGGACAGGCTTCTTTTTTGACAAGGATTTATAAAAGCCCCTCAAATCTTCCCCATAAAAGCAGAAGCACAGAACCTTGACATTCTTCATATTGAAAGGTTATCTAATACAACTACTACTGGAAAATGAATTTCCTTTGCAACACTGGTGATGTCATCATCTCCTATGTCTGAAGATGCCTAGTGATAGTACAACTCAGCCTTAGCTTTCTTTTAGCTTTCAAGGGTAGAATGAAGGCCTGATTAACAAAGTGATCCTGTTGCTTCTGACTTCTTCCACAGGTCCTCCACTGCACATCCTGTGGATCATGCTGGCCTGTTCTCCTACCTCACCAATTCGTGGCTAACCCCTCTCATGATTCAGGGCTTCCGGAAACACCTAAATGAGCACACTGTGCCTTCTCTGTCCGTGTATGACACCTCAGAAAAGAACTCTAAAAGGTAACAATGACAATGGAAAACTCACCATGTTGACCAGAGTAATTGTTCTTGATGGAATGGTGAGCAGGAGAACTCTAGGGTGTAGATAGGGCATATTCCCCAAAGACAAAAGAAGGAATCCTCCCTCCTCTAGTTTAGTAGAAGGCCTCTCTTATGTATCATTCAATAATCACTTCTAGAGCAGGCATTTGACTAGAACTCTGAACCAGGAGTCAGGAGACAAAGCCACAGACATATCATTTAGCTTTATTTGGTCTCAATTTCCTCCTTGTCAAATGGGAATGGTATTATCCGCTCAACTTATTGCATGGAAGATTATTATGCAAATGAAATAATTGTTTAATAATTATTGAAATACACTATGATGGACCAATTGAAGACATTTAATCTACTTTCCTGATTTGATTTGATACATCATAAGCAGAGTCTTTGGTCAGGATACCATTCCAATGTCTTCCTTACCTGGTACCTTCTAGGTCTAGGCCCCAAGTTTTCTGCAATGACTCAAACTTGAAGCCTTTTGGGGATGCTTATTGTTAAAATAATCATTCATGACTTCAGTCATTTAGAGTTGGGAGTGTAAAGAAAGTTCTTACACACAGTTGAATAGACTTCTTAGGTGCATCAACATTAACTTTTCAGTAACTTTTTTTGGTGATAACTTCTGATCCTTTGCTTTCATAAGAGGTAGAGGAAAAACTTCCAGATATGAGCAACTGTAGAAAAGAAGTTACAGTGCTAGTTGTGGGGAAGTTTTGCAAATCATTTGATATCTTTGGACAATGTATACACAACTGCAGAACCTAGCTGTGTCTATAGTAGAGGCCCAGAAGTCCACAGCCATATCCTTTGCGAATTTTTAAAACTCTGTAATAATAAGAAGAATGCCCATAACTTAACAGAATAATTATCTCATCGATGTGAATACCCTATCTACCACTGCAGATTGAAACCAATGCAAAGTTTCTTATTCTCCCCTATTCTTGTCTCCACCTATCCCTGTCCTCCATAGAGGATCTCCCAACTATTCTGGAGGCCTTCCTCTGGTTCTCTTCATAAAAATGATAGTGATGATGCTGATGATGGTGAAAATGCTTATTTTTATATTTCAAGACTTTGTACTTTTACTGCTGTAGGCTCCTTCAACCAACTCAGACCAAAATCCCTTTGCCATAATAGATAGTATTCATAGGTGTTTTATAGAATTTAGAGCTGGGAGGGACTTAAGAGTCATCTAATTCAAACCTCATGCCTTCCTTTATAGATCAGAAAACTGAGAGATGGATTTACTTGCTGTGGTTAAAGAAGAATTATCCCCTAGTAGGCAAATTTTTTATCTTGAATTTCTCCAACTCTACTAGGCTAGTGTTCAAGTGATGGACATACAGTTGTCATCATATACATCATCATTCACTTGAAGAACACTTTCATATTTGCAAAGTGTTTTATAGTCTTTCCAACTCAGTTTAACTTGCCAGACTTTGGGTTCTAGGGTCACCTTCATGCTGGGAGGAGCCACTGGAATAGGAGTTTGGTGAAGAAAAGATAATAGTTTCTTATAGTCATATGGACCAATAAACATATTACCCTCTTTGATCCTCACAACATCTTGGTGAGTCTAGTATTAGAAGATCATAGGGGGCAGCTAGGTGGTGCAGTGGATAGAGCACTGGCCCTGGAGTCAGGAGTACCTGAGTTCAAATCCAGCCTTAGACACTTAACACTTACTAGCTGTGTGACCCTGGGCAAGTAACTTAACCCCAATTGCCTCACAAAAAAAAAAAAAAAGAAAAAAGAAAACCATAGATTTAAATCTAGGAGAGACTTCAGTGGTCACTGAATCCAATCTGGTATTTTACAGAAGATGAAATTAAGGCCTAGAAAAGATTGCTTAGAGTCACACAGCTAATGGGTATCTGAAGCTAGGGATTTGAACCGAGGTCTTCCTAGACTCAAAGTCTAGCACTCTATCCACTATACCATGCCACCTCCTTTTATTATTTCCCTTTTTTTTTTTTAACAGATGAGAGTATATAAGTTCAGAGAGTCTGAGCAACTAGCCACAGTTTACATAGGAAGAAAGGAAACAAATATTTATTAAGCACCTACTATGTGCCATACACTGTGCTAAGTCCTTTACAAATATCTCATTTGATCCTTACAAACACCCTGGGAGGCAGGCGATATTATTATCAGCAGTTGAGGGGACTGAGGCAGATAGTAGGTAAGTGACCTTCTCAAGGTCACACAGCTAGTAAATACCTGAAGTTGGATTTGAACTCATGTTTTACTGACTCTAGGCCCAGCTCTCCCATGCCACCTACCTGCTAGTAAGGTAGAATTTAGACTTGAAACATAGGGATCTTACTTCATGTCCAGTGCTCTTTTTTCTACTCAACTACTGCCTCTCTAATGGCCAGTAACCCCACCCAATCTAACAAGCATTCAATATCTGCATTGTTTGACTGTCCATTAAATGCAAAGAATAAGTGCACGATACATGATTCTGTTTAAAGGCTTCGAAAACTCTGGGAAGAAGAAGTTGCAAGACATGGTTATGAAAATGCTTCTGTGACTCGTGTGCTCTTCAAGTTCCAGAGAACAAGATTTTGCATAGATGTCTTGGCAAGCATATTCTTCAGTATTATGAGTGTCTTAGGACCAGTAAGTAATGGACTTTATGATGTCTAAGGGGAGGGCACAATTCAGAAATCAAGCAAGCTTCACTCCAAAAGCAATGTCTTGGGTTTTCTCAAAGTCCACTTCTGTATCCCAAGTGAATCCATAGGGTTTCCTGAAGCTAGTGCAGGGCACCTGAGATTTTTAACAATGTCTGGCCAATGAGGCAGCTTTAGAAATGATAAGTCTCTTAAGAAAATATTTGGTCTTTCGGGGTGTGAATCGTGCCTTGGTGTTGCCCAGGATAATTCCTCATAATTCTTAGTATTACCTTAGGAGGATTCTCCACTTTTACAAGCTGACATTTTAAAAACTATCTACCATACTCTCTCATAAATGGTCCTTCAGTATCACTACTACAGAAACAATGGGCTAGATGTACCATTGATTTAAAACAAGGATTCTTAACATGAAGTCCACAGACCCCATTCCCTAAGGGGTCTGTGAACTTGGATGGGAAAAAAATTACATACTGCTTTTCACTAACTTCTAATTGAAATTTAGCAGTTTCTTTCATTATAAATTATTCATAGGCTTCATCAGGCTACTATGACACACAAACATGAAAGACTCTAAAGCAACCTGGCATTTCTGGTAGTTTTACTTACTTCAAGAAACTCTGATTATTTTTAAATCATTAGGAAGATGTCAATAAACTTTAAGAGGTAGCATTTTAAATACATGAAATGGGTTTAAGCAACAGCCACATTTGAATTCCAAACATGAAAAGTCAAGAAGGATAAAAGCAAAATAAAGTCATAATAAAAATGAAATAGTTTTCTGATTTAAAAAAGAAACTTCTAAGCTCTTTAATTAAAGTATAAATTGTTTGAGCTTTATTGTGCTGATTTTCCTGCAAAAGATGACTATGAATATACTTACCTGACATTGCCTTTTCACAAGTCATCCATTTTACACTTTACAGATTTGAGTCAGATCTTATATTAATTTTTTTTTTTTTTTGGTGAGGCAGTTGGGGTTAAGTGACTTACCCAGGGTCACACAGCTAGTAAGTGTTAAGTGTCTGAGACCTGATTTGAACTCAAGTCCTCCTGAATCCAGGGCCAGTGCTCTTTCCACTGCGCCACCTAGCTGCCCCTATATTAATTTTTTGTTTTTGTTTTTGTTTTGGTGAGGCAATTGGGGTTAAGTGACTTGCCCAGGGTCACACAGCTAGTAAGTGTTAAGTGTCTGAGACCGGATTTGAACTCAAGTCCTCCTGAATCCAGGGCCAGTGCTCTATCCACTGCGCTACCTAGCTGCCCCTATATTAATTTTTTGTTTTTGTTTTTGTTTTTGTTTTGGTGAGGCAATTGGGGTTAAGTGACTTGCCCAGGGTCACACAGCTAGTAAGTGTCAAGTGTCTGAGGTCGGATTTGAACTCAGTTACTCCTTAATCCAGGGCCAGTGCTTTATCTACTGTGCCACCTAGCTGTCCCCCTATATTAATTTTTGATTGCAGAAACTCTGATATCTCAGAAATGACAGAACTCGGGATGATGGCGTATTGGAAGACCTTTACTATACATAATTCCTTTTTGCTCCTAGGTGCTACTTGTGCCAAAGATTCTGGAAAATAGTGTAGCTGTATCACGGAATCTTTCCTATAGCATCGGACTCTGCTTTGCTCTTTTCTTCTGTGAATGTTTAAAGTCTTTTGGTCTGTGTGCATCTTGGATCATCAACCAGCGAACAGGGACAAGGTTGAGAACAGCTGCATGTTCACTGGCGTTTGAAAAGCTCATGGAATTTCGGTCTTTAACCCGAATCTCTGTCGGAGAGGTAAGCATGCTAAACTATGTTTGCTAAGATCATGGATCTAGAGCTTGAATGGACTTCAGATGCCATTCAGTCCAACCCCCTTGTTTCTCTGGATGAGGAAGTTTGAGGTTCCCAGAGCAAATTGCCCAAGGTTGCACAAATACTATGTATTAGAAGTGAGATCTGAAACCAGGTCTTCAAACTCCTGTCCTCTGCCTGCCAATAAAAATCACAGCCACTGGAAAATCTCCAGAGTTGCTCCACAGAATTTTGGGGTTGTGTGGAGGCAGGATGTGTTGATGGTACATGTGGCTAAGTAGATTCTTAAGAGGAGAAACAGGGGACAGCTAACTGATGAAATGATAAAGCACCAGCCTTGGATTCAGGAAGACCTGAGTTCAAATCCAGCCTTAGACACCTGACACTTACTAGCTGTGTGACCCTGGACAAGTCACTTAACTCCCATTTCCCTGCCCTCTCCAAAAAAAAAAAAAAAAAGAATTAGGGGGCAGCTAGGTAGCGCAGTGGATAGAGCACCGGCCCTGGATTCAGGAGGACCTGAGTTCAAATCCAGCTTCAGACACTTAACACTTACTAGCTGTGTGACCTTGGGCAAGTCACTTAACCCCAATTGCCTCACCCCCCCCCAAAAAAAAGAGGAGAAACAAAGGGAATGGGGGAGAAGAGGAAGGGAGCAGGGAGGAAGGGAATAAGGAAAAAGAGAGAAAGCCAAAGTAATTAAGTCTTGTGATAAGAAGTGCAAACAGGTATTAAATACCTATCTCAGGTGCCTCCAGTGGTAACTGCAGTGTCATCATTATAATCTGTCTATGCCTACAAGATACCATTTGGGTTTATGGAACTTGAATGCACTTGATGTGAATCTAGTAAGTATCTTTCCTCCTCATCTTCCTTCCTTTTCTTCCCACTATTTGGCAGTCAATAAGTAAGTAGTCAATAAGCATTTATTCAGCATGGACTTAATATTTATGTATTCTTTTGTTGCAGGCCATTAGCTTTTTTGCCAGTGACGCCAATCACCTATTTGAAGGGGCTTGCTTTAGTCCTCTGATTATCATCACATTATCAACAGTAGTTGCTGCTTCTGTTTCCACTTACATCACTCTTGGGCCCACAGCACTTGTAGGAATCGCCTGCTACCTCCTGATTTTCCCCCTGCAGGTAATGTACTTCCTTTTAAAAAAAAATTTGTATTATTTTTATCATAAAAGTAATTAATTATTTTCCAATTACATGTAAATATAGTTTTCACCATTTGTTTTCATAAGATTTTTAGTTCCGAATTTTTCCCCTCTCCCCTTCCCAAAGACAGAAAGCAATCTGATATAGGTTATAGATGTACAATCACATTAAACATATTTCTGCATTAGTCATGTTGTGAAAGAAGAATCAGAACAAAAGAGAAAAACCTCAAAAAAGGGAAAAAACCAACAAAAAAGCAGAAATAGTATGGTTCAATCTGCATTCAGAATCCACAGTTCTTTTTTTCTGGATATTGAGAGCATTTTCCATCATGAGTCCTTTGGAATTGTCTTGGATCATTGCATTGCTGAGAAGAGCTATGTCTATCACAGTTGATCATCACACAATGTTACTGTTACTGTGTACAACAATGTTCTCCTGGTTCTGTTCACTTCACTCAGCATCAGTCCACTTAAGTCTTTCCAGGTTTTTCTGAAATCTGCCTGCTCATCATTTCTTACAGCACAACAGTATTCCATTGCATTCATATACCACAACTTGTTCAGCCAGGTAATGTATTTTCTTATAAACCACTCTATGTTGGAATGTCTCTTGGAGCCCTGGTGACCTAAATGCATTTTGGAGGGAAATGTTTCCTGACTACTTGTTCCCGGCATAGTTGAGATTTAGCTTTATCCAACAAAATTCTTAGCATGCTGCCTTGTAAGGAGAAGGCACTTATTAAGTGCTTGCTAAATCAAATGTTGTTAATGAGCAACAGTGAGTTTGTAGGGAACATAGTACTTGACTTAGAGTTAGAAGACCTGGGTGCAAATGCTGGCACTGCCACTTCTATAATATGGGGATACCATTTGTTGTCCTTGCTACCTCACAGAGTTGTTATAAAGATCATAAGAGAAAAGATGTGTGAAGTATTCTGTAACTGTGAAATTCTATATTAAGTAAGCAGAATGGTATTTTAAGTTTGACCACACTCAGTTGTAGCCGACATGGGACAATAACTACTCATTGCCGTATGCACTCTTATCTTCAAATAATCCAAGAGATATATTTGGATATTTATTCATTATTAAAATTATAACCTTATTCTCATTAACTGAAGAATTATCTCTGAGTTCCCTATTCTAGTTTATTAAACATTACTTATTTAATTAATTAGAGAAATCTTGATGCAGTGAATAGGGTACCAGATCTCGGTTCAAATTCCACTTCAGATGCATATTAGCCCTGTGATCCTGGGCAAGTCATCTAACCTCTCTGGTTCTCAGTTTTCTCATCTGTAACATGAGGGAGTTCAACCACATGACGTCTAGAGTTTCTTTCAGCTCCAAATTCTATGAACTTTTTTCATTAGCAGTTGCTCACATCTCTTTGTATATTAAAACCCCAAATTGCCTAGGTTTAAATAAATGTCAGGTGCTGACTATATAATTTAATAGGTTAACAAAGAATAACATAAAGACAAATAATTATTTGCAATATTTTATCTATAAAAAGATGAGTCTCTGGTCCCCTAGTATAACTTCTCCTCTTGATTTCTTCTTACTTCTGAAACAGTCCCATTGTTTAGCTTCAGCTAAAGTATCTCAAAAAACCTAATTTATTCATATAATATAAAATGTATCCAAAAATATAAAAGTTAAACTGCATCCTCTTAGATAATGCCTTCCTCTGTCCTCTCATTGTCTTTCTCCAGTCATAACAGGAAAACAATCTCTTCACAAATGTCAGTTAAAAATCATTTGCTTTTGGGGCAGCTAGATGGCACAGTGGAAAAGCACCGGCCCTGGATTCAGGAATACCTGAGTTCAAATCCGGCCTCAGACACTTACTAGCTGTGTGACCCTGGGCAAGTCACTTAACCCCAATTGCCTCACCAAAAAAAAAAAAATCATTTGCTTTTCAAATGGTGGTAAAATTCAGTCTCTTTACAAATAATGACTCCTCCCCATCTGCTTATAAACTTTTTATAAATAAAAGTTAGAACTTGCACATTTACCAGTGATTCCTTAGAGAGTAGCAGATAATTTGTCATTCTTCAAGATTCTAAAACCTCTTGAAGATATAATAACAGTATCTATAATCTCTATTGGAGAGGCCACTGGAGTTAGTATTATATCTGAAAAGATAAAATTCACTATATCTTAACAGGTAAGAAATATGTGGGTGATGATAAAAGAGCCATTTCCAAATCATACTTATGTGTATGCTTCCATCACTGACTATTTATAGCAAAGTAAACAATAAATAAGAGTAAAGATAAGACACTACATGAAAGTGATCCTAGAAATAACCTCACTCAGCAATCACCAAGAACAGCCCAGGACAACATCAGTTAAAAAATAGTTATTTGCAAAATGTTACAGAGAAGGACAACAGATTACAAAAAATTACACTTAAAAAAGAGCAGCAAGGAAACAGTCTGTAGAAAGCCTGATGTGAGATACAATTAAGCCAGATCATCCCAATTACTCTTTTCAATTAAAATGGAAAGAGAAAAGAAAAATTTGACAGATATGACAAAAGTGATCTACGGGGAGCTATTCTTTCTTTAAGGATAACAGGTCACACACCATACCTCACTACCGTAAAAGGGTACCTGGAATTTAGGATTACTAAATTTGATTTTCCCAGTGCAGTCAGATTAGGTTTCTAAATCAAGTTCTAGAATTTATTTTCAGAAATATCTTTGACTACCTCTATGCATAGGACAAAACGCTCAACCTTGCATAAAAAATATCTCTTCTTAGTGATTTCTGAACAATATAATTCCATCCCAATTGCAGGCACTTTAAAAATTGTATTTTTTTCCAATTATATGTAAAGATAGTTTTAAACATTCATTTTTGTAAGATTTCAAGTTCCAAATTTTTCTCCTTCCCTCCTTTCCCTCCTTCCTCCCAAATCCAGCAAGAAATCTGATATAGGTCATACATTACAATCATGTTAAACATATCTCCACATTAATCATGTTGTGAGAGAAGAATCAGAACAAAAGGAAAAAAAATACAAGAAATAAGAAACAAAAAAACTCCAGCAACAACAAAAGTGAAAATGGTATGCTTCAATCTGCATTCAGATTCCATATTTCTTTTTTGTATATGGAGAGCATTTTCCATCATGAGTCTTTTTGGCATTGTCTTGGATCACTGTATTGCTGAGAAGAGCTAAATCTATCACAGTTGATCATAACACAATGTTTTTTGATACTGTGTACAGTATTCTCTTGGTTCTGCTCATTTCACTCAGCATCAGTTCATGTAAATCTTTCCAGATTTTTCTGAAATCTGTCTGCTCATCATTTCTCACAGCACAATAATATTCCATTACATTCATATACCGCAACTTGTTTAGTCATTCCCCAATTGATGGGCATCCCCTCAATTTCCAATTCTTTGACACTGCAAAAAGAGCAGCT
Source organism: Dromiciops gliroides (assembly GCF_019393635.1). NCBI lineage: Eukaryota > Metazoa > Chordata > Mammalia > Microbiotheria > Microbiotheriidae > Dromiciops > Dromiciops gliroides. The sequence goes on from NC_057862.1 coordinate 408,451,007, forward strand.
ACAAATATTTTTGTAAATGTGGGTCCTTTCCCCATTTTTATGATATTTTTGGGATATAGACCTAGTAGTGATATTGCTGGATCAAAGGGTATGCACAGTTGTTGTATAGCCCTTTGGGCATAGTTCCAAATTGCTCTCCAGAATGGTTGAGTCAGTTCACAACTCCACCAACAATGCATTAGTGTTCTGATTTTCCCACATCTTCTCCAACATTTATCATTTTTCTTTTTTGTCCCATTAGCCAACTGGATAGGTGTGAGGTGGTACCTAAGAGTAGTTTTAATTTGTATTTCTCTCATCAGTAGTGATTGAGAACATTTTTTCATGTGGCTGGAGCTACCTTTAATTTCTTCATCTGAAAACTGCCTATTCATATCCTTTAACCACTTCTCAATTGGGGAATGACTTTTATCCTTATAAATTTGATTGATTTCTCTCTATATTTTAGAAATTAGGTCTTTATCAGAAACACTGGCTGTAAAAATTGTTTCCCAGCTTTCTGCTTTCCTTCTAATCTTGGTTGCATTGGTTTTATTTGTACAAACCCTTTTAAATTTAATAAAAAAGATCCATTTTGCATTTCATAATGTTCTCTATCTCATCTTTGATCATAAATTCTTCCCCTTTCAATAGATGTGACAAGTAAGCGAGAATATACCCATTTTGATTTTACTTTGGTGTATGGTGTAAGAAGTTGGTCTATGCCTAGTTTCTGCCATACTATTTTCCAGTTTTCCCTGCAGTTTTTGTCAAATAGTGAGTTCTTATCCTGGAGGTTAGAGTCTTTGGGTTTATTAAATAGTGGATTATTATAATAATTTACTACTATGTCTTCTGCATAGGACAAACCTCCAAAACTTGTGTAAAAAATTCTCTTCTTAGTGATTTCTGATCAATATCATTCCATCTCAATTGCAGGCATTTTTGACCAAGACTATCGTGAGGTTACATCATCGAACTTCTGAGGTCAGTGATAAGAGAATCCGAACCACAAGTGAAGTTCTTACCTGCATTAAGCTAATTAAAATGTACTCTTGGGAAAAACCATTTTCAGCCATCATCAAAGGTATGAAAAGGACATGTTTTCATATAGAGCCTTATAATGTCAATCTTATGTCAATCTTAGATCCTTCAGAATTATTCAGACTTCTACCTAGAATACTCTTTGGAATATTATTCATTTGTCATCATTATATTTTTTTGTCTTTGAGCTTTAAGAGACAAGGAGCAGAAGTTATTAGAAAAATGTGGATTTCTTCAGAGTCTCAATACTGCCATCTTGTTCATTGCACCAACTGTGGCTACTGTTGTGATGTTTCTTGTCCACACAGCTTTAAAGCTAGAACTCACTACATCAGTTGTAAGTGGTTTGAATATATTTCGCTCCCCCCACCCCACCCCTTCTTATTCATAACATCAGTGAAAAATTGTGTTTCCTTGTTTCTTCTCTAATCTTGGCCTTCTGAGATTTCACAGGAGAAAATGTAGTCTCATATTGCCTTTATTCAAACCTTTAGGGTTTTTTTTCTTAGTGAATGTGTATATGAAATGGCTCTGTGTGTGGGTATATAGGGGTAAAGAGATTCAAAACTGTGTTTTCATTAGCATAGGCAATTTTTGTTGTGGAAACTCCTGCTGATGGTATCAGCAAGCTGTCTAGAAATCAGAGTTTCAGAGTTACCAAGTGTTATTAAATGCCTATTATGTGCCAGACACTGTGTTAAGCACTAGGGATACAAATAAGGAGAAGAAAGTGAGCCCTTGCCCTTAACAAGTTTATAATCTAATGGGAGAAAACAACTGCAAAAGGAAATTGAATGGAAGGCAGGGAAAAGGTAGCATGGTTGAATCTAATCCAAGGAGTATGGAATGAATAGGTGGACTGGTTTGGGAACCCTTTTATAAATAGAAGCTCTGGGAGGAGTACTTTGCTTCACCCTTCAGCCCTCCAATCAGAGAGACCGAATGATATGGGTGGGTACTAAGGAGGTGTAAATACCAAAATTGGTGTAATCTCACTGCATGATATCCCTGGGGATGATGAGCTTTTCTGGGAGCCACAATCATGATGGAGTCCAGTCCAAAGAAAGAAGCTGGTGGGAAATGAATTAAATAATTTGCCTATGGTCATGTAGCTAGTATGTGTGAGAGGTAGGGCTGGAACCTAACTTTTCTTGACTATGAGGCTAGGTAGCCCTCTATCTAATCTGGCACTGCTGGCCTCTCTGCCTTTAGTCTACACCTTTTCCAATGCATCCTCCACTTGGGACCAAATACATATTCCTAAAGCTTAGATCCTAACATGTTTGGACATTGTCTCTGTGATAAAATACAAACTCTTCTGTTTCTTCCTAAGCTCCTCATAATTTGGTTTCGAACTATGCTTTCAGACAAATTACTCATTATTTCCTCTTATACATTCTATTTTTGTCCCTTGTATGTGCACTGCTTTCGTTGTTTGTGATAACAGACCCCAACATCTGAAAGAGTTTGAAAAGACATTTATTAGGTTGTTTGGCGGGGGAAAGCAAGCTGGAAAGGAGGTGTGGCTTCCCCTTTTCAGGTTCTGGTAGGTTTGCATCATATGGGATTTTGACGAAGGTTTCTGCCTAGGAATCACACACAAATCATTTGATAAAGGTATAGCATAGTCACCTGAAGGGAACACAGAACATAAACTTGGGTGGACCCTAAACAAGTCTGGGCATGGGGACCCCAAACAAGAATGTTTCAGGTGGATCCAGGACCTGGGGGAACCGAAAATACCTTGTAGTCATGTCCAGCATTGTTAGAGAATTACTTGAGTCAGGAGACATTCTGGGTTAAGATCATATCGAGTTGAATTTAAACAGTATAATTATTTTAAAATAATATAATAAATCATTTTTCCTACAACTTTCTCCTTTAGGACTTTTCCAAGCCCAACATGCTCATGACAGTAAAAGCATAATTATAGAAGCAAAAAGCTGAGCTATCAAACAATCTGAATCATCAGAATCATCCTCCTTATTATTCATCTTGTCTAACATTTGATTTAATTCATCTAAGGAGGGGTAGGGGTAAGATTGCTGACAAACTTTTCCCAATGTCTCATAGTCAGAGGGATCAATTTGAGTCAGTCTCAGGGGTTTTAAGTCAGGGAACTTAAACTTACAATCAAGAAACAAGTGCATTGTGGCCAGGAATATCCCCCCCACCAAAAAATCATAATCCTATGTTTCTTTCAATGTCATAAAAGCTGTAGTTAAGCAGAGTTGTAATCTTATATATCCCTTAAAGAGACAAACCTTGTTAAATAGACACTATAGGTAAACTAAGTCAGGTGAAAGATGAAACTACTTAGAGCGCTCACAATGGACTGATTAAGAGGATAGATTTATATATAACCAAGGGAACCGAGGTTAGGGAAATTCTTATGCATTTAAATAGGGTAATAACTAAATCATTTGGGGGCGCTTCAAATTTCAAACTGAGGAATGTCAGTTAATATTATTATGCCATAAGTCAAATTTTGATCAGGTGAGATTAATAAAAACAGAAAATAGGCTTTCAACTAACCAAAAGTTGCAGGAAGAATGGCTCTGATCCCCAAACAATAAATAAAAGGCATTAGGAAACACCTCTCTAACAGGCAAACATCAACACCATGAAACAAAAAAGCCAAAGTGAGACAATAATGATTATCAATGTTAAATAACATTAAGGCTCCTTGGGCAGCTAGGTGGCTTAGTGGATAAAGCACCAGCCCTGGATTCAGGAGGACCTGAGTTCAAATCTGAACTCAGACACTTGACACTCACTAGCTGTGTGACCTCACTGCCCTGCATTAAAAAAAAAAGGCTCCTTGTAACCTCCTCCCAATGTCCATTTAATCAGCACATTTCATCTTGAGTCCCAGCTGTCACATGTAGTCATCTGATCCCTAGGAATATCTTCCCTTGGAAATTCTGGAATAGGCCTTGTTCTCAGGGCAGCTCTGGATTCTTTTCTAGCAGATCCACTTCTCTGGTTCCAAGACACTTATGGAGATTCCCTAAAAAGGTTAAGGTCTCCCACTGCATCCAGGGCCATTGTCAGTAATTCTGACCTATGTCTCATCACTAGATTCTGTTGATTCTGGAGGAGAGAGTGAGGAAGGAGGGAGATGACTTTGCATAGCTCTGCCTTGTTTAAATCTAATTCACTTGTAAGTCAAGATATTACCCTCCTGATGTCATTGGTCCTCTTTGAGAATGAAGGACAAACAAGAACAGTAACAACAGATAATTCAGCTAAAATCTGCCAGTAACAAGACTTGATATAGTTTAGTACAACCTCCTAAATTTGGTTTTCCAGTAATTTCTTCATGTAGTGAAAACCAACTCAAACCTTATGGAACTAATTCTATTATAAGAAGAACAATAAATTAGGGCCTCATAATTCACCCAAAACTTCAGAGAATTTCGGTTTTTACATATCACTTGCTCTTTCTATCTACATCTAAACTGTGTCTGATATGGACAATGCCATCAACAGACTAAAAGAAGAGTCTTTTTTTCCATTTTATTTATTTATTTAAAGTTTTGAGTTTCAAATTCTGTCCCTCTCTCTTTCCCTCCCTCCCTACTCTCCCCCCATCCCAAGGTTCTGAGCAGTCAGTATAGGTTATACATGTGCAATGGTGTAAAACATTATCATATTAGTCATTTTACATAAAAAGACTCAAGTTAAAAAAAAGAGAAAGTGCAAAATAGCATGCTTCAGTCTGTGTTCAATCAATATCAGTTCTTTCTCTGGAGGTGGATAGTATGCTTCATCATTAGTCCTTTGGGACTGTCTTGGGTCATTGCACTGCTGAGAGTAGTTAAGTCATTCACAATTGCTCATAGAACAATACTGCTATCACTGTACACACTGTTCTCCTGGTTCTGCTCACTTCACTATACATCAGTTCATACGAGTCTTTCCAAGTTTTTCTGAAATCATACTGCTTGTCATTTCTTATAGCACAATAATATTCCATTACAATCATATACCCCAGCTTGCTTAGTCATTCACCAGTTGATGGACATTCCTTAAAAGAAAAATATTAAAAAAGGATCCATGAAGGCCTGACTTGTAAAATATGCCCTTCTGTTTCTTAATATTATCAGACAGAAACTTCAAAATAAGAAAAAATATTATTTTAAAATTCTTTACAATTATTAATATAATTTTATATATAAAATCCTTAATCCGGTTTTGAGAATTTATTACTAAAACATACTCAAGCCCTGGATATCCCATTAGAAACATTTGAAAGCCAATCAGTTATATCCTAGTTCTTAGACTCCTATCAGTCTTTGTTGTTTTCTTAAAAGTTTCCTCTTTCATTAAATTTTTAAAACTTTTATATTTTTATCATATCCTCCTCTTTTGGGGATATATATTATCTTCATATAATCCTGAAAGAATGAGATACTTTAAGGACCTAATCTTATATATGAATACATAACTTTTAGCAAGGGGATGATCAACTGAAGAACTTATTTTACCTAGTTGCCTAGGATATGGAGTTGATGACAAATTCAGATTAAAAACAGAAAGATCTTTCATACTTGCATTCTATTAGAGTAAATCAGAGATGTTTTAGTATTATTATCTATTAATTAATAAATTTAGTCTTGCAACAACAAAAACTTCCTCAGTTCACCTGCTCTGATTATGGAAAGTTGCTATGAAAGGAAGGAGGGATATGATTACAAAAATGTCAAGATTGTCCATTCAAGGCCTTAGGCTGACCTGACATAAGCCATAACAAGGGAAAAAAGCATCCCTTACCTCTGTTTGATTCCAGGCAAGAGTCATAGTTAACGATCTGAATGGGGGAGACAACATCAAAAAGTATCTACAAAACAAGCTATATATAGGATAGATCAGAGATAATTAATAGAGGGAAGGCACTGGAATTAAAAGAGACTGAGCAAGGCTTCATATAGAAAGTAGGATTTGACATGGAACTAAAAGGAAGTCGGGGGGCCAGTAGTCAGAGTGGGGAAGGGAGAGCATTCCAAGCATGGGGGACAATCAGAGAAAATACCTGGAGCTGAGAGACTGTTTTGTTTGTGAAAAAGCCAGGAGATATATGGAAATTCCCATTTAAAACTAGTGTGGTCTTTCCTCCTTATTTTGGGTCTATAAGTAGAGGGTGGTATAAACAAAATATCCTAAGGCAGTGATTGATAGAATGGGGGGGTGAGGATCCCTTTAATGTGGGAAATGAAGGCATGGAAACAAGCCTTCTCTGATAGCCAGACTAGGTCTCCTTGCTTAGGGTTTACTCCACTTCAAGATTATTTTATATTTACTTAGCTGTATTTATGCTCTCTTGCTCTCTCTCTCTCTCTCTTTCTCTCTCTCTCTCTGTCTCTCTCTGTCTCTGTCTGTCTCTCTGTCGCTCTCTGTCTCTCTCTCTCCCTCCTCCCTCTCTCCCTCCCTCTTTCCCTCCCTCCTCTCTTCTCTCTCTTTCCATCTTTTTCTCTAGCTTTCTCTCATCCCAGCTTGTAGAACAGTGACAAGCTTATAATAGCCACTTAATAAATGCTTGTTAAATTGAATTAGAGATGAGACAGATCAGCACCTAGGATGACCACATAACTATACCCTGAAAAAGTCAGAAGAGGCTAAGAAATAGAGACTAAATGGGGTGTTCCCAAGAGAAAGAATGAAAGAGATGAGTGAATGAATAATGTCATCTTGGCGAGAGCTGCACGAGATGTGGATTTACAATGCTTGAGCTCATTTTGCCATAAGGGAATCAATCTAAAGTCGATACCAAGTCAAGCCAACATCAACATGCAAAGTCAACAAGGATGTATTGGTCATCTACTTACTATGTGCCCATTGCAATGAGAGATACAAAAGGATTCTAAGGCCGAGTCTCTTACCTTGAGGGGCTGACTGAGTATATAGAGTAGACATACACACACCAACTAATGAGAGAATAATGTAAGACTCATTATATAATGAAAGGCTAGATTCTATGTTTTAGAGTATCAGTGCTGTAGGAGATCAGAATAAAAATAGACAAGCAAATGTTGAATTAGATAATTCCGAAGATCCCTTCTAACAGTCTTTAATTCTTAGGAGGGTTGAAGTTGATCAGGGAAGACTTACTGGACAACGTAGTCCTTGAACTGGCTTTGAAGGTTGGGATTTAGAGAAAAGAGAGGAAGGCATTTGAAGCAAAGGGAAATTATTAGAATAAAATTTTAGAGCAGACTAAAGAGCAGCAACTAACAGTTCTGGTGTTCAAGGCCAGCACCACAGAGAGACTGGGGAACATCGCTTGCCTGTGGTGGCCCACCACTGGGAGAGGCAGTGGGTTAGGGACAGGCCAGAGAACAAGTCACCTGGAGAAAAGCAAACTGTTTGGTAGCTTTCTATTTTAATTAATTTTTTCTTGTTAACTAGGTGCTAAGATGAAATGTTTTTACCCAATAAAGGAATAAAAGTCATGTCATGCCAATCTGAATTTCAAAACCCTGGACCAAAGTCCCAGTTATCCTACCCTATTTGCAGATCAGCAAAAATGAATGAAATTGGCTAGAGTTACCTGAATAGCAGTATCTCCACCCCAGCACTGTGAAATGACCCAACATAGCAATGTAGACCAGCAAGGCTGTTATTTTTGTTTTGGTTTGTTTTGGTTTTTTTGTGTCTGTATAACAATGAACTCTTAAAAAAGCCAGCCTTTCCCCCCCTCCCCTTTTCTTCTGTAGGCGTTTACTGCTGTGGCGACATTGAATTCACTGAGGCTATCTGTGTTCTTTGTACCTTTTTCTATCAAAGGGTTTACAAATTCACAGTCAGCTGCACAGAGATTGAAGGTAAACTTTGTATTGTTAGTCAAGTTGGAATGCCATTTGGCAGTGCCTTTATCATCACTGACGTCTTTTTCATATACTTTGTCCTTAACATGTGCTGTCTATCCAATTTGAGTTCTTTGGGATATATGGGGGAGGGGGAAGGTAGTCTATGTAGAATGGCATCAAAACAAATATTTCCTCATCTTCCCACTGGTAAAGAAGAGCCAAACTTCATGAATTCTGTGTGACTTCACTAGGACATGATAGTGATTTTTCTTTTTCTTTTTTTTTCTTTCCTTTTTTTTTTTTTTGGTGAGGCAATTGTGGTTAAGTGACTTGCCCAGGGTCACACAGCTAGTAAGTGTTAAGTGTCTAAGGCCAGATTTGAACTCAGGTCCTCCTGAATCCAGGATTGGTGCTCTATCCACTGCGCCACCTAGTTGCCCCGTGATTTTTCAAAAAGAAATAAGTCAATGGAACATGTTAGTGGACCTAGTAGAAGGCCCACAAGTATAGGAGTCAGGAGACTTGGATTCTAATCCTGGTGTGATCACTGACTGGCTCTGTGACAATGATCAAGTCACTGCCCCTCTCTGGACCTCAGTGTCATCCTATGAAAAATGAAGGGTTTAGATTAGATGATCTCTGAGGTTCCTTCCAGTACTAAAATGCTATGATTCTGCTCTATATCAAAGTCTAATCTCAGCATTATATGCAGAAAAAAGCATTTACTCAGTATTGAATAGTAGAAACAGAACTTTAAAGGGAATATTTAAGATTTTTAAAATTAACTTTTAATCACTTGGAAAGCTACTTTAGTAGTACTCATTTGTAATGCAAAATGGGTACTAATTACACATTATTTTTATGTATTCACCAAACTAGATCCACCAGGATCTCTACTTGGCCTTAGGAATCTCTTTATCTCTCTCCATATATAGTATGTATACTTTCCTATGTATGTGTATGTTCATATAAATCTCTATATCTAGAGCTATATACGTCTTGATAGGGATAGGTACTAGATCTGTTGAATTCATTTATATTGTGAACTTTGGGGGAGGAAATTCCCTCTACCGCTGTAGGTCAGCACCTTTTCTATAACTATTTAGCCTTAAAGAGTTGTCCATATCTATATTTGAAGGTAATGAAACCATTTCATGGTTTGGACTGTCCACTCATTGATAGTGACATTTTCTCTAATTTGTCTGCAGTAGTGAGTTTTTAAAGTTCACTCAAACTGTATCAGTGAGGTCCTTGTCCATTCTGAAATGAATTTTTCTCTTTTTTTCCCCCAAGAAATTTTTCCTGAAGGAATGCCCTGCATTTTACGTCCAGGAACTGAAGGGCTCTGATAGCTTGGTTTTGGACAATGCCACCTTGTCTTGGGAATGGGACAATGGTGGGATTTGCAATGGAGCTCTGGAGATGAATGGAAATGGAGACTGCCCTGAAAAACCTGCTGTAGGATCATCTCAAGGGAAGAATCAGTCACCTCGGAGGCTCAGCCAACTTGGAGAGAGAAAGACCAGCCTTGGCCCCGTGCTGCACAATATAAGCATTGTGGTACCAAAGGTAAAGTCACACGTTGCCCACATGGTAAAATAAATGTCACCTAAGGATCAGAAGTCATAGAGCAGGAAGGAATTAAGAGATTCTCTAGATTCTAGACCAAACCGTCTCTTTATTCAGGTTAAAACTGAGGCTTGAAGTATGGGAGAAACTTGCCTAAGGTTACAGAGCAATTTAGCAGCAAAACCAGAAAAACAAGTCAGGTCTTCTGACTCTCGGGTCAGGACTACCAGGCCATCTTGAAGACTAATCAGGCAGAGTCTTGGACTGGTAGCAGCAGTTAGGTGACTCAGTGTCAAGAGTGCTAGACCTAGACTGAGGAAGACTTCAGTTCAAATCTGGCCCAAGACTCTAGATGTATAATCTCAGTGAAGTCCTTAACCTCTATTTGCCTCAGTTTTCTCAACTAAAAAATGGGGGTTATAGTAGTACCCACCTCTCAGAATGGTGACAATCAAGTGAAATAATGTTTGTAAAGTGCCTAGTACATAAGTAGGTGCTTAATAAATGCTTGTTTCCTTCTTCCCTTCCAGGTACTTTCAGAGAACAAAACTGGGCATTAAGTGATTAGAATACAAAGAATAGGCAGAAAGTGAGCACTGCATGTGCAGTTAGAGAGCCTGGGTTTGAGCCCAGACTCTGTCCCAAAGTTGTACCAGGACTCCACTGTCCTCATCTGTAGAACCCTTCATCAGGACCCTTGCAGTTCTAACTCCTATAACAAAGTGTGAAGGCCGAGCTTCTGCTCAGCCCTCTCCTTACACATAAGCAGAATGGAGCCCTGACAGTAACAGTGATAGCGGTTCCAGGAAGGTTCTATTCCCCCAAATATCAGGCCTTTTCATCTAGTTCTGTTACCTCAAATCCCATCACGTGAGATTATCCCCTTGGTTCTATCACTGTCTCCTCTAGTTCCTTTGGAAGAGTGGTACAATGGCAAGATTGCTGCATTTGGAATCAGGACCTCAGTTTAAATTCCAGCTTAGCCACCTATAGTTAGCCAGTCAACTATCATTTGTTAAGTACCTATTAGGTATAGATATATATATATATATATATCAGGCACTATACTAAACACTGGGGATATGAAGAAAGGCAAAGACAGTCCGTACTCTAAAGGAGCTCACAGTTTGATGGGTGAGACAACATGAAAACAATTATGTACAAATAAGATCTATCAAATACACTGGGGTAATCTCAGAGGGAAGGCACTAAGATTAAGGACGACTGGGCAAGGCTTCTTTTTTTTTTTTGGTGGGGCAATGAGGGTCAAGTGACTTGCCCAGGGTCATACAGCTAGTAAGTATCAAGTGTCTGAGTCCAGATTTGAACTCAGGTTCTCCTAAATCCAAGGCTGGTGCTTTATCCACTGTGCCACCTAGCTGCCCCCCTGGGCAAGGCTTCATGAAGAAGTAGAACTTGAAATGAGACTTGAAGGGAGCCAGGTAAGCTAGGAGGTGGAGATGAAGAAGAGAGTTCTCAGCATGGGGGACAACTAATGAAATCACTAGGAGTCAAGAGATGAAGTATAATACTTGAGGAAGAGCAAGGGGGCCAGTGTCACTGGAGGGATGGAAAGTGTCAGAAGATAGGGAAGGTAGAAAGGGGAAGATTAGGAAGAGCTTTAAAAGCTAGAGGATTTTATATTTGATTCGAGACTTACTAGGGAACCACGGGATTTAATTTACTATGAGCTAAGGGGTGGGGAGGTGACATGGTCAGACCTGCCTTTTAGGAAGATCAATATGACAGCTGAGTGCAGGATGGGTTGGAGGGAGGAGAGACTTAAGGCAGGGAGACCAAGCAGCAGTCTATTGCAAACAGTCCAGGTGGAAGGTGATAAAAGCCTGAACCAGAGTGGTTGCCATATCAGAGGAGGGGAGGAGTATATAAAGAGATGTTACAAAGGTAGAAATGACAAGACTTGATCACTGGTTGAATATGTGGTAGAGTCAAGGAAAATACTAAGTGGTGAGCTCAGGTGACTAAAAGGATGGTGGTACCTCAACACTGATAGAGCAGTTAGGAAGAGGCAAGGGTTGGGGGTGATTAATGAGTTCAGTTTGGACATATTAAGTTTAAAATGTCTGTGAGAATCCATTTCAAGGTGTCTAAAAGGCAGAGATGCAAGACTGGAGGTCAATAGAGAGTTTTGAGCTGGACAAGTAAATCTGAAAGTCATCTGCATGGAGATAATCATTGAAATAATGGGATCTCATGAGATTCTCAAGTGAAATAGTATTGACAGAGAAGAGAAAAGGGCCTAGGATAGAGTGTTGGGGGGAACAGTTCTCAGCTATTAGTGGGTATGGCATGGATGAAGATCCAGCAACGGAGCAGTCAGATGGGTAAAAAGAGAATCAGGAAAGAACAATGTAATGAAAATCTAGAGAGAAGGGAGTATCAAGGAGAAGGTAACAGACAGTGTCAAAGGCTAGGAGATGGATGAGGATTGACAAAAGGTCATTAAATCTGGCAATTAAGAGATCATTAGTGCAGATTGAACCATACTATTTCTATTTTTTCTTTTTCTTTTTGGAGGTTTTTCCTTTTTGCTCGAATCTTCTTTCACAGCATGACTAATGCAGAAATATGTTTAATGTGAGTGTACATATATAACCTATATCAGATTGCTTGCTGTCTTGTGGAGGGGGAAGGGAGGGAGAAAAATTTGAAACTAGAAATCTTATAAAAACAAATGTTTAAAACTATCTCTACATGTAACTGGAAATAATAAAATACTTTTATTTTAAAAAACCCAAAACAAACAAAAAAAAGAGATCATTAGAACTTTTGACAGAACAGTTTTGATTGAATGAACATGGAAACCAGATTGCAAAGAGTTAAGAAGAGAGTGAGAGAAAAAAGCAGAAGAAACACCTTTTATAGAGTTTTCTCACTTTGTTTAGCCTAAAAAGGAGGTGAAATATAAGATGATAGCTAACAGGAATGGATGGATCAAGTGAGGGTATTTTGAGAGTGAGCAGAGGTTTGTAGATAGTAGGGAAGGAACCAGTAGACAGGGAACAATGGAAGATTATTGAATTGTTTATTTAGTATTTTATTTTTCCTCAATTACATGTAAAACAATCTTTAACATTTATTTTTAAAATTTTGAGTTCCAAATTCTCTCTCCTTCCCTCCCCAGCACTTTCATTGAAAAAGCAAGCACTCTGATAAAGGTTATACATGTGTAGTCAAGAAAAACATTTCTATATGAGTCATGTTGTAAAAGAACTGAACCACTAACCCATATGTAAGGATCCCTGATAGTGTGTCTTCAATGCACCAGTTACCTCTTGGGGATGGCCCAGTCATGAGAAAACCAGGCTGTATGTCATGATGGACACCAGAAGCCCTAAACTATAGAGACACCATTGGCTCTGCGGACTTTAGTGTAGAGTATCTTTAGTTCTATTTTAACATCCCTATGCCTCAGTATCCTCATCTGTAAAATGAGTGGATTGGATCAGCTAGCTTCTGGGGCGCCTTCCAGCTCTGGATCTATGATCTCATGATATTATCATCCTTCAAAACTTATCTGAATGGGTTTTAAGACTTGTTGAGGGGTGGGAGGAAAATTATTTCCTTCTTGATGCTGTGTCTGTGCCAACAAAATGCATCACTGGGCATATAAATAAGGTTTTGAGCTGTAGTAGCTTTGGGGTGATGGAGAGTGTCTCAGTCAACACTCATCTGCTTTCATTTGTCTTATAGGGGAAGATTTTAGGGGTTTGTGGAAACACAGGAAGCGGAAAGAGCTGTCTGTTATCAGCTATACTGGGGGAGGTAAGTGAAATGTGCCAGTGCATGATTTCTGTTCACACTGATCTAAATACCTTTCATCCCCTACCTTGCCTGAATCGTCCCTAGATGAGTATCTTGCCTCCATAACACAGATAGTCTTTAATTTACATGTCATCTCCCCCATGAAACTGTGAGCTCTGTGAGAGCAGGGACTGTCTTTACGTTTTTGTTGTAGTTTTTTGTTTTTTGGTTAGGCAAAGAGGGTTAAGTGACTTGCCCAAGGTCACATAGCTAGTAAGTGTAAAGTGTCTGAAGTCAGATTTGAACTCAGGTCCTCCTGACTCCAGGGCAGGTGCTCTATCCACTGCACCACCTAGTTGCCCCCTGTCTTTACCTTTAAAAAATTTTTTTGTATCTCCTAGGACTGAGCACAATGCCTGGCAAAGAATACATGCTCGAAAAATGCTTATTGACTGACAGGTCAATGATCCTGAGAAAGATTCATGTCAAGTGAACTTCTTTAAAATTTAATCCTATTTTACATTTTCCCTACATAAACCAGCTTTTTGTAAAAAATCAGAGTTAGTAGTTTTATAGGCAGGGTGGTGTGCTGGACAGAGTGCTGGACTGGGAGTCATAAAGACCTCCATTTGAATTCAGCCTCAGTTGTGTGACTTTGTACAAGTCACTTAACTTTTCTGTCAGTCAGTCAGCATTTATTAGCTTACTATATGCCAGACATAGGCAAATGTGAGCAGAAAGAAAGAGAATTTCTGCCCTCAGAAAGTTTACATTCTAATGGGGGAAGCCAACATATAAAAGGAAGCTGAAAGTGGGGGAGGGAGAGTGGAGTGATATTCCAGGATGAGAATCAGAGGAAGAGACAACAGAGAGGAGTGCAAAGGTATGAAGACATTTTGGAATTGTGAATTTCAGGGCTGGAACGATCTTTCAAGATGAAAAGGTTTCTTGGGCATGATAAAAAATTCCTGAGTATAGATTGTTGAGAAATGAAGACCTGAGCCTCAGTCTCCTTAGAAGTAAAGTGGGGATAACAATAAGTTAGCTAACTGGGTCGTGATGAAAATGAAATGCAATCTATGTAAAGTGCTTCCCAAACTTTGTTGTTCAGTCATCTTTCATTCACATCTGTCTCTTCATGACAACTTTTGGGGTTTTCTTGGCAGAGATACTGGAGTGGTTTTCCATTCCCTTCTCCAGCTCATTTGACAGATGAGGAAACTGAGGCAAACAGTGTTAAGTAACTTGCCCAAGGTCACATAGCTCATGTCTGAGGACAGATTTGAACTCAGGAAGATGAATCTTCTGACTCCAGGTTTGGTGCTCTATCCACTGCACCACCCAGCCGCCCATTTGCAAACTTTAGAGTATTATAATAATGATGCATTCTCCTGCTCTTCCTTTCATTCCTCCATCTATTGTAGCAACATTTAAGGTTTGCAAGTGTTTTCCTCACAAGAAACCTCTGTGGGTAACACAAGTATCATTATCCTTATTTAACAGATGAGGAAACCAACAGAGAAGCTTAGGGAACTTGTCAATGATCACATGACTAGTAAATACTATTTTAAAAACAACAACAACAACAACAGACAGAAACCTGTCCTCCACAGAAAACAGAAAGTGAAGCACAACTGTCTAGATAAGCACCCATTTCTGCTCAGCAAGATGGACATGCATGCATGGCAAATCTTGAAAGGGATCCTTGCATTAACTCAGGGAAGGGGAACTTTAAACAGATGGGTCACAGTTTTAGGGAGTACAGTTAAGATTTATGGCCTTGTTTTTTCCTGGTAAACAGATGTTTGTATGATCAGGAATCTTTTCCCAGAGCTAATAAGGACCAACACTTGGGTTCCTCATGCCATTTGCAATCTGACAGTTCAAGCTTCAAGCATAAACAATAAGACAAAGGCAAGGGGATAGTAGCCTTAGATAAGCTGATATGAGCTAGAACTTCTTCTGGCCATTGCATTGGATTATTGGTATGTCAGCCACATCTTCATAAAGTCCTCTGGCTATCTGAATAACTGGGGGGTTCAAGCAAATTAGGGTATCCCTGTTTTTCGACAATATCAAGGCTGGGATTTCTCTTTAAGTCTTGATTCTGAGTTCTGTGTTCTTTCTACAAATAACTCTGGCTCTCTTTGATATGCCAACAACAGGTCCCAGTCTAGGTCTTACTTGGCCATTGTTTGGCCTCCTGATGGCTCAGAGTGGGCGTAAATATCAGTTGTTTCTATTCTGGCCAGGAACACTGAAGGTCTCAAATCCCACTCCCTGCCCCAACCACCACTTTATTTATTTGTTCATTCATTCATTCATCCATTCATTCGTTCATTCATTCATTTTCTTTTGACTAGGTAAAAGAGAACTTTCTTTGCCTCATTTCTTACCTAGTCTTAATCACTGAATGGGCATTGCCTCAAGCAAACTGAGACCTATGAAAGACCGTAACTTAAAAAGGCCAAGGGTCTCCCACTGCATGAGGAGCCATCTTCAGTCGTCCTGATCTATATCTTGTCACTGAACCCAGTTGGCTCCAGAGGAGAGAGCAAGGCTGGTGACTTTGCACATCCTTGCCTCCATTAAATCCAATTCACTGCAAGTCATGACATCACAGGATAAACAACAACCGCTATAGCACACTGACTAACTGAACTCTTTACTAAATTTAGGTTTTTATGTTGGGAATTAAATTGAGCTCTTAGAGAGGCACACTTTCTTTTTCTGGTTACTCAAGTAGTGCTTCCTTTTTTTTTGTTGTTGTTCATTTTTCCCCTTGTCCTACACTTTTTAAATGTGCGGCTGTCCATTTAAAATACCCTGGTATCAGGTGAACAGCAAACTTTTCCTTGGTGTGGGTTTTGCAAATTTGCCTTTAAATTGATAGCAAAGATCTCATGTACTTTTGACTTCTCAAAGTACCTGCATATCCATTATTTCATTGTATCTTCCAAACAACCTTGCAATTATTATCTATTTATTACAGGAGGAAATGAAGACTTAGAGAGGGGAAATAATTGTCTGAGGTCACATAGTAAAACAGAGCCATGTTTAGAATCTGGGTCTCCCATTTTCTAGTCCCCTGCTTTGATCTTTCAAAAGCTAGGTGGCATGGTGGATAAAGCACTGGCCCTGGATTCAGGAGGACCTGAGTTCAAATCTGGCCTCAGGCATTTGACACTTACTAGCTGTGTGACCCTGGGCAAGTCATTTAACCCTCAGTGCCTGGCCAAAAAAAAAAGGCTATTAGTGACCAAATGAGCCCTTAGTGAGGTAATGGGAGTGAGCATTCTATAAGTTACCTCATTTTTTACCAAAGACAAATTAGGCAAAGCCCTAGAAAGGACAATCATTCAATAAACAAGCACTTTTTAAGCATTTGCTATGTATCAGGCACTGTGCTAGGCTCTGGGGACATAAACACAAAGAATGTAACAATCCCAACTCACAAGGAGCTAACTTTTTTTTTTGTTTTCTTTTTTTGTGGGGCAATGGGGATTAAGTGACTTGCCCAGGGTCACACAGCTAATAAGTGTCAAGTGTCTGAGGCCGGATTTGAACTCAGGTCCTCCTGAATCCAGGGCCAGTGCTTTATCCACTGCACCACCTAGCTGCCCTGGAGCTAACATTTTAATGGAGGAGAGGGGAGGAGATGACTAGTGCAATTATAATTGTATACAAAATAAATATAAAGTCAGTAAATAGCCCATGGTCCACAGACCCACAATGGGGAAAAATTATACCTTTATTTCAATATAATTGTTTCCTTTGTAATTCCACTTTATTTTACACATTTAAAAATATTATTCTGATAAAGGGCTCATAGTTTTTACCAGACTGTTAAAGAAGTTCATGATACAAAAAAGGTTAGAAACCCCAGAGATAGAGGAAAGACAAGAGTTTTAAATAAAGGAAATGGAACAGTTGTAGGTAATGGTGTGATTGTCCCTATGTGTAGCTGAAGAAATAGGCCATGGGGCTAAGAAGTTTGAAGGAAGATCAGTATGGATGTTGAAGACCCCTAGTCTAAGGGCAAAAGTCTTTGCTTCTCTTCCCCTTCCTTTCCCTTTCCCCTCCTATCTCCTGTCTTGTCCTATTCAGTTCTCTCCTTTCCTTTCTTTCTCTGACAGATATTACTCTGAATATTTTCATAAAATAGGTCTTTTTTTGTTGTCAGTAACTTACTTGGGAGTATAAACTCAATAGTGGGATCACTGGGTTAAAGGGTATGAACAATGTTGTAACTTTCCTTGTACAATTCCAAATTGTTTCCCAAAATGTTTGGACTAATTCAAAGCTCTAGCAGCAGTGAGTTAGTATGCTTATATACCTATAATCTTCTCTAAAAGTGAATCTTTCCCATTTAAAAATACTTCTTTGACAATTTAATGAGCATGGACATATTTATAGTAGTATTATCTGTAACAGTTAAAAAACCCCAGCAACTGGAAAGTTACTGAACAAATCATGCTACATGAATGCAATGGAATATTAACAAAGGAATGGTATATGTGAAGAATACAAAACAACATAGGAATACTTGCATGCAGTGAGGAAGAGAGAACGAAATAGAACCACCCCCCCTCCAGTAATTCACAATTTCTACAACTATGTAAGTGAAGAAAATTTTAAAAGGAACAAAAATAAGGTCAAACATGAGACAGGAGTGCACTAATTTATAACAGAATACCCATACTTCCTCTTTACAAATGGAAAATTACAAAAAGTACAAGATTTAATATACAATTGAATATACAATCAGTTGCAAGTACACTTTTATGCTTGTCTGTCTTTTTTACTAAGTGTCTGAGGGTATTTTACATTAACAAAAAATTAACTAGAAATATGCTTGGAGGTTTATATGATATATTGAAAAATCATCAATATTTTTTTCTATAAGAGACTTCCTGGGTTCTTGTCCAGTCAAACCCCATCACAGTGGCTTCTGTGTACCAGCTGCCAGGTCATTCACCCTCCTTTCTCAGGAGTTCAATAGCTGGCTCACCATCCTCCCCAACTCTTGCCCTTAGACTAGGGGACTTCTAAGTCTACGCTGATGTTGTTGTTCAGGTGTTTCAGTTGTGTCTGACTGTGACCCCATTTGGGGTTTTCTTGGCAAAAATACTGGCGTGGTTTACCCTTTTCTTCTCCAGCTCATTTGACAGATGAGGAAATTGAGGCATAAAGGTTAAGTGACTTGCCCAGGGTCACACAGCTAGTAAGTGTCTGAGGCTGTCTTTGAACTCAAGACTGGCACTCTCACCACTTTCCACCTAGCTGCCCCACTCTGACACTTTTTCAAACTCCCTAACCTCTGAATTCCTCAGTGCCATGGCCTATTCTACTTAGTTACACATAGAGATGATCACACCTTTACCTGCAATTATTTCACTTCCTTAATAATTAAAAAAAATCTGAAAGTAGAAATCAAAGAGAAGTGCTGGGGGAGGAGCAGGCCTGAAATATTATGGCCTAAACCCCACAACACCCTGCCTACAAGTGAACCAATGGTTTGTTTTATTTAGTTTTATTTATTTGTTTTTTGTGGGACCAAACTACAGAATGGGAGGGAGGGTGCATAAAAGGGGAGAGGAAAAGAAGATAGATGAGAATATATAATAAAGCTAATCAAGTCAAAGATTTACAGTGAAACGGAAATAATTCTTGAAGTCTCTCAGAAAGAAGAGGGCTTATTGGAGAATATATAAGGAAGCAAAGATAGGGACTGAAACAGGGCAGGGAGGGGAGAAGGGGGAAATTTAATTTTGTGATGGAGGAGGTCCTTACAATGAGTATAATCTGCAGGGATTTAATGTTTAGAGAAACAACTCATGCTGCCTCAGAAGGGGAAGCAGAGCTCCTGAGGGCACTGACATACTGGGGAGCAGGAGGGCATAGATTCAGAGAAGAGATTTCATCAGAATGGGCAAAAAAAAAAAAAAGATCACAGGGAGGGCAATGGGTAGGAGTGAACTATAGAATCAGTGACATAGGAAAATTCCTACCATGGGGTAATTCTTGTATCTTCTCTATCACCTGTAGGAATTGGTATTTCTAAGAGTGAGGTGCAACAGAATAAGGGCAGGGAATAAGATCTACAAGGCAATAACAGAAACTTTGGCAGACATATCTTGGAATAGGCACCACAGAAGCTTTAATTCCATGAGAAATATAGAGAATAGAGAAGGGGTAAAAAAGCAAAAGGGTCATCAATCCAAGAAAAAAAAGTCTAGAATAGGCAAAAAAGTGAAAGATAAATAATGAAGAGAACGAGGGAAAGAAAGCTTTTTTAGAAAGAGGTGCAGAAAATAAAATAAAAAACTAACATTTAAACAAGTTGAAGGGGAGTCAGTTAGTCAATAAGCATTTATTAAATGCCTACTATGTGCCAGGCCCTATACTAAGCACTGGGGATATAAAAACATTCCCTGCCTTCAAGGAGCTCACAGTCTAATGGGGAAAGACAATAAACAAACACATATGTACAAACAAACTATATACAGAATAAATAGGAAATAATTAACAGAAGGCAGCCAGGTGGCACAATGGATAGAGCGCCAGGCCTGAAGCCTGGAAGAGTCATCTTCATGAGTTCAAATCTGGCTTCAGATACTTCCTAGCTGTGCGACCTTGGTCGGATCACTTAGCCTGTTTGCCTCAGTTTCCTCATCTGTAAAATGAGCTGGAGAAGGGAGTGGCAAATCACTCTAGTATCTGCCAAGAAAACCTCAAGTGGGGTCATGGAGAATTGGGCTTGACTGAAAATGAGGTTGTATGGCGTTACTGAATCATTAAATGATTTGTCCCTGGTCACCCAGCCAATATGGGTCAGAGGCAGGAACTTAACCCCATCTTCCTGACTCTGAAGCCAGCTCTCTATCCACTAATCTGTGCTGTCATTGTGCTGTTAAAATAAAGAGCAGAAACAAGAGATGAGGAAATATATAGTTTCCTCCTTCTCTGGAGAAGTGGGTGACAAGTATGCGGCATGCTGTTTGTGATGTCAGATGAGACCAAGGTGTGGCTTGGCTTTGCTTAAATTTTCTTACGGGTTTTATATGTTTCAAGGGGAGATTCACTGAATAGGAGAAGAAGGGGAGTGGTATATTTAGGAATGATTGTGATGTAAAAACAAAAGGCATCAAAAAAGCTTAGGCAAGTCACTTAACCTCTAAAAAAAAACCAAAACAAGCAAAACATTTATTTTTAAAGGAAGAGGTTAGATTAGATGACCTTTAAGATGCCTTCCTGCTCTAAATTTATGATCCTATGAATTATTTGTTTGTTTGTTTTTTGCAGGGGAATGAGGGTTAAATGACTTGTCCAGGGTCACACAGCTAGTAAGTGTCAAGTGTCTGAGGCTGGATTTGAATTCAGATACTCCTGAATCCAGGGCTGGTGCTTTACCACTGTGCCATCTAGCTGCCCCGGATCCTATGAATTATAAAGAGATGGATTCCACAGGAAGAATAAGCCTTCTGGGGGCTAATAACAGTTTTCTTAATCCACAGTCCAGCATAATACACCTTTCCCAAAAAGGACAATTCCCCTATTTAGTGATCAAAATGTGATCCAGGGGCAGCTAGGTGGCGCAGTGGATAGAGCACCGGCCCTGGAGTCAGGAGTACCTGAGTTCAAATCTGGCCTCAGACACTTAACACTTACTAGCTGTGTGACCTTGGGCAAGTCACTTAACCCCAATTGCCTCACTAAAAAAAAAAAAAAAGAAAAAAAAAGAAAAAAAATGTGATCCAACCAACAGGCATTTCTAGCAGCATAACTGAAACTGGGAAAAGGGGAATAAAAAACACCTTTATAATATAACACTATTGTGGCAACATAATGGAAACAATCCTGGGTTTTGAATGAGGAAATATAAGATTTAAAAAAATCAATTTTGATTGATATCTTGTTTTTACATCACCTGCATTTACCTCTGTATTCCTTTCTTCTCTTTACCTAGAGTGCCATTCCTTATAATAGAGAGGGCTTTTTTTAAAGGAAAGAAAAAAAATCAGCAAACCAATCAACACATCAAAAAAATATGGTGTTATGAAGCAATGTTTCATACTACCTCTGCAAAGAGGTGGGTAAGGGAGGAGACTTTTTCATATCTCTTCTTTAGGATCAAGGGCAGTTAGGTGGCACAGTGGATAGAGTGCTAGGCATGAAATCAAGAAGACTCATCTCCCTGAGTTCAAATCTGACCTAAGACTTTTACTAGCTGTGTGACACTGGGCACAATTATTTAGCTCTGTTTGCCTCAGTTCTTTAACTGTTAAATGAGCTGGAGAAGGAAATGGCAAACCACTCAGTTCTTTCACTGTAAAATAAGCTGGAGAAGAAATGGCAAACCACTCTTTAATCTTTGCTAAGAAAACCCCTAGGGACAGCTAGGTGGCTCAGTGGATAGAGCACCGGCCCTGGAGTCAGGAGGACCTGAGTTCAAATCCAGCCTCAGACACTTAACACTTATTAGCTGTGTGACCCTGGGCAAGTCATTTAGCCCCAATTGCCTCACCAAAAAAAAAAATACCAAGAAAACCCCAGATGAGGTCACAGAGTTGGGTCTGATTGAACAACAATAACAACAACAGCAATTGGTCACTATAATTTTTTTTTTTTGGTGAGGCAATTGGGGTTAAGTGACTTGCCCAGGGTCACACAGCTAATAAGTGTTAAGTGTCTGAGGCTGGATTTGAACTCAGGTCCTCCTGACTCCAGGCCGGTGCTCTATCCACCATGCCACCTAGCTGTCCCTCCCGGTCACTGTAATTTTGTAAACTTCCATTTCGATTGTTTTGTAGTGGTTGTTTTTTCACTTACACTGTTTTAGTCATTGCAAATATTGTTTTCCTGGCTCTGTTTACTTCACTTTGCTTCTATTCATACAAGTCTTTCCAGGCTTTTATGTTCATGTTGTTTCTTATAGCATAATAACATTCCATTCCATACGTGCACCACAATTTGCCTAGCCATCCCCCAAAAGGCATCCATTTTGTTTCTAGTTCTTTGATACCACAGGAAGGTGCTGCTATAAAGATTGTGGTGTGTGTGGAGCCTTGCTTTTTGTCAGTAATAGCAGTGAAATCAAAGTATAGAGACATTTTATTCGCTTTATTTGCATGACTCCAAACTGCTTTCTAGAACACACCAGTTCATAGCTCCACCAATAACACAGTGCTCCTGCCCTTCTGCAATTTCTCCAACAATGACTATTCCCATCTTTGGTCACCTTTGCAAATTTTGGGAATGTGAAGTGAAATCTTAGTGTTATTTATGATTTGTATTCCTCTTCTTAGTGATAGAGATCATTTTATATGGTTGTCAAAAGGATGCAATTCTTCTTTTGGGAACTTTTTGTTCATAACCTCTGACCACCTATCTATTAGGGAATGACTTTTGATCTTATATTTCTGCTACTTGTCTATAAAGTTGTATATCAAACTCCTATCATAGATATTTGATGCAAAGATTTTTTTTCCTCACAGTTGACCACTTCCCTTCTAATCCAAGATGCATTAATTTTGTGTGTGCAAAATTTTTCAATTTAATGTAAATACAATGATCAATTTAATCTTTTGTAATTGTCTCTATCTCTTGTTTAAGACTTTCCCTTATGTGAGTTGTCTCTCCACTGTGTTCCTCATGTAATCTTTATGCTTGTTTACTCTCCCTTTTGATGGTGTGTATGCTTGTGGGAAAGTATGCCCTAAGTTTATGGGTTTGGGGGAAAATGTCCTGTTATTGCTTTTCTTCCATACTATTTCAGTAAATGCCTTTGCTATGAAAAAGAATTTTCACCCTTCCCCCCATAACTTGTGAAAGGTATATGATCTACCTTCTCTTCTATTTTTATATAGTAATGATAAGAAACAGGGCAGCTAGATGGTATAGTGGATAAAGTATGAGGCCTGAAGCCAGGAAGACTCACCTTCCTGAGTTCAAATCTGGCCTCAGACACCCACTAGCTGTGGGAACCTGGGCAGGTCATTTAACCCTGTTTGCCTCAGTTTCCTCATCTGTAAAATGAGCTGGAGAAGGAAACAGAAAACTACTTTGGTATCTTTACTAAGAAAACCTCAAATGGGGTCACAAAGGGTCAGACATACTTCAAATTGCTAAACAACAATAATAAGAAATGTGAATTTTAATCTTTTTTCTGATCCTTTGTAGCTGTTAAATTAACTCTCTGAATTTCAGGCAATGTGGTACAAAAGAGTGCTGCATTTATAATCAGAGGGCCTCAGTTCAAATCCTGACTCTGGTACTTACTATCTGTGTGACTTTAGGGCAGATACAATTTAACCTTATTTTCCATCCTCATCCTTCCAAATGAGAGAGTTAGACTAGATTTCCTTTAATTTCCCATTAATTTCATATCTATGTTTCTTTAAAATGCTGTAAGTATATGAATTATTATTCACTCACTTCTTCACTTAGTAATTTATGACCTTTCCCAAAATAACAGACCTGCTTTCTCCAAAGTGTCATTTAAAAAACAATTTTTAAGTATTAATATGTAACCACTAAGTTAGACAATGGCAAAATTATGTAGATGGGGTAGATGTTTGACATCTTTAACAAAAAATGTAGAATTTATTCAGTGCTCTAAATTCATCTTAATCCGTATTGTTTGTATTTCTTTGCAACTCCCAGTATTAGGGCAGGTAGAATTCTCTCCATTTCAGAAACAGAAAGCCTGAGGCCCAGAGAGGGGAAGCCACTTACTAAAGGTCCTAGTGCTCATTCAGTGGCAGAATGAGCCACTGCTCATTGCACAGATACTGGTGCCTTTCCCACTGGCCATCCCCGTCTCTATCCCAGTGTCTTGTTTCTTATGTTGGCTATCCCTTCTACTACAGATGAATTTACATTCCGGGTCTGTGGGGGTGAATGGAAGTTTGGCCTATGTCCCCCAGCAGGCATGGATATTCAGTGGGACTGTCAGAAGTAATATACTCATGGGAGGAAAATACGACCAAGCCAGGTACACTTCAGATGTCATTTTGTGGATTTGAGGGGTGGGAAGGACCAGAGGTATGCTGCTGGGGTGATGAGGCTGGGACAGATTTGGGATAGGATCTCTGGTTTCACTAGGCAGTGAAGAACTGCACACACATCACCAAATTGCACTGAGAAAGGGAGAACTCACATCAGGGAAACCAAAGATCCTTGAAGGAAGGATATGATATATATTCTGTATCTTCCTTGGTCCATCCCCACTTCCACTCCATTCTTTCTGGGGTTGGGGATGGGACTATATATGGTGAGAGTAGAAGTAGGTGGGGAGTAAGCCCTCAGAGTCTATTCCAAAGGTGTACTGCATGGGGTCTTTCCCGAAGAGCTTCTTAACTTGGGGGTGGGGGTTGAATGGCCACTCGGTTTGTTACAATTTGATTTAGAAATATTTTGTTTTCTATATTAATCTCCCTTTCAACAAGGTGCTGGGTGTACATGTGTGTGCATGGGAGACAGTATGTTGGAGTGGACAGAGAGACAGCTCGGGGGTCAGGAAGACGGGTTCAAATACTGCTTTTGACATATCATTAGCAACTGTGAGACAACAGGGACAAATAACTCGGCCCTTTTGTGCTCCTTGCAGCTTTCTAGGGCTATACATTATCAATGACTTACAGTTCTGTTTTAGTAGAAGGAGTCCTTCCACTAGGAGTTATCTTCACCAATGACATAACAGGTGCAGCTTCCCCTCATACTTTCTATCCACCCACTCACTTACCCACCCACCCACCCACCCACCCATCCACCCATTCATTCATTCATCCATTCATTTATCCACCCACCCAGCCACACACCTATCCATCCACTCATCCACCCACCCATTTATCCATCCATCCATCCATCCATCCATCCATCCATCCATCCATCCATCCATCCATCCATCCATCCATCCATCCATCCATCCATCCATCCATCCATCCAGGGGTGTGCTGTAGCCAGTTCATATTAGCTTGCTTGAGTTAATTGTTAAAAATTTTAGTGTGAGAATTTATATCTCAGAAATCAGCAAATGCTATAAATCAGGGTTTGACTTATTGTTTTGTTAACTGTCTCAACTTAAGAAAGCATTAGAGAAAATGTTAATAATGCAGATAAAACTTAAAATTGTGTTGAGTGCTTTGAAGAGCCCGTTGTGAAACATTTACCAGCATACTCCTGATTATACAATACATATACACACGTGTATATATCTATGTGTAATGTATATGTATATTTGTGTATATATCTATATCTATCTATGGGGAGCTAGGTGACAGTGGATAAAGTGCTGGGCCTGGAGTTGGGAAGACTCCTCCTGATGAATTCAAATCTAGCCTCAGACACTTACTAGCTATATGACCCTTGGCAAATCACTTAACCTTATTTGCCTCAGTTTCCCCATCTATAAAATGAGCTGGAGAACGAAATGGCAAAGCACAACCACAAAAATTATTTAATCATATTCCCACGTCTCTGTGTGTGTGTGTGTGTGTGTGTGTGTGTGTGTGTGTGTGTGTGTGTGTAGGGAAACTTTGATACAGTGGATAGAGAGCTGGCCTTAGAGCCAGGAAGACCTGTGTTCAAGTCCCATCTCGGACTGAGATGACTGTCAGTGACATGTTTTGTGAAAGCAGAGAACATTAAAACCTAAAGTAACCTAAGAAATCCTCTGGTCCCACTCTTCTCACTTTACAAAAAACTAAAGAGGGGAAGAGACTTCCCCAAGGTCACATGAATTAGAATCATAAATGGATAGATTGAAAACTGTTCACTTTCAACCTTCTGGTTTTCCTCAGATATCATCAGGTGATCCATTCCTGTTCATTGACGAGAGACTTGGAAATTTTGCCCTATGGAGACATGACTGAAGTGAGTCATATGAGAGAGTCTGGGTAGATATCAGGTCACATCAGTCTGGTTATTGACACCTTCAGATTATAGAATCTCTTGGGGGCAGCTAGGTGGCACAGTGAATAAAGCACCAGCCCTGTATTCAGGAGGACCTGAGTTCAAAACCGGCTTTAGACACTTGACACTTACTAGCTGTGTAACCCTGGGCAAGTCACTTACCCTTCATTGCCCTGTCCCCCCAAAACAAAAACAAAAATGAAAAAACAACAACATCAAAAATCTTCATTAGAGAGGATGACTTACTGGGCAGAGGAAGAGAAGACATAT
This sequence comes from Dromiciops gliroides, assembly GCF_019393635.1. NCBI lineage: Eukaryota > Metazoa > Chordata > Mammalia > Microbiotheria > Microbiotheriidae > Dromiciops > Dromiciops gliroides. The sequence goes on from NC_057862.1 coordinate 408,477,358, forward strand.
ATTTGGAAATGAATATGAGATAAAAGAAAAGGGTATCAATAAAAATAATGTAATTTTTAAAAATTCCCAAGCAAGCAAAAAGAAGACCCCATGACCATAAGAGCTATCACACAAGAAGAGCAGGTCTGAATGACTGTTTTCCCAGGCAAATCTGGACAATTTGCCTCCCTAGAGGTATCAATTATGATAATAAATACTGATGTTTACATAGTATTTTAAAGTTGTAAAACACTTTACACATATTATGTCATTTGAGCCTTATATCAAAGCTGTGAGTTAGGGAGCATAGGTAACGTTACCTCCGTTTTACACATAATAAAATCGAGATTTTCCAGTGATCACAAGGTGGTAGCTAAACCCAGGTCCTCCTGGCTTCAGGTCCGGCACTCCATTCACTATCCCCACTCTGTAACTCTTTTTTTTTTTTTCTGAGAGGCAATTTTTCTGGGAGGTTAAGTGACTTGCCCAGGGTCACACAGGTGGTTAGTGTCTGAGGCCATATTTGAACTCAGGTGCTCCTGACTCCAGGGTCACTGAGCCACCTTAGCTGCCCCTGTTTTTAACTTTTCAAAGCACATTCATATCCCCTTTTATATCTTACCATTACGAGTCCCCCCGGGAGATAGGCAGGGCCTTGTGATCCCTACTTTATAGATGATAAGACTGAGTCATGAGTGACATGAACAAAGTTACATAGCAAACAAGTGACAGGGGCAGGATTTGTACTAAGCCTCTTCACTTACTATCTGGTGGCATATATAGTAGAGAGAATGCTAGACTGGGACTTAGGATGAGCTGGGTTCAGTCCTTCCTTAGATACTGCCTCTGTGATGCTGAGCAAATCACTTAGACACTTCTGGCCTAAGTTTCTTCATTTGTAAAACAGGGATGATGATAGTTCCTACCTCCTAGCATGGTTGTGATGATCAAATGGGATGATATATGTGAAGCAGATTGCAGCCCTTAATGTGATCAGGCATTCGAGCCATTCTACTCTGCCACACCAGCTGTCTGACCTGTCTCACGCTTTGGATTCCCTGGCACTGGCACTGTGCATTTGGGCCCATTCTAACTAAGGGTTTGGCTTGAGCAAGAGCCAGTCATAGCCACTCCACTCAGGACACAGCTCTGGACAGAGATAACTAGGGATTTATTGGACTATGTTTATCATCTACCTCCTGCCGACCACCTTGCTCAGCTCTTCCCTTCTTCCCTGTTTGCAGATTGGGGAGCGGGGCCTCAACCTCTCTGGGGGTCAGAAGCAGAGGATAAGCTTGGCACGAGCCGTATATGCCAACTGTGAGATCTACCTGCTGGATGACCCACTCTCAGCAGTGGATGCCCATGTGGGGAAGCAGATATTTGAAGAGTGCATTAAAAAGGCTCTCAAGGGGAAGACCATGATCCTGGTGACTCACCAGCTGCAGGTAACAAGAACTGAAACTGGCATGGTAGGAGCCATTTATTGAAAAAATGCTGACTAATTAAAGTTTTACACGACCCCCCCCCATTCCCCATGATTTAATAACCACCTTAAAAAGAGTCCTGTCCATTCATATCAGGCAAATGGTATGCCCAAAGATTTAGACCTGGAAGAGATGCTGCATAGCGTCATGCCCAACCCCATCATTTTACAGATGAGGAATGACACCCAAAGGGATTAAATGATTTATTCAAGATCACAAGGTACTAAATAGCAGTGCCAGGATTCCAGCCTGTGTCCTCTGACAGTTCTCTCTACCACATGCTAAATGAGTTATAAGATATATAGATTTTATGCACAATACCTGGGGGAAGTTCATCTGGTAAAAGATTTTTATAGGCTGGTAAAATTTGAAAGCTGATCCACAAGATGGGATTGAGCTGTATGTCTTTAGCTTTATGAAGATACTGATAGTCTGATTCTACGTCCATAAGTGGAGTAAACAAGAGATTGGGGTAAGAAATAAGGAGGAAAGTCTTGATGATGGGGGGAGAGTGTGAGATTTTTGACCCTAAAGATTTTTAGGAAGATAAGAGATAATTGAGTGTTCTAGGATTTTTTTTTTTTAAGTGAGGCAATTGGGGTTAAGTGACTTGCCCAGGGTCACACAGCCAGTAAGTGTTAAGTGTCTGAGGCCGGATTTGAACTCAGGTACTCCTGAATCCAGGGCCGGTGCTTTACCACTGCGCCATCTAGCTGCCCCATCTAGGATTATTTTGAAACCTGCTGGTCTGAAAGCAAGGAATGGAGCCTTAGACTATAAGATTAACAGGATGAACTCAATGAATTCTCCTGCTCTAAATCTTGTGTTCCTACCACTCACTTGTTTGACTGTGCTTGATGCAATGGTTTTTCAAGAAAGACTTTATTGACTTAATTGTTACACAGACTGAATTTGCATATGTGCCCTGGCTCTACTCCCAAGTACAGGGCCCCCAAATGAAAGACAGCCAGTCTGGTAGGACAGCAAGAGTATTGGAATATCAATCAAATGGTGTGGATTCTAACTCTGAGTATGCCACAAGTTTACCTTGAGACCTCTGCTCTCTTGACTTGTTTCTCTGTCCATAAAATTAGGGGGTCATCTAAGGACTCTTCCAACATTCTATGGCTATTCAATAATTCCATCTCCCCACTTCCAGACAGAATTGAATCCAACCCACTGAATTCACAAAGACTTTAGATGAAAGAAAATCCTCAAAGTCTCATCTAGAATTGGGTTCTTAAAATACTATTGCTGTTGGGGCAGCTAGGTGGCGCAGTGGATAGAGTACTGGCCCTGGAGTCAGGAGGACCTGGGTTCAGATCTAGTCTCAGACACTTAAGACTTCCTAGCTGTGTGACCCTGGGCAAGTCACTTAACCCCAATTGCCTCACTTAAAAAAAATATTATTGCTGTTGTTGTAGAATAATGCCCCCAATAATGATAAGGCATTTAACATTTTTCAGATTCCTTTCACATCTGCAATCTAATCTCATCTTCTCAATTCATTTCTCTACAGTATTTAGAGTTTTGTGACCAAATTATTTTACTTAAGGATGGGAAAATAAGTGAAAGTGGAACTCATGGTGAATTATTGCAGAAGAAGGGACAATATGCCCAGCTTATCCAGAAAATATGTGGGGAGACTGTACAGGTAATCCCGACTGCCCTTGCAATTAATCCCTCAACCTGTGCTGTATTGGAAAGACACTATGCAGCATTGGGAGCATGTGTCTTTAAGGTACTGATGACTTTCTTCCCTAGAATGCAACAAATGGAGCTAAAAATACAGAAGAGATGACACAGGTGGAGATCTCCAAGGAGGGATTCTTCAATGAAAATTCAGGTAATGCTACCTTTAAGATTCCTTTGAGAATAAGTTTACATTGTCCAATAGCCAAGGTCTAGGCTCCATGTATCCTTTTCTCTCCTTTCAGCTGCTAACCCCTTCTTGATGGTCTTATTTTGGAAGTGATAATGGTTGTTCTCACTTAGAAAAAAAAATAATCCTTTCTCCAGGACAATGTCCCTTATCCACTTCAATGGTGGATGTGAGATGGTTAAGGGTATGGGCCAGGTGGGTCAGTGATAAGAGATCAGATCAGAAGGCAATGGGGCATAGTGGAAAGAGGACAGTTCAAATCCTGTCTGATATTAATGAGCCGCATGACCATGGGAAAAAAAAATCACTTTACCCTTCTGTGCCTCAGTATCCTTATATTGAAAAATAATATACTTGTACTACCTACCTCTCAAAGTTGTTTTGAAGAAAGCTTTATAAACTTTAAAATGTTTTGGAATTTTTGTTGTTATTTTTAAAGCATAAATTTCAGGTCTACAGAGCTGAGATGTATAGGGATAAGATTAGAAGCCTTAGATTAGGACCCTTAAGAACTCTGAGGGGGACAGGGTCTAAAAGCTTCCGACAGAGATAAAGAGATGGTTGCTTCCTCAGCAATGGACCAGGGCAGACTCAAGTTGTGACAGGGTTATGAGGCTGGTTCCATTCTCTCCAGCTCAGAAAAGCTCAATATCTTCTGCTTGAAGCAGAAGATGCTCTAATGGGCCTTTCATTTATGGAAGGGGTGGCATTTCCTCAGATGCAATGGAGCTTAAGCATTTGTGTCATGCATGAAACATACAAAGGTATGTTTCAGGGTATCTAGCAGGGCTGATGCTGGGTCCCAAGTAGCATCCCCTCTTTCTGGGTTCCCCCAGGTGGGGTCCCCCATAGGGAAGCCTTATAGTAAAGTAGCTATTTTTCTTGGGACTCCTGCCTTCATCTTTCTTCTCCTCTAAGGAGATTAGAGGCAATTGGGAAGGACTAAAGCCTAAGAAATAAATGAAGCACTTATAGAGAACTTTCCACACACCATTCTTAATGAGAGACAATGTCAAGAATGCTAGATGTAAGAGTTAGGAAATGTGGGGCTGAATCCAGCACCTAACAACTATGTGACTATGGGCTTTGCTTTTTTAAACCTCAGTTTCCTTATCTGTAAAATGGGGGTCATAGTACTTACAAAACCTACTCTTTACAGTTATTATGAGGATGATGCTTTTGTAAAAACAATGTTCAAGCGAAGGCAAGTTGCTTAGGAGAGCCAAGTGGTAGGAGGCATAACAGATCTGAATGTTTTTCTCCCTATCCAGTGCTGGAGACTCAGCTTACTGAAAAGGAGGAAATGGAAGAAGGTTCCCTGAGCTGGAAAGTCTATCACCATTACATCCAGGGAGCAGGAGGTAGTGCCATTCTTCAGTGACTGCCTTCATCTTTAGCTGATGCTATCTATGATCAGGCACACTCAATGCCTGGTCTTAGTGCCTCAGATGGAATGTGCTGGTGCCCTATAGCAAGAACATCATTTTGGCCTTGGATGTATTTCTATGTGTTGGAAGGGCATATTCAGGGAAAGAGGATTGGGAGGTGGCTCAACATTGTTTCTAGCATCCCCTTCCCTCACTTTCTTGTATTCCCTCCTCATTGGCAATCAATCAATCAATATTTTACTAAAACACCTAGTTGGTGCTTACATTTTTGCTAGGTGCTATAAGAGAGATAAAGAAATAGCAGATGATTCCTGCCTTCAAGGAAATGGCAGTATAATTGGGGAGACAAAATATATCAATATATAAAGACATAGGGGTGGGAATGGTCAGGGAAGGCTTCATAAAGAAGGTGGGGCTTAAATGGGACATTGTGGTATATGTTGCATCAGGATAGGAATAGGCAGACTGCAGTCTAAAAGAGTGTGGGGATGTATTGTGTATGTTGAGGAATGGGATAAGTATGAGAGAAATGTTAGAATTGAGGGCTAGCATCTCCCATGATATCCTTGTGGGCAAGGCGGAGAATGGTGGGCTGGGTGAGAGTATGGTTAATAGAGTTGGGTGAAATCATCGTTACTCAGAAGACTGGACCCAAGATAATATGATCAATATCAACCTGGATAGCGGTCCCAAGTTGTGAATTACAACACTCCATTACCAGCCTTATTCTATGATCCTTCACCCAGCACCACCACCTCCCATTTTCACAATACATCCCTCTTGTCCTACAACTAGGACACCAAGATGTTCAAGATGGATAGGGGCTCCAGGTGGGGAGGACCAAGAATTCAGGGACCAAGTTTGTCCAGTCACTTTGGGAAGCAGGATTCTGACAATATCTTCCAGGTATCCCAGAACTGATCCTCACCTATCTTCCCCTCATCCCCACCTCAGGTTACATCATCACTTTCCTGACTTTTCTTCTCATGATGGTGAATGTCGGCCTCACAACCTTCAGTTTCTGGTGGTTGAGCCATTGGCTCAATCAGGGCCCAGGGGTAAGTGCAGTGAGCATGACTTCCTGGGGACTGGTTCTGCCATGATGAGTAGGTCACTATGTTGAGTGTGACACTGAGGGTAAAACTAGTCTGCTGCCTATCAATACTAGCAAGAGGTCAGCATGGATATACAAGGTCCACATGTCCCACTAGCATAACACAACAACAACAACACATATTTATTAAGATTCTAGGGGGCAGCTAGGTGGCGCAGTGGATAAAGCACCGGCCCTAGATTCAGGAGGATCTTAGTTCAAATATGACTTCAGACACTTGACACTAGCTGTGTGACCCTGGGCAAGTCACTCAACCCTCATTGCCCCACAAAAAAAGAAAAAGATTCTATGTGCCACAGACAGCTAGGTGACACAGTAGATAAAGAACTGGCCTTGGATTCAGGAAGACCTGAGTTCAAATTTGACCTCAGACACTTGACACTTACTAGTTGTGTGACCCTGGGCAAGTCTCTTAACCTTCATTGCCCTGCAAAAAAATTCTATGCTCCAGACATTGTGCAAGGCAAAAATGTGAAAAACAGTCCCTGACTTGAAGTAGCTTGCATTCTGCCACTCTTTAGAAAGATGACTCGTCAGGAGGATGGGGGTTCAAGTCCCTACTCTGATACTTTTTAAACTGTGTGACTACAGAAGTCACTTTCCCTATCTGGGCCTCAGTTTCTTCCCTGTAAAATGAAAATAGTAATAATACTCCTACCTACCTTCCATAGTTGTTGTGGGAGAAGAGATTTGTAAACCTTACAGTGCTACAGAATTGTGAACTATTATTATTATAAGGGAAGAGCATTAAGATGTTGGGCCCCTTGTGGGTAGGGTAAATGAAAGGCAAAGAAAGAGGTGCAAAAAGTCCAGAAAGCCAACATGGCTAACTTTACAATTTTTCTGAAGGCCGGCCAACCCTGCCATCAAATAGATGTGCGACCTTAGGGAGCCAAAACATTTCACCACTTTGGATCTCAGTTTTATCATCTGTGAAAGAGGGCTAATAATTCCTGTCCAGACCTGACAGTTTTGCATAAACATCAAATTAGGTAATAGATAGGAATGTGCTTCCTTTGCCTATAATCTCTGAATGCTTCAAGATTCTACACAAAGTACCAAGTTGTCTATTCTGATCTTCAGTTGATACTGCTTGCTGCCCCTCTTCCTTTCCTCTATGCAAGCCTTATTTTTCTCCTCTTTGCCCCATCCCTTTCCACCTCCCTTCATATTTCCTTCTTTTGTTTGAAGGTTTCCAAATGTCCACTGTCTATATCTACCCTTTTCTCCTTATTGTCTATATATATATGGTCTATATTGCAACTAGATTAGTGTCAAGGACTTCTGGGCTGCAGCTCTGACTCAGTTGGGTAGATTAGTCTTATTTTTTCTTAATTCACATTCTCAGAAGCAGGATTGGGCAGGGGACAAGGGAACCATTTCTCCAAGCATGCTGTGAAAGGAGGTCGAAGCTTTGATATTATAGTAGCATATTAAGTTCATTCAGATGAGCACAAAACCCACCTACCAGCTGGTAGAGAAAGTGATTTAGGAAATCAGATTAATCAACATTGAAGTAGCTTCAGGAAGGGGGTACATCTTGAGAACAGAGTTTTAAAAGGTAGAGAGCAAAAGGAAGGCGTGAAATGATTGGAGGCATGGAGGAGAGGATCTAACAATGGGATTTCAATGTGTATAAATTCCTGATTCCATTTGAATAGGGAATAAAAGCCTCCTCTCCATTCGGCATTGCCCTTGATCTCACAGTGCTCTCCTTATTCTCTCTTTAAGGCTAATAACAGCAGCAAGATCAATGGGACAGAACAGATGGGCCCAGGAAGCCTACTGGACAATCCCCAGATGCCTTTTTACCAATTAGTGTATGGAGTGTCTGCCCTGACACTGATTTTTACAGGCGTCATCTCATCAGTCTTTTTCACCAAGACAACAAGGAGGGCATCCACTACCCTTCACAACAATCTCTTTATGAAGGTATAGTAACCATGTTGTACAGCTTCCATCTTGGTTCTGCTCTGGGGCCACAAACTTCATAGGTATGAGAAGAGGGAGAAGTGATTAAACAACAGGGTGTGTCTAGGAGTTTTAGTGGATTGCAATTTCAGTGAGTCAGCAGACAGCCAGAAACATTAAAACATTCAAGGGGCATAAAGGGATATAGGCATATCAAGGGATAAAGTAGAAGTCCTGGATTCAGGAGGACCTGAGTTCAAATCCAGCCTCAGACACTTGACACTTACTAGCTGTGTGACCCTGGGCAAGTCACTTAATGCCCATGGCCCCCGCCAAAAAAAAAAAAAAGAGTACATTCAGCCCAAGGAACATGATAGTCCTGCTGTACTCTGCCCTGGTCAGACTCTTTTACATTCAGGTCTGGCACCACAATTTAGAAAGGGACATTGAAAAACCAGAGTACATCTGGAAAAGTGCAACCAGATGGTATAAGGACAATGGTAAATATGGCTGTAAGATGTCATATGTAGTTTGGTTGAAGGAACTAGAA